>NC_066618.1:263221274-263833777 GCF_025201925.1 Gopherus flavomarginatus
ATCCGTTCACATTTTGAGCAAAGACAAGCTCTAAGGCCCCAGTCCTGATCACTTGACTCAAGTTAAGTCAGTGGGATGACTAGTGAGAACAGGATGAGCAAGAGTTGACTCTAAATTAAGACTAAATCAAGGTGAACAAAGAAGAAAAATGTGTGATTGTGTTCATCATGCATCTTGTTAGTTGGGATTTCTTTTTCTTTTTCAGTGCAAGGTATTTTAGGAGTAGTGCATTAGGTCATGCATGAGAGCATAGGTATACAACACAGGACAGGAGTTTAGCTGATAGATTGTCTTGTGGTTAAGACACAGACTTTCTGTATGGCTTTCAGTGAATCACAGAAACTTGTCTGTGCCACAGTTCCCCATCTATAAAATGGGACTATAATACTTCCCTACCTCACAGGCATGTTGTCAGGACAGATTTATCAATATGCATGAGGTGCTCATCTTTGCTCATCCTTTTCTCCTATGGACAATTTACCCTGATATTAGCACTAGTATAGATGTCCCCCTCTGTAGCAGCTTTTTATAGTCACTTTCTTTATTTCAAAAATAAAACAAATTTGGGACATGTTTGGTTTCTGAGATTTTAGGGTTTTTAAAATAACTGTGAAAATTGTCAAAACAGTATGCCTTCTGAGTTCCAGTAGCACCAGGAGCCAACACATCATGGGAAGTTAAGGAAATCTGTTAAGCAGGGGAGGAGGAGGCTGTAACCAGCCAAAAATATCCAAAGATTTCTGAGCCAAGGATGCTGGTGGCACAGCAGGCCAGATAATTCAAGGGAAAGGTCAAACTGATGCTCAATGCCAGAAAGGAAAAAAAAAAGTAGGGCATTACAAAAGCAGCTTGAGAGAAGGGAATGCATGGGGATCTCTTTTATGCCTCCTATTTATTATTATTACTGTAGTACCTAGGAGTCAGTCATGGGTCAGGATCCATTGTGCTAGGTGCTGTACAAACACAGAAAAAGATGATGCCTGCTCTAAAAAGCTTATAATCTATGATTAAGACAAGAGACAACTGATGGATACAGACAGACCAGAGAACAAGCAAACAATGAGACAGTATTGGTCAGCATGATAGGCTGGGTATCAGCATGCCAGCAACCTAGTTGTTGTCAAATGTTTTGTACAACTCACAGCAAAAGAGAGTTTTAACAAGGATTTTGATGGAGAATAATATTTGAGTTTTGTGGATGTTTCCGAGGCACTCCTCCCATGTGTGACAAATAGCTTGGTAGAAAGCACCCAGGTGCTTGTTTAAAACTTTAACAAGTGGGCGATAGAGGCTGGCATCATGGGCTGATCTGAGACAAGAATTGACTACTCAGTAGGGAATAACTGATAATGTAGGGTGAGGATAGGCTGTAAAGAGTCATGAAAGTAAAGACAAGAAGCTTATGTTTGATGTAATAAAGAGGAAGGAGCCAGTGAAAGGATGCAAAGATGGGAATTGCATAGTCAAAGCAAAGGACTATGAAAATTTTCTTTGCAGCAGCACTTGGATATGAGCAAGGCAAGAAAAAAGGATATCACAGTAATCAAGATGTGAGATGATGAGTGCCTGAATGAGAGTTTTAGCTATGTGGCTGGATAAGAAACACCATAGCCTAGAGATGTCATGCCGAAAGAGCAAGATTTAGACATGGATCTCTTTCCAGGTCCTCATATCCAGCCTGAGTCAAAGATGACACCCAGGGTACAAGCCTGAGTGACAGGCAGCATGGTGGTGTTATCCACAGAGAGTAAGGAGGTAGCAGAAAGGTTTGGAGTGGATGATTAAGTACTCTGAGGTAGTAGGCATGTTGAGCTTGAGCTGACAGCTCGACAGCTGTGAGATATCAGAGACAGACTAAGATTTTAGTTTGGACAAAAGAAGTAGGTCTGTGAGTTATCAGCGTAGTAATGGGAGTTTAAACTGGAGAAGTACAGTTGTTTAGCTTGTAAGATTGCAGGAATGAAAGAAAGAACAAGGTTCTAGTGGAGGAAGTCAGCCTGGTCATGGGATTTCTGCCAGAGATGGTCCTCACCTGGAGAACCAGAGTGGAGAAAGTAGATGTTGATGGTGAGCCAGGGATGGAGGTTGGCAGAGCCAACCTTGCGATGAGAGAGGGGAAAAGAGTCAAGGGTGGAGAAGAGAAGTGTGGAGAGAATCAACAACCATATCAATGCAAGAAATGGAAGAGACAGTGGTTAGGAGAGGTCTGAGAGCGACAAGAAGTGTGTCTGGAAGGTACAGAAAGGCAGGGTGACATGGCATTTGTGGAGAGTGACAATGGAGGATGCTGAGAAGCACTAGGTGATGGCTGAATACAGGGAACTCAATAACAGAGACGAAACATAGCAGTGCTTGGTAAAGACTAAGTCAAGGGAACAGCCTTTTTGGTGAGTGGGAGAGCTGAACCAGGGCTGCAGGTTGAATGAAGATATGAGTGAGGAAACATGCAGCTAAAAGTGGGTCATCAACATGGAAGCTGAGGTTACTGAGGGTAGGTGCAGAAGATTGGAAAGAGAGGAAGAGGGAAGGCTGATGGGGAGGACTTTGGCAGACTGTAGATGACAACATGAGTGGGGGGAAGAGGAGAGAAGGAGTCAAGTGCAGTGCTGTTCAAAGAGCAAGGGTAAGAAGGAAAGAGTTGAAAATGGTAAGAACAGGAGAGAAGCCCATCTCTGCCACCAAAAGTCTGATTCAAGGCAGGGAATGAGAGAGGAGGAGTGGTCTCTCAAAAAGGGCAGAAGCAGTGTCAAATGAAGGGATCCCAGATTCAGAGAGCCAGAAGTATTGCAACTCCCTCCACTGGATATTGTGTCTACATTTCTCCTAGCCCTTGTGCTTAAACGCTTCAGTTTAAGAGGCACCCAGCTAAGGTGACTCTTTAATTTGAAAGAAAATTTTATTTCGAGTAGGGGGGCTTTCAGCCTCACTCCACAGAGAAGGCAGCTTTGGGAGCTCCTGCTTCAAACAACTGATGAAGTTGAGGGCTCATCTGCGCATTATTTCTGTGGGAGGCTCTCCCCTCAGTCTTCAGAACCATTTGGTGGTGTTAGGAAATCATCACCCAATGGACCTCTTTGTTATCCATGGTAGAGCCCCATTTCCAAGAGAAACCTAGAGAATCTTTCTGCATGGGCCTTATGGCTCCATGAAATTTATTCCTAGGACAGACTCAGTCAAAACCAAGGAAAAATCTTGTCCCCCATCCACACATTAGGCGATGTCCCTCAACAATAGAGTTTATGATTCTGCTCTTGAGAAGAGAATCAATTGGAGCCATGTCATGCCAAGTGTAGGGATTACATGAGCACTAACAAGCAGGAATTACTTTTTCTAAATAGGATAAAGGCTCCACTAATGCATACAAAGGAAAACTCGCATATTTATGGCCAGATCCTGTGCCTTTCTTTCCCCAAAGCAGCAGCAGAATTCATATGGTTGTGCTATGTAGGTAGGGTAGGATGCAACCTGCACAAAGGAAAAGCCTACCTCCTGTAGGCAATGGGACTGTGATCCACAGGGCTCCATCAGCAACAAGCGTTTTGAAGATAGAACAAGAACAGACCCACAGAAAGGATTCAATGTATGTGGATCCTCATACCTCAGTCTGGTTGGATGGAAAGGACTCCATACAGCTGTCCCCCAGAAGTCTGACGCAAAGTTCATTTGTTCACATTGTGGCCACAGAATCTGGCCCCAACGTGAATGCATGAAGACTATGATACAAATTGTGGTAAATATCAGGTTAGTTATTATCAGTATACTTAACATACATTACAGGTTGCACTGGTGCCACGGAAAAGCAACCAGAGTTGTTCACAGCAAATATTATGCATTTCTAGAGCTTCTTGCAGTCATGGATTCCAAGGCACTTTAGAAAAATTAATTCATTAAGCCTAACAGCTCTGAAGTGCTCTCATCAAGATTCCCTAAGACCTACTTTTAGTGCACATGAGTAAACCACAAGATTAAAGAGTTTGGGCAAGAAAACTACAGAGTAGGGCTCTTTACATTCTGGTCGGCACAATATGTCATTTATTATTTGTATTCCAGTAGTGCCTACAATATGCCTTCCTCACACACTTTATCCTCTGTCAGTCTCCAAGCTAAGATTTTTCCCCACTGGATTGAATAACACTCTGATGTAGAAATAGCCCTGGGAGCAGTTAGAGTGGCCAGAAAACTGCAAGGTGAGCCTCACTGAATTTCGTTCAGATTGTCCTGTTGGGGGGAGGAGTGTGGGTACAGTCAGGAGGAAAGATCTCTCAACCCTGTTAATCTGGGCTCTGAAAGGAGGGAAATTCCAGTCTTATGGAGGGAGGGGCCTTTCCCTCACACTGCTCCTCGGGCCTCCCTTTCCTCCCAAAGCCATGTCATGGGCCTAGCAATTCCCTGTCCCACTCCATGAGGAGGGTACAAGCACAGAGGCTGAGGGAACCCGTATCACAAGGAGACACCCTCCCCTCCACTCTCCTAAACACACATGTGCCCAGCCAGACCTAACAAATCTAAATCCATTCATGAATACCAATGAGATGATATGGCCCTTGAAGTGATAAATAGCGTAAACCAGTTTTAGATATGAACAAGGCATAGTAAGTCTGATATAGATAACAGAAAGCCAATCCTTGGTGTGTAACCTGCTTTAAAACACATAAAAACATTGCATTACTCCACATTATTTGCATCTATACACATATTTGACTTGTTTCCTAAAATAAAGTTCCTTCCCTCCCTCTTGAGCAGCTATGTAATTATTTATATTTTGAAGGAGAAAAATAGTATGTGCTATAAACAGGTACAGGGTACTGTACTCTTGGCATTTTTTTTGCCTGTGTTCTGTTGTAATTGTTTGAACAATGAATGCCTAACTCTTCATTCGGGTGTTGGAGCATGCAAAATTGGCCTCTATGTGCTGCTATTTCCAGTCTAGTCATGAGCTAGACAAACAGGACATGGTGGTACATGTAACCTTCAGGGATTAGTAACATTCCTCGCTTACAAGATTAAGAAAGCAGGAAGCCTTAAATCACTGACATGGCGGGAGCAATCCAGGCAATGCAATGAATATGAGGTTACTTTTATATACCTTAACTTAATCATATCTGTGACGAGCCAAATCTAGCTTGCCTTTTTCTCACAGATAGTCCCCTTCAAGTCAATGGGAGTTAGGATTCAAGCCAAAAGAGATATGAACCTATTACACAAACTTAAAAAAAAAAACTCGAAAAAAAAATCTGAAAAACATAGATTCCAAAAATTTCGCTGGGCAGAGTATACTGCACCTACACAACAGCTGCCTGATGTGATATTCCAAAGTTTTAATTACATTTGGATGTGGTGAGCTGATCTTTCCTAAAACAACACAACATGTAGTAAGATATACAAATACAAGAAATTCAATTACAAGAATAAAATGCACTAAAACTCCAAATGATGTTTATCTGGTCTTATACAGAGACAAATTTACAGCAGTCCCTTTCACACTCCTTTAATGAAATGTATGTCTGGGCATTTCAGTATTTATCATCTGATCATCCTTAGCCTGGGCAGCTTAGTAAGTGAGCATGATTTGTAGAGAAAATTTTTAGACATTCATTAATGGCAAATGGCGACAGTTGTCTTCACGGGAATGCTGTACTGGAGAAACTGTCATAAGAAATGTTTGGTATAGCACTGACAGTACCATATATTTCTGTGATTGTTTCCTGAATGAATGCTGTATTTCAAAGAGTTCAGTATTCTCACCTTATTCCTGTCAAGCAGGCCTGACAATTTATCATGGAAAAAAATCAAAGTGATAATGGAGAACCCTCTGCCGAAGTACAGAAGATACAGATTTTGGAAAAAATCAATGTATTTTTATTGCATCTTTTCCAGGCCAGATAATAGTCCTGCTTCTCTTGCAGTCACTTCCATTATCTGCATTTCACAAACTTTGCCAGTTACATCTATTCTACACCTTTAACGTTCTTTACCAAACTAAACTATTCTTCCCCTCGTGTCTCAGTTTATTTTGAAAGATGCTCACTTGCAAAGTCCAGTATTTTATCTGCATGGCTGTAGGCTTGGCTCAGTAAATTTGAGGAAGTGTCATGGTAACAATGTCACAACTCACTCAAGTCATGACAAAAATTATTCATATTACTCAGTTAAAAACTCTTCACATAACGATTCCAGACTTGAAGTCCACACCCTATTTCCCTTTTTCCAACACTCAGTGGTATTGTTAGTTTCCAGCCCATCAATACTGTTTTCCACATTTTGAAATGTGCTTGTATCTATGTTTTTATATTTATTATGGAGGCTTTGGTTGCAAGTCCATAATTAGATTGAGTTTTCAACTTAAAGTAGGCATTTAACCCTTTGTTTTGTATTAGTAGTATAACATATCCTCTCCTAATGTACAGAACTTACACTGAGTACAGAATGAATATACAGAATATGTTTAAAACACCTACACGTTTTATACAGATGCATCCTCCGAGGATGCTGTTGGATTTATTTTCCTTTTAAAAAGTTACATTTTTGGATTTTGCAAAGAGGTTGATACTTTCCTTTTAAGACATACAATATTGGTTTTCACTGACATTTAACTCATTATCACCTCAAGAACATTTTAACGTTTTGTACAAGTTTAAGTAGCTGTAATCGAAAAGACTTCGGCAGGGTTTTCTTCGCTTTAATTTCTGAGACACTGAAAAATTCGAAGAATCAACTTCATCCCTAATGCAACTCTATTCATTTCATTGGAGTCTCATAAGGGGTGAATTTGGCCCAATATTTTTATTATTAGACAATAAAATTATTGAATACCTGCAAAAAAATTCAAAGTTGAAATGTTTTGATTACACAAAATATTAAGTATATAATCCAAAACTCGTTGAAATCAATGGAAACATTCTCATGGGCTCTGGATCAGATCCAAAGAGTTGAGGAACAAATCTGGTGAACAGGGTGAAGGTGGGGCTTAGAGGAGAGCAAAGAACAAGTAGGTGCCAATCAAAATCAATTTTTGTTGGTAGAACATTGAAGTAACCACTTGAATATACAGTACAATGGCATAAGATCCAAATCTGAACATTCTAATGGCCATGACTGCATATTACTTGCATTTGAACGAAACTATTGTATATTGCAGCTCAGTTTCATCCAAACCAAAACTCCTTCAATTTCTGTCTTCTTCTGCTACTCTGACAGGGAAAGACTTTCACCCATGTTGAAGTAATAGTAGGAGTCAAAAAATAAGAGGGCTGAAGAACAGAGATTCCAAATTGTCAGGCAGTTTTTTTCTTATACCTGAGCCTTTCATGACAGGAAAGTGGTGAAACAAAAGGAGAAAGAATGACTCTTGCCATTGTACTGAAAACAAATCATGTAAGCTAAGGTCCATCACACAAAAGCATTTGGGGTGAAATCCACCCTCCTCTCCCCCCACTGGAGTCAATGAAAGCTTTGCTATAAACTTCAGTGGGGGCCAAGATTTCACCTCTGATACCAGGGTCAGGTGGTGAAAGTCATCCTATCATACTGGCAAAGGTAATGCTCTTACCTAGCATTCAAAAGATATTGTAGCCTAGTTGATGGCACACTGGCCTAGGGAGCAGAACTGGGTTCCATTTCTGGTTTTGCCACCAGACTTCTAGGGCCACGACTACACTCTAAAATTGTGTAAACTTAATTTACGTTATCATACAGGTGCCGCAGTAATTAAATCACTTTTGCATATTCACACTATGCTTTTTATGTGGGCAGTGCACATCCTCACTAGCAGCGCTTGCATTGATGCAGAGAGCGGTGCACCGTGGGTAGCTATCCCACTGTGCAACTCATCCCTAACTAGCGCAGGGTGTTTTGGGAACATTTTGCAATGCCTGATGGGGCTGAAACAAGTCGCACTGGGGTGACTGGGAATATGAATTCAATGTCCCATAATGCAGTGTTCTTCATCCAATAATTTCATCTTTTCAGAATTCCTCATAAACCCGCACATCCCTTCTCGCTGGCTGCCATCTTTGTTAGAAGCCTGGATCCTGCACAGCTGTGCACTGTTGTGATGAGCGATGTCTGCACGGAGGGCCTGATCCTACAGTATTTGCAGAGTTGCCAGAGGAGCTGCAGGGAACATGATGATTCTTGCTGTGGGACATAGAAAGAAATAATTCAAAGTTGTAGGCAGCATTCACAGAGCAGCTGCAGATGGTGGAGCACCAGTTCTGGGCCCAAGAAACACGCTCTGACTGGTGGGATTGCATAGTCATGCAGGTTTGGGATGACAAGCAGTGGCTGCAGAACTTTCAGAAGCACAAGGCCTTATTCCTGGATCTGCGTGCAGAGCACACCCCAGCCGTCCAGCGCAGTTACATCAAAGTGAGATCTGCACTGACAGTGGAGAATGAATGGCGATTGCTTTGTGGAAATTTGCAACACCCGATGACTACTGATCAGTCAGGAATCAATCTGAAGTTGGGAAAACCACTGTGGAAGTTGTTCTGATGCAAGTGTCCAGGGCCATTAATCGCTTCCTGCTATGAAGAACTGGGCAATGTGCAGGACACAGTAGATGGTTTTTCAGCAATAGGTTACCAAACTGTGGTGGGATGATAGATCACACGCATATTCTCATTTTGGCACCAGACCGCCTTGCTACAGAGTACATCAACAGAAAGGGCTATTTTCTATGGTTCTGCAAGTGCTGGTGGATCACCATCGACACTTTACCAACATCAGTGTAGACTGGTCAGAGAAGGTGCAGGGATGTTCAGAAAGCTGCAAGCAGGGACTTTCTTTCCGGATGAGTGGATTACAATTTGGGAGACCCAGCCTGGGAGAACCAACCTATCCCTGACTCCCACGGCTCAAAAAGCCATACATCCGCCACACTGACAGCACCAAGGAACACTTCAACAACAGGCTAAACAGCTGTAGAATGACAATTGAATGGACCTTTGGTCATCTGAAAGGTCGCTGGTGCTTTCTACTCATAAGACTAGACCTCAGTGAAAAAAATATCCCAATGGCTATAACTGCCTGCTGTGTCCTGCATAGTATCTGTGAAGCAAAAGAAGCAAACGTTTCCACCAGGGTGGAGGTGGAATGGCTGTCCTCTGATTTTTAGCAGCTGGATACTAGGGCTATAAGACGAGCTCAACACAGAGCTATTCAGCTCAGGAAGGCTTTGAAAGACCATTTGAAATTGAGCCACAGTAATGTGTATTGCTGTGGTGTGCTCTACCTGGTATTGCTCTTTTCCAGCCCAGTATGAACCTTGTAATGAGTGCTGTGTGTGTAGTAATATAAAATTGCAAACGCATCTATTACGATTATCTGTGAATGATGTCAGCCCCAGTCAGCATATGCTGTGAACTAATAACAATGAATTAAGTTTCCAAAAATAGACTGATTCCATACCCAGGCAAACAGACACATTTTATAAGTGAATAAAACAAAGGGGAAAGAATTTTTGAAGGGGAAACAACAGTCATTTCCATTTCACAAACACATACACCAACTGTCTTTCACCAGCCAGTGTATGTGCAGCTGTGATTGCCTGTACTCTCCTCCAGAGTGGAGTGGTAGGGATAGTGCAGCGGCCCCGAATACCACATGGAATGCAGAGAGGGGAGGTGGGGAAGAGGAATGCAGTTCTCTAGGGGCTGCAAAAGGAAGTGAGCATGGAACTGTTGAACCTGAAGGTCAGAATAGTCTGCAGCATATCTTTTTGCTGCTTGAGAAGCGCTAGCATCTCCAGCTGCACATCCGTCTCCTTTTCCTGTGCATTTCTTGTCTCCATTCTGCTCTACCCCTGGCCATGCTGACTGCAAGTGTCATCCTCTAATCACTGTGCTCAGTATCCAAAGCAGTAGAGGAATGCAGGATTTATTTGAACATGTCATCCCATCTCCTCTTCCTTCTCTCCTTATCTGGCTGAGCCACTCCACTGGTGTGCTAGCTGCAAAAGATACAATACTCAGAAGTACTATTGTGAGTGTATTCACAAGATAAATGGGAATCTGGTATACTAAACTCACTCCCCTTGATCCACACCAGTTGCAAGCATTACATTCTCACTTCTTCTAGGGATTCATAGAGCACAGTGACAGTCCCAGCCATGGTGAGTGCATCCCAGGGGATTGAGGGGGTGTCATGGTATAATTCCCCACTCTGAACCTTAGCGTCCAAAAAATGGGGTACCAGCATGAATTTCTCTAAGCTCAATTACCAGCTTAGGACCTGTAGCGCTGCCACCAACCAGGAATTCCAGTGCCTGGTATACTCTCGTCCCCCCAAAACCTTGCCTGGGGAGCCCCAAGACCCAGACTCTCTGGATCTTAACACAAGGAAAGAAAACCCTTTCCCCCACCGTTGCCTCTCCCAGGCTTCCCCTCCCTGGATTACCCTGGAAGATCACTTGTGATTCAAACTTCTTGAATCTTTAAACAGAGAGGAAAATGCACCTTCCCTCCTCCTTCTCTCTCCCCCTCCCAGACTCTCCCTGAGAGAGACAGTAATCCTAACACAGAGAGAAATTAGCCTCTCTCTCTCCCTTCCCTCCTTTCTCCCCATCAATTCCCTGGTGAATCCAGACCCCGTCCCCTGGGGTCTCACACCAGAATAAAAAAACAATCAGGTTCTTAAACAAGAAATTTAATTAAAGAGAGAAAAACAGTAAAAATTAGCTTTGTAAATTTTGAATGGAATAGGTACAGGGTCTTTCAGCTATAGACACTGGGAATACCCTCCCAGCCTAAGTATACAAGTACAAATTAAAATCCTTTCAGCAAAATACAAATTTGAACTCCTTCCAACCAAATACACATTTGAACTCCTCCCAGCCAAATACACATTTGCAAATAAAGAAAACAACCATAAGCCTAACTTGCTTTATCTACCTAGTACTCACTATTCTGAACTTATAAGAGCCTGTATCGGAGAGATTGGAGAGAAACCTGGTTGCACGTCTGGTCCCTCTGAGCCCCCAGAGTGAACAACCACCAAACACTAATAGCACACACAAAAACTTCCCTTCCTCAAGATTTGAAAGTATCCTGTCCCCTGATTGGTCCTCTGGTCAGGTGACAGCCAGGCTCACTGAACTTGTTAACCCTTTACAGGCAAAAGGGACATGAAGTACTTCTGTTCTATTAACCCTTAACTATCTGTTTATGACAGGGGGAAAGTTGGAAAAATAAGTGAGGGAGAGAGAGCTCACAGGTATGAATATGTGTGTATAGGGCAATTGAACTGAATACAGTTTTCCACAGGTGGTGGTGATTTTAGCTGATCTCTCATCCTAAGGGTAACAAAAGCTGAAACAGAACAGCTCCTGCAGGTGTCCAACTGCACACCAGTGCTACATGCTGCTTGCCTGTGTGTTGCAATGGAGTCCGCTGAAGTAAATCGCTCAGTGGCATGGGAAAGTGTCCTACCGTGGCAGAAGTAGTAAGGCAGCCCTCCCCAGAAACCTTCAGCAGAGGATTGCAAACTGCCTCCAGGAAAGTTTCCTCAGGATCTCTAGAGAGGATTCACGGGACATCTTGGGGCACCTAAACAAACTGTTCTGTGCCTAACTCTAGAGGGGAGTGAGAAGCAGATAGCAACTCTACCTCTGTTGGCTGTTTCTCTACCTCTTCTAGCATAAGTAAAAAAAAAAAAATTAAATCAACAGATGTGTCCTGCTACTTTGAGGGTTCCATCCCTGCAATTTCAAAGCAAATTGCGTATTTACCAGAGGTTCTTTCTACTGTATCAGGCTCACCCATGCGGGACTGGCTGCAGTGCCCAGGACTCAAAAACAAGTCCTGGCTAGCTGCACCACTGGATCCCCCATACTCCTCTTCCACCTCCTCCTCTTCACTGTTCATGGTGAGGGCCTGTGACTTGTGCTCCCCCAAAGTATCCACAAGGCCCTTGGGAGTGGATGGGTCTCCGCCGAGGAAGGCATGCAGTTCTTTTTAAGAGCAGCCGATCTGCAGCTTTGCACTATAGTAATTGTTAGACTTCTTTGCCTTCTGGTATGCCTGCTGCAGCTCCTTGACCTTCAAGTGGCACTGCTGCGGGTCCCTCTTGTGGCCCTTCTCCATGCCCCAAGAAATCTGCTCTTAGATGTTGATGTTTCTACAGCTGGATTGGAGCTGTGCCTGCAGACAGACCCAGGACATCCATCACCTCCTGTATGCTCCAGGCAGGAAAGCATCTGCAGCATGTAGCTGGCATGGTCAACTGGGCAGTTACTAGGAACGCTCAAGAGTTGCTACGTGAGCGATCCAAGCCAAGCAACCAGGAAATGGAATTTCAAAAATTCACAGGGCTTTAAAGGGGAAGAGCACGTATCTGTGTACCTAGCCACGTGGCAGTGGAATTCAAAATGGTGACTAGAAAGCAGTCAAGGTGGGGCATTGTGGGACACCTCTTGGAGGCCACTAAAGTCCAAGTAAGTAATTAACTACATTGATCTAAACTCTATGACTCTCATGGAGGTGGAGTTATTAATTCAGCATAGCGGGTAAGTTATGTTAGTGGGAACAAAATTTTAGTGTAGACGTAAGCTGCCTTGTGTGGACCTAACTCTGTGGCATAGACTAGGCCTAAGTAACCTTAAGCAAGTCAGTTATCTCTCTATGCCTCAATTTTCCCATCTCTAAAATAGGGATACTGATACTGCCATCTTTTGTAAAGTGCTTTGAGGTCTGATGAAAAAGAGCTATACAAGAACTAGTTATTACTATTATTCATAAAAAATAACACAATTCATACACTACTACATAAAATGCAATGTTCTGAAATAAACTGCATTTAATTTTGTACTTACAAGAATCTCTAGTGAGATCATTATTGGCTTAATCTTAATGGATATCTAATTACAGCATGCCACGTTTCTCTTGATAAATAGGCTGAAACCATTGTAATGGACAACAGCTAAGCTGCTGGTGTGCTAAGACCACTGCAAATCTTTGACCAACATTGTCTCCTTAGAACATACAAATGGCCATACTGGGTGACACCAATGGTCCATCTAGCCCAGTATCCTGTCTTCCAACAGCTGCCAGTGCCAGATGATTCAGAGGGAATAGACAGTACAGGATCCATCCCATCATCCAGTCCCAACTTCTGGCAGTTGGAAGTTCAGGAACCCAGAGCATGTTGTGTGTCCTTTATCATCTTGGGCAAAAGCCATTGATGGACCTATCCTCCATGAACTTCATTTTTTTAACCCAGTTATACTTTTGGCCTTCACAGCATCCCCTGGCAACCAGTGACTAGGGTGACCAGAAAGCAAATGTGAAAAATCGGGACAGGGTGTCATGGGTAGCTTTGGACTTAACGATCTTGAGTATTTTGTATCATTTACAAATTTTGCCTCCTCACTGCTCACCCTTTTTTTCAGATCATTTATGAATATGTTGAACAGGACTGGTCCCAGTATAGATCATTGGGAGACACCACTATTTACTTCTCCATTGTCAGAACTGACCATTTATTCCTATCCTTTGTTTTCTGTCTTTTAAGCAGTTACTGATCATGAGAAGACCTTCCCTCTTATCCTATGATGGTTTACTTTGCTTAAAAGCCTTTGGTGAGGGACCTTGTCAAAGCCAGTCTGAAAGTCCAAGTGCACTATATCCACTGGATCACCCTTATCCACATGCTTGTTGACTCTCTCAAAAGAATTTTAATAGATTGGTGAGGCATGATTTCCCTTTACAAAAGCCATCTCGACTTTTCCATAATATATCATATTCATGTAGGTGTCTGATAATTCTGTTCTTTACTATAGTTTTAGCCAATTTGTCTGGTACTGAAGTCAGGCTTGCCAGCCTGTAATTGCCAAGATCACCTCTGGAGCCCTTTTTAAAAGTCAGCATTATATTAGCTCTCCTCCAGTCATCTGGCCAGAGGATGATTTAAACAATAGGTTATAGATCACAGTTAGCAGTTCTGCAATTTCATTTGAGTTCCTTCAGAAGTCTTGGGTGAAGACCATCAAGTCCTGGTGACTCATTACTGTTTAATTGATCAATATGTTCCAAAACCTTCTCTACTAATACTTTAATCTTGGACAGTTCCTCAGGTTTGTCACCTAAAAAGAATGGCTAAGGTGTAGAAATCTTCTTCACATCCTCTGCAGCGAAGACAGATGCATACATGTTGCCAATTCTCATAATTTTAAATCGCAACTGTCATAATACTTGATGGGTTTCTTACAGCTGGAGTCACGTGAATGTGAGACTCTTAGCTTTCATTTGTAACAGATAAATTTTAAAAAAAGAAGTTTCTAGCCCTTGTGATTGCAAAGAAAACTCTACAAATGTGACCCCAGTGCACTCTAAAGGTTCAAAAATCATCAGGTAAATAGAGAAATCCAAAATGCACTTTTAAAAACCTCATGATTTTTAAACCAATATCATGATTTTAGGGACTTTTCATGATTTTTTTTAAATGCTTGGGATGGAAGTACTGACCCCTCTTTAATTTGCTGTCCAGTATTACCCATAAGTGTCATTACTTCTTCCCAGATCTATCCTTTCTATTGATTAGCATCTGATTTTGGATTATTTTGTCCAAGATGTGTTAGCTCACATTTTTCCAAGTTGAATCCCATTTTGTTTTCTATTCTCTCTAGTTCTCTGTATTTTTTCTCTGTCCTCACTGGAATTCACAACTCCTCCCAATTTAGTATTATGTGTGAATTTAATTATTGTGCTGTTTACTCTTTACAACAGGTGTGACGTTATCTGATTAAAATATGAACATAAAGATCATTGTTGCAACCACTGTTATATATTTGCAACAAATCTTGTACGAAGTTTGTCAAGCGAGGTGTCTATGAAAAGGTTATGATTTGCTAGTTATGATTATGCTATCAGTATGCATGTATCATCTTTGCATTTGAAGTTATAGGTATAGAGCCAATACTCATATTTCAAATGTTTGTTCCTGGAGTAACGCCCACAAGGTAGTTAGCCAGCACATCTTGGAGGAACTATTCAAACTGAGTGACCCATCAAAAGAACAGTTAACTGACAATGAACCATGGGAGATGCCTAGTACACTTAATGGAATTTCCTGTTGTGACAAGGGGAAATGCATGGACGTGTGACTTGTCTATGTGACTCCAACCACCATCTTGTTACTGTACTTTTCCACAGTAAGACCAATGGGAGTCCCTCCACATGGCAGAAGATATAAAAGGCCCTGGAAACTCCTCCATTTTGCCTTTCCTTCCCAAACCTCTGGACTATACTAATGGGAGCATTCTAACCAATGGACTGAGGTCCTTCCAATGATTTGGAAGCAGCCAGAGACTTGACTTAAGCCTGCAGTTTATTCCATCACTGCTACAAGCCTGAACCAAGAACTAGGCATTTATTATATGTATTTGATTCCTTTAAACAATTTTAACTCTCACTTTTCTTTTTATAAATAAACCTTTAGATTTTAGATACTAAAGGATTGGCATCTGAGTGATTTTTGGGTAATAGCTGAGTTATATATTGACCTGGATATGTGGCTGGTCCTTTGGGATCAGAAGAACCTTTTATTTGAGAAGATTGGTTTTAAAGAACCATTTATCTCTGAACTCTGTGTTTTTGGTGGTGATATAAGAATGGGAGTGTCTGAGGAAATTGATCTTATGATTTCTTGTTACTCAGTGTGGTAAAACAGAAGCTTACTTTTGTTGTTGGTTTGGTATATCCTATGGGGGATTAGCCACTAGTCTTGGGGTGTATCTGCCTTACTTCTCAGCAGTTTCTCCTGAATTTGGCATCCTCAGTTGTGATTCACTGAGGCACGATTACACCAGGTCACTCATGAAGAGTTGGAAAAAAAATTGATCTTAACATCAATTTTTCATAGAATTATAGGATGGAAGGGATCTCAAGAGTTAAACTAGTGCAGTTCCCTGCACTCAAGGCAGGACTAAATATTATCTAGACCATCTTTGACAAGTGTTTGTCCAACCTGCTCTTAAAAATCCCCAATGATGGAGACTCCACAACCTCCCTAGGCAATTTATTCCAGTGCTTAACCACCCTGAGAGTTAGGAATTTTTTTCTTAACATCCAGCCTAAACTGCTCTTGCTGCCATTTAAGCCCATTGCTTCTTGTCCTGTCCTCAGAGGTTAACAGGAACATTTTTTCTCCTTCCTCCTTGTAACAACCTTTTATGTACTTGAAAACCTATGTCCCATTCTCCCCCTGCCCAAGTCTTCTCTTACCCACACTAAACAAACCCAATTTTTTCAATCTTCCTTCATAGGTCATGTTTTCTAGACCTTTAATCATTTTGGTTGCTCTTCTCTGGACTTTCTCCAGTTTGTCGACATCTTTCCTGAAATGTGATGCCCAGAACTGGACACAATACTCCATGCTGATTAGGCTTCAACTGTAGTACAGCGGAAGAATTACTTCTCCTGTCTTGCTTATAGCACTCCTGCGAATACATCCCAGAATGATGTTTGCTTTTTTGCAACAGCATTACACTGTTGACTCCTATTTAGCTTGTGATCCTCTATGATCCCCAGATCCCTTTCTGCAATCCTCCTTCCTACGCAGTCATTTCCATGTATGTGTGTAACTGATGCACTGCTACAAGCTGGGGACCGACTGGCTAAGCAGCGATTCTGCAGAAAAGGACCTCAAGATTACAGTGGATAAGAAGTTGGATAGGAGTCAACAGTGTGCCTTTGTTGCCAAGAAGGCTAACGGCATATCGGGCTGCATTAGTAGGAGCATTGCCAGCAGACTGAGAGAAGTGATTATTCCCTTCTATTCAGCATTGGTGAGGCCACATCTGGAGTACTGTATTCAGTTTTGGGGCCCCCACTACAGAAAGGATGTGGACAAATTGAAGAGAGTCCAGCGGAGGGCAACAAAAATGATTAGAGAGCTGCAGCATATGACTTATGAGGAGAGACTGAGGGAACGTGGTTTATTTACTCTGCAGAAGAGAAGAGTGAGGGGGAGGGATTTGATAGCAGCCTTCAACTATCTGAAGAGGGGGTCCAAAGAGGATGGAGCTAGGCTGTTTTCAATGGTGGCAGATGACAGAAAAAGAAGCAATCATCTCAAGTTGCAGTGGGGGAGGTCTAAATTGGATATTAGGAAAACCTATTTCACTAGGAGGGTGGTGAAGCATTGGAATGGGTTACGTAAGGAGGTGGCAGAATCTCCATCCTTAGAGGTTTGTAAGGCCCACTTGACAAAGCCCTAGCTGGGATGATTTAGTTGGTGTTGGTCCTGGTTTGAGCAAAGGGTTGGATTAGGTGACTTCCTGAGGTCTCTTCCAACCCTAATCTTCCATGATCGTATCAAAAGACTTACTAAAGTCAAGATATACCACATATATCACTTCCCTCCTATCCACAAGGCTTGTTACTCTGTCAAAGAAAGCTCCTAGGTTAGTTTGACATGATTCATTCTTGACAAATCCATGCTGATGGTTACTTATCACCTTATTATCTTCTAGGTGTTTGCAAATAAAATGCTTAATTATTTGCTCCATTACTTTTCCAGATACTGAAGTTAAGCTGACTGGTCTGTAATTCCCCGGGTTGTCTTTATTTCCTTTTTTATAGATTGGCACTATATTTACTCCTTTCCATTATGGTTGCTCTTCTGGTGATATTCCAGAGGGTATCCCCCTCAATTCAATACATTCCCATCACTCTCTCTTGTTTATGGTTTACAGTCAGTTTTCATTCCATGTGGCAATCCACATCTACTAAATTACATGCAAAGGATTTCACCGGTCTTTCAGTGATCTTTGGAAAAATCCTATTAACCCACATTTAGTGGCAATAACTGTATTGTTGGTGGGGAAAAGTGAAATTTAATCATTTTTCACCACTCAAGTTGTTACTCTGGACCTGAGTTTAATTGGCCAGAACATCTGATCTGAGGATGGAAGAACTGCTCACCTGCTTTGTAAATGCTACCAAATGCCCGGGGGATGGGGGGAACAAATCAAAAACAAAGGGAAAAAAAAACCCTGATGACTTGTCCATCTGGCCCACTACTTTGCTAGATTCCTTCCTTGGCTCTGCTCAGCCATGCATGGCTGATTTAATACATGCTCTCCATAAAGAGACACATGAGACGCAACTGACTTTGTTTACAAGGAAACAGAATAAAAAGATAAGTGACAATGACTGATAATCCATCAATAAAATCATAGCTCCATAAATATAAATATTAATCAACATTAGTTTAAAGACATTCAAACACCGAATTGTTACACCCATATTTTGTTAGGCTTCTGAAATTTGAGCCCCATCCCGAAATTTGATAATAGGCAGACCAAAGAGATTGCGGATTTAGAGCTTTAGACTGTAGCCCTTGGATAAGTCACTTAAAAAAAAAACACAGTTCCTTTATGGTTGTGTGCATTTCTACATTTAACAGACATGATTCCTGCTCTACTGATTTTTTAAACTCACGTGCACTGGCAAAGCTGTTTTGTTTGTTTTTTTGGAGGGCAGGGGAGAGGAGAAGAGAGGTTAAGAAAGGGGAACTGAGGGACAATAAATATCAATCATTGGATAGGCATTCTTCAGCCCTGATCATGCATACAAGTCCACCAATAATTGCAGCTCTATGTGCATGAGGATTTTTTTTTATTTTTGAAAAGGCAAAATATGTTTCTTTCTTCTCTAGCAGCAATGCTCCTGAGATGTTCAAACTCTGCATTTTTAATAACCAAGGCTAAGACCTAATGCTAGTGAGCCTGTAACTAGGTTAATGGAGCATGCAGTTTTAAAACATGATCATTACTCTATGCTTTGAACTGATAAGTCCACATGGATATTTCTGAAGCTTAAAGAACTTCAGATGTTTGAAAAGTTTGATCCGAGGTTTCTTTCTCAACCAGGATTTGCCTGCTGAAAAAGAAGCAATTACCGCTTCAGAAGGTAGCCTTATGGACTTCATCTTCCTTCAAATATCAGTTCAAAACTGTGACTAAATCTTTAAAAAGAAGAGCGGCAATAGACTTTGAGATACTTCAAGTACTATCACTCAGTACGAGAATACCAAAAAAAAAAAAAAAAAAAAAGTGACAGAACAGTGTTCCAGCACGATTCAAGCCCTTATTCAAAACAGGAAGAAGGGATCATTTTAAAAATACTTGTACTGTTAAGCAAGGTACATGCTCAACAGTAACATCAAGCAGCAATGTGACACCCCCCCCCGCAGGCTCTTGTTATTATCTTCCTGTTCACCTCACAGAACTTCCCCAAAATAATTGCTAGAGCTATGTCTACACTGGCATTTGAATGACAAAAAGTTTGTCTTTCAGAAGTGTTAACCCTCAGCCCTCCATAACACAAAAGTTTTGCCGTGACAAGCGCCAGTGTGAACCACGCATTAGCAGCAGCAATGCTCTCCTGTCGACAACACAAATGCTGCTCGTTGGGGGTGGAAGTTTTTTGTCAGCAGGAGAGACAACGAATAGCAGCTACACTGCACGACTTTTAGCTGCACAGCTATAGTGACACAGCCATGTCGCTAAAAGCTGTGTAGTGTAGACATAGCCTTACAAAAACATCCAATCTTGATTTCGAAGTTGTCAGCAATGGAGATTCCACCAGCATCCTTGGTAAATTGTTCCAATCATTAATTACTCTCATAGTTAAAAAGTTACACTTTATTTCAAGTCTGACTATGTCTAAGCTTCAACTTCCAGCCATTGGATTGTATTATACCTTGTTCTGCTAGATTGAAGAGCCCATTATTAAATGTTTGTTCCCTCTGTATATACTTACAGATTAATTAAATATCCCTTAATTGGCTCTTTGTTAAGCTAAATAGATTGAGTTCCTTGAGTCTATCACTATAAGGTATGTTTTCTAATCCGTTAATCATTCTCATGACTCTGAACCCTCTTCAAATGTTTGACATCCCTCTTGAATTGTGGGCACCAGAACTGGATTCAGGGGACACCAGCAGTCACACCAGTGCCAAATACAGAGGCAAAATAACCCCCTTTAATCAAGAGTCTCTATTAATGCATCCCAGGATCATATTAGCTGTTTTGGCCACAGCGTCACACTGTGAGCTTATGCTCAGCTGATTATACACCACAATGCCTAAATTTCTTTCAGACTCACTGCTTTCCAGGATAGAGTTCCCCATCCTTCAAGCATGGCCTACATACTTTGTTTTGAGAGGTATACATTTACATTTATCCTTATTTAAATGCATATAGTTTCCTTGTACTCAGTTTACCAAGTGATCCAGATCACTCTGAATCAGTGGCCTGTCCTTTTCATCATTTACCACTCTCCCATCTGCAAACTTTCAGTGATGACTATGTTTTCTTCCAGGTCATTGATCCATATGTTAAATAGCGTAGGGCCAAGAATGGATCCCTGTGGGACCTCCCTGGAAACACAACCACTTAATGACAATTCTTTATTTACCGTTACATCAGTTAGCCAGTTTTTAAACTATTTGTGTGCCATGTTAACTTTAGAAAGCTACAACAATCTCATCAAAATGTTGTTACAGAAGTCTAAGTATTTTACATCAACACTATTACCTTTATAAACTAAACTTGTAATCTCAACAAAAGAGATATCAAGTTAGTTTGACGGGCTCCATTTTTCAGAAACCCATGTTCGGCATTAATTACATTACCCTCTTTTAATTGATTATTAATTGAGTCCCCTAAGAGTCCCTCCAGCCTCTTGTCTGGGATTGTTGTCAGGCTGACAGGCCTACAGTTACCCAGGTCATCCCATTTTGCCCTTTTAAAAACTGGCACAATATTAGCCTTCTGGATATTTGTTGACAGTGGAGTAATAGTGAGACACAAATTTTCTATTTCATTCCATGCTATAGAGGGAAGTGCTCTTGTGGGCAAAGATTCTTCTGCCCATTCCACCATCAAGCTTGACCCCTTCTGAGCAGTCCCCTCCAACCTGTTCCAGTCCTGCATCTTCCCCACCCCGGCTACTTGTCCCAGTCTCATTCTCCTGGTCTAACCTGGTTTTTGTTCCCCAGGCTTCTCATGCCAGTCCCAGTGTGCTTGCACAGCCATCTAGTCTCTCTCTCCCTCATACACTCCCAATCCCCTTGTTCAGCCTTCCCAGTTCTCTACTCACATCACCCACTAGGCTCCTTGTCTCGAGTTTCCTTGACCAGGTAAGTCCCAGTTCCCTCCTCCTGGCTCCTCCCTGATCCAGTCTTTCTCCCCCATCTCTTATATATCTGATGTCTGGTTAAATAGATGATTTCAGTCTCTGGGTCTGTCAAGCCACAACAACCTGAAGTATATTCACTTCAAACAAATGGAAAATAGTCAATTTTCCTTGGATATTCTCTCACTGGACCAGATTCTGTCATATATACCTTCACACAGGTTGAGTAATCCTTTAGTCTGGGACTCATATCATGGCTCCAGTGGGACTACTTGTAGAGTAAGTGGTTTTAAAATGAGCAGTTAGGCCCCCAAGGTCTACTTGTGCCACACTACTGGAGTCTATGGGTGAGATTCTCTATGTTCCTTATCTTTCTGACAGTATCTGACCAACTAAATTTCCCCCCTCCCCAAGAGTGAAGGAAGTATCAGCTAGTGGGGAGAGGGATAGCTCAGTGGTTTGAGCATTAGCCTGCTAAACCTAGGATTGTGAGTTCAATCCTTGAGGGGGACCATTTAGGGAACTGGAGTAAAAATCTGGGGATTGGTCCTGCTTTGAGCAGGGAGTTGGACTAAATGACCTCCTAAAGTTCCTTCCAATCCTGATATTCTATGATTCTAAACCCAGGGTTGTGAGCTCAATCCTTGAGGGGGCCATTTAGGGAACTAGTGTCAACAAAAACAAACAAACAACTGTCTGGGGATTTGTCCCCCTTTGAGCAGGGTGTTGGACTAGATGACCTTTGGATGTCCTTTCCAACCATGATATTCTATGATTCTAGTGCAGAAGCAGCATAGCTGGCCTGTCTATCATTATTCATTCAGCTGTAATTGGGAATGATATTGCAAGCATGTGGCTGTGCTCTGGTCATGCTCAGCTGGCATAAATTAGACCAGCTCTCAGACTGAACTACCTGTGCCAGGGCATACAGTGCTGCACACCCACTCTGAAAACCAGTAAACTAATCAGTTCCCTGATGGCCCCTCCCTCTGAAGAGTGGAAAACCAGCACAGTAGAAAAACTTCCCTCTAAATTCAAAGACAACAACAATTAACAGAATAAAACAAATTGGGTGCTTGCAGGCCAAGCTGTTCTGGAGATCTAAGAAGTCCAAAAAACAATAAGGGAAATTTTCCAAAAGTGAAACCCAGCTCATTCTTTCAAGCTTCATATCTTCCAACCAACTTGTCCAATTTGATCCAAAAGTTCCAGAAAAGTTTACCTTTTGCTCATGTGAAATTTCAGGTGGATTGGTCTGGTTTTGGTGAAGTTACAGTTGAAGGAAGGGGAAAAGCCTTTCAAAATTAACTTTATAATGGGAAACTAATTTCAATCTTAGTAAGATCATATATTAAAATGCCTACTGTACAAAGTTATAATGATCTAGGCATTCACTCTTGTTACTGGGTTAGTGAAATCTAATTATAAAACACACAACCAGTTTGAGGTGTGTGCCCTCTTTCTTGACTGTCAGCCCTGAGCTTTTTAATAAAAGGTATTATTAGATTCATGCTGGAGATTGAAATGTGTTAATGACATCTAGTGTTACCCTCTAAGATTACCATTGTGCTCCATGAAAAACAGCACTTTCATAAAAAAACAAAAAATACATTGTAGCTAGATACTCTGACTGAGAAAAAACACAGTCTACAGCTGTTCCTTGGCTTTAAACCTCCAACACTTAAGCATAATTCTGAGTTATTCTGAAAATACAGACAAATCAAATTCATTGGCAGTGTAACTCTACTGAAGTAGAATAATTGGCCCAACTTCTTTTAATAAGAGCACTATAGAATTTTTCAAGTATTCAGTTGAGAGAGAGAGAATGAATATCAAGATTTGAATTTCATGCTTAGTATGGAAACAATAAAAAATGCAAATACAAAGCACAACAATACACCGAGGAGAACTTACTGCTCAAGACTTGGGTACATAAAAAGACCTGTCAAGTCTTGAGAACTAGCAAGACAAACTTAATGAAAACTCCTATGTAAACACCAAATGCACAACTGGGTTTGTGAAATCTTGGGAACAGCTCTCTCTTAATAAAAAAATGCCAGACCAAGAGATAATTCAAAACCAGAATCTGACAAGCCTGAGTAATAGACAAAGGATAGCACAGTTGTTCCTACAGCAATACATCGCACTACATGGAACAAATTGCAAGGAATTTCACTGGTCAGCTGATGAAACCAAAATGCAGACAAAATATTAACTAAGGCCTAAAAAATAGCACACTGTGTACAGTAGGTTTTCTATGTCCTAAAGAGTAACACATTTGAAACGGTCAAATCTTATTGATAAACGACAAACAGGGACCCCAAAATACACTAGACAACAGAATTTGCTAACCTTTTGAAGATAACCCTAAAATAGAATATTTCACAATGTAAACAGTCAAAAAAGTATTTAAATACACAGAAAGTGGGCATATATTGTACTAATCTGAATGTATCATACTTGCACACTAAACAAAGATATTGGAGCCTCCCCCTCCAATACCCCATCTTGTCCATGTCAGCTTTAGACACTCCTAGGATTCACTAGGAGAGTGTTAAATAACTGGAGAAACCAAATTCCTGTAAAAGCTTTTCCATACTTAAAGTGTCACAGTTTAAGTCCAGTATCTCCTGGCCTTGTAGGGCTAGAAATGGTCTAAACCATTGGGCAGGGATAATTCCAAGCCTCCCAGTGAACCTAATACTCACGTCACTTATAGCCTTGGAAGGGCCAGAGGAAGTGGATTTCTGTGATTTCTAAGTACAAACAAAAGCTATTTTAGGTCATGTTTAGAGATTTTTATGACTCCCAGTTGATCTCATGATGACTAGGACAATTGTATTACACAGAGGATAAGAAAAATAGTCCCAATAAATTGTTTTAAAACTCTACAGGCGTCTGAAAATAGTCTTGTGTAATGTATGATGCATATATAGAATCCATGAAAAGGTGGTGTGGCACAGAGGCACATTGGCAGAACCTGCATGATTCATTCAAGGCTTCAGAATTTATAAGCTCCTTTGGTTTTGCTAACCGTGTTTGTGGAGATCCTTGGTCTGGAGCTTACAGGCTTTGCTAGCATAGCTTCTAAGTTCTTAGTATCGCTGCACTTCAGTGAAGCCTAGAAGCTCTGCAGGAGCAAGGATGTGTTCCTCCAGAGCTTCAGAACTGCAGAGCCTTTTGAACTATTCAATGCCTTCTGAACTCTGGTATTCTTAAGAGCTTCCAGGCCTTCAACTTGAGGCTCCACCAAAAAAACCTTAAATCACTAAACTCTTAAAGTGACATAGAGTTATGGCTGCATACTGGGATCCTTAAGTGCAGAGCAGCTTTTAAGAGCCAAAGATCATAGGCAAATAAGAGCACATCATAATTAAATGGATTCCACTTGTGCTCACTCTGCTAACCCGCCTTAAAGGGCCCTCCCCCCTAAAATGAACAGAAGTGTTCAAACATGAAAGCTCTAAAATGCCAGTTTTATACATTCAGCTTTGAAACTTGAACTAGTTTTCCTACAAACATATCTCAAATGTCAAAAAGCAAGCTAATTTTGAGCTCTGTCTCTGCTTATCTCACACACAGGTATTTTTCATAGTCATATAACTCACATAGCTCAGATGATTTTACTGAAAAATATCGAAATATTCAGATGGGATGAGAGCAAGCAAAAATTATAACAAATTGGGTGAAATTCCTTTTTTTAAGATCTGTCCTGCCACCCTGGGAATGATTTTCAGTCCAAAAATCCTGAGATTGTAGTATCATCTTTCTCGGGATTTCAGGACATGGTCCTGAGGTTACACAAAGAAACTGCAAGAGTAGGAAGAACTAAGAGTAAGGGATGTGCGTGCATTCAAAAATGAAATCCTAGATTCATTTTTCATTGTCCGTTCCATGAGTCAAGCTCATACTAAGCAATAGTCTGACAATATAAACTCTTAGTTCTCCCCATTTGCAAGAGCTGCACCTTTTTACCCACGTTTTTGCATTTGGCCTTCATTTTTAAAATAAGTTTGCTCTGTAAGAAGTATGGCCAGTCTGAAACACCTCTTACACCTCACCTGATACACATGAAACTCTTAAACAGAGAAGTTTCCCTACCACGCCAAAATGATCAAATTCAAATGCAAATACATTTGGACTACGGCAGGAAAGTGCATTACTTCAGAATTCAGCAGCTATTTCAATAGAGAAAGAAAATATTCCACTTATCTTTTGATGGCTGCATATCAGCAAAGAGCAGTCAGTATAGGAACATTAATATGTACAGTCCTGAGCAGCATTTATGAAGCTTAAATCTAGCGTTTGTTCAGGCTAGTGTTACACTAGTGTAAGAAAAGTTACACACTATGGCTTGGCACTGAAAAAAAAAATGAGACACTGAGCTAAATTCTGCTCTTTTACACCAGTGTAATTCTGGAGCAGTTACAAAGTTCAATAGAATTGCTCTGGATTTATCCTGGTGCAACTGAGAGCAGAATTTGGCTGCCTATTCTTTATCACTGTAGATGGTGTCAGTGCCATGACAAAAGTTGGCAAACCAATTCCTGCTGGGCAGCAGTTTGGATTTGTCAGTGGAAAACAAACAGTTAAATGGGTTTGCTGTAGGGCACTCTGACTCTCTCTAAGGGTACCCAGAATTGTGAGGCACCTCGCTACTACCTTTCCTTAACATAAAGCAATTTTGTCTGTACCTGCTGTGGATCAGTCTCTGGCAGCACAAGCCTCAGGGTACGTCTACACTATGGGATTATTCCGATTTTACATAAACCGGTTTTATAAAACAGATTGTATAAAGTCGCGTGCACGCGGCCACACTAAGCACATTAATTCGGCGGTGTGCGTCCATGGTCCGAGGCTAGCGTCGATTTCCGGAGCGTTGCACTGTGGGTAGCTATTCCATAGCTATCCCATAGTTCCCGCAGTCTCCCCGCCCCTTAGAATTCTGGGTTGAGAGCCCAGTGGCTGATGGGGCAAAAATCATTGTCACGGGTGATTCTGGTTAAATGTCGTCAGTCATTCCTTCCTCCGGGAAAGCAACGGCAGACAATCATTTCGCACCCTTTTTCCCTGGATTGCCCTGGCAGATGCCATAGCACGGCAACCATGGAGCCCGTTCAGCTTTTGTTTTTTTTTTTTTACAATCACCGTATGTGTACTGGATGCTGCGGACAGAGGCGATACTCGAATGCTACACAGCAGCATTCATTTGCTTTTGCATGATAGCAGAGATGGTTACCAGTTGTTCTGTACCGTCTGCTGCCAGTGTAATTTGGTAATGAGATGACGGTTATCTGTCCTTCTGTGCTGTCTGCTGCTATCATGGATGCCCTTGGCTGAGATTGGCCGGGGGCGCCAAAGCAAAACTGGGAATGACTCCCCGAGTCAATCCCTCTTTTATGGTTTCTAAAAATAGAGTCAGTCCTGCCTAGAATATGGGGCAAATGTACTAGAGAAGCAGTGTATCAGAGAGTACAGCTGCTCTGTGTCAGATCCCGCAGAAATGATGACCTACATGCCATTCACGGGGGGTGCCCCTGCAACAACCCCACCCGTTGCTTCCCTCCTCCCCCAACTTTCCTGGGCTACCATGGCAGTGTCCCCCTCATTTGTGTCATGAAGTAATAAAGAATGCAGGAATAAGAAACACTGAGTTTTTAGTGACATAAAATGAGGGGGAGGCAGCCTCCTGGTGCTATGATAGTCCGGGCAGGACATTAAGCAGTGTAGGGGAGAGGAGCCAAGCATCCCACTGCTACGATAGTCCAGGCAGTACAGAATCTTTTCTTTTCACATGAAAAGGAAGGGGCTGATTGAAGCTCAGCCCCCAGTTGCTATGATGAAGATGGTTACCAGCCACTCTGTACCATCTACTGGGAATGACCGGGAGTCATTCCTATTTTCACCCAGGCGCCCCCGGCCAGCCTCACCTGAAGCCAGCCAGGAGCACTCATGGGTTGATAAGAAGGACGGTTACCAGTCCTACTGCACTGTCTGCCACCAGGGAGGGGAGAGGAGCGGATACTGCTCTTCACTGCTGCAGCATCGCGTCTACCAGCAGCATTCAGACAATGAGGCAGGCAAGGAGGCTGAAGGTGCTGTAGGCTAGGAGAAGGAAGTTGCACAGCAGCAGCGGCAGCTTCCCCTACTCTGCAAGCACCATGGGTTGGGGGGGCTCAACCCTCGACCTGCCCACGCCCCCCTAGTCTCCCAAGCCCAAGTCCCCACCCTCCCCCTTTACTCTGCACGCTGAGTCCTCGCTCCTCCTCCCTCCTTCCCCTGCCTTCTGCTCACAGCAATCAGCTGGTTTGTGATATTCAGGGGACAGGAGCGAGGACTCAGCATGCAGACTCCCCCCCACCCGCCTTCTGCCCATGGCAATCAGCTGGTTTGCGACACCCTATTTAACCCTGGAGGGTGCCCCAGGAAGTAGTCTGGGCAACACCAGACTTCAGGCCTGCCACAACACCAGACCTACCTCATCTCTGGTCTCCCATCCCAGCCTGACCCGGACTCTTGACTCCAGATTCTAGCCTGTACTACCTCTAATTTTCAATCTCTGACTCTGGACTGAGACTCAGACCCTGATTCCTGCCTCTCAACTCCCCAGCCTGGTACTACTTCTGGTTTTGGTCTCTGACTCTGGCCCGACTCTGATCCTGACTCTTACTTATTGAGCCCAGCTCTAGCAATTCCTCCAACCCCAGATCACCAACTACTGTCCCTGACATGTGGACTCCTGCGCCCAGCTGTGATTGCTAGGCCAACTGCCTAGGCCCCGTTTCTTTACAATATGGAAAAGATTAAGAATAGAGAATTTCTGCAAAGTATTAAAACAAAGTGATCAGACAGTAATGAAGAAGCATAAAATTTTTATAACAGCTTTGGACTCTACAAAAGCTTAAAATTCATTACTGGCTCCCGAGCTGTCATACTATGACCCTTTGACTGAAAGATTGAGAGAAGCTTTGGTCTTTTCAGATGCTCCACAACCAAAATGCTATTTTTCAAAAAATGTGAGCTCCAAAAATTGAGAAGAATTTGCTTTGTTTACGGATTCTGAAACATGCTTTATCCCAACATTGGAAAGGTTCCTTATTTTACGGATCTGGGTCTGAAAAATCACTTATTGAATTAAAATCCTCAATCACATTCTTTCAGGCAGGGTTAAATTTAATTTAAGATTATTGTGCACTTGAGCCCATCAAATTGGCTGTGAAAGCCTTATGCTGCCATCATTCCATCTTTTAATTGCTGATGGTTACAGTGAATAAAATAATTCAAGGTCCCTCTACAAAGTCTCTTAAGCAAAATAAGCAGTCATGGGATAAGAGGGCAGGTTCTCTCATGAATTGGTAACTGGTTAAAAGATATGAAACAAAAGATAGGAATAAATGGTCAGTTTTCAGAATGGAGAGAGGTAAATAGTGGTGTCCTCCTGTGGTCTGTACTGGATCCAGTCCTATTCAACATATTCATAAATGATCTGAAAAGGGGGGTAAACAGTGAGATGGCAGAATTTGCAGGGGACACAAAACTACTCAAGATAGTTAAGTCCCAGGCAGACTGCGAAGAGCTACAAAGGGATTTCTCAAAATTAGGCAACTGGGCAACAAAATGGCAGATGAAATTCAATGTTGATAAATGCAAAGTAATGAACATTGGAAAACATAATCCCAACTATACATATAAAATGATGGGGTCTAAATTAGCTGTTACCACTCAACAAAGAAATCTTGGAGTCATCGTGGATAGTGGCAGTCAAAATAGTAATCAGAATGTTAGGAATCATTAAGAAAGGGACAGGTAAGACAGAAAATATCACATTGCCTCTATAGAAATCCATGGTATGCCCACATCTGGAATATTGCGTGCAGATATGGTTGCCCCATCTCAAAAAAGACATACTAGAATTGGAAAAGGTTCAAAAAAGGGCATGCCATGGTATAATTCCCCACTCTGAACCTTAGCGTGCAAAAGATGGGGTACCAGCATGAATTCCTCTAAGCTTAATTACCAGCTTAGAACCTGTAGCGCTGCCACTAACGAGGAATTCCATTGCCTGATACACTCTGGTCCCCCCAAGACCTTGCCCGGGGAACCCCAAGACCCAGACCCTCTGGATCTTAACACAAGGAAAGTAAACCTTTTCCCTCACCGTTGCCTCTCCCAGGCTTCCCCTCCCTGGGTTACCCTGGAAGATCACTGTGATTCAAACTTCTTGAATCTTAAACAGAGAGGAAAATGCACCTTCCCCCCTCCTTCTCTTTTCCCCCTCCCAGACTCTCCCTGAGAGAGACAGTAATCCTAACACAGAGAGAAATTAGCCTCTCTCTCCCTCTTCCCTCCTTTCTCCCCACCAATTCCCTGGTGAATCCAGACCCCGTCCCCTGGGGTCTCACACCAGGATAAAAAAAACAATCAGAGAGAGAAAAACAGTAAAAATTATCTTTGTAAATTTAGAATGGAATAGGTACAGGGTCTTTCAGCTACAGACACTGGGAATATCCTTCCAGCCTAAGTATACAAGTACAAATTAAAATCCTTTCAGCAAAATACACATTTGAACTCCTTCCAACCAAATACACATTTGCAAATAAAGAAAACAAACATAAGCCTAACTCGCTTTATCTACCTAGTACTCACTATTCTGAATTTATAAGAGCCTGTATCGGAGAGATTGGAGAGAAACCTGGTTGCACGTCTGGTCCCTCTGAGCCCCCAGAGTGAACAAGAACCAAAAACTAACAGCACACACACAAACTTCCCTCCCTCAAGATTTGAAAGTATCCTGTCCCCTGATTGGTCCTCTGGTCAGGTGACAGCCTGGCTCACTGATCTTGTTAACCCTTTACAGGCAAAAGAGAGATGAAGTATTTCTGTTCTATTAACTCTTACTTATCTGTTTATGACAGGGCAACTAAAATTATTAGAGGTATGGAATGGCTTCCGTATGAGGAGAGATTAATAAGACTGAGACTTTTCAGCTTGGAAAAGAGACGACTAAGAGGGGAGGATGATAGCGATCTATAAAATCATGATTGGTGTGGAGAAAGTAAATAAAGAAGTGTTATTTACTCCTTGTCATAACACAAGAACTAGGTGTCACCAAATGAAGTTAATAGGCAGCAGGTTTAGAACAAACAAAAGGAAGTGTTTCTTCACACAATGCACAGTCAACCTGTGTAACTCTTTGCCAGAGGATGTTGTGAAGGCCAAGACTATAACAGGGTTCAGAAAAGAGCTAGATAAATTCATGGAGAATAGGTCTATCAATGTTTATTAGCCAGGATGGGCAGGGATAGCGTCCCTAGCTTCTGTTTGCCAGAAGCTGAGAATGAGTGACATGGAATGGATCACTTGATGATTAGCTGTTCAGTTCAGTCCCTCTGAGGCTCCTGGCATTGACCACTGTCAGACAACAGGATACTGGGCTAGATGGATCTTTGGTCTGACCCAGTATGGCCATTCTTATGTTCTTAGTTAGGCCTGCAACTGGCAAAAGCCACGATTTATCATATTAAGCAATTAATCTGCAGTGGACTGATTGGGGTGGAGCTCTGAAGAATCAGTATAATGAAGCATCATCATTTGATATGTGGAAAATAATTCCATCCCCAACTATACATACAAAATGATGGGATCTAAATTAGCTGTTACCACTCAAGGAAGATCTTGAGTCATTGTGGATAGTTCTCTGAAAATATCTGATCAAGGTGCAGCAGCAGTCAAAAAAAGCTAACCATGTCAGGAACCATTAGGAAAGGGATAATATGGTTAATGCCACAGTACTGCTATATAAATCCATGAGTGACCAGAACTGCATGCAGTATTCAAGGTGTGGACACACCATCTAAAAAAAATAAAAGATATATTAGGATTGGAAAAGGTACAGAGAAGGGCAAAAAAATAATTAAAGGTAAGATGATAAATTTACAGGTACGATAAATTGTCCTGTTCTCATCACACAGGGAATCCATCAGTTCAGAGAGAAGACTTCTGGGAATTAGCAAGCAATCAAGAAATGAAGAAGGGAGAGAAATTAGTAAGATAGATAAGGAAGGATGGCAGAAAGCAGAATCCAATAACCTAAAGCAGTATCTGCTGATAATGAGTGAGACACTTTCTTGGGGTACCCAGGACTGAGTCACCATGTGACCTCCCTGCCTCAGAGAGAGAGAGAGAGAGAGAGAGAGAGAGAGAGAGAGAGAGAGAGAGACTGACTGACTGACTGACTGGCTGGCTAAACTAGGTGTCAGCTTCATGACACTCACCAGTCTGACAGACAAACTCCTCAGGATCCCTGACAACCCTTACTTTGCCGTGCAGGTTAACACTTGCTGTATCCCAGTTTCTGAGCAACTCTGAAGAGTCCGGCCTGTCATTGGACACTCACTGTAATTACCAGATTCTCTCTTCCCAAGGGAACAGTATACACACAATTTGACTGGTACAATTCAGGATCAGGTCCTTTATAACAATCACAGCACTGAGATACATTTATAGTGAAAACAATCCTAAATTTATTATCAAAGGCTCAGATTTAAGATATAATGAATCAGGATAACAGAAAAAAATGGTTATACATTAAACAAAAGTATAACATGCTTCTTAGGGTTAACAGGCTAAAAGTCTTGTGTAAATCAGTTTCTCACCTAAAGCTCTCTGGCAGTGTTTCCAACCTAAATGGCTGGGATCACTATGCATGGATATAAAAAGCACTCTCCTTTTTACTCCCTCAGTGATGGACAACAGGGTGCTGTCCCTGGTCCCCCAGTTAAAGTCTAATAAACCTTTGAATTGCACCTCTACACAAAGCTAGTCTCCCCCTGTTCTTCTCTTCCTGTTGGCTTGTATGTTAATGGGGCTTCCATTGTTTTTGATTTACAACGCTTAATCTACATATAAGAGAGAAATACAGCTTTTCTCCTGTCTGGAAAAAATTTGTTTGTCAGCTCTGCCTGGGACACAATTTCTAACATATTTAAGGAGTTGTGTGTATACTGAAAGTATCAGCTGCACATATATCTCAAAATGATAATGAAGATCAGCATGATAAGCTATTTAGATACCTTAACACGATATTCTTTATTCCTAAAGAATATAAAAGTGGTGTGCGAGGGGTCGCAGGTTCATCATGCTTGTTAGGAGTTGCTGACAGAGTAATGAAGCCTTTACCAGCAAGCATCAATGAGTCTTTGCATCACAGGGATCCAATCCAATTTGTCTTATTAAGGACTGGATAGATGTCTGGGTCATTGCTTTGCAGATCTCCTCATACAACAGTGATTTTTCTCTGTGCACAAAATAAAATTCGATATTGCTAGTGAGCTTTTTCTCTGAAGGAGGAGTTTTGCCTGATCCCTCATCTGCTTAACATTTTGAATAGCTGCTTGAACCCACCTGGATACAGTGGCCTTAAGAAGTTCAGATATAGTTTTCCTACATACATGACAAATAAGGTATTGGTTATTCTGAGTGGCTTTGTTCTGACGAAATCATGTTTAGTCACTCATCTCATGTAAAAGACAATACATATTGACTTCCCTTATGGTGAGATGGTTTTGCACATAAAGATGGTAAAAAGTTGCCTTGACTAATATCAAATGAGATCTCTTTAGAGAAAAATTCTGAGCAATCCAAGTTACCATTTTAGAAGAAAAACTTGTACCAATGATCCTGTATTAGACAACACATTAAGTTCAATTACTCTTCTAGAGAATGCAATTGCCACCTTTCTATATAAAGAAGATAATAAAATGGTAGACTTCGTCTCAAAATAGTAGCTTCATTATATGACCCAGTACTAAGTCCGAATCCCAGCTTGAAAATGGGACTTTAATCAATCAATGTAGTTTGGCCACTGTTTCAGTGACCCTCAACGTAGATGTGTGATACCTTCCCTCTAGAAAGCCTAAGATCCCCAAGGCGGCAAAAACACTGGGCCTGTTATACAAATTTCTTCATTCTGAGAGGCAGGGCAGAGAGAAATCACCAAAAGTTTCCAGCGTAGCTTCCTACCTCCATAACCACTGGTAGGCATGGTTACCCTCAAAGACTTGTCTCTAAACTGACAAATTCTATTTGTGAGAACAAGCCATTGACTTCTACACCACTGAGACTGCAGAACACAAAAAGATAGCAAAAAAGCAACAGTAAGTCCTGCCCCCAACGCACAAACACTTTACTCAATAAAATATAGCAATAACTCAGACATTGTCAACCTGCAACTATATAAGTTCTTTACTTCTATGTCTTATACTGAATTTTGTTTAAACAATTTTTTAAAAATTAATTTTTTGCAGTGTGCACTGTTATTTCACTCTGCTTAGATGTTGGTCAGTTTTGCTTTCTGGTTCCTATGCACTAGCATAATGCTGTTTGGGCTTTGCAAAATTACGAGGGGAACATATAAATAAACTGGTTTTGACTGGAGTTTAAATATTCAAAAAATCTTTCAAAAGTATAGAAAAGTTTCTTTAAAAATGAAGAATCTTAGTATTTGAACCTGTAATTAGTTGACAATGGCCAAGATTTTCAAAAGCAACTAGTTATTTTGTGTATCCAACTTGAGACACCTGATTTTCAGAACTGCTGAGCAACATCTCTGACAAGTAGATCTCATTAAGGTGTTGCTGGTTGGGCACCCACTGCCACTAATCAATTCTGAAAATCTTGGCCAGTATTCCTAAAATTGCTCATTAGAAAGGTAGAGGATCACCTGTGCTTTACCCGCATCTAATACAGACCTAGAATACTTCTATTATACTTATTAGGTGGAGTCAAAAGGGGCTTCCAGTGCAGTTAGCAGCTTGTGAGTGTACTGAAAACAAGAGGATGAGTTATTGAGTTGTTTCCTTCATGCATTTTATCAGAGATCACCGACTCAGACATTCGAGAGCTGATGAAGGACTGACTCCATGTAAATAACAGCAATATAATAGAAAAGCTTAAGTCACTGAACTGGTATAAAATATAAATTAAAAAGCAATATTTTACAGTGTGTTTCCCCCTCCCCTTGAGGTGTTTTAGTTTTCTGTGATAATTTGACAGATAAAAATCTTGCTGCTTAACTTATTCAAGGTCTAATTCCCTATTTTTATCTCTGCTATTATCTTGTTTTCAATAGCATTGGTTATGTAACTGACAAGAATCGTAGAAGTACCCAAGGTGAAAAGATGTCAGTCTAATGACTGAAGCAGATGGGAGGCACTCCCCATAAAAATCTACATAGCTAATATATTTCCTTTCATCAGATTCTTCCTTGAAACTCACACCAGTGAGAATGATTCCAGAACAGTCAACAATATCTAGACAGACCATGTGCCACAACTGCTATTTGTTGCACCAAATACAATTATTTCTGTACCATATCCTTCTCTCCTCCTTTTGTATGACTGCTCCACTGTTCTGTGGTTAAGTGTGCCTATGGTTCCCAGTACAGTAAGTCACTGATATGTGATGTTTGCACTTCAAACAGTAACGAAGTGCAGGCGATCCTGAAATCACAGGATAGCAGAATTGCTCAGGGATTCCATTACCTTTTGCTATCCAGTGTTTAGCTAATACACATTTTTACATGCTAATTTCTCTCTCTCCAGCCATCAACTCATAACTTACACCATCTTTCTCGTCATGCATCCCCACTTATTAACAGAAAAGACAACATGGAACCAACAAAAGTTTCGTCCAAATATCTTAGCTGGATGACCTGGTCATTGTTATCCATTTGTCACCCACTTGAGTTCAGTATTTGCCTCAATCCAGGTTCTCCTCCAGGGCTTCTCTCCATTCCGGGCTCGCCCCTGGTGTCAGGCCTCTTGTCTCTACCAAAGTAAGGTCCTTCTCTGGAGTCAGTCTTCCAGGGAGGTCCTTCCACTGTGACTTTTCTCCAATGACAGCAAGTGACCCTTGCCAGGCCAGGCTTCCAGCCTGTGTCTGGGAGACCACTGGGCTGACACCAGGCTCTCTTGGATGCCTGACAACTGCAGCACTATCTAAGTGCTTCTAAAGAGGGAGCTTCCTCTTAGGTGTTCCCCATTTTGGGGGGTTCCCTGGAGAGCTCATCCTTCAGACTCCCAGCTCAGTCATCTCCTGGAATTTCTCTTCACAAGAGCTTCTTGTCTCCTTTGGGCTTTCTCCACTAACTGAGTTTGGGTAAGAAAGTTACTTAACTTACAGTAACTGGCAGTTTTGGCATATGTGATCCCTCTCTGTATTCCGCTGTGGATACACATGTACTCGGGGTGCCCAGACTCAGAGAATTCCTGAAAGCAGTGTCTGATGGTCCACGCATGAGCCCGCACTCTCTTCCTGCCTCCAACCAAGGAAATAAAGCATGAAGCAGACTGCCTGCTTCTTCAGGTCCTTCTCTACTGCGAATCCAAGAATGATCCAAAGCAGAAGGGGAGAGGCAGGGTAGTAAAATACAGACAGTGACCACACATCTCGAAAGAACGTCCAGTTATTATAAAGGTAAGTAACTTCTTCGAGTGCTGGTCCTCGTGTATATTTCACTGTGGATGACTGACAAGCAGTATTCACGGAGGATGTGAGACTGCAGACAGCAGAGCCAATTGAAGGAGTGCTGTCCCCAAGTATGAGTCAGCAGAGGAGCCCTGTACTAGAGCATAATGCCTCTCAAACACATGAATGGAACTCCATGTAGCAGCTTTGCAAGTGTGAAGTAGAGTCAGTGACACTGACATCACTTGTGGTCATCATGTGGTGAGGGAGAGAAATATGTGATAGCTGGTTAAGATAAAACAATAAGAAACTTATTAACTACAGAAAGATAGACTTTAAAGGATAATGCATAAATGTCAAGATTGGTTACAAAATAAAATAAGAGTAATATGCAAGCTAATACGTAACTTAAGCAAAGTGAACTTAAAAACAAAGGTTTTGTCTCACCATATGCTGCAGTAAATTTCAGAGTATCCTTTCAGCCTGGAACCACTCCCCCTTAGTTCAGTTCTTTGAGAGTCATGAGCAGGGCTGGTGCAACCATTTAGGCGACCTAGGCGGTCGCCTTGGGCACTAGGATTTGGGGGGCAGCATTTTCTTCGGCAGCAACCACGGTGGCCGGATCTTCACTATAATTCAGGTAATCATAATTAGCCAACAGTGCTTAGTAACTAGCTATTCTCTACTGAAAGCTAGTAGAAGTGAAGGCCTTCCTTCTCAATAAGTCTAGCATCCAGAATAGATCTAGGATGTTGCTGTCTAGATCGCTCCATGGCAGCCTGACCAAGCAAAGAGCTCTGCCCTTTGGCTAGAACAAAACAGCATTTTTCTGCCCCCTTAGGTATGGGGGCATAAGTGGCTGGGGTATGCTAGACTGCCTTATCTGGTTCCAGAATGGCTTCATTAACAGTAAGCACCATCCAGCTGGATCCAAAACGATTGTGGGATGTCCAGGAGTTTGTTGGAGGATCCCGAACTTCCTCATGGGAAATCTGTAGCTCCTTTGCAACCTTATGTAACAGTTCCTGGAACTGCTTATGATCATAGGGGGCAAGGGCAGGGAAGTGGGGATATTGGAGTGACTATTTCATCTGAAGATGAGGACAGTCTCGTTGGTACCAGCAGACACACCAAATAAGGTTTGTAATCTTCTTCTTCCATGGGGTCAGGAGGAAGCTCTGTGTCTTCTCACAGGGGAGGTGTACTGACTCCCTGGCAGATTGTGTTGGCTGTGGGGTGGTATGGGTTCCACAGTTCCCCCAAGAAAAGAACTAGATAAATTCATGAAGGATAGGTCCATCAATGGCTATTAGCCAGGATGGGCAGGGATGGTGTCCCTAGCCTCTGTTTGCCAGACACTGGGAATGGGCGACAGGGGATGGATCACTTGATTATTACCCGTTCTTTTCATTCCCTCTGGGGCACCTGACATTGGCTACTGGCGGAAGACAGGATACTGGGCTAGATGGACCTTTGGTCTGACCCAGTATGGCCGTTCAGACAGGTAAAAAAGTGGTTGTGGAGGTTGCCATGGTGTAGGATACCAACAGTTCCAAGACAGGTGTGGAGGTTGAGGTTGATTCATGACAAGTCCAGGTCCCTTTTCCAGGAAGGTGTGCCTCTGCGGAGGACATATCAGTTCCTAGGGTGGTCCAGAGTGTCCTGAAAAAAAATGCTGATTCTGGGGGATTGACTCCTCCCATATGTTGCATCTCCTGGTGGAGCCAGGACCTGCCTCATGAGGAAAGGACCTGATGGCAATGGGAGTTCATGAAGAGGAACAATGTTGGCAGGTGTAGTGTAAGACTCCGCTCTCCCTGGAGTGGGAGGGGGGCCTGGCCTCTCAAATTAACTGAGCTGGAGTAGTTACAGTCATAATCAGGAGAATACTGTTGGTGGCAGAAGCGCCCAATATTTGCTTTTTGTCAGTGCTGTCAGCTCCCAGGGTTTAAGTTTAATTGGGATGAGAGCTACTGCTGCTGCCAAAGCATGGTCTGGTACTGATAGAGACCTAGATTTGTGGGCTCTCTTGTCACATTCCTAAGACTCAGAAGGTCCTCAGGTCTCATGGGTTGCACAGGAGGACTTACTCAATGTAAGCAGGGTTGCATCAGACTTCTCTGAAGTGGACTTAGAGCAGGAGGTGCACTCCTTGCTGAGTCAGGTCAATGTACGGGGATGTTCCCCAACCTCGGTTCAACTGCAGCCTCACAAATTTCTCCATTAAAGTGCTTTTCCTGTCTCCCATGTGAGCAGTACAGGCAGTGTTGATGGTCACAGCTGACCAAGAAGCAGCATGGGAAAGGAGCACAGATTTTGAAACCTAGAGTCCAGGGCATAGTCCAGTACTTGTAATAGATATTGCGGGGGAGGGGGAAGGGGAAGGGAATTCCCCAGGATGGGGAATCTAACTGTGAAATTTATCTAAAAAGTTATGGAGTACAATCTGTAAATAGTTTAGAGTTGAAGAACAAAGAAGAAAAGCTCCAGCCACTGGAGGTTCTGACCTAGACCATCCAGTGCTAAGAACTGGAGACAGACAGTCCATTCGACCCTTTATCTCTTTGGTTGGAGGCATGAGGACAAGGAGGGCATATACGTGGACCAATGGACACTGCATTCAAGAATTCTCCAACTCCAGGCACATGGAGCACATGTACCCATAGTGGAATATACATAGGGACCTTTACTAGGTCCAAGTTCTCATTTACTAATCACAGTCACTTATCCCCAGGTGGGGCCTTCATAGTGCTGTCTAGGCAGACTAAGCCCTAACTTCTGGAAAAAGGGCAGCTTCCCCCTAACAGTAATCATCAGAAGCTTGAAGACTAATTTACTTTTGTTGGCTTCCCAGTCCACACCACAGTGAAAAAATTATGACCAAGTTTAATCGCTCTCAAACTTGAACATTTTTGATGGAGCAATGTTCAAAAGAATGGCAAATTTTTGGAGAGGAGGAAATGGGCAATTCTGAAACACGTCCCCAGTTTAAAAGTGGCCAAAGGACTTCCTGGAAAAAAAATTCTAGAGCTCTACTAGAAGGACAATTTTATTTTATTCAGAAAGTTCCCTTTCCTCTACATGTCTCACTACAGCAGGCAAACCTACTATGGCTCAGACTAGGTCAGCTCCAAGCTCTTATGCAAAGTGAAACAAGGATCAAAACAAACATTTGGGTATCAAGATCACCCCTTTAACTTCTCTCCCTTTTGGCTTGCAGTAGGACACTCCCCACCCCCTTATTACACATGCATACAGATAAGAGAAGTCTAAAATGGCAAGTTTGATGCCATTAGATTTAGAGAGGTTCTCCTTAGAAAAGTGGTATTACAAATAACATCCTGAGGTTCTATTCGTACTGTCTCTCAAGGATTCCATTGCAAATGCATTCAGTTTGAAAGGCACACTTTTTTTCTAATTGCCACCCTTGAAAGTTCAACCTGGAATTGAAAGTCAAGCTAGGCTCTTTCCTTCTTGTGCATCACCACCAGCAATCAAGGTTTGGCAGGCCAAATTAAGCCCTCAGCTACACACCTCTCCAACTTCACAGTCTTATATGGGTGGCACCTTACCATTGAATTGTCCCCACATTTCAAAGGATGTCACTCATTTTAGATCAAAACATCCCTTCATTACACATAAATTTGGTGTCCTCACTTTTATTGTGGAGAATTATTGACATCAGAAATAAGGACTCATGAGTCTGAGGTTATAGGAAGTATTATTTACATGAAAGGAAGATGTCTCAGAGCATTTTAAATTTCTTGCATTCCTTATTTTGTTTGCAGTTCATTTTGACACCCATCACACATGGTATTCCATAGAACTTCCCTTCACAGGTTGATGAGCTAACAATTTAGTTGCTAATGCATGAGAATATCAGTTTTGATGCTGGCATGTTTGGAAGAAAAAGCAGTATGCACTAGTGAATATATACATTAGCTAAAAGGCACTTTCCTCTGTGATTTTTTTAAAAGCAATGTGTAATGAACTAGTTAGTGAACACTTTAAACATTGTTGCCCCTCCTTACCCAAGTGGTTATCCAGTATTCAGGGCCTTGCTGAGTTGTTTCTGTTAGGAACAGAAATTGATGATAGGAGTCAGGTATTTCTTTGGTGCAATCCTGTTTTTTTTTTTTTTGGTAAATAATCTACACAGAGTCCTGTTTCCATGAACACAGTAGAATCAAATAGCAGGAGACTTTTCTTTTTATTTTTGAAGAAATCCAGATCATTTCCAGTAAGTACTGTGCCCAAAAGAAGTGCTTCCGTATTCAGCTTCCACCCGGGGCTATGCTCACCCCTGCTTCTTCTGGCTTTTTGCCTCACACATAGCTACCACTAATGAACACCTCAACCCCTACATTAGCAGTCAGTCCTCAAGGAAACCCTTCCATCCACATGCCTTAACTTCCTATGAGCCTGGCCTTTGCCTTGGGTAGTGTCTTACTATTATTTCAGCTATCACTAATAAAGGACATTTAATTGCTCCTTCCAGTTAGCTTAAATGTACAGTGTTTAGAACACCTATCAGAAATCAGTCTCAGAGCTGGTAAAAACTATCTCAAATACTCTTGATAGTAGCCATTAACACCTTCCAGGATAACAATATGGTACAATCTACAGGGAGAGCTCAAACCATATATATAAAACTTTAAATGGATTCTACTTTGAAAAGTAACTATGTAAGAATTGACAAGGTGGGTAAGGTAATATCTTATTGGAGCAACTTCTGTTGGTGAAAGACAAGTTTTCAAGTTACACAGAGCTCTTCTTCAGATAAGAATAGATCTGCTCCCTCTGTATTCAGAATCAGAACTACTAAATATTAATGACTTAAAAAGTATTACTTTTTAATTCTGCTTAGCTGAATTTGCAATGCAGTACTATGGAAGAGTGAGGTGAATAGTGTTTTTATTTTGGTTGTTAAACACTCAGAAGCAAATTAGCACTTTCAGATAAACTTGGGCTATGTTTACACTTACCATTTAAAGCGCAAAACCTCTCTTTTTTGTGCTAAAACCGCAGGAGTGTCTACGCTTGTTAATGACTTTTTGCAGTGAAACTCAGAAGTTTCACCTCAAAAAGAAAATCTCCTTCACAAGAAGCATACAGTTCTTTCCACTGTTCTTTCTGCTCTGTTGTGAAAGTGAAGACACGTTCTACCAGTGTAGACACCTTTGGCCTCCAAAGGACATCCCACAGTTCCAAAAGTGGCCACTCTGGCGAGCATCTCCGTTGCTCTGATGCCCGATAAATGGACATCTTCCCCTTCCCCTGTAAGCCCCAAGAAGTTTGAAGCTCCCTGTGCTTGTAGATGTGGTGGGGAAAGCAACAAGACAGCAAGGGGGGGGTTTAAAAAAATGCCATGAAAGAAACAAGGAAATAATGCAGCTCCTGAGACACAAAGCAGTGAAGCACAGGGCACTGAGCAGGGACCCAGAATGCCTTCCGCTCACCTGCTGCTCCTTCCCACAGGACCTATGGAGAGAGATGCACTGTGGGATAGCTGCCCTACAGTGCTGCTCTCATTAGCGATGGAAGTGCTCATAGTGTAAACACTCTGACTCCTGAGGAACTAAGTGAGTACGCACACCAGTGCTTTTCTTTCACTAGTGATAGGGAACCGGTGAAACTTACAGCACAAAAACTCTGCAAGTGTAGACATACCCTAAGTCTAATAACCTAAACATTTCTGTCATTAAAAACCATTGCTGTTTTAAACTAGATATGAAATTCATCAATTCCTGACCATAACCATGAGATAGTGTAAAACAACTGCCATGTTCCACCCCAGAAGTGACTGCATTTCACTGGTGGGTGAAGTGACTTCCTTAGAAACTGCTTGGGATCTTCTTAAATGAAAGTGGAAGATTTATACAGGTTTGAGTATCCATTATTCTTCACCTGAAAGGAAAGTTAAACATATTTACCTTCTAAATAGCTAAAATTTTAATATCTGTATGTAAAAAATGTATAGAACAAAAATACAGCAGAAGAGAAGGCGCTCTAGACATAGCTTGGAAAGAGGACAGTGCCTGTGAACAAAATGAATTATGGAATGTGACTACAAACAAAGAAACCATAACTGGTAAAAGAAAAACAGGCTACCAGAAAAACAATTTCAAGATGTCTGGTAAAAGGAAACGTTTTTACAGATGAGAGGTTTATAATGTAACTGTTGTCATGGTTACAGAGTTAGCTGCACCTCTGACCTCTTTTTTAGTCTTTCAGTGCACTCTCCTCATGTCTCAGATTTTAGGCCTTCAACTTTCTCAGTGTGGAAACCTGCAATTTTCCCACTCAGGACAACAGCACCTGTGTACCAACCCTGCTTACCCAGTAGGTCCAACTGGACCCCATACCTGTCCAAACCAGCCTTCTTGAACCAAAATATTGTTCCAGAAGGAACATGGCACAAGAGAAAAAGGATCTTAAAAACAGATGGTCTACATGCATGTCTTACCCAAAGCCCTACCACCCTGTAACGGGATCTTAGGAAAGTCTAGATTCCTCAGACATCCCAGTAGATGCCAGTCTGTTTCCCCTAAAAAGCCCCCCGAGAACAGCATCTCCCTGCTGCTTGAGGAAATCCTTAAAAATTGCCATAATCTTTGTTCTCCTCAGCTTTCCAGGCTTGGACTCTCTGCCCAATATGACTTTGGTGAGCTCCACAGGAGGTTAAGCCAAACCCCTCCAAACCAGCTGTTCTCCTATTGTCTCATTACAATCCCCCCAGGGTTTGCTCATCTTGAGTCACAGTCTTATTTCTAACAAGCTGCTACTAAACTAAACTGCTATAAACATACACTAACTCCCCCAGTAACTGTGGCATTTACAGCATTCATACATTATTACAGTGCAGGCCCACAGCCTTCACAGCCTGGATAGGGTTTATGAAAAGTTTAAAATACTGTGGAACGGCAGTTAAATGAAAAATGGCTTGGTTAGTGTTCTGTCCTCCAGCTGCTTATACACCATTGGTTTTAATAGGCAGTTTGCAGTAATCAACACACAGATGCTACCCTAGCCTTGAGGCAGAAACAATTAGCACAGTAAGATCTGTAAGGTAGAATCTGGTGAATATGCTGAGCCAAATTCCACTCTGTTATATCAGTCCAAATTTAAAGTAATGCCCTGAGGTCCTCTCCATTGATTTCAATAGAGTTACTAGATCTACAATGGGGTTTAACACTATGCAGGTTGGGAGTTGCAGTTTTCCCCACTACTACAGTGGAAAGTGAGGAGAGATTGCTGGAAAGCAGGGCTTTTTATTTGTTATTAGCCATATTGTACCATAATTTTTTAACTGGGAGCCCCAGTGAAACTAATTAAGAGTTCTCCCTAACAGTTACTAGTACAATGTGACCCTCCAGTAGCACCAGGTACTTGTTAGATTCTCTGTCTAAGCAAGGACTTTTTAGCCCCACATTGGAAATAGTGTTTCCAATCCCAACCAATGAAAGCAATCGAGTGAGTCTATGCTTATGGTACTATTTCACTAGCACCAAATTTTGCTATATTTAATTCCACTCTGCTTTCTTTAGAGCAGACTTCATTCCTTCTGACTCCTAATTTATTTTATGTCTTAAAATTTGTTATGGAACATCAAGTGGTTTTCGAGGAACATGAAATGCGCAATGTACTTTCTCCCCAATTAAATCTGACTATCAAACTGTAACCAGTGCAGGTCAGCAAAGATATAATGATGTGATAAACCAAACAAAAAATGCATTTCAAAATAAGAAAGACCGATTTAGCCAGAGGATTAAGCAAACTGTAAAAGAAAGAAGAGAAGAGAAAAAGAGCAAAATGATGCAAGTTACACTTCTAATTTAATGTAACAGCAGAAAAATAGTGAAAGGAAATATTGTTTCTCAGAACAACAGAAGGAAATGAAATTATTAAAAACATAACACTAAATACTATCAGTTTACAAAAAACACACACAAGCCCCAGGGATGGAGGTCATCTAAAATCAGGAATCCAATTACTATAGATAGCAGATGACCAAAGACCATCACAAGAGAATTACTGAAAACAACTAAACACTATATTTTGATAATATACAGGTTCACTGAAGGCTGCTGAGGATTTCCCTGATGCTACAGGCAATGTTCTGTAACAAAGCATAATGATTTCCTGCAGCAATAGGCAGCATCACAGTCTTCCTTGTATGTGGAACTGTGTAAAAAATAAGTTGAAGGGGAAACATGAATGGAAATTTGTTACAAAAGAGTTCTAGAGAGACCTCAGATTAGATAACTGTTTGGTTAAAGCAAAATAAAAAGGCATAATGAACAAGAGACAGGTCAAGGAGGCGATGCTCTGATCTGGATTAGGTTTAGAGTAGGAATCAAGATATGGGTTTAAGGTTGAATCCGGGCTAGGGTTTGGATTCAGCCACACTGAAATATCACAAAATTTCAATTCAAAATAGCAGAAGCCTCACAAACTGTTCATACAAGATTTCCTCCATCTTTCATGGAGGGAACTGTGCAAGATTAACTGCTAAGCACTTTTCACCTGTAGGATTTAAAGTGTTTTACCAAAAGCACTATTTCGCCAATTTTATCTATGGGGAAGCTGAGGCACGGAGCAGTGACATCACATAGCAAATAAGTGGCAGGGTAGGGAATAATCCATGACCCTGATGCACACTCCTATCTGCTAGGAGCACACAAGTTTTTTGATACCTTGGTCCAAATCTCAAGACTAGTTATTTTTATGAAGTTTGGCTCCATCTAAAGCAAAACCAGAAAGTCAGTCCTTTCTAATTCCAAATTCAACATGAAATCAAAACTATAGCCCAATATCAGAGCAGAGGATTGAAATCAGCCCATTAAAAAAAATCAGAAGGTATACAGATTCTTTGTTCCTGGTTTGGGTAATTTCTAGAATAAAAAAAAAAGAATCAGTCAATGAGGTCTGGTGTAGGACTAATCAGTTATTTTAAAGGATGAGAAGTAGCACGGCTCTGACACAGCCATACAGTTCCAGAAAGGAAAGTTCAGGCCTGACTAATTTACTAAAACTTTACAGTAGAATTGCTGCCATGTTAGACAAAAAGAATGTAGTCACATTATATACAGTGCTAACATTTTCAAGATCAGTTGACAGAAGTTCACTACATAGCTTATGTTCCAAAGCCAAAGAAATAGTAGGAAACTGAAAAATCTAGATCTGAAAACAAGGAGATAACTAATTTATGATAAAGTAGTTAAGCAGAAAGCTACCCTTGAGAGCCCCAGGGGTTCAATATTGTTACCTGAGGGTGCAGCTTGCTCTGATTTGTGTAGGTGATTTTTATTATACAATATTGAAGAAGCAAATTCTTTAGTTCTGCATATATTCTAGACTGAGATTAAAAAAACTCAACTGCAATGCAAGGGCCCTGCGTGGATAACTCTAGCAAAATTGTTCTTTAAAAATTCTTCATTAAGTATTAATATTGATCATATCAAGTGAGGGACCCTGGTGATAGAATATTGTGAGCTTTGCCTAGCAAATTGAAGGGATATTGTCACAAAAAATTGATCTGTGGGGAAATTTCTCTAGATTCTAAATATATTTCAAAAAGTAAAACAAATACCATGCATCCACCTGTCTGTCATCTAGAATTGTTAAAAAGTAATGGCGCCTACCTGCTACATAGAACCTATGTAATAGTTTGTGTTCTTCTGTATCCTCTGAAACAGAAGTTAACTAGCAAACCCTGTACTTAAAACATGCAGGAACTGAAGAATACAGGTAGGGACTGAAGAGAAACAGTCAAACTCACGCCCCTTCTCTACCTACGCTACATTGATGACATCTTCATCATCTGGACCCATGGGAAGGAGTCTCTGGAAAAATTCCACCATGATTTCAACAGCTTCCACCTCACCATCAACCTCAGTCTGGACCAATCTACACGGGAGGTCCACTTCCTAGACACCACGGTGCAAATAAGTGATGGTCACATTACCACCACCCTATACCGAAAACCTACTGACTGCTATGCCTACCTTCATGCCTCCAGCTTCCATCCCGGGCACATCACACAATCCATTGTCTACAGCCAAGCACTGAGGTACAACCGCATCTGCTCTAACCCCACAGACAGAGACCAACACCTACAAAATCTCCACCAAGCATTCTCAAAACTACAATACCCGCATGAGGAAATAAGGAAACAGATCAACAGAGCCAGACGTGTACCCAGAAGCCTCCTACTGCAAGACAAACCCAAGAAAGAAACCAACAGGACTCCACTGGCCATCACATACAGTCCCCAGCTAAAACCTCTCCAACACATCATCAGGGATCTACAACCCATCCTGGACAATGATCCCACACTTTCACAGGCCTTGGGTGGCAGGCCAGTCCTCGCCCACAGGCAACCTGCCAACCTGAAACATATTCTCACCAGTAACTGCACACCGCACCATAGTAACTCTAATTAAGGAACCAATCCATGCAGCAAACCTCGATGCCAACTCTGCCCGCATATCTACACCAGTGACACCATCACAGGACCTAACCAGATCAGCCATACCATCACCGGTTCATTCACCTGCACGTCCACCAATGTAATATACGCCATCATATGCCAGCAATGCCCCTCTGCTATGTACATCGGTCAAACTGGACAGTCGCTACGGAAAAGGATAAATGGACACAAATCAGATATTAGGAATGGCAATATACAAAAACCTGTAGGAGAACACTTCAACCTCCCTGGCCACATTATAGCAGACCTTAAGGTGGCCATCCTGCAGCAAAAAAACTTCAGGACCAGACTTCAAAGAGAAACTGCTGAGCTTCAGTTCATCTGCAAATTTGACACCATCAGCTCAGGATTAAACAAAGACTGTGAATGGCTTGCCAATTACAGAACCAGTTTCTCCTCCCTTGGTTTTCACACCTCAACTGCTAGAACAGGGCCTCATCCTCCCTGATTGAACTACCTCATTATCTCTAGCTTGCCTGCATATATATATATACCTGCCCCTGGAAATTTCCACTACATGCATCTGACGAAGTGGGTATTCACCCACGAAAGCTCATGCTCCAAAACATCTTTTAGTCTATAACGTGCCACAGGACTCTTTGCTGCTTTTACAGATCCAGACTAACACGGCTACCCCTCTGATAGTCAAATGAAGAGTCCCCACTTAATTACATCACATAATGGCAGGCAGCTAAAAAGTGACAAATTTGATAAGTGCTTGTATACAGATGCTAAAAGTCTAAATACTAAGATGGGTGAACCTGAGTGTCTGGTATTAAAATAGGATATTGATATAATAGGCATCATAGAAAGTTTGTGGAATAATGATCATCAGTGGGACACGGTAATGCCAGGGTACAAAATATATAGGAATGACAAAGCTGATGGGTGAATGGCACTATGTGTGAAAGAAAGCAGAATCAAATATAATAAATATCTTAAATGACTCTAACTGTACCATAGAAACTCTACAGAAGAAATTCCATGCTTGAATAATAAGAATATATCAGTAGGAATCTATTACCAACCACCTGACCAGGATGGTGATTGTGAAATGCGCTGGGAGATTAGAGAGGCTATAAAAACCAGAAGACTCAATAATAATGGGAGATTTCAGCTATCCTCGTTTTGACTGGGTACGTGTCACCTCAGGATGAGATACAGAGATGATGTTTCTAGACACCATAAATGACTGCTTCTTGAAGCAGCTATTCCTGGAACTCAGAAGGAGAGAGGCAACTCTTGATTTAGGCTTAAGTGGAACACAGGATCTGGTCCAAGCAGTGAATATAGTTGAGCTACTTGATAATAACAACCATAAATATAATTAAATTTAAACATATTTGGGAGAGAGGGGAAAAAGCCAAAGAAGTCCACCACAGTAGCATTTAACTTCAGAAAGGGGAGCTACACAAAAATGAGGAAGCTAATTAAATTAAAATTAGAAGACATAGTCACAAAATTTAAATGCCTGCAAGTTGCACACAAACTTTTAAAAATACCATGAAAAGATGCAAATTAAATGAAGACCCCAAATTAAAAAACATAGTAAGAGAACCAAACAAGCATCACCATGGCTAAACAAAGTCAAAGAAGCAAAAGCAAAATGGCATCCTTTAAAAATTGGAAGTCAAATCCTACCGAGGAACATAGAAAGGAGCATATACTCTTAGGGTATGTCTACACTACAGGATTATTCTGATTTTACATAAACCGGTTTTGTAAAACAGATTGTATAAAGTCAAGTGCACGCAGCCACACAAAGCACAATAATTCAGTGGTGCACGTCCATGTACCGAGGCTAGTGTCGATTTCTGGAGCGTTGCACTGTGGGTAGCTATCCCGTATCTATCCCATAGCTCCCGCAGTCGCCTCTGCCCATTGGAATTCTGGGTTGAGATCCCAATGCATGATGGTGCAAAAACAGTGTCACGGGTGATTCTGGGTAAATGTCGTCACTCATTCCTTCCTCCGTGAAAGCAACGGCAGACAATCATTTCACGCCCTTTTTCCCTGGATTGCCCTGGCAGACGCCATAGCATGGCAACCATGGAGCCCGTTTTGCCTTTTGTCACTGTCACCGAATGTATACTGGATGCCACTGACAGAGGCGGTACTGCAGCGCTACACAGCAACATTCATTTGCCTTTGCAAAGTAGCAGGGACGGTTACCAGTCGTTCTGTACCGTCTGCTGTGCCATTGTAAATTGGCGATGAGATGACAGTTATTAGTCGTTCTGTACCATCTGCTGCTGTCATGGGTGCTCCTGGCTGACCTTCGCTGAGGTTGGCCTGGGGCGCAAAGACAAAAATGGGAATGACCTCCTGGGTCATTCCCTCCTTTATGTTGTATCTAAAAATAGAGTCAGTCCTGCCTAGAATATGGGGCAAGTGTACTAGAGAACCAGTGTATCAGAGAACCAGAGAGCACAGCTGCTCCGTGTCAGATCCCACAGAAATGATGAGCTGCATTCCATTCTAGAGGGTACCCCTGCAACAACCCCACCCCACCCCTTGCTTCCCTCCTCCCCCAACTCTTCTGGGCTACCGTTGCAGGGTCCCCTCATTTGTGTGATGAAGTAATAAAGAATGCAGGAATAAGAAACACTGACTTTTTAGCGAGATAAAATGAGGGGGAGGCAGCCTCCATCTGCTATGATAGTCCAGGCAGGACATTAAACGGTGGGAGGGGGGAGAGGAGCCCAGCATCTCGCTGCTATGATAGTCCAGGCAGTACAGAATCTTTTCTTTAGACATGAAAGGGGGGGGCTGATGGATTTCAGCCCCCAGTTGCTATGATGAGGACGGTTACCAGCTGTTCTGTACCATTTGCCGGGAATAACTGGGAGTCATTGCTATTTTTACCCAGGAGCCCCTGACCTCACCTGAGGCCAGCCAGGAGCACTCACGGGGACGCTTACCAGTCCTACTGCACTGTACCGTCTGCCATCGGGGAAGGGAGGGGAGAGAATGCTGCTGTTCAGTGCCCCAGCACCGTGTCTACCAGCAGCATGCAGTTGACATACGGTGACATTGAAAAAAGTCAAGAAATGATTTTTTTCCCTTTTCTTTCACGTGTGGGGAGGGGGAGTAAATTGAGGAGATATACCCTGAACCACCCTGGACAATGTGTTTGACCCTACAGGCATTGGGAGCTCAGCCAAGAATGCAAATGCTTTTCGGAGACTGCGGGGACTGTGGGCTAGCTGGAGTCCTCAGTCCCCCTTCCCTTCCTCCATGAGCGTCCGTTTGATTCTTTGGCTTTCCGTTACGCCTGTCACACAGCACTGTGCTGTGGATTCTGTATCATAGCCTGGAGATTTTTTTCAAATGCTTTGGCATTTCATCTTCTGTAACGGAGCTCTGATAGAACAGATTTGTCTCCTCACACAGCAATCAGATCCAGTATCTCCCGTACGGTCCATGCTTGAGCTATTTTTGGATTTGGGACTGCATTGCCACCCGTGCTGATCAGAGCTCCACGCTGGGCAAACAGAAAATGAAATTCAAAAGTTCGCGGGGCTTTTCCTGTCTACCTGGCCACTGCATCCGAGTTCAGATTGCTTTCCAGAGTGGTAACAGTGGTGCACTGTGGGATACCGCCCGGAGGCCAATACCGTCGATTTGCGGCCACACTAACCCTAATCCGATATGGTAATACCGATTTCAGCTCTACTCCTCTCATTGGGAAGGAGTACAGAAACCAGTTTAAAGAGCCCTTTATATCGATATAAAGGGCCTCATTGTGTGGACAGGTGCAGCGTTAAATCGGTTTAACACTGCTAAAATTGGTATAAACGCATAGTGTAGACCAGGCCTTACATTTGACTTACGAGGCAGCGACACACCAAACTGAGTTTCATGAATGATCTCCCAGCCACTCATGAACCATCAATAGAGAGACTCCTTCCAATTCCCCACAGCTCCAGCCTTGCACCCCAGAACTGTACCATCTTACACTCAGGGGCGGCTCTAGGCATTTTGCCGCCCCAAGCATGGCAGGCAGGCTGCTTTCAGCAACTTGCCTGCAGGAGGTCCCCAGTACCGCGAATTCGGCGGCAGCCTGCGAGAGGTCCACCAAAAACGTGGGACCAGAGGACCCTGCGCAGGCATGCCGCCGAAGGCAGCCTGCCTTCCATCCTCGTGGCGACCGGCAGAGCGCCCCCCACAGCTTGCTGCCCCAAGCACACTCTTGGCGTGCTGGTGCCTGGAGCCGCCCCTGCTTACACTGCTCATGGCTCCTTAGGACAGTGCAAGTTCATTAAGCAGTGTGGAATGGACACACACTAGCCTTCTTAATCTGAGCTGAGATTTCCCAAGCACTTCAACCAAACCACTCTGTTTTAGGTAAAATATAAAACAGATTTATAACTACAGAAAGAGATTATAAGTGATTTGAAGTAGCAGGCACAGAAATCAAAGTTAGTTACCTAAGAAAAAAAATTAAATTCAGTCTAAATTCTAACAAACAGACTAAGCAGGATTTGAATCAAGCCGTCTCATTCTAACATATGAATCAAGCAGTTTGCAGTTCCTCAATACATAGCCTGGGACCAAACTCCCTCAGTTTGAAAGTTCGAAGTCTTTTCCTTCCAGATGTTCTTCCAGGTGTTGAGATGGGGGGTGGGGAAGAAAGGCCAAGTGATGTCACTGTTCCTCTTGTATAGTTTCTTCCAGTTTTCTGGAAAGATCCTTGCTGTGACATGGGTTAGTCTGCACCCATGGCATACATGCCTTCTCCAAGAAGTCTCTAGGATAGTGGATTGGGTGTTGATGAGCTATTAACACCTGGCTGGCAGGTGATGGCTGTTACTTTGTTGCAACCGAAAGGCTGTCCATGAGCATTCCCAGCCTCACAACGTATTTCAGTAAGACATATAGCAATACTTAATAACTGCACATACAATGAGAGTACATACAGTCCAGTCCAACAGAATATTAATATTCAACAGATCAAGACTTAAAATGACACTTCACAAAACATGCATTTATACCAAATATATCATAGTCATATGGGGGTTCCAGGATGCTGCTTTGAGGTAGAGTGTCATACTCTTCTGGGCTAAATTCCCTCTGGAACTGGATCAGCAGATTCCCTCTAAATGCCTGCCACTGATCATGGCCAGCAATGGGCTCGGGCTGCAACCTAGGAAGCACCCCCTTCTTTGGCTCCAGCCAGGAACCGACTTGCTGACTGCAGGTAACTCCTTTTATTTCAGTCTGCTGGACTGGATTGGCTGTTGCTGGTCCCCAGCTTTTCTAGCTGCTGGAAGACCAGAGCTCATTGGTTTCCAAAATGGCTGCTACTAGAATGCTTTTCTAGGCAGCTTGGGAGGTCTAATATTCACCATTCTTTTCTTCTCAAAGAATGGTGGCAGGCTACCGGCAGTGGTGCCCCCAGGAGGGGGGCATGAAGGCCTGGTACATACAATGAGTCATACTACCAAAAATCCAATACTTGAAGAAGGCAGCTATAAGCAAATACAGTCCTGTATGTTCCCGGTTTGTCATGTCTTCTTTTGTTAAAGACCTATTAAAGAGTATTGAAAAATCTCTCTACCGGTTTAGGTTTTATAAAGTACCCATCACCATGATATCTAAGCAACTGTTTCTGGGCACTGCAAAAACAGTACCACACATGTAATATTCCCTTTGTAAGATTGTGCTCCTTGCAAGTATATACTGCCTTCACTATGGAAATATACCAGGTTTGCTAATGGATGTCAGACACATCTCCAAGTGAGCACTCCCTAATTGGTGGTGAGCAAGGCCAGCTCATTGATGTGACAAGTTCAACCAAGTTTTATACTGGAATAGCAAAGCAAGGTGAGCGTTTACCATATTTTCCTGCCATTGGTTTTGACTTCCACTGACTCCATTCACACCAGTAAGACAATCATATTCCCACTATAGGAGTACTGATGGAGGAGCTGTATTGGAGAGCCATTAATAAGACATGGTAGGAGAGGTAATATCTTTTATTGGACAAACTTCTGTTGGTAAAGGACAAGCTTTCATGCTACACAAGCTCCTCTTCATATCACTTAAGATCCTGTCTCTTAATATCCTGGGATCAAAATGGTTACAACACTGCAAACAACTTTGAGAGCAATTGTCAAATAGCTTATTTTCAAAGTGCACATAAAGCCTATAGGAGACCAGCAGCCAACTTCTGCTTTCTTTTAAAGAAACTGACAAAAGAAACCAAAATCTTTCCCCTTTAGAGAGACCAGCAGCAGACTTCCTGTTAGCACCTCTTCTGTGATTCAGAGTCTGGGAACCATTCCAGGGATTCACAGAATGGTACGGGGCTATCATTAGGAATATGGACGTTACCATGTACTGTATAACATGACCTGCGAGCCCTTTGGAAAAAGTTAGACTGTCCAGTAAACCATGTTGTTTCATTAAAGCAGAGCAGGGGATTGGAAGTCAAGACTCCAGAATTAATTTCCTGGATCAACCAAAACAAAAACACAACACACTTCCCACACTTGCTCTCCACTTGAAAGTTCATTAAAAATACATAAACAAACAAAAAATATCTAAATTACACATGAGAGTTCAGAGAGACGGAATAAAATTCATTGGACAAAAAAACATTTCCAATTTTGAAATAGTTTAGACAGGACTGGATTGTCTCAAGACAAGACTTGATATACAGAGGGAAGGGGAATTTTGTGTTTTAAAATGTTTTGTTTATTTTTAATATTATGCTTTTATTACCTTTGTAGCTCTTCTAAACAGTTTTCCAAAAAGCTAACCACACTTGTTTGTCAATAGGGCTACTGCAAGTCAAAAATGACTGACATTTGAACACTGAGACTTGGCATGTTCTTAATGAGTTGTGCCTTTGCTAGTTTTAAAAGAGTTATTAGGCCCCTTTCAAGACTGCATAATGAGCGCTCACGGAACACAATTTCACTGATGCAGGCATTATGGGAGAGGTGTACTTGGCAGGGAAGTGCTCACCTTTGATGCTAGGTGTGGAGAGGTGGGAAATATTTGTTTTTTGTAACAGTCATATATCCCTCAGTCTGTCTGTGGGATATTATCCTTCCTGAATACACAGTTAGATCAAAAAGGCTTGTCAGAAGAGATCAGGCAGGAATGGCCTAGATAAGGTGAAGTTCCTTACACAACAGGTTCATAGCTGTGAAGGATTCCTCAGCCTTAACACTGGCAACAAGCCATTGGGCCAAAGCTAAGAAAACAGGTCAAAAGACACTGGTCTGTTAAATTGTGCCCCGGCAGAAAGGGATCCCTAGCCACCTGGCTCCCAACAGTCTTTTGTTAAAAGAGGCGCCCCTCATTTTTTCCATCTCTGTACAACAAAAATCAGGAGTGGCTGAGTGCTGCAAAAAAAGAGCAAGAAATACCCCTGGTGAAGGTGTGTACTTACTGCTTATTATTAATTATAATAAATGGGAGGAGGAGGAGTGGGGTGGGGGTGCTAAGAAAACAGTCCCTTCTCTCTGAAATACAATGTTGGCAATCCTGTATGCAGCACACACACACACAGAATGGATGGAAGTCTGGGACTTTCAGCAGGCAAGTTGTAAGTTGGTGCCCAGGGAGAATGGGGGACCCACAGGCTAAGTCATATCTCCCTAGCCCGTGCCGCTTCCCGCAGCTCCCATTGGCCGGGAACGGTGAACCACGGCCACTGGGAGCTGCTGGGGGCTGTGCCTGCAGACAGTCAAAGTAAATAAAGTGTCTCACAGCCCATCAGTGGATTACCCTGATGGGCCATGTGCTGAAGGTTGCTCACCCCTGCCCTAGGGGCTCAAAAGGAATGCTCATCTCATTGTCATCTGTGCCACTGCATACTCTGATTGACCTAAGCAGGCCACTCATCCGGTATTAAACCAGACAGTTCTGTTTTTCTAGGGTTTGTCCCCTATCCAGTATTCAGACAAGACCCGACGTGGATGTGTCTGACATTGGATGGGGGAAACCATGTTTAAGAATACGCTCACACACGCAAGGTCACACCAGCAGGGTTGGAAAGTTGCACCACCTGTGTGGCATGACTTTGCATATAAGATGTATGCAAGGTCACGCTGCACGGGAGGCACCATTTTGAAGAGCATCCCACCCCCATGCAGCCTGACCTTGCATGCATCATGTGTCTGAGGTCGCACTGGCAGGGGCAAGGTCCTGGCATTCCCAGAAGTACCAGAGTGTCCGGTATTCCAGAAGCATGTAAGTGACCATCCTCTACTAACCACAGGCTCCTGGAGGAAAAAGCTTGCAGGTGCCAGGTCTATCAGGCTGGCTAATCAGCGTGACCACATACCAGGGGGGTTGGAGGGGAATGGGACGGGGGAGAAATGTAGCCCAGTCAGAATGGCTGGGCCATGAGGCCCTACCCCAGAAGTAGTAGAGGCCAGAACCTGCCACTCTGGAGTTTAGGAAAAGGGTGAGTCTTAGCCAACCCAGGGAGTGTGAAAATGAGGACCAAGACAGCAGTTCAGCTGGACTAACAGGATTTTAAAAATTTGGCCTTAGATTCTTTTCAAAATAACTTCAGTGGGAATTAGGCATCTAGGCTCTTCTGAAGATCCAACTAGGCACCTATTTGCATGTTTAGAGTCCTACATACTTTAAAAATCTGGCTCTGTCAGACAGATGCATACACAGGAACCTCCATTTTTACTTTCTTTGAACCAGTAAGTGACAAGTGAAATATCTAGTCATTCGCCCTTGGTTTGTAATTCTTCTCACCCAACAAAAGCTGAATGCAGTCTCATGACAACCTAATATTTACCACCACACGATATCATAGGAACCTATACATTTAAGTATCTCATATGGAAGTGCAAGAATATTTCAGGCTTGCAACATTGATAATTACATAATTTGTATCGCAGTAGTGCCCAGGGCCCCCCTGAGGACTGGGGTTCCATTGCCCTGGGAGAATGTAATGCCTGCCCCCCAGACTTTTACAGTCTTGTATGGTTTCTGTGTGCTGCACAATTAAGCAGGTATCTTCTATACAAATTACCCTCTATTTTTGCTGCCTGTATTTCAACAAGGGCTTGATCCTGCTTCCACTGAAACCAGCGCCAGAACTCCTACTGGCTTCAGTGGAGGAGGATCAAACTCAAAGACATTCAAACACTGAGGGATCCATTGCATTCATTTACTGTAAGATTCAGCTTCCTTTCTGATTCATTTAGTTTACCTCTGATAAAACACTGATTTCAGGGTCATAGGTGCAGAACAATGGAAAATATTCATATACAGTCTAAGTCAATATTAAAGGCTGAAGCAGGGAAGCTACACTCATCATCCATTTTCCTTATTCCAGTGTGTATGGACAGCAGTACACAACAGCTCAGTAAGGAACATGGGTTGTATGCCTGCAGGATTTTAACATTTAATTTACCTTGATTTCTCCATTTCTCATCCTAGTTCTCTGTATATCCTGGTTATTCAATGGTCTACAGAAGTAAACCTATACCTAAGCTTGGCAAAAGTTCTATTTTTTAAATAATATCCATGATTAAGCAATTTTTAAAATGTGTATCTATTTAAATCTATTTTAACAGCTGTGCAAAATTATGGGCCAGCGTTAGAGAATTGTTTAATGACAGTAGCTGTAGAGATTCAAAAAGTTGGAGCTTTATAACAGTTAAAACGCAAATTGTCAACATCACATGTCAAAACATACAAAGTAAATATCAAAATAAGCTCTCAAGCAGGATTTTTTTTACTTTGTCTGTCTGATCATCAATGGAATTCCCCAATCGCCTCAGTGTGTACAGTGAAATCAAGGTTAACCAACAACATTTACTGATAAGTCTAATCCTTCCTAGCCTATATGCAGAACATATACTTACTTAATTTCCTGTACCTGGAACGGCCTTAGTAAGGGTTCAGAAAATTATTTTTAGAGCCATTTTCCAAAGTCTCTTGAAGGCCATGCTGATTATTACCTACCAAGTAAACCAGGCACCATGTAATTATTGCAAATGTCACCTGGAGAAAAATCACTTCTAGTCAATCATCTCACCCAGAAGCCAACTGTTCTGCAGCAAGTTAAACAAAAGGGATGAGGGGGTTAGAGCCTTTCCCTTCAGTATTGCACTTTCTTCCAAACATTATAATCTGATTTCCAGCCTGTTAAATTACAGAGGCTTGTCCCAAGATACTCTATTTATACAGTATTTGCATATTGCTGTGCAATACAGTATATTAGTCCCACCTGTGTAGTCTTCATATTGGGCAAATAATTTTTTAAGTCAAAGTACTTTAATGCCAATCATGGGGATTAGCAGCACTGTGGTCTATTCTCCATTTATTGATTTTAATAAGTGCCAAAGAATAGCCAAATACAGTTCCTCTAGACAACCACAGAACAGGCACCTCAGTGAGGATACACAGAATTAACTTCTGACACAAGGGTAAAGTAGCAGAACTATCTTGAAACAGCTCTTGTACTACACCAACCCTTCTGTTGCCCTGGAAATATACTTGCACATCCTATCCAGAAGTGACTCCCAAACTTTTTACCTCATGCCCCCCTTACCATGGTCCATTCCTGCCTGGATCCGGGACCCCAGAGGCAGGGCCAGCAGCTGGGAGCAGAACTGCTTGGCAGTCCCCACCATGAGAGTTGGTCCAGGCCCCAACCATGCCCCCCGAATGTTCCTCCATGCCCCTAGTTTGGGGACCTCTGCTATACAGGATCATGATGATACTCATATGGCTATGCTGTGTACTTCGTGGCTATGCTGTATACATTTTGGCATTCCAGCAAACTTGCTCAAGACTTGGTTCATTACTCTCAATAGAAGTCAATGGAGTTGCAATGATGTACAACCAAATATGATTTCAGATTTTGTGCATAACAAATGGAGCTGACCAGCCGAGTTTGAAATACAAAGACTCATGGACCCTGCATGCAAAGCATACTTGCAATTATCATAAATCCCAATGATCAGCAAGTTTCTGGTGTCCTCAGTGAAACAGCCAAAATGTATGTGAAGCACCTATAAACATAAAGTAGCACTAAAGACTGCTTATAGTTGAGGTTGCAAGATTGTTTCCATTGTAAAACTCTGTTTTCATTCATTCATAACTGACAAACTTGCACCCATTTGAGCTGAATTTCTCCACATCTGGTCAGGGCCTGAAGGTGAATGTTTTTTAAAGCATTAAACAAAAATGGCTCAGCCACTTGTCACAGATATGACAGTTTCCTGCAATACCCTTGGAGGACCTTATTACACTAAGATTACATATTATTGTGGGCAGGATTGTATATAACCTCTCTAGGGGAAAGATGAAATAGATGAGACACCTGGGAGTTCAAAAGATTATACTGAAAATATTCCAGGAAAGTATGGACTTTTGAGACAATAAGTGTTAAGCGGATTTCCTGGAGAATTCCTAGGGAGAGGTTAATGCAAATTCCCCACCTCTGGTTGTACAAAAACTCAGTCTTTTGAAACTATGCTCTGAGGAGAGGGTCACTGTCTACTGATTTCCTCTTACAGAAGGCCAAGATCAAAGGCCTAAGCTGTATAAAGAAACATCTGACCAGCCCAGTCTCTGTTCTGGATGTAAGATGGATAAACTTGTAACCTCACGGGAAACCCATCTGTGGGTTCTGGAGGAGTAAAACTTACCAGAGCCTTAGACTGGAGCTGTGGGTAACCTTTGGTAAGCTTTTTATCATTGTAAAAAGCTTTGTGATGCTTTCACTTGAATAATAAATGTGATTGTTCAGAAGGAGCTGTGTGGTAACTTGTAACTGCAGGCGATACATTGGCCATAGTCCTTGAAGAGAAAGCAAAATGCACATGCAGGCCTTTTAGGCAGTCTGGCTTGCTGGGAAGATCACCATATATGGCAGGGTACTGTAGAGACTTAAAATCCAAAGTCATGAGATGAGGATCATAAGAACAACCTTACTAGGTCAGACCAAAGGTCTACCTAGACCAGTATCCTATCTTCTGACAGTGGCCAATGCCAGATGCTTCAGAGGGAATGATCAGAACAGGTAATCACCAAGTGATCCATTCCCTGTCACCCATTCCCAGCTTGGCACCCAAGAAGTGATGGCTGGAAGCTGAAACCTTTAAGTGGGTGTCCTTGAGGGACAACAGAGGAGGAAATACAGATACTGTTATATTGAAACTTGATACCACTTTTGACTGCAATTGACATGGGGACGAGGGGGAAAAGAACCCACACACTTTTCCCATTATAAAAATTTTCTAGTGACTTGTTCTGAACAGCCTCATAACATAAGCAGCTGGAGGGTAAGCATTAAAATAGACCTTGCTGAGAAGCAGTGCCCAGTAATCAGATACTATGGAGATGGGCATCAATACAAGAACCCGGTTAGGCAGATAACCTATTTCCTCTAGAACAAGGTTTTGATTTGACCAGCATATGGGGTTTTGAAATATCAAGTTTTTTACATGTTTCCTTTCCCTCACCCCGGTAACGAAGCAAAGATGCACTGCAGATGTGCATGGAGCTAATTTAGTTGGTCAGAAATGTCTGATCAAAAAAATATTACCGCAAATTGATAGGAGGCTCTTGGCTGGAGAAAAGGGCTCCTGCCAACCTTTTAAGGAGTGAAGGGGCTGAGGAAAGCCTCTTGCAGCTTTTGAAACGTGTATAAGGGATCAGCCAAGGGGCTAAAAACATTTGAGGAGCAGTAGGCAGCCATATAAATAAAGGCTGTATGCCTCCTAGTGCAGCTGCATTATGAAGAGTTAAGATTGCAGAAACAACCTTAACTTTTGCATTCCCTGGTGTGTGATCTCTTATTTGCGCACTGTTCTGTGGAACAATATCAAAGCCCCATCTGACAATGCGTGGACTGAAGCTGACACAAGAAAGCAACATCCCTACAGAGTAAGGGGAAAAAATATTTCTTTAACAGGTTTTCCCTCAGTAAATTTACGTGATACTGTAGGTGAGACTATTGAAAGTGTCACAGCAAAATATTCAAAGATATTGGTAAAATATATTCCTCAAAATCAAACTCACAGCACCATAACACCAGAAATAAATACTAACGCACACATAATTCACAGGCAGAATGATGCTATTTGTAATTATATAAACCTTTATCATTTTTATAGCAATTCACAGACAGCACTATGCATGTTAAATGAGAAAAGCCGCCCACAAGACGCTTGGATGGCCATGGAAATCTCTTTGCATGAGCATAACAGCATATAATGAGAATCAATGAAGTACTTCATATACAGAAAAAATTAGAGCTTCCAGATCAGCTTCTGTGAGGTTACAGTATGCAATAGGATTTAATTACATCCATTTGTTACCTGTTTTAGTGATAAAACAGCATTTAACATGACCCTAGCAATCCCAGCAGATCTTTCATAAACTGTTATGACAACAAACAGGAATTGCTAAGGAAGTTTTGACATTTCCTGTGTTGCAAAGATGAAATCAGTAGATCAGGCTTTCAATACACTGTTAGATCTAGACAAGCCTACAGTTCTCTTTTTCCACTCAAACAGATCAATGTTTACATTGCATGCCAAATGTCAACAGGTTTCTCATGCTGGGTTTCTAACTGCAAGAGTCTGAACAGGAGACCTTGCTCCAACACCTGTATTAGGCACACATGAAAACTATTTTTAATCTGTGTCATTAGCAATTCACATCCCATTTTATACAGCATAAAAATCAAAAGAAAGTTTCCTGTATAAACCCCGTGACCTGCTGAGAGTGTTTATACAGGGGAAATGAGTTCGCAGTCTTGTTTAGACCCTATATACTACAGTGATGGTGCTTTAGAAATTCCCAAGACAGTCTCTTTCTGATTCAGGGTCATCATGGTCCGCAGTTGTTCACATCAGAAAAACACCACACAGTCTCTGCTTCTGTTCCATCATCAGGCTTGTTTTGAGGAATTACAGTTAGCTGTGCAAACCCTGAGGAATATGCAATATGCCCAAGGACCCAAGCAAATTTGGAAAACTAGTTTAGTTCATTTGTGACCCAAACCACATTTGAACTGAGGTCTCTAAGTTCTCCCCATGGGAGAGGAGCTATGTCGCAAGATCCTCTACCCTGCAATTAAAACCCACAGCTGGTCCATGCCAGCTGATGTGGGCTCCCAGGTCTCAGACTAAGGGGCTGTTTAACTGTGGTGTAGATGTTTGAGCTTGGGCTGCAACCTGGGCTCTGGGACCCTCCCACCTCACAAAGTCCCAAGCCCAAATGTCTACACTACAATTAAAATAGCCCTTGCCATGAGCCTGAGTTAGCTGGCACAGGCCAGCTGCATGTGTCTAATTGCAGTGTAGACATACCCTACATTCCCTTCATACCTCCTGGCCCTCTCCACTGTGTGGAAACTTGTCTACTCAGTGATCAGGGCCCCACATTAGTACTAGCTATGTGGTTTGCCTCAGAGAACAACTAGCTTGTGAAGATCTGTACTATTTCTTTAAATCTATAAGCCACACAGGACAGGGCTGAGATCAGTTCTAAGTTGCTCCATAGTGAAGCCAGAGAGAAAAGTTTTAGCTATAATACTGTTTTCCTTATTCTGATAAGGGCCACTGGGATGGGCAGCCAACCAGAAGGCTAAAATTCACTAGAAGACTGGAGCACATCGAGACCGGCTTCAGCCCCAGCCAAATCATGTCACTCCTGGAAAAAAATCATGAGTTGGCACTACTGTCCTGATGCAGGCCATAGGAACATATCGTGAGCAGTAGGCCTTTCTGCACCTCAAAAACATGAAGAGCTCTTCACTGACTTGACAACTCACAAGATTCATCTGGGATTCAAGGATGCCATACCTGTAAAACGTTGCAGTCGGTCTTTTGTTTTATTTGGCTAAGTCAACTGACCAGCATTGTCAAGCCCTGCATCACAGTAGGGAGGAAATTAAGGTAATAAATTCTACCTACATTTTGTAAGACAACAGAAAACTTCAGAGTATAGTATGTGTAACTTCAATAATTTATGGGGATCACGCAGTTGCCTTAAACAAAGGACCCCTGCCATAGGACACTTAAAGGAAAAAAGCATGCTACTAAAAGAAGAACTTCAAATGAGGGGAACTCCATTCTGCCTCCTTCATCAGCACCACATGAAACCTATCCTTAAAGCAGCAAGAGGAACACTTGTGCAAAGACTATTATCAGAGGGCAGGACTGAACTGCAGCCTTCTTAGGCTTGAAGCAACTCTGCTGTTGCTGCTGCCTGGCTCCAGCCAGAAGAGAAGGAAGGGTGCTGTTTATTACCATGGCGGGGGCGGGAGGGGCGGGGAGAGGCGCACATCACTGCCCTCCCTAGGTCTGAGGAGAGGAGAGGAAAAAATAGATTTCACACCTCTGCCCTCCTCAGGCCAAGGGGGAGGGAGTTGGGGTGCCACAGATCTCTGCTACCCCCCCACCACACCATTCCTGGGGGAGTTTAAATTCCATACTCACAGGGGTAAGGAACTACAATGATGGTCCCAGATAGAGTCAGATTCCCCCAACCATGGCAGGGGAGAGTGCTCTGAAGATCCCCATGGCTCTCTGTTCTGGGTTGTGGAGAAAAGAGGAGAGAAGCTATGTTGTAAGATCCTCTTCACTCCTCCGCTGTTTACTAGGAAATGCTGGGGCAAGGGAGTGTTTTAAATCAGTGTGATGGGCATAGGTGCAGACCCTCCTGCCTGCCATGAACAGCTCTTTCATGGCAAGCAGGAGGCTGGGCGGGACGGGTGAGGAGCAAGGATGCAGCGCACTCGGGGGAGGGGGCAGAACTGGACAGGAAGAGGGGGCAGAAAGAGGTGTGGTGGGGGCAAGGCCCTGGGGGAAGGGGTGGAGTGGGGACAGAGCCTGGGACACAGCCAGGGTTCGAGCACCCCCTGGGGCTTTGGAAAGTCGGTGCCTGTGGTGATGGCGGAAGGTGTTTTGTACTGATCAGTAAGAACTTGTGTAGGAAAGTGAAGAAAGTTCTTCTAACATGTGGCCCTGACTACACTAGCCCAATCAAACTGTGTTAAAACTCCATCACACTTCAATAAGCCTGTGCAGAAGAGGCCATAGAATTGAAGGTACTTAGTCTGACACCCCCACCATCCTCTGTATGATTTATACCTTATAAGCTATCATGTTCTAAATGGTTTAGTGTCAGAAATGCCCTTGAAGAATTCAGCTTTTTGCTGAAAAACAAACCAAAGAAACATTTGTTGCCATAAGGCCAAGGTAAGGGAATGTTATCATATCTCAGTGCACCTGGGGTATATGTCTCAGGCCCACTTACGTTTAAGGCAGCACTTTGTATTTAACCAGACCAACCACCTATACTTACAAATCTCAGCTTAAAGTGAAGAGTATATTGTTTGCTTTCCTTTAGAATACAGTTTTTTCAAAATGAGATTCTGAGACAAATCTTTCTTTTATATTTTAGATTATTTCTCTAATCAATGAAACAAAATTTACTTTGCTTTAATCAGGTAGAATTTCATTTGTGCCTGTTAACAATCAAATTATGTACTATTTAAAAGAAATATTCCATTAAAGGCCATAGATGTAAAATCTCAGGGGATCTACTGTACATTGTATTCTGGCAGATGCATTAATCTCTCTTATGTGCTTCGGAGTTCTAAAATACTTTACAGATGGCCACTGGCCAGCTACCAGTTTCTACTGCACACAGTCTCTTCTCCCATTAAAGGAACAGATCTATTGTAAAGGTTCAGTGCCTGATTTTCAGCCCAGCTTTTACCAGGCTTCCTTTTCTGCTCACAAATGACTGCAACTGCAAGTTTTAAAAATCTGGACCTACATTTATTTTGCTTGGTATATTGCGCAATGACCATTTTTTCCAGCGCATTTCCAATTTGGTTTAAGTTCAGCAATTTGTTCTTGGATTGCAGGTATAAAATTACTCCACTGCCTTGGTTGGTAGCCAGCTAGCCAAGGACAACAGAATTCTGCTTTTTCAGTGTCTATGTGCAAAGACCAGTTATCAGCCAGTAAGCTGCAAAGAGAAGGTACTGACCACAGGCAAGTTAATGGGCGAGGAAAACAAAAGGCCACCTTTCCTTTACTTTTATTTATATAGCATATCATAGGTTACACTGTTTTTACATTTGTCTTGAAAGTTTTTTTATACTAGTATTGGAGGGGACGAGAGGGGAGGGTGGGGAGAAACAACAATTCCCCTCCTCCCTTTGCTGTTAGGGAGCTAACTTGGGCTGATCTCTCTCTACAGAGCAGAAAGGGGCAAAGTTGAATTGTGAAGTAGTGGCTAAGTAATATTTAAAAAAAAAATCCTCACTGACATTTGTCTCTTATTCTTTTCCACCTCTGTTTAACACGGGTCCTTTCTTATGCCTTTCCAAGGATGGAAGATCTCAACTATCTAGTCATATTGTGGTTTTAATTGTTTTTAGAAAGAAAATTGTAATGTATTAGATCATCCAGACCATCATTGCTCTCTGCAGTACTTTTTTTTTTTTTAATGCTTTGCCCAGTTGAGTAAGTCCCAAACTATGGGACTTGCATCCTGGGACACTATTCCACACCGTCTCTTCACCAGTGGGAAGGTAAGAATTATGTAATATGCACAACAGCGTTGAGAGAAAGACTCAGTTGTGTCATAGATAAGTTTTAGGGTCCATCTGTTAGTGGTGGAATGGGTCCAGGACCTGAGGAAAAATTGCAGCCTTCCAGTAAAATTTGCTGGGGCCTAGTGAGAGGCCCTGTGATTTGTTGGTACTGCTGTGGATAGACAGGATGGTTTAGTTTTAGACTTCTCAAGGGATAATTGTAGTAGCCCTTTGCCTTTAACGGTGCAGTAGGAATAAAAAGGGATTCCACAGCTTTGACTAGAGGTCTCCCTAGATGTCCTGAACTAGGGAATCAGTGGCAGAAGAATTTTTCTTCAGTTGTTAGTGGCCACTTCCTTACAGGCTGTGTAAAAGGCCTACCTAAAGCAGTGGTTCTCAAGCCATGGGGCAGGCCTCCCAAGAAAGGTGCAGGAATAGGTCAAGGGACGCGCAAGCTGTGTGGTTTTGTGTTTTTGTTTTGTGAATTAAGAGCTCTGTCAGCCCCAGGTGGCTGGGGCTCGTGCAGAAGGGCAATGCATATCCAGAAGGAAGGAATAAAGGGGACCTGCCACCCTGGGGCTGACAGCCCAAGCCCCATCCCCTTCCCCAATGGCTCAGGGGAAGTAACCTGGCTCTCCTTCCCTCCCACCAAATCCCTCACCAGGAGGCTGTGGGGGTCTGGCTGTCAGCCCAGGGGTGGCAGCAGCAGCACAGAAGTAAGGGAGGCAATGGGGTGCTAAGCCTGCTGTGAAAAGTGATATTGACAAATGTCACTTTTCACATTGCCGCCCTTACTTCTGTGCTGTGCTGGTGTGGCACTGCCTTCAGAGCTGGGTGCCCGACCAGGAGCTGCTGCTCTCTGCTCTGTCTTCACAGCTGGGTGGCAGTATATATACTGGGGCGGGGGCAGTAAATGACTACAGACACAAAAAAGGGGGGGGGGCTGATCAAATAAGTGTTTGTTGCTGTTAAAAGCAGCATAAATAAAAAATATTTTGCATCTCATGGCTGTTGCCAGATGCTGCATCCCTCCATTACGGAGCAAAATAATGAGTCTCCTCAGTCTCTCCTCTGTCCCCTCTAATATGTTAATCTCTGGCATACAGTATTTATCACAGGCTAAGGGCAGGGGGAGAGCATCTTTTTGGGACCCCCTGTTAAAATACAACACTGCCTTTGTTTAGTTATGATGAGGATTTCTGGACTGACTGGAAGATAGGCAGCCTAATTTTCCTGCCTAGCAAACTCCTCCATATGTTCCGGGTGTACCCAAAGCTAGAGGACAAAAGGTTGACAGTAGGCATGTAGGGAAGCTGCTGAAAGACGGGCCTGATGGAACTGGAAATGAGCACTGAGCCAGAGCCATAGGGGAATCCTGACCAACTGTGGAAGACAGCCAGAGAGAGATTGGGAGCTCGAAGGCCTGCTTAAGGGAGAACTGCAGTCATTGTATTTACCATTCTGCTTTGGGGCTGCAGCCTCCCCCCCATTTTTTTGCCACCACTCTAAGGAGGTGGTTGTAGAGAAGTACACCAATCCAACCACAGACACACAGTTAGTTAGGTATTTTGGTTTGGGAATTTAGTGCCTGAGAACCTAAAAGTAAAATGTTATAGAAACTGATTAAAAATAAAAGCATATCTGAAAAGTTCAATTTCAGAATCCAAGTTGTAAGAAATGCAAGACAAACAATAGCATAAATAGTAGGAAAAACACATTTGGAAGATGATCTCAGTGTTAACAATCTATAGGTGCTGTTAAGTAACAGGTAAGGAACACAAGGTCCCCGACTCTCCCCACACACACTTTCATGTTCTCTGTATATAGATATATATCTTCTTACTATATGTTCCATTCTGTACATCTGATGAAGTGGACTATAGCCCATGAAAGCTTATGTTCAAATAAATTTGTTAGTCTCTAAGGTGCCACAAGTACTCCTGTTCTTTTTGCCTACCTCTGTAGTCTTTTCCTGCTTCTCCCTCTTTGGTGGACTGGTTTGTCTGGCAGCTTCTTCCTAGTCTGCTGGAAAAGTCCTCTCTCCACAATCCCTCTGACAGCCTACCCACCCACCTACTTACAGCCCTTTTATCCTCACAGCTGCTGTGGTGCTGCCAATCAGCACTGGCTGGGCAGGCAGACAGTTGCTTTGTTAACTCTCTGGCTGCTAAACCAGCATGGAGTATATAGGCCCCATGATATTATCCTTATAGTTAGGAAAACTTTCCAATAATTAACCTAAGTGTCCCTTGCTGCAGACTAAACCTATTACTCCTTGTCCTCTTTATAACAGCCCTTAACATATTTGAAGACATTTATCAGGTCCCACTCACCCCCGTCTGCTTTTCTCAACACTAAACATGCCCAGTTTCTTAACCTTTCCTCATAGGTCAGGTTTTCTAAACCTTTTATCATTTTTGTTGCTCTCCTCTGGACTCCCTCCAATTTGTACACATCTTTCCTAAAGCGCAGTGTCCAGAATTGAACAGGGTACTCCAGCTAGGCCTCACCAGTGCCGAGTAGAGCAGCACAGTTATCTCCTATGTACTGCATACAACACTCCTGTTAATACACCCCAGATTGATATTAGCCTTTTTGCAGCTGCATCACTCTGATGTATTGGACCTCAGAATAGCACCCTGTAATCCCCATAATCATCATTTGTATATGTCTGTGGTCTCATACAAAGCATGCCAGGTAAGATACCATATGAAAGGTCATGATCGGCTGAAACACATTGTTCTCTCAAAATGTGTACATCATTAGTGTGCACGAAGTTATGAGATTTTGCTATATGGTTGCTATTGAAATATGTTGTGAGTTGGAGAGATGCCGACAGCTAGCTCTCCAGTGGCAACAAAAGAGGTGGCCCACAAGCATTGTTCACTTACATTCAATTTGTGATCCAAGATAATTGCCACATCCTTTTCAGCAATACTACTGCCTAGCCAGTTACTCCCCATTTTGTAATTTTGGATTTGATTTTTCCTTCCTAAGTGAAGTACTTTGCACTTTAATGACTTTCATCTTGTTAAATTCAGACCAATTCTCCAATTTGTCAAGGTCCTTTTGAATTCTAATCCTGTCCTCCAAATATAATCCCTACCGCATTTGATGTTTTTTGTAAAATGTATCAGCATATTTTCCATCCCATTTTCCAAGTCATTAATGAAAATATTGACTAGTACCAGAACTGACCCCTGGGGAACCCCACAAGATATGCCCTTCCAGTTTGACATTGAACCATTGATAACTACTCTGACTATGATCTTTCAACCAGTTTTATACCCACCCTACAGTAATTTCATCTAGACCACATTTCCCTAGTTTGCTTATGAGAATGTCATGTGGGACTACATCAGATGCCTTACTAGAAATCAAGATATATCATGTCCACTGTTTCCCCCTTATCCACTAGGCCAGTAACCTTGTCAAAGAGCAAAATTAGGTTGGTTTGGCATGATTTGTTCTTGACAAATCCATGCTGGCTATTCCTTATAATCCTATTATCCTCTAGGTGCTTAGAAAATGATTTGTAATAAGTTGTTCCAGTATCATTCCACATATCAAAGTTAGGCTGACTGGTCTATAATTTCCCACATCGGCTGGAACACCCACGGAAAAAAAATAGTGAGTGCCAACACCCACCAGCAGCCCTGTGGATCAGCTCCTCCTCCTCCCCAGCTCTCCTGCCCACTGGTGGACCCTGCCAATCAGCTCCTCCCTGCCATGTTCAGTGGCATGCAGGAGGTGCTGGTGGGGAGGGGAGGAGTGGGAGCAGGAAGTGCTTGGGGACAGGGGGTGGAATGGGGCAGGAAGAAGCAGGGCAGGAGCAAAGGCTTGGGGTAGGGCCGGGGGGGAGCAGGGTGGGCAGGGGAGGTCGAGTACCCCTCGTGAACTTGGTAAGTTGGCACCTCTGATTCTCCGGGTCCTCTGTGTTTCCCTTTTGAAAAATTGGTACTATGTTTTTCCTTCGCGGATCCTCTGAAACTTTACCTGACCTCCAGCAGCTCATGGAGATAGTTGCCAATGGTTCCAAGATTGCTTCAACTACGATTAATTTCATCAGGCCCTGCAGACTTGAATACATCTAAATATTCTTTAACCTCTTCTTCCCTTATTTTGGCTTGTGTTCCTTCTCTCTTCTTATTAATTGCATTGAGTATCATTACCTTTAATGAAGACTGCTGCAATTTTAATATATTACAGCAGATCCTAGGGCCCAGCCTAAGTGCAGCCAGTGTAGATTGTAGGTCAGTGGTCATGGTGGGGGCAGAGGGGAGTCTGCCTTTGCATTGCTGATCTTTGGGCTGCTGTGTGCAGGCTGAGGTGCTGGCCCCCTGGGCAAAGGATACAGCTGTTTTATCTGCTGGCTGCTGGTAGAAGTTGTTGGCGCCACAGCTGGGGAGCAGCAGGATAAGAGAGGATGTCCTCAGGAACACCCATGTGCCAGTATCAGGGAGAGGTAGTGGCATAGAGTCTCTACAGCAAATCTGCGTCACTAGAGGCTCCTTCTTACACTGGGATGCTCATGGGACTAGATGCCCCAGCTCTATGAATGAGTCTGCTGGCATTGCAGCACAAAGTGGCAGGATTGCACCAGAAAAATCTGCTGGTGTCTCTTAAGAAAAAAACGGAGGATGTGTTGACCAAAACATTAATAAGGCACTGTGATGGGGTGAGACTCACCATGCTAGCACCTCCTGCTGGTCATCTTGTGAATCAGCTCCACAGTCAGTATGCTCAGTACGCCAACTCACCCACTCTCACTTCTGCCTCTGGACTCGTGTCACTCCAAGGACCACGGCATCCTTTTCAGGGCACAGCCCTCTGTCTGTGCCTGCTCTGTGCTCCCCCTTCCAGGGGATAGTACTGCAATTCAATGGTCCAGCCACTTCCTCAGTGGTGACGGGAGGGGGGGGACCTGGGCCCACCCACTATGCCAGGTCCTGGCCCAGGGACCTTGTAGATGGCAGTCACATACTGCATCCCCTCCAACCTCTCAGTCTACTTCCCTGGGCCACTTTCCCACAGCCCCAACACCTTCTCTGCTCTTATCTCAGGGCCTCAGCATGTCAGTCTTCGTCAGCCAGGACCTTGCTCTCACACCCCATGATCCTGCCCAGCACTGCTCTGTCCAAGGTGCTAGCTTTCTTCCTTCTGCAAGGCAGCCAGTTCTCCCTCCTCAAGTGCCAGGAAGTAACTGAAGCTGCTGTGCCCTACAGCCCTTCTTATATGGGTCTGCCTGGCCCTGATTGGCTGCTTCTTTTAGCCCCTCTCTAATTGGCTTCCTACTATGCAGCCTCCCTAGGGCTCTATTACCCATTATAGACCAGTGTGGGGCAGATACTCCATCACAGGCACCTACAAATTCAGCTTCTAACAGGAATAGAAAAAAGTTAGAAGTGAGCAAGCAGTTCAATCAAGAGAAAAATTTTAAGTAATACATTTTTATGGACCCTAGCCCTGTTTTCTTCAGTGATATGTGCTTTCCAGCAGGATTTACATGAACAAAATTATCTCCTCTCCCACCCCTCCCACTGCATATCTTACTTTAAAATATATTATTCTGGAGGATGTTGCAAAGGATATTCTGCATAAGAGAACCTGGTACCACTTCTTGGCTTTTAAACAACCCCCATTCCCATCTAGTATTTCTTGATTTCATTTTTCTCCTCTTAATCGTAGAAGTAGGTACAGGGAGCTCCCATTCTTTATTGGACCAAAGGGGTACAGCATCTCTCCACTTTCAGTAATACAAAAATTCAATAAATTAGTTACATATGAATGAGTCAAGCTCCTGATAGTGCTGTATATAAAACTGACAAGTGATCAAGAAGAAACAAATAGAAAGGCAAGAATGGAAATAATATGCATAGTGTTGAGAATGAGCCTCAGGGCATTCTAATTATCTATCTTTCTGGCACCAATGACCTATTTTTCCTACTGGATTTAAAAAAGCGTTGAACATCCTTCTACCGAATAGATGATATATTGTAGCAGAAGCTGGAAAGGGAGCAATAAATAGCTCATTCAGGGCTGTGTTATGGCCACTTGGAGAAACGAGATCAGAAAGTCACTGATGCTGAACACTTCACTTTTGAAGCATCCATTGTAGCAGTCAGTTCATTTCCTATACTCTATAGATGGGCTCACCTCTGCGATAACAACCAGTCACATGCTCTGGTCAGTTTTCTCTTCCTCACTAGATGAGTTCACATAAACTGTAAACTGAAGTCTTCCAAAGGTTGACAAAAATGTCTGTGCTGCCAGGTGCTAATTTGTGTTGAGTAGAAATAGTGTTTTTACTGTAAGATATATTCACTAGCCAGCACACACGTATACAGGAAGACTTACAAATAAAGAGAGCCATCTACAGACAATTGTCCTGGTTAATGGGAGTCATCAAAATTCCAAACCACCATTAATGGCCCACACTTTTCATAATTACAATAGGCCCTCAGAGTTATATTTCCTATTTCTAGTTTCAGATACAAGAGTGATACATTTATACAAATAGGATGACCGCACTCAGTAAATTATAAGCTTTGTAATGATACCTTACAAGAGACCTTTTGCGTGAAGCATATTCCAGTCACATTATATTCATACTCAGCATACTTTAATAAAATCATATAGAGTGCAATGTCACAGACTCAATCTAGCATAGAAGGAGTAGAACACAGCACTGCTATATCTTAGTACACGTTATCTAAGCATACTATACTTTTTTCTAAGTATGAGTAGCATGGTCATCTAATTAATCAGTGTCTTAATGCATACCGGAGGAAGAGTGAAGATTGCAGTATATTACTGGATTTGAGTGCTTACCCATACCACCATAACGTTACGTGAATGTAGTTATTGGATTTATTTCTATAGTGCCAACAGCAGACAGGCAAATAGGAAGACAAGGTCCTGATGTGAAGAGCTTAAGGGTTATATTGTGGCTTTTTGCCACTGACCTGTGCTATGAAAGCTAGAAGCCTCTGGTAATTGGCTGAGCCTTAACCAGTGGGCGGGGCATTCACTCAGGCCAGGGCTTTATAAAGCTGCGCACAAGCGACCAGGGAGCTTAGCGAACAGGAGCTGCTAACAGGGAGTTTTGCAAGGGAGTTGGGAAGGGGAGTAGGAAGGGAGGGGGGGTCCCTTGTCGGTCTCATCTGTGACCCATTGGTCCCTTGAACCCATAACCTGAGCCACATCGAAAACCTTTCTGTTCACAGCAAAGAGGAGCGGACAGAGAGCTGTAGACAGGAATTTGAGACTTTGACAGAGGGAGGCTTAAAATGGTGAGGAGGACCCGTAACACCTGTGCCAGCACTGCTTCTGTCTCCTCCACCTGCGCCTGTAGCCAAACAGAGCACCAAAGCATGGATGCTTTTACCCAGATTCTGGTGTGGGCTTGCAAAGACTGTAATTTGCAATTTCCACTTACTGATATCCAGGCTGGGGGTGGCATCCAATGTGAAAGGTGCCTACTGGTGGAATCTCTCAGGCAGCAGGTGGGAGAGCTACAGGAGGAGGTGGCCTGGCTGAGGAACATCTATGTCCATGAGCAATTCCTGGACAGTATCCATGTGGAGACAGCTGATGGTGCTGTCCCAGTTGACGGGACTACTGACACTGCAGTGGAAGAGGAGATGCCTCAGGGTGTACCTGACACACCAGTGGAGGAGGAGGCTCAGGGTGGACACAGCCAGCTGGTTACTTCTAGCAGCGGGCAGTGCTCCACCACTGCTGCGAACCCTCCTGTTGTGGTAAAAGATACAGGAGAGAAGAAATCACCCCCAACAGTTAAGGGGGTCAAGCCTCGTACCCCTAAGGCTGGGAGGTCTGCTGCCACCACTGATAAGAAACGTAGGGTGGTGGTGGTTGGAGACTCTCTGCCTAGGGGGACGGAGACACCCATCTGTCGCCCTGACCGTTCATCCCGGGAGGTATGCTGCCTGCCAGGGGCCCGTATCCGAGACGTTACAGAGGCTTTGTCGAGGATTATCCGGCCTTCTGACTACTATCCCATGCTACTCATCCATGTGGGCACAAATGATACTGCGAGGTGTGATGCTGAGCAGATCAAGAGTGACTACAGGGCTCTGGGAGTACGGGTTAAGGAGTTTGGAGCGCAGGTGGTATTCTCTTCGATTCTTCCTGTTGAAGGTAGGGGTCCGGGCAGAGACAGATGCATTGTGGAGGTGAATGCCTGGCTGCGAAGATGGTGTCGCCAGGAGGGCTTTGGCTTCCTCGACCACAGGATGCTACTTGAGGAAGGACTGCTAGGAACAGATGGCGTTCACCTTTCGAAGAGAGGAAAGGCCTTATTCGCGCACAGACTGGCTAACCTGGTAAGGAGGGCTTTAAACTAGGTTCGACGGGGACAGGTGAGCAAAGCCCACAGGAAAGTGGGGAACAAGACCTGGGAGATGGGTTGGAAGCAGGAGGGAGCACGGGCTATAATGGCAGAGAGGAAGGAGGGTCAGGGCAAAGCTGGGAGGCAAAATCAAACCAGTATCTTAGATGCCTTTATACAAATGCAAGAAGTATGGGTAATAAGCAGGAAGAACTGGAAGTGCTAATAAACAAATACAACTATGACATTATTGGCATTACTGAAACTTGGTGGGATAATACACACGACTGGAATGTTGGTGTGGATGGGTATAGTTTGCTCAGGAAGGATAGACAGGGGAAAAAGGGAGGAGGTGTTGCCTTATATATTAAAAATGTACACACTTGGACTGAGGTGGAGATGGACATAGGAGACGGAAGGGTGGAGAGTCTCTGGGTTAAGCTAAAAGTGGTAAAAAACAGGGGTGATGTCGTGCTGGGAGTCTACTACAGGCCACCTAATCAGGCGGAAGAGGTGGATGAGGCTTTTTTCAAACAACTAACAAAATCATCCAAAGCCCAAGATTTGGTGGTGATGGGGGACTTCAACTATCCAGATATATGTTGGGACAATAACACCGCGGGGCACAGACTATCCAATAAGTTCCTGGACTGCATTGCAGACAACTTTTTATTTCAGAAAGTTGAAAAAGCTACTAGGGGGGAAGCTGTTCTAGACTTGATTTTAACAAATAGGGAGGAACTTGTTGAGAATTTGAAAGTAGAAGGAAGCTTGGGTGAAAGTGATCATGAAATCATAGAATTTGCAATTCTAAGTAAGGGTAGAAGGGAGTACAGCAGAATAGAGACAATGGATTTCAGGAAGGCGGATTTTGGTAAGCTCAGAGAGCTGATAGGCAAGGTCCCATGGGAATTAAGACTGAGGGGAAAAACAACTGAGGAAAGTTGGCAGTTTTTCAAAGGGACGCTATTAAGGGCCCAAAAGCAAGTTATTCCAATGGTTAGGAAAGATAGAAAATGTGGCAAAAGACCACCTTGGCTTACCCTTGAGATCTTGCGTGACCTACAAAATAAAAAGGCATCATATAAAAAATGGAAACTAGGGCAGATCACGAAGGATGAATATAGGCAAATAACACAGGAATGCAGAAGCAAGATTAGAAAAGCAAAGGCACAAAATGAACTCAAACTAGCTATGGGAATAAAGGGAAACAAGAAGACTTTTTATCAATACATTCGAAGCAAGAGGAAGACTAAGGACAGGGTAGGCCCACTGCTCAATGAGGAGGGGGTAACAGTAACGGGAGACTTGGAAATGGCAGAGATGCTTAATGACTTCTTTGTTTCGGTCTTCACTGAGAAGTCTGAAGGAATGTCTAGTATAGTGAATGCTTACGGGAAGAGGGTAGATTTAGAAGAGAAAATAAGCAAAGAGCAAGTAAAAAATCACTTAGAAAAGTTAGATGCCTGCAAGTCACCAGGGCCTGATGAAATGCATCCTAGAATACTCAAGGAGTTAATAGAAGAGGTATCTGAGCCTCTAGCTATTATCTTTGGGAAATCATGGGAGACGGGGGAGATTCCAGAAGACTGGAAGGGGGCAAATATAGTGCCCATCTATAAAAAGGGAAATAAAAACAACCCAGGAAACTACAGACCAGTTAGTTTAACTTCTGTGCCAGGGAAGATAATGGAGCAGGTAATCAAAGAAATCATCTGCAAACACTTGGAAGGTGGTAAGGTGATAGGGAATAGCCAGCATGGATTTGTAAAGAACAAATCATGTCAAACTAATCTGATAACATTCTTTGATAGGATAACGAGCCTTGTGGATAAGGGAGAAGCGGTGGATGTGATATATCTAGACTTCAGTAAGGCATTTGATACAGTCTCGCATGATATTCTTATAGATAAGCTAGGAAAGTACAATTTAGATGGGGCTACTATAAGGTGGGTGCATAACTGGCTGGATAACCGTACTCAGAGAGTAGTTGTTAATGGCTCCCAATCCTGCTGGAAAGGTATAACAAGTGGGGTTCCGCAGGGTTCTGTTTTGGGACCGGTTCTGTTCAATATCTTCATCAACGATTTAGATGTTGGCATAGAAAGTACGCTTATTAAGTTTGCAGATGATACCAAACTGGGAGGGATTGCAACTGCTTTGGAGGACAGGGTCAAAATTCAAAATGATCTGGACAAGTTGGAGAAATGGTCTGAGGTAAACAGGATGAAGTTCAATAAAGATAAATGCAAAGTGCTCCACTTAGGAAGGAACAATCAGTTTCACACATACAGAATGGGAGGAGACTGTCTAGGAAGGAGTATGGCAGAAAGAGATCTAGGGGTCGTAGTGGACCACAAGCTTAATATGAGTCAACAGTGTGATACTGTTGCAAAAAAAGCAAACATGATTCTGGGATGCATTAACAGGTGTGTTGTAAACAAGACACAAGAAGTCATTCTTCCGCTTTACTCTGCGCTGGTTAGGCCTCAGCTGGAGTATTGTGTCCAGTTCTGGGCACCGCATTTCAAGAAAGATGTGGAGAAATTGGAGAGGGTCCAGAGAAGAGCAACAAGAATGATTAAAGGTCTTGAGAACATGACCTATGAAGGAAGGCTGAAGGAACTGGGTTTGTTTAGTTTGGAAAAGAGAAGACTGAGAGGGGACATGATAGCAGTTTTCAGGTATCTAAAAGGGTGTCATCAGGAGGAGGGAGAAAACTTGTTCACCTTAGCCTCCAATGATAGAACAAGAAGCAATGGGCTTAAACTGCAGCAAGGGAGATTTAGGTTGGACATTAGGAAAAAGTTCCTAACTGTCAGGGTAGTTAAACACTGGAATAGATTGCCTAGGGAAGTTGTGGAATCTCCATCTCTGGAGATATTTAAGAGTAGGTTAGATAAATGTCTATCAGGGATGGTCTAGACAGTATTTGGTCCTGCCATGAGGGCAGGGGACTGGACTCGATGACCTCTCGAGGTCCCTTCCAGTCCTAGAGTCTATGAGTCTATGAGCAGTGCTGGGCCACACTGCCCAAGCAAGAATACCCGGAGGCACTGTGCCTCAGCAGCACATGTCGGGTGAACAGTCTGGAAGGTACCTTCTGCTTCCTTCTAGGAGAGAGTACAACAAATGCTCAGGGTTTAGCTGATCGCCATATTTGGGGTCGGGAGGGAATTTTCCTCCAGGGCAGATTGGCAGAGGCCCTGGAGTTTTTTCGCCTTCCCCTGCAGTGTGGGGCATGGGTCACTTGCTGGTGGATTCTCTGCAGCTTGAGGTCTTCAAACCACAATTTGAAGACTTCAATAACTCAGGCATAGGTTAGGGGTTTGTTATAGAAGTGAATGGGTAGGGTTCTGTGGCCTGCTTTGTGCAGGGGGTCAGACTAAATGATCACATTGGTCCTTTCTGATCCTAGAATCTATGAATCTATAAATGCTCCCTTGTACTGGCCATCGCTTTTCCTGGTTGACATGAAGGAGGCAGGTGGGAGAGTGGACACTGTACTCACCTGCTAGGATTTATATGGTTCCATGCCTGACAAGCATATAATATGCACTGAAACAGGTGAAGAAGAGAAAGTAGTGACACCAGCAGCTTTAAAGCACCATGTACTGAAGCATAAACAAATTCTAGATGAAATGGGGAAAGACTGAGATTATAAAAGGATTGGATACAAGAGAACAGGGAAAACCAAGTCAATACAGCACAGCAGATTTGAGAACAACCAGCGATTTACTGGAAAAACTATTTAATGTCTAAAAATCAACAGGTCATTGCACTGAGTGCTGCTTGCAACATTAGGCGTGCCAACATTTAGAAGTCCATAAGCATCTGGGGCAGGGAGCGGTTTTCATTTTATAAGAAACGGTAAAGGGGAGTCTTCCCAGTAAGTGGCCACCCATGGCTGCGAGTCTCAGAGCCTGGGTCAACAGATTTGGGCAGTGGGCCTTGCGCTACATAATTAAAAATAGCGTTGTAGACATCTGGGCTCAGGCTCTGAAGCTTAGGGCGTAGGTTGGCTTCAGACCCCAAGCTTCAGCCCAAGCCTGAACACCTACACAGATATTGTTAAAGACATGATGCAAAGTCTGCAAGCCCAAGTCTGTAGACCCAGACTCTGAAACTTACTGTCGTGGACTGATGCTTGCTGTGTAGATATAATCAAAGACATCAAAAGGTGAAGTGCCATCTTCTTTTGGCCAGAAAGCATCAGGTGGCACAATCTACTCTTGTGATTCAGATAGCTATATCGGATGTGCCCCAGAGCAAATTAATTCTAATACAGCTTAAACTAAAATATCTATAGCCATTATAATGGATGCTAAACTGGGTAAGTTAACTGCATAAGTCAACAGCTTAGATAAAACTAGGTAAGAACATAAAAAATGGAATGGAGATAAAATCTGATACCCTAACCTAGAGGTTCTCAAACTGTGGTCTGTAGACCACCAGCGGTCTGTGAGCTCCATTCAGGTGTTCCGTGTGCAGTTCCCTCTAAAGTGTGCACCTGGGTGGCCGCACACAAGAGAATGAAGGGTCACCCACCTAATTAATGGGCCCCAGAGGGTGGGTGCAATTTGGGATGTGCAGAGCTGCAGCAACCAGAGAAAGAGGTGACTTTCCCCAGCTCCAGAGCTGCAGCTGCCAGGGAGAGACGACCCTTCTTCCCAGCCCCAGCTCAGGGGCTGATGTGGCAGGGGAGAGAGGGCACATTAGAAAGGTAAGACTATTAAAATATGAGTTGTGTGCTTTTATTTGTAGAACAAAAGATTATTATTATTAAGGTTTTTTTATATTGTGCTTTTATCCAAAGTGCTTTACAATACTTAGCTAAGGGTACAAACAAAATTTGGAAAGATCATTAAGTGGTCCACCGAGACCCTCAGCAATTTTCAAATGGTCCGTGAAAAAAAAAAGTTTGAGAACAACTGCCTTAACCTATTCAATGCAAGAGGGAACCAAACAATGGGATACTGCACGGGAATATCAGAAAGACAATGGTGTCATTGTAAAAACGTCAATCAATATTCCAGATGGAGCAATATTTGGAGACCTGATAAGTTCCTGAGTAACTGAATACTAGTGACCCTGCAGCTGGACTTGGAAGACAACCACACCTCCACCGAAAGGACCTTGAGGATCCCAGCCAGAAACACTGGTAAAAGCTCTGCTGATATAAGCACAAAAAACCCTCTGCTTCTCATGCCTGAGAGAGCAGGACAGTATGTTAGCTTCTGCTGGAAAACACTTTTTTTTTTTTAAACACACAACGGAAATACTAGATTTTATTCTTACCAGACATATACCTTAAAACTGAAGCCAAGAGAAGGATCTCCTCCTTATCAAAAAAGAGACTTCCGACCATGAAATAGAAACAGTCAATCTACACTTTAGATCAATCCAGGGCCGCCCGGCGGGAGGAGGCAAGTGGGGCAATTTACCCCAGGCCCCGCAGGGGCCCCCTTGAGCCCTGGCCCAGCAGTGGTCTGAGTCTTCGATGGCATTTCGATGGCAGGGGACCTTCAGTGCTGCCGAAGACAGGAGCAACTGAAGGGCCCCCCACCACTGAAATGCCGCCAAAGGCCTGGACCGCCGCCGGGTGAGTACAAGCGCCATCGCTCCCCCGCTTTGCCCCAGGCCCCCTGAATCCTCTGGGCGGCCCTGGATCAAACTTTAAATCAAGCAAGTTTGCAAAGAATACCTCTTTTGAGACATTGCATCTTCAAAAGCAACCGTTAAGCAGGATGAGAGCTGCTTCCACAATGAACCAATGTTGGGTCAGACTGAATAGTAAACCAGCTACAACTACTGTTTTACTTTACTGTTCTTGCAAACTAAGGGCCCAGTTCTGCAATCTTCACACATGGTGAGGTGCACTACACTTTGCAAGTGGTCCTACTGAAATGTATGGAATAAACAACAAAATAATGGTGGCAGTCTTAAATAGTCTCTCGTTAAGAGAATGCCAAGCTAAGTCCTTAGGAGGAACTGGTTGTGTGTATGTGTGTGTGTATTACATATGTTTATACACACACACACACACACACACACACAGTTCAGTAATTCACACTTGGGGGAGGAGGTGGTGGTGGAGCGGAGGTGAGTTGGAGCGGAGAGTGGTTCCTCTACCCCCTGTTACTTCCTGTGCCCCACCACCCTAGCTCACCTCCGCTCCACCTGCTCCCCTGAACATGCTGCTGCTCCGCTTCTCCAGCCTCCCTTGCCTGAGAGGAGGAGCAGAGGTGAGCTAGGGCGAGAGGTCGCGGGGGACCCCCAGGAAGCAATGGGGAGAAGGAAATGCAACATGCCTGGGAGAGGAGACGGGGCTGGGGATTTGGGGAAGGGGTTCAGAAGGGGTGGAGTTAGGGCGGGGCCGGGGGGCATGAAAAAAAGGGGGAGAGTCAAAAAATTTTTTGCTTGGGGCGGCAAAAATCATAGAGCCGGCCCTGATCAGAGTTCACTATTCAGGCCACTTCCCCAGTAGCAAATGGGGGGTTGGGGGAGGAATCCAGGCCCACCCACTACTCTAGGTCCCAGACCAAGGACTTTAAGAATAGCAGCCACCTGCTGTATCCCTTTAACTAAACTATGTGACTGCTATGATTCCCTGGCCACTTCCCCATGGCCCCTGCACCTTCACGAACACTTCACCCTTACCATAAGGCTGAAGTCTTTAACCTCTACTCTCCTGGCCCCTGCCAGCAAACTCCAGGCAACAACTACTCTCTGGGCTGCACTGCAGCTTCTTTTATATGGGCCTGCTGGGCCAGGACTGGCTGCTCCATGCAGCCTCGCTCCGATAAGCTGTATCCCATGCAGCCTCTCTAGGCTACTTGGAGGACTCACCTCGAACTGCTTCATTTGGGAATGGGACGTGGTAGGACCACAAGCAGGGAGGCTCAGGGCCTGGTACACCCGATCACAGGTATATAAAGTTAAACACGTGTAAATCTTTGTAGAACTGATCCTTAAATTTGTACCATGAAGTTAGGGCATGGAGCTGGCAAAAGCTCAGGTTATCACAAGTGGCTGTTTTTAGGTTGCTTTTTAAAAAAAATAAAAAGAACACCTGTGTCATAACATTTCTTCCCAGATCTGGACCTTAGCGTCCAAAATATGGGTGTTAGCATGAAAACCTCCAAGCTTAGTTACTAGCTTGGACCTGGTATCGCTGCCACCAGCTAGGAATTATACAGTGCCTAGCTCACTGTGGTCTCCCAAAAACCTTCCCCGGGGGACCCCCAGACTCAGATGCCTTGAGTCTTACAACAAAGGGAAATAACCCCCTCCCCTTGTTTCCTTGTTACTTCCTCCCAGGCTCCCCTCCCTGGACGACCCTAGGAGATTCCCTGCTTCCATTCCTGGAAACACAAGTACCAAGAGATCTAATCTCTCTTCCCCCTCACCCAGAGGCTATGCAAAGTCAGGCTTAGTAAATCTAACACAAAGAGATTTTCCCCCTGACTTCTTCCTCCCACCAATTCCCTGGTGAGCTGCAGACTCAATTCCCTGGAGTCCCCACTAAAGAAAAACTCCAACAGGTCTTAAAAAGAAAGCTTTATATAAAAAGAAAGAAAAAGACATTAAAAATAGGCTGTGTATCAAGGTGACAATATACAGGGTCAATTGCTTAAAAGAAAAATGAATAAACAGCCTTATCCAAAAAGAATACACTCCAGCAACTACACACATGTAAATACAAAAAAAACAATATAAACCTATTGTCTTACTATCCTTGTACTTACAACTTGGAAACAGAAGATTAGAAAGCCTGGAGATAGAAAAATCACTCTCAGAGCCGAGAGGGCACAGACACAAGACAAAGAACAAAGAACTCTCACCCAAAACTTCCCTCCACCCAGATTTGAAAAAGTCTTGTTTCCTGATTGGTCCTCTGGTCAGGTGTTTGGTTCCCTGTGTTAACCCTTTACAGGTAAAAGAACATTAACCCTTAGCTATCTGTTTATGACAACCTGATTTTATTTTACATGCATTCAACATGACACAGTACAAAGTGAAAGAGATGTGGCTTTTCATAGCCACATAAGATTAAGTTGCAGCAGGTAAAGGATCACATAAGATTAAGTTGCAGCAGGTAAAGGATCACATCAGATATGTGACAGAGAGAGATTAATATAGCCTTGGAGAGAGATCCAACAGCAGTACAAAATATAGAGAGTGTACATTTTCAAAAATTTAAAGGATTTAGCTTCATGACAGCTTAATAAAGAAGTCACACATAGGAAACCCAAATTCTGGTATTTCCAAACTTTTGAGTACTTAACTTTAGTACCTTAACATAATTACACACAATAAAACTATGTATGAGGCTTATAGGAATGTATTGTTTCTGTTGGGTACATTCTAGTTCACCAAAGAATGTTACATGAGGTCATAAATGAAAGCCAGTGTCACACTGGTCATTAATATCATTGTGAAATGTACGTACAAATATTATGTAAGGAGTCAAGTACGTAAACTGAAAATGTTTTAAAGTCTGTATTAAGGCAGTTGACAAACAGATTTTCTGTCACAAAAAGGGATCTTTATTCACCTCTCCCCTTATTAAAATGTGTTAAGTATTGCCTCATTCACAATGGGTCTCCCATCACCCATCTAAGCTGACTGCAGATGAAGGATGGCAAGAATTTCAGAAAGGAACTGACAGGTATAGAAATGCAACAGGAAAAAGAGAACCTTCACTTGAGATGTACCTTAAAGGTTTGCTGGACTTTATTTGCTGAACAAAGAAGACACCCAGTCTTCCTGCACCTGGAAAGTAAATGGGCAATGCATTTACATTCATGAAAATGAGATCACAACCAGGTGTGTCTGCAGATGCTGCAAAAGGCGTTGGGTGAAATAAACTTCTTTAGACAGGAGGGTTGCCTGTTAAGTTTAGTCATGACAAAGCATGTTATGATTTTGTTTTATATGTAACCTTGTGTTTCCATTATCCTTACTCACTATCTCTTGATTTCAATGTGAATTAGGTGCCTAAATACCTTTGAGGCTCTGCGCCTTTGTGCCTCTCCTGTTCTGGGTTTAGCAGGATTACCTTTTAAGCCCTCAGTGAAGGTTAGAGCAGCCTCAGGAGCTGCCCTCCCTCATGTTCAGTTGTCTTTGTCCCTATTCCCCAAGGAATGCACCTGACGTGCCCCCGATGCTGCTACAACCATTAGGCCAGTTCAGTGCTACCCAGGAGCTCCTCAGTGATAAATTTGGCCCTTATTCTTCAGTCTCTAACCCAAACTGCTACTTGCCCAAAAAGCAGCACAGTAATGTAATCCAAGAACAGAATTTTGTCAATGGAAGCAGGGGAATGAGGCGGGTGTGTGTGAATATCTGCATGTTAGCCTTGCAAAACTTGACAAAAGTAAAATATTTTGGCAAAAAAGTTTGCACCTATAATCACTTACATGAGAAACTTTGAGGGTCAGATCATGCAGTCCTGGTAGGCCTCAGCCCATAGTAAATAATCACATTTTAAAACAAAAGCTCTGAAGTTCCCCATGCTTACAATGCAACTCTCCTTAAGTCTTCACTTTGTAAAAGTTGTTTTCTGAAGTCATGATCAGCCAGTGGCATGTCCAATAGCAGCCTTCCAGGGAGGGCTCAGCACATGTGGGAGTGGGGATGCATTGCCCTGCTGAACATCTATCAACAGGACTGCACTTTCACTAACTAATTACTAGTTCAGGATCACAAATAGTAACCAGCTTTGTAAGCTCCAACCTATGTTAAAGAGAATTTGTACTCAGCCTTAAGAAACTGATTACACTGGTACTGTCACTTAGTAGTAACAGATCTCACTAGTTGCAGCAAAGATTATTATGCAATAAGATGTCCATTACTTGGATCCATGGTGGTACAAATAGCAGGATGACATTGCATTCCTATACTTAAAGTATTCAGCTCAATGTGATAGAGCCCTGGAGGATGCAATTTTCTAGTTTCTTTCCTGTTTCTAACCACAAGTACTAGTGCACTAGGGAAATCTTCTTAAATCAGATGAATACCTCTCTACAGCTTACCAGTTAGCAGTGTAAGGAAGCAGACAGTTCTGAATGGCAGTTTGATAAAAGCTTCCAAGCAAGTGTGTGGATTGAGATTTCTAGCAAGACACAGCCACACACAGGGTAACAAACTGATAGTTGGATTGACCTGTTGATGCTTAAACTGAACTGAGAGTGATCACAGAAGGGCCAATTACCTTCAGGTGCCAGTTTTCTGGACAAAATAATACGTCTGCCCTAAATTACAAGGCAATGAATCAGTGTATTGATTCTTCTTGTTATTCTTGATATCTAAGCATGAAAAGATGCTGGAAATTACAATATTTTTATTTCAAATTGCTTTTAATCCCTCTGAACAGAATCATTTATTGTTAAATCTACAACAATTTAATGCAATCTATTACTTTTGCAAGATTTTTGGCAAACAGATTAACAGAAGCTACAGACAAGTCGCTATCTTCATCACAGTCTAAAATGGCTTTTTGTAACCTATAGGTCCACTAGATTAAACACAAACAAATGTTAATAATAATTGGACATATTCTATCTCCTAGAACAGACCCTGAAAGGTCATGGAGTCCAGCCCCCTGCCTTCACTAGCAGGACCAAGCACTGATTTTGCCCCAGACCCCGAGGTGACCCTCTCAAGAATTGAACTCACAACCCTGAGTTTAGCAGGCCAACACACAAACCACTGAGCTCTCCCTTATATCTTAATTTCAATTACAATTATCTACAGTCTTTGCAAATTTATAATATTTAACAAAATATACCTTTATCACCAAACAAACAAAACCACTGAGATGTTTCATCAGGCAGGCCATTCATCCTGTTTTAAACTAGACAGTCCTCTTTTTCTATGGTTTTGACCCATCCGATACTGAGAAAAAGAATCAGGTGTGCATATTTGAATCAGGTATGAAAAATTATCTTCCATACCTAGAAGGATTCATTGTACAGGGAACGTTTAGATAGACGCAATCAGATTTATTTCGTCTTGTGGATTTCCTCTGTGCTAAGCTCAGGTATTTTTGTTTTCTTTTGTAACATTAAGCTGGACCCCAGGGAGCTATTTCTGGTGTTTAACCCCTTTTCAGATGCTCTATAACATCTAGCAATAGCCCAATTTTCCAGATGTGTTTTTTTTTAAATAAAATTTATCTTTTAAAAAACCTGACTGGTTCTGTGTCTCAAAAGGTCTGTGCATATGTTTTTCAGTTAGCTGGTGGCAACAGCTTGGTTTCCCTTTTGTTTGTTTTCTTTCTCAGCTTCCCCAAGGGAAGGGTGGAAAAGCCGAAGGGCCTCAGGGAAAAAACTTCCCAAGTGAGTTTTTCCAGGATTTGCAAGAGGCAGTTTTTCACTTGGGTGGTGGCAAAGTTTATCAAGCCAAGGTCAGAGAAAAGCAGTAACCTTGGAGTTTAATACAAGCCTGGAGTGGCAAGTATTAATTTTTAGAATCCTTGCGGGTCCCCACCTTCTGCACTTGAAGTGCCAGAGTGGGGAATCAGTCTTGACAGCATATGTCCAGTATCATAGATGAGGGACACCTTATGGAAGATCATGCTTCTCCACTCCTGTCAGCATGATCTTGCATGCACTGCATGTGAGGTCACATCAGCAGGGACAGGATGGCAAGCTCTTCAAAATGGCAACCGCCTTGTGGCATGACCTTGGAAGTACTGGAATGTCCTATATTCTGAGGATGTGGCAGTGGCCATCCTATTTGAACTAGTTCTTCTCTTTCAATTTTATTTTCATTAGAAACAGACTCAAACCAAAACCATGGATCTGAGAAACTGTAAACATTTATTGATTTTGGCAGGGAAGGCATTTTGAAATCTATACCCAAATTTGAATTTCTCAAGTTGAGGTCATCTCTAGTTATGACATATTGTTTTCCAGTGATCATGTACGTTCTGTGAGTTGCAAAGCACAATTAATGCCACATCTTCTGTCTGGAACTGGCATAGACCTGAATAAGAGCTCTGGCAGGATACTAAGCTAGACGGACCATTCGTCTGACCCAATAGGGCCATTCTGTTGTTCTTATGTAACCTTTCTGCCCCTCTAGTTGGCAGCAACAAGGGCTGGGTTCAGTATCCAGGGGTTCCGTTTCAGTAACACAATGCATAACCGGCTCGAGCCCCCACCCAGTGACCTGGGACACTCACATACCACACCCCCCGGGCGCCTCTAGGAGGCAATACTTCCCCTCTCGCAAGCACAGAGTCTGAGTGTAGCAAAATCTTTTTTAATAAAAGAAGGAATCAATGCGGCATCCCATTGGAGAAACACCACAAACAGGGTTATAACACAAACCATAAACAAAAACCCACCTCCAAGTACGTTTGGCACTGTCCTTTTTCCGCTTAGGGTTTTAAGTCCAATCACCCCAAAGTCCAACAACCCAAAAGTCTCTGGTCAATGCCACCCCAGAGTTCGAGAGTCTATCTGTAGAGGTCCCTCCCCCCAGCCTGGGTAGAAAGGGGCACCTTACGTGGTCCAGGGCCAACTGCCCTGCCTCTCCGTGGGTTCTGCTTCCGCCTTCTCCACGAACTGCTCCGCTTTACCAGCTGCTCCACTCTGCTCCTCCAGCCGTCCTCAGGAACTGCTCCGCTCCACCAGCTGCTCTGCTCCATGAGCTGCTCTGCAAAACTGCTCGGCTCCGCTCACTCTGTGGGCCGCTCCACCCGTCCCACAGCTACTCCGCTCTGCCAGCCGCTCTGCTGCCACCAGCTGTCCCGTGATCCGCTCCAGCCGTCCCCGCAACTGCTCCACTCCGCCAGCTGCTCTGTTCCACAGCATATCTTCAGGCTCCCCCACTAGTTAGCACAGTACTCAGTGCTCTCAGCTCAGTCATTTCAGCTTTTTTGTGATTTCAACTCTTAGTGATCTCAGCTCTTAGTGGGGGAGCCCCAGTGCTAGTGCACCATTAGCCCAAAGTGAGTTCAGCTCAGTCACCTGTATTTAGATTCTTGAGGGAATAAAAAATCAACTCTGACATTCCACAGTGGAGAGAGGAGGGGGTGCAACTGGTGCTTCTGGCTCCACAAGGAGACTGCACCGCCAGGCACAGATACCTGTCCCCAGCCTCTCTACTTCACTGGGTTTTGGAACCCATGTCCCTTGTCTAGCAAGTACCACCCAACTGAGGGTGAGTCATTTGTCACCAAGCAGTCCCACCGCTCAGCAGTCTGGGATAGGGTAGGCGTGCCTATGCAAATACACTCTCTGAAATTCTTTCCACCAGATGTCAGGGTAGAGCTTATCCTGACTCTGCTTACACTTATATACCGGAGGGGAATCAGTTAAACTTGGGATGAATGCCAAAGCATCATTTGGCTAATGCTCCCCCAAATTCCCCTGTTTGTAGTGTTATGATCATTGAGGATGGTAGTCAGCTGCGTTTGTAGGAGGGAAGGCACCAAGAAGTTGTTGAAAATGCTGCTTTAAAGTAGACACATTTATAAAATCAATACAGTACATCTGGAAGGGAATAAAATTAAAGAAGTTATGCAAAAAAAAAAGAAAGAAAAAAGAAACAGTCTTATCTCCTAACAGGACTTTGACTTGGCCAACCAGCATGGGCAATGGAGAATTCCATTTCTTTGATGAAAGTTAGGCAAGAAAAGAATGACCATACCCCTCCCTCTGACTTCCATTTCTTTAAGTCACTCTAGGCCAGATCCTTGCCCCCTGCCCCACCATGAGGTTTGCTTTGTTTTATCAGCACATAAAGTTAAAATTGGCTATAGTCATCTGATGAAGATTCCTTTGGCCCAGAGGAATCTCCAGTGTCATAGATCCAGTTTAGCTGGCCCTTTATGATATCCCTTTGCAACCTGTGCATAGGAGTGCACTAGGCTTGTGGCTGGGAAAAGGTGAATAGCCAGAGTATTGCTGTGCTCCTCTATACCCCAGTTGCTAGCACAGCCTTTTGAGGGATACTGCAGCTAGGTGCAGATTAGAGAAGCCCTATAGCTGCTCTAAATTACACTGGGGCCTAATCAACACTCAGCCAGCCCCAGGATTATTGGACCTTAAGGGTGTGTAACAGCACAATGACTCACCATGTGGCACCTCCTGCTGGTCATCCAGGGAAATAGCTCACCATTCTCCAGAGTGCCCTCTGCAGGCCAGTGTCTCGCCTTGCCGCTGGCTCCGGTGTCCCTCCCAGAACCCAGTGCCCCTTCTCTCAGGGTTCTGCCCCCTGCAGTATCCCACAGTCTCACTGGGTCTCCCCTCCCCAGGGAACCCCCAACCTCCTATCCCCACCTTGCCTCAGTCTTTGGCTACTGCCAGTAACCATCTAGCCCCTGCTCACTGGGGCGGACTGCAGTATAATTGCCACTCATCATCAGCAAGGAGGGTCTGGACCTGCTGCCTCTGCCTACCCTTGGGCTGCCCTCTGCAACCCCAGTACCTTCTCCGGCCTTTAGCCAGGTCTGCAGCCTGGGGGTTTTCCAGGCCGGAGCTCCCCAGCTCCTCTGACCTTTCCCCATCCCTGCTCCAGTCTAGGTATCCTGCTCAGCTCCCAGCAGCCAGGCCCATCCCTCTCAACATCCAGAGAGAGAGAGAGAGAGAGACTCTCTTAGCTCCAGAGTAGCAGCCCCTTTATAGGGCCAGCTGTAGCCTGATTGAGGCATGGCCCAGCTGTGGCTGCTTCCCAGTCACCCCAGGCTTACTGGTTTCCCACCACAGCACTCTCACAGGGCTGTTTTAAGCCCTTCAGGGCAGGAGTGGGGTTACTGTCCCATTATAAGGTATTTTAGAGCCTTCTTTGACTTCCAGCTGTTCCTCTCCACCAGTGGATTCTACACTATATAGAGCTCTGCAAGCCTGAAGATCTAGCCACCTGCATCCAGATTTCAGTCCTCTGTCTCTAGGCTCCCTAATCAAACGCTGTCAAACAGCCTGATTAGGCTACACTACACCCTGCCAGAGGTAGGAAGTGAACCTGGACCTTCTACCTTTCAAGTCTCAAATACACATTTTTGGCCATTTCTTTCAGAGAATTTCTTATCACTGACTATGATCATTCTGACAAGTCCTCTTGACTGCTCGCTCAAGATGTTTCTTTTCATGTGTTGTCCATTACTTTCTCTCTTCACTAACTCAATTCTGACTTTCCAGTGTATCTATCTTGCACTGCACCTCTTTTTTTTTTCTCTCTCATAACTTGATGGTATCATCTGTAATCGAGTGTTGCTTTTTCAGTCTCCTTAGTCCAAGTTCTCCAGCAATCTATGTGATAGAATCCTACAATAAATCCACTCTTCCTTCATGGTAGACAACTGGTCATCCAATATAGAATACTTGTTGGAAATTGCAATCACATAACCATTAGCACTCCTTTCATTAGAAGCTTATCAACACTGAGGAGTAGGAGGAAACTGACCAGAACCCTTACTTAGATGCAGCACTGTTCTCTAGGAAAGCATGTTGAGGGACTCTGTGGCAGGGTATATTATTGTACAGGTTTTGTTCCCAGTTCTCCTGCTTCCTTAACCACAAGCCTATTCTTCCTTATAAGTGATACACCTGAGTAACACTAATACAGGTGTGGGTATGTTCATATTGTGTGTACATAGCAACTAATGTAAAGAAAGCCATATGCATTTTGGGAAGCCTATCTCCATTAAAGCATAACCTACACAAAGTTGTACTGGTTTAATAGAAGTGTGATGTTAAAGTGATTTTGTTAAAGCAACACAACTTTGTATGTGGACACGCTTGCATTTTCTTCTTTAATCTGCCTTATAAAAAGTGTTCACACAAAGATGTCCTGGCTTAACTAAAATCACTTTAATATCACACTTCAATTCAACTGGTGTAATTTCTGAATTTAAACACATAATGTCACCTGCTGAGTTACCAGGAGTAGCATTAATGTGAGTAACCGCAGTCTGTATTGACTTTGCCACTCCTGTAAAGTATTGAAATTCATTGCACATCTCACATCAATGAGAAAAGAAAACAATTTTGCATCTCTATGGTAACCTTCAATGAACAGCATATTAACTGTCTCTGAAGAGATATGCAATTGCATTATTCTTGCATTACACTGATTGACAGTAATATCAACTTACAGCGTGCCTTTTGCTTACAATTTGGAGCATTGGAGCTCGAAGCCACTGAACTTAAAACCAAATATTTAACATAGTATACATTAGCTTTTTATTCAACAATCCTTATTTGCATAAAACTACTGTAATGTCACTGCTTGCCATCACCAACATTTCTGCACACAGTTCCCACTGAATGGAACAAAATCAATGTTCCCTCAAATGTTGAGGATTTTTGATGAAAGCATGACAACAAAGCCAGTTGCTTCTCCTTCCTTTCCCTTCTCACCTTTATCTTTGGTCTGCTAAATGGCTCACCTCTCCTGCATTGTGACAACACTGAAATATCGCATTGGATGTTCCTATTCCTTCCTCTGAATTTAGATCATCGGGAAAAGAGAGATGTACATTTATAAGCATACAAGTTTACATACTAAACTGAAAATCAGACTTCTGAAATAAATGTTGTGGCGGGTGGACAAGCTGAGAAGATCAAGTGTGGAAAAAAGATTGCTTTCTCTACAGAAACATAGCATGCATGTGAAAGAAAGCATTGATCAATCAGAAAATAATACCATAGAAAAAGAGATACAGATTTCACAGCAACAGAAATCAGAAGAGGTTCCAAAAGTTTCACTGTACACCACCAGTGAAGAACTGGATTGTTGATTAGAAACAACACTTTTCAAGATACCTGGAATCCTTGGCTTGATACAATGATATAAAACAAACAGAGTACTCCTTTTATTGTGCTCTCTCTATGTTTGTAAAATCTCAGCCCAGCGAGATATAGTGAGACTCTCTGAGGTTCCCTGTACACCCAATTCAATAAACCTTCACGATTTTAGGGCATAAATCAGACTCTAGTGGCGAGTATGTAGAAACATTCTCTGTGAGCAGGTTATTCCATAACTGCCTATCGCATGGTTTGTGCGCCTTCCTCAAAAGCCTGTGGTAGTAGCCACTGTTAAAGACAGAATACTGGACAAGATGGCCCACTGGTCCAAATGTATGGCCATTCCTATGTTCTTAAAGAAATGCTTTTTTAAAAGAGGTATGATTTGAGGGTAGTGTATTTGAAGAGTCTGTTGTGATAAACTATCTTCATGTTGTGACCTATCCAAGACATTTCATACACAAGAAGAAACCTCTCATTTTCCATGAGTGTAATCTCCTGCATATACAGCCATCTTGTATTCACTGATAATAAGGACGTCGTGAAGAACTATTGCCAGTAGTATGTTTTCAGCTACCTTTCACAGAGTTGGAGGACAGCAGCAGCTGAGAAGTGATCCTTGTGGGTTTCTCCATTTTATTTAAATTGGTAGAAGCATTTTTAAAATTTTCCTTTTTAAATCTACATTTGAGACCCTGTGTTGGAACTCCCCCTTCCCCATCCTCCCTGTTTGTTTGCCGGAATAGTAAGTATTCTCTGGCTCTGGTTAGAATGAATAATTGATGTAGAATGCCTTTCTGCATATTTAAAACACAACCCACTATATTTTCTATTTAGTTCCAGCAAAAAAATTGTGGACTAAGTCAAAAAATGGCCACACTAAAAAAACCCTATCACGCTTGTACATTAGGCAACAATGAAAAAACCTTAACATACAATATAATCATGTGCCTTCAAACTAGAATCAATGATACTTCCTCTACAATTGCTTTCAGTTAGATTATTATGTTAATTAGCTGCTTAGAGACTGCATCCAGTAAACGGAGCTATACATAGCTCATAGCGAACCAGCACTTTAATAGCACCACTTCAGTACAAATTAATGGAAAAGCAATTCATTTTTAAATCTAATAAGACTTCTGCTCTAAAGCAATTTGATTTGATAGGCAATTTAACTTGCTTAATTTATATTCATCCATTGCTCAATGGCTGAATTTCATAGTCTGTACACTCAGAATAGCAGACAACCCACTTTGAAATATTATTGTTATTACTAGTTTAGGCAGAATGCTTCACAGGTGGGTGTGTGGGCAGGGGGAAGGACTGATAGTATGCTTATATAACATATACATTTGATACTTTACTGGTGACGGAATTAGAGAGGAAACAGATTGTTTTCAGTCTGATGATGGAGGACTGAAATATTTTAAATCTGGTAACTTCAATTCCAAACAAACAATTAAATTTGTTTATCACACACTGGACTTCCATAGAGTCATCACAGGAAACAAAAAATAAAAACAGCCTCAGGTCCCCTTGCTCCCCAAAGTCAAGGAATTTTGGGTGCACTGAAGGTCCTTGTTGTGGTCATTTCCCCCTGGTGCAGACCCAGCTGTGTTCCAGGCCTTTACCACCCGATGGCTAGATAACTGCAGCATGCACATGTGAAGTTACATTTTAAATAAACAGAGAAAAGTAAATGGATGCAGCAGCCTGTTTGTTAAGCAATGATTCTTGGTTTCCAAATAGAGTTTGAGTTGTTGGTTTTGCCTTGGTTTGGGAACTTCTTACCTGAGAGAACAGCAGTGGCCCCATGCCATTCTGTTGTCAGAGACAGAGATCACTGAGGTGGGTCGGGGCACCGGGGAGAAGAGGGAATATCAGAAGTACATGTGGAAATAGTGCACATGGGATGTTCAAGGGATCAGAGGCACATGGGAGGTTTGGGAGGTTAGATACACATAGGGCATCAGAGGCATATAGGGGCACTGGAAGGGACAGCAGTATATGTGAGGGGACGATCAGGGTTGGGTGGTCCCCCAGCAGCAGTCTGCTGGGAGGCGTGTTGAAGACTCTGGGGACCTATTTGTGATGGCATGTGCGCACAGAATGAATGAGTGTGAAGCGTAGAAGCAGCATGCACGTGCAGAACAACTGGGTAGAAAACGAATGGGTGTGTGGAGCGGGCATTGGTGCAAGTAGAATGGATGGGCATGGAGCGTGAGGATGAGGGTACAGAATGTGTGCGCTCAGTGTGTTTGTAGGCTGCATGAATGGTGGGTGAATAAAGAATGAACGGGATAGGTATTGGATTATGCTGTGTCTGGGAAGTACATGCATAATGAGGCTGTGGTAAAACAGGTTGGAGTGAAAGTGGACACGGAATGAAAGCTAGTGGAAATGAATGCAAGGAAAGGGTATAAACAGGACAAATAGGCAACATGTCTGCAAATGTTTGCAAAGTAGAAAGAATGATTTCTTACCTTATAGTAACTGGGATTTTCCAAGATGGTCTGTGCATGTGGATCCCACTTCTGGTGCACTTGTACCCTGCACAAGACTATGTAAAACTTCTCTAAAAGCATCCACTAGGGGTTGCGCATACACCCTACATGCTCTCATTCTTCTCCCTTCTGACTCCAACCACCAATCAGTTCCTTTGCCTCATGGATAAGACTTGGATCTGTGGGGAAGGAGACCAAGTCATGGGATCCACAAGTAACCCTTCTTTCTTCGAGCTCCTGTGCTTGTGGATCCTCACTCTTGATGGCTAACAAGCAGTTTGACTCTTCAGGAGACAGAAACTAGGAGTTTAGCTGAACAAAGAATGAAGGCTCACTCTCCCAACTTGAGCATCTATTCTCCAGGAATAACGTCTAGTAAATGTGTGAACTGATGACCATGTAGCTGTTCCACAAACATCAATGGGAACCTGCTAAGACATGCCATTGAGGAAGCCAATTCAATTGATATTCTTGGATGGAGATTATCCGGGCCCTCCAATTTAGTCCCATTAAGCTGTTTGAGTTTGACTTCCACCTTGACTGTAGTAATTTCTATTTCCATATCCTTGTTGCCATTAGCCACTCTGCCACTACCCCTAAGCTCTTAAGTAGTCTTATTAAAAACAGAGGCAAAGTATTGTTTAGGTGTTGGGCCATGCCTAGATTATTTTTAAACTCCATCCCATCCTCAGTGTTTAGCAGTCCCACTTCTTTCCTTGTTTTCTTTTTACTTATTGGCTATAGAGCCTTTTACTATTGGTTTTAATTCCCTTTGCAAGATCCAACTCTGCTTTGCTTTTGGCAGTTCTCACTTTATCCCTACATTTTCTGACCTCCAAGAGTTAGCGTTCCTTGCTGATCCATCCCACCTTCTATTCCTTGTAGGCTCTCTGTTGTCTCCTAATCACCGATTTGAGATGCTTGTTCATCCAGATTGGTCTGCAACCAAATTTTTATCCCTTGCTTGGGATGCAGGCTTCAGATAGTTTCTGCAACTTTGACTTGAAGTAACTCCAAGCCTCCTTCCCATTCAGATCCTTGCGTTCTTCAGTCCAGCCCATCTCCCTAATTCCCTGAAATGTGCCCTTTTGAAATCAAGGACCCTAGTTTCAGATCACTCAATTTCACGCTACAAGATCACCTCCAGTTCACCTAGCCACAAAGTGGGCACCTGATCCATAGGGTTGAGAAGCCCCTTCACACCCTAGTGTCACATTAGCTATGGAAACTGGAACACCAAACTGCATCAATCTGATGAGCCATCTGTGCCTCAGGGCAAACTTTGACTATTATTCTCCAGGTGCTTACAAACCTCTTGTTTAAAACCTCTCCTGAGGAATAAAAGCTCTTGCTGTTTTGGAGTCCAGAACAATTCCAGTGAATTCAATTGACTGGGATGGAAAGAATTTGATTTCTTTTAAAGTTGACAATTAGCCCCAGCTTCAAGAAAAGAATTGTAATGTGATTTGCCTAAATCCCTGAATTAACCAGTTATAGAGATAAACATGTATGCCCTAACAATGAAAGATAGACGCTTTGTTAGAACTTGAGGTGTGGTCAATAGACCAAACAAGAGAACTTTGAACTGATAATGTTTGTCTAGTGCCACAAAAAGAAACTTTCTGGATGCTCAGTGAATCTGTAACTGAAAAGTAAGCATCTTCTAAGTCAATGGTACTGAACCCAGTCCATGTGATCTAGAGAGGGCATAGCAGAAGTGACAGTTACTGTGCACAATTTGATATGATACAAATAAGCACTGAGTAGCCTGAGGTGCAGAATTGGCATCCAATCCCCCTTCTTGTATAGAATCAGGATGTATAAAATCCTCTCCATACAAATTCAGGAGAAACTACCTCTATCACACCCTATTGCATTAGAGTCTCTCTTGTTTCATGAGAGCCTCTTCTCCCTGAAAAGGGAATGGGAGGGAGGGAAGTTGGGGAGGAGGAATGGTCTGGAATTGTATGGTGTAATCTTTGTGAATGACCTGAAGGAGCCATTGGCCTGTAGTTATTCCAGCCCAAGCCTCCTTGAAAAGAAGAGAGGCAGGAACCAAAAAGGTGGGGAGGAAGGGTATAGATCTATGAACACTGAATCCATATCCTTGACCATGGTTCAAAATTGCTTCTTTTGAGCATGACCAGACTGAGTTGAGATATTGGAAGAATTGGACAATTTCCTCTTCTAGAATCTAGGCCTCTGTCTACTCTGATAAAAAGGTCTCTGATGAAAAAAAAAACAGAAGTAGGTTTAGACCTCTGTTTGGAATCTACTTGAGGTCTATACTGTTCTCTCTCGAAAGACGCGGTGTAAGGACCGAACAATCTTCATATGACTCTTGAATCCTTTAGAGAAAGCAATGTGTCACCTGTCTTGACACTCAAAAGATCCTGAACATTATAAAGGTGAGTTCTGTACTGCAGTCTGGACCCCTCCAGGCAGGCTCAATGCAGAGAGCCAAGAATCTCTTCAAATAACAGTAGCAGTTGCCAGTGAGTATGCTCCTGCATCCACTGAGTCTAATGCTGCTTTCAGAGATATTTTTGAAGTTAACATACCTTTAGAACAGATGGATATAAATTTGTCTCTTAATTCTGCAGGAGTTTGTCTTGAAAACAGCAACTTCAAAATGAGCACGTTGGAAATATCAAGTCCTAACCTAACCTGAAGGGAAGCAAAGGATTTAAAAAAAATACAATTGTTTGTGGTTCTCTCTTTCTCTCAGGATAGATCTCAAAGCCTGTTTAGATTTTCCATTAACAGCAGTGACTACTAGCAATGAAGGAGCTAGGTCAGTACAAAAATACTCAAAGCCCTTGGGGGAACTTGATATTTCCAATCTGCTCATTTTGAAGTTGCCGTTATATAAGCTAGTGTTGCCCACAATTCTTTAGCTGGCTTGAGAACACCCTCATTAATGGGTAAGATGATCCTATTTTGAGTATAAGGCTGCAGAATATCAAACAGTTTAGTATACTTTTCCTGCACCAGTTCCTGGGGAATTTCTAATGTCTCTGTCATTCTCTTTAAAAATTCCTGAAAATCCTTAAAATCATTGTGACCCTAAGAACCCCTCAATGTCAACTGGCAAAGGGTTCAGTGTTCTGTAACAGCAACTCCTATCAGGCCTGACATCTAACACACTACTTTTATAGTATTTATTCAAAAAGGGTCGGGTGAGGTGTCTAGTGAAAGCTTATGCCATACTGATCCTCATAATCATTATGAGATGTATATATGCAAATGTATTTTAGCGTCTGTATCCAGGCAGGATTGACAAACAGGTTTTGCCAGACAAAAGGATGTCTGCCTAGGTTCATGTGTAGATTACATATTGTAAATCAAGACAACAGAAGCCCCTTTTTGCATATGGAATTAATACAAGTACGTAAAGACAACTTGGAGCCGGAACACCAGGAAAGGAACCCCTCCGGGGTAGTCGGGGGGAGTCATCCTGACTCTGTGGACAAAACAATGAAATTTGGGAATATAAGAAGGTGGTAACAGGACACATTTTTATCCATCACTAAGGGAGTAAAAAGGACAACGCTTTTTGCATTCATGAAAGGTGGGATTCCAGTCATGTTGGCTGGTGATGCTGGGAAATTGCTTTAGGTGAGAAACTAATTTAGACAAGTATTTTAGCCTGTTAAAGTTGAGTTAAGACTCTAAGAAGCGTGTTACACTTTTTGTTTTATATGTAACCATTTCTGTTTCCATTCTCCTTATTCACTAATCTCTTAAATCTGAGCCTTTGATAACAAATTTATTGTTTTCACAATAAATGGATCTCACTGCTGTGATGTTACAAAGGACCTGATCCTGAGCAGTACCAGTCAAGCTGAGTGTATAGTTTTCCGTTGGAAACAGCAAAGCTGGTCATTTCTGTCAGTGTCCAGCGACAGAGGCTGGATATTACAGAAGGACTCAGGGGCTGGGGTACACTTACTGTTAATCTGCAAGGCACAGTAAAGCCTGGAAGAGGCTTGAGGAGATTGTTTGAGTGACTAACAACTTGGTGGTATCGGGGAACTGACATCCAATTAAGCACAAGCAAATCTTCCTCTTGCTGGAAGCGAGGATAACTAGGAGATTCACAGTCCTGGGCACCCCAGGAAGCACCATAGCTCCCTGCTGTCAGAGGAGCAGAAGACACTGTTTTCTTCAGGAGGAGAAGAAAACTTGCTGGAGAAGGCTCATCCTGGGTCTGCTCCACCTCCTCCTCAGACAGAGGTTGCTATGTTTCCAAAACTGTAGATTTTGGGAAAGAATGGGCAGGTAGAGGGAAATCTCGCCATGGTAATCTGGCTCCTGAAGTGCAGAGAGGAGGAAATTGTTGACTTGGATTGTACCAAGGCGGCCAATAGGGCCACAACTGACATCTGTGCGGGCAAGGCATAGAATTCCAAAGTACTGGCATCCACAGAAGTGAGTGAGGATCACTTGGTGGACTCACAACTGGACTAAACCATGAAGAAAGGTTTTTGTGATGTTTAGTTCTATTGGTAGGGATTGATGAAGGTTTTTACCAGACTCAGCTGACTAGGATGAAGAAAAGTTCTCTAGTGGAGGGGCTGGTCCAGGAAGTGCAATAATCTGATTTGGAATGGAAAGTTCCTCAACCTCAGTAGCAGCAGATTGTAAAACTATTTTCATGACTGGTACCATAGGTTCTTGCTGCAAAGAAGATCTTGGAGAAAGTGAGGCAGGAGAGGCCTGTAATATAGAAGATTCTGGCTCTGCATTAACCCTAATCTCCTCCGGGGTTATAAATTATGATTCAGTTGGTACTGTCGGTACCAAGGTAGAATCCAAAGTGTTCAGAGGAGACCTCTTGGGCACTGAATCCCCCAATCCAGAGCAGTTAGATGAGAGAGGTGTTTCTGATGCTCTGGTACCAAGGTGGACAGGGCCAATTATGAGCCACTTAAAGCTGCTTGTGTCGATGGCAAGGATGTGCTGTGCACTGGTCCTGGCACCAAAGTTGATGTCACTGAATGTGGTTTCGGTGCATGGGAAACAGAGTGCCTCAGTGCCATCACAGACTCCTTTGGCACCAGTTTCTGTCTTTTCTTCATGGATGGCAGGTGAACAAGATGGTGGGGGCAGCTAGCCCCCAGTCCGTCCCCCTGTGCCCAAGGCCCTGCCCATCCCTTTCCATGTCCACTCTCCCACCAGACCCCAGAGCACCACTCCCCCATAGCCCTCATCCCCACTGCCCCAGTCCTGGAGTGCTGGGCAGGCAGCACAGCGGAAGCACCTCCAGCCCTGGAGGGCCCCCAACCTCAGTGCCAGGCAGGCAGCGCAGCGTGGCGCAAGCCCCATAGCCTCCAAGCCCCAGGCCTTGTGAGCACTGGCCCCAACCTGCCTGCCCCAGCCTCTCAGCCACAGAAGAGTGGGAAGGGAACTGGAAGCAGGCAGGAGAGAGTCTGGGGGCAGAGCGTGGGTGGGACCCCCTGGCCTCTGCTACCTGCCAGCCATGTTTTTCTTATGTAGTGCCAGGGATTCAGGTTAGTAACAGGATGGCTCCTTGGAGCCATGGTCCTTTCTCCAGTGGGCAGCAGGGGTTTCTGACAGTTCCAGCAGGATGTTTCCCTGCTGTGGCAAGCTCTTATTAGATTTTTGAGGTTTCTCTTGAACCTCTAAGTCTCACCATGATATCTCTGGCAAAACCAAAGTGTGAGCAAAGCAGAAGTGGGCTGCTTTCCCATGGCCTTTCAAAGTCTCTGATTCAGCAGCTGCTGCCGTGGATTTCTGCATCAGGAAAATCTTGAGCCTTTACTCATTAGACTTCTGTGTGCGTTTCTTGAATGCCTTACAAATCGCACACTTAGAAGTTATGTGGCCTTCCCCAAGGCACTGTAAGTATACGTTGTGTCAGTCTTCCCATGGAATCATTCTTCTGCACGATGGACAAGATTTAAAACCCAGTGAGCGTGACTGAGGCTTAACGGCTGCAGTCCGGCATCAGCAATTAAATAATTACAAAAAAAAACCCCTACCAACAGCCAATTGTTTTTTAAGCCTATGGGGATAAAATAAAAGGCCTATGAAAATGATCTGACCAAGAAGGAAGGACATAGAGCAGTTCTAATTCTCTATCAGAGCAGTCAGAAGGAGCTGACTAGCAGTTGGGACTGCCCTGCCCCTTACGCTCTCGGGAGAAAGAACATGAGAGCTGTATCCGCAACCCCTAGTGGACACTGCTGGAGATGTTTTTTGAACTCCTGTGCAGGGCACAAGTGCAGCAGGAATGGGATCCATATGCACAGGAGTTTGAGGAAGAATGTCCTATTTGTGTTTGCAAATGTTGGCAGCTGTGTAGTTTCACTGACTCTTCTAGCTAAATTAAAAAAACCTCCATTTCTTTCAATATAACAGAGATTTCAAACCATAACAATGGCTCCACAAGCCTCTGATGAAAGAGGTTGGGTTAAACTTTGTTGAAGCTGATGGGTGCATCAGTCAACCTTCATTCTGGATACATGTAAGTAGTTAAGCTTCTTTTTGGAGTAAGATAGCTGAAACCACCACTTTGAGCCACTGCTCAAAACACAGGCCATGTCCAAGGCTGGTCAGAGACCAAGCTATTTGGGCAAAGGGGTTTTGCTTGACAGAGTTGTCTGTCTGGGAGCAGAAGCAGCTAGAGAACAGGCAAAGAGAAGCAGCCAAAAAGCCAACAGGACAGCAAGAGAAGGACTAGGAACTGTGACGCGGAGAGAAAAAGCTCTGGCTGGAAAGTGACTTGGAACTGGGAGCAAAGAAACTGTCTCCTGTTTTATTCCTAGTATGTTTGGGGAAACAAGAATTTATGTACATTGTTTGTAAATAAACAGGACTGCATCAAAGATTGCATCTGATTGTGACCATTTCTCCTCCTAATGAAACAAACAACAAGACCCCAAATACTGGTGATCACTTGGGCCAAAAGTGGTAACAAGCCATTCTTCACTCTCTTGAGGCATCAAGGTATAGCCTCTTGATGCAGGGGAGGGAACTACTATCCTGGAACCCCTAAACAAAAAGGCAAGGGCCGATCTCAGGCCTCAAACCTCCACTGCTTCTTTTGCCCCAGGCAGCTTCCTTTGCCCACCTCCTAGCACAAGTCCAAACCTACACCCCAGGGTCTGGGTGGTGGTCTTTTCACAAATGTACAACTTATTCCACTTCATGGACCATATTCTCCTGCATGCCTCTACGCCTTCCCTCTGTGCATTCTCAGGCTCCTTTCCACAGCTCCTCCCAGGGTGCACTCTGCAGAGGAGCATGCCCTCCAGATCCCTTGTCCTTGTGAAAAGGGAGCTTATTTAAGCCCCTCACCCTATCCTAACATGTACTGCTGGCCAGCCTACAACTCCCATGGCCCCACTGGAACTACAACCCCAGAATTCCTCACAGCTTGAGAAGGTTTGTGTCAAGCTGTAACCCCGCTTTCAAGGGCTTAGCATTCCTGTTACAAAAGGATTAGCTGCTCATTTCAGCCACCCTTTTTTGTAATTTATATCAGATGCACCTAGAGTGGTAGATAGGTATTTTTGCATACTTTTATAAACAAGAATAATCAATTATAACAACAACAGCTGCTGAAAATCAGTCTGCTTAATTTGGTACCTAAATATGGATTTAAGCACCTAACTTTAGGCACACTAGTTGGAAATGCTGGCCTTAATTTTTTTGATTCTGCTAGAGGAAAGGATTGAAGAAGTGATTGGGCAAAGGACTGGGAATTAGGAATTTCTAAATCTAATCCTTGCTTGACATCAACTCCCTCTCAGGCTTCAGACAAGTCAGTTAGCTCCCAATCCTGTAAAGCAATAAGCACGTTTTTTAAGCACATGAATAGTCCACTGGTGACTCAGTTTCTCCATGGGCAAAATGTGGAGCATAATAATGTTAACTGCCTCTCAAGCTTGTTGTGAAAGTTCTTTGAACAGGGCAAGTGCAAATTACTATTACCAAAGAGATGCACGTGCATTTTGTAGCTGAGAGAGAAAGCATTTTTTTTACATATGTTTATTTAATGTTTGTATCAGTTATTTCAGCTATCTCCAGAAGAAGTCAAATGAAATTCTTGCTGAAGTGCTGAGAGAGAGAATGCCTCTGGCAGAAAAAAGGCTAAATGTCCATTAGTCTGCCTGTCATTCAACAAGCAGGTGGAAAGCCCATCATTCCATATTGTTGGGTATGATGAACAGAAGTGGAGGGAGAAGCGGGGAGGGGGAGAGATGATGTGAGGAGGTCTGTGTTTTACAATTCAACTAAATTTCACAATAATCAGGCCCAAGACACCAGGGTTGAATATAGTCCAATGTCACTAGTCATTTACAATCCATTTACACAGAATCCCACAAGAGAGACCGCTGCTGCTGACTGATTAGAATGATCCTTGCTTAACCTCAAACAGCAGTTTCTTAAAATTATAACCGCCTTTGTAAAATTAAAGAAACAGAAAGACAGACATGGTAGATGCTTGATATACAAAGAAAATGACAACATCCCATACACCTCCTCATAAACATGTCATCAAGTGTCAGTTTCAAGTCTAAATTTAGTGGAGGGCCTTCTGAGTTCATAACACAGTGCATCTTGCAGGAGAACTACACCTTAAGAAAAGAGAGGATGACATTTTAACTAGAGCTCTAATTACAAGGAAGCCATTTGGCTTGAGTTTTGTAAAGGCATTAAGAGCGGATGTTTGTTATTTATCATCCTGCAATGAACTCGTATCTGTTGCTCGGAACTGGAATAAAAGACTGAGAAGAATTAGATTAACATCAAAGAAGCAGAGCCAAGCCATACTCTTCATCAAAGAAAGCAGACCTGTAACTGTATGTTCAAAATGAGTTCGATATCTGGTACTCACTCACAATGCAGCTGTGCCTAGATCAGGAGCTCTAATGCACCTAGCATAGCATGAACTGAACTAAAGGTTTCTTGGCAAAAGCCTTTCTTATTTCCATATTTCAGAAAAGAACCTTCTAAAGTCTGCACAATCATTGCTGCCTGCCTTCCTCACTGCTCCCTGTCAGCAGAAGTAATTAACCTGAACGATTAGCTTGAATGCTGAAAAGCCCCATGTGCCTATAAAGGGACAACACTATGTCTCCTAGCATACAGCAACTCATTAACATGAATGTCTGATACAGTGTGGATTCAGACAGCATATGGTCTTGCCATGCCGTTTTCCCCAACAGATAGCAAAATCCAATAATAATCCTTCTGATTATTTTCCGTCTACAATTTTGATTAGAGTGGTTACAAAACATTAACCAACTGCATATTGTGCATCTGCCTTTCAGGTATTAAAGAGAAAATTCAATCACTTCAGTGTAATTGTTTTATTTACATCAGATTAACTAAAAAAAAGGTTACTTTTTTCAACAGAGTAAGAAATTATGCAATTCACAGCAGGAGACGAATCAGCAGTGAAAATTATATTTTAGTGAAGAGGCTGGAAACTGGTGAGTGCCTCTGGGATGGGCAGGAAGCCAAATATTAAAATAACCTTGAACAATTCCATTTAAACCTGACAACAGTGCTTATCATGAAGTAATATTTTATTCATTCTTCCCTTTCATATATCAACCTTTCAGATGAATAAAGGCCAAGGGATCAGCCTTTGTTCTGAGACCAAGCAGTGGAAATAGAATTTCTTTTCCTCTGAATCAGCACTTGACCCATCACAGAGATGTCTTGTGGACGTGCTTCTTCTTACTAAGTGTTTAAAGCACCAATATTTCCAAATGAGCTTGATAGGAATGAACTCAAATATCAACCATATCTGCTATAAGTGTAATATTATATGACAAGGGGTTAACTGGACACCACATAATGTCATTTTTTAATTAAGCTGCTCACAAGGAAAGACTAGCTATAACAATACTGTCAGAACCATAATAAAGAAAAACAATTAGCTGTCAATTCAATAATTCTTTTCTGTATTGCTGCAGGCTGAGCACAGGGGACTTATCACACTTTTCAAATTAGCTTAAAAACAGTTGCCAAAAGACATGTGTCTTACCAGTAACTGCAATTCTTAAAGTGTATTGCCTGAATCTTCTAGAAACCCATGACCATTGGGACCACATGAGTGCCCCCTGATGGCATAGAACATTCAGAGCTGCATTCACAAGAGGCTGTGCTGGCCTCAGCAGCCTCAATTCTTCCTATTATACCCCAGAGTTATTCACAGTAAAACCTGCAGGAGGAATGGAAAGTGGACAATTAGTGTGAATATGCAGAGGCAAAATTATGAACTAAACTTACTTTCTTCTTCAAGGTAGCTTTTGTATATTCCCTGTGAAATTGGGCTCAGGAGTTCTAGTTCAACAAGGATTGTAGAATTGCCCTCCCAAAGTGAGCATAAGAACTAATACCAATTCATGGAAGTAGTGTTGTCTAAATGTGTACACAGAACTCCAGGGACCAGTCCTACAATTTTTGTATGATGCGAATATTACAGAGGCAGACTACCAATGCTGCCTTAGCCATAGAAGAGTAAGCACTAAGACCTGGATCTGTGGAGAAGTTTCTTCTTTCTCTTCTGCGATGGTACCAAGTCTCCACAACAGATGGTCTCTGAGTTCTTTCCTCTTAACCTTTACATGGGCAAAGAAGCATAACACCAAAGCCTCCACAAATGTTGGGCTTGTCCGAGACTCTGGTTTCAATGAAGTTAACTACTGCCCACTTACTGATTGAACTAGCATGCTAAAAATAGAATGTAGCCACAGAGGCGCAAGCAGCAGGAGGGGCTAGCTACTCTGAGTACATAACCATCCATGGTTATCAGGTAATTGGGGCAGCTAGCTCCTTCCACCACTCAGGACACTGCAGCTCCATTCTATATCTAGCATGCTAGCTTGATGAGAACTAGTGCAAGTATGTCTGCTCAAGCTGGGAATTACATCCTCAGCTCAAAAGAGTAAATAATACCCTAAGAATCTGCCTCAGTGCCAAACAGGTGTCAGCACTGAGGAAACTGTGACAGCTTTAATGGCTGGCACCAGTCTAGAGGAAGCACCAATGAAGTCTCCAGCACCAAGAATACCATAGTACCAACACTTAAACCATAGTGCAAGTCTCACTGAAGCTGAAGCAGCCCTGGAAACAAATGCCAGAGTTGCACGGAACTTGGAGCAAGATGAAAGTTCTGGTCTTGTACTCCCACTTTAGAGAGCTTCAAAGCTGATGCAGGCATACACAACAACCAGGCCCTGGGCAAAGGATGGATCGAAAGTCTAGCTTGTAGGGCTTTCTTTATGAGTAAGGCCTAGAGCAAAATATCTTTATAAAGGCCCAGTACACCAAACAACAACTCAGGAGATGGCCTTCCCCTGGCACTTCAGACAGCTTATATGTGCATTCAACTTAAGGAACATGGAAGCATATAGACTACTTCTTGGAAATTTGGTCTTTTTTCCTCATTCTTAGGAATGTCTGGATCAGACATAACACCTCAGAATAGAGCCATAGACAGGAAATGAAACTGTATAATGGCACAGAAACTACATTAAATTACCAGTCTGAAACCTTTTTAACAATCACAGAATCATATACGTGCAGGACTGGAAGGGGCCACAATAGGTCATCTAGTCCAGTCCCCTACACTCAAGGACTGCGCAACAACTAGGCCTTTCTGGATATGTGTTTATCTAACCTGTTCCTAAAAACCTCCAATGACGGCGATTCCACAACCTCGCTAGGCAATTTGTTTCAGTGCTTAACCACCCTGACAGTTAGCAAGTTTTTCCTAAATCCAACCTAAACCTCCTTTGCTGCAATTTAAGCCCATTGGTTCTTGTCCTATCCTCAGAGGTTAAGAACAATTTTTCATCTTTCTCCTTGTAACAACCTTTTTAAGTACTTGAAAACTGTTATGACCCTCTCAGTCTTTTCTTCTCCAGACAACAAACCCAATCTTTTCAATTTTTCTTCATGTTTTCTAGACCTTTAATCATTTTGCTGCTCTTCTCTGGGCTCTCTCCAATTTGTTCACATCTTTCCTGAAACATAGAGCCAAGAACTGGACATAATACTCCAGCTATGCCTTATTGGCACCTCTGTATCTGAAATACAACAGCAAGAGATTTCTTGTGATGAAGACAAGGAAAAAAACTCTATACCTGCAGCATTTTCCTCAGGGGCTAGTAGCTGCATTTTGCCATCTGGGATCACTAGGTGCTTCACTGTTGAGGTTGCTGAGGGGAATGTGCTGGATTTCTGCAGTACTAGGACCCTCCACTAGTCTTCATAGGACCTTGGCCTGTGCTGGCAGAAGCTGAGACACTCTGGGGAAAAGCTTGCCCACTCTATTTTCAAATAGGAAGAACTGACTGTAGCATGTTGGGATGTGCCTGTGTCCCTCTTCTCCTGCCTTTCACCAAAAAAACAACTAGATCATGTCTACCATGATCACAATCCATAGCACAAGGCCAGTCTCAGGACTTTGGGAGAGAAGTCAGTAAGATGATTGTCCAGGCTACAAGCAATCTTCTCTTCTGGAGCACAAAGGGAGTCCAGGCTTGGCTCTGTGCGTAGTTGCCAACATTTGGAAAAGTTTTTCAAGGGAAATTTCATCAAATAAGTTAGTGATCTGGAGTCATAACTCCCCCACTATGTGTGTTTTTATCCTCTGTCTCTAATTAGCCAGCCATAGATCCCAGAGTAGCCAGCAATAATGTTAAGGTAACATGAGTTCAAAATAGCCGAACTGTCATGTTCCTGAAAACATACGGGGCATGTGCCAGAGAAGTACAGTAAAATTAGAGAAAATAAATTACATTACATTCATTAACCTAGACATCGCATGTCTTTTATTGCCATTTCTATTCTCCTGTTTCTCTATCATCTTTCTCTCCTTCCATGTCCAACTTATTCTTTCCTCTCTTCTTTCTTTGAAAGGTATCTTCTCCTTTTCTCTCCTACTTCCTGTTTCATATTCCCCGCATCCTATTGGCTGTTCTTCGTCCTCTCACATGGAAAGTTGCTGCTTTCTTCTGGCTCACCTTTCTCTGCTCTACCTGTCTCTCACCTCTATTCCAGCACACCTCCACAGCCCTTTCTGTCTCTCATTATTATATACAGCACTTTACTAATATTACTACCCATCAGAATGCCCACATGGAGGTTCAAAAGTAAGTGTTTTCATCACAACGTTACAGTTGGAGGGCACTACGGTTGAAAGGTTCAGTAACTGACTAAGGCCACAGAGGTCATGGCTGAGATTAGAATGTAAGAGTGAGTCCCTGACCTCAGTTCCAAACCTAGTCCACTAGACCACACTGACTCATGTGCTACTCAGCCGTTGTGTCACCATCTGCATGACCACAGGCCACAATGGGTGTTCCCCAAACGAGCCAGCTCATCAGCAGTCAGGAACAGCCCAGGAGCTTGTGGTGGCTCCAACATCACTAGCAGCAGCCCAACTGGCAAATCTCCTCCTCAACAGCTGCCGATTGGTCTGATTTACCACCCCTCCAAAATCAGGGACCCACGGCTGTGGGTTTCACAAGCCCAGAGACAGCCTGATGGCTGTCAGAGGAACTATGAATAACTCCTAATTCTTAGCAAAAGTCACTGACAGGCAGCCCTAGTGACTGGTTGACATTTTTCAAGGGTATCTTTCCCATGAAAATGGATAAGAAATTACTTGTTTTAAAATGAAATCTGAGATTAGCCTTAACAATTACAGATTCTCCCAAATCAGAGAGGAATCACAGGATTCATGGGCCTCTAAACGCTGGCTATGACTGCAGGAGCAGAAATTGGCTCTACAGGTGCAGAATATGTTTAATTAAACAAGATGCCACAGACCTGTTCTATACTCTTTAGGCAAGTCACTTGGAATGGATCCAAGAAGGTATTTAGGTCTCCTAATCCTCAAATTTAAGCACTTAAATCTTGTGTTCAGGAGCTTAAATCCCAGTTTTGGCTCCACTGTGATCCACAAAACTCCTGCTGAACCCTATAGGTGCCTACGTTTTCAGAGTAAAAGTTCCCTAGGTGCCTATGTCTCTGCCTCTGGTCTCTGCACTGCTGCTCCACTCTAGGCAGCCAGACACCTAAGCTCCAGAGCAATTCATGAACCAGTGAAAGACAGGCGTTTGGCCACCTAAGCCACATGTGGGGACTGATCCAATCGGGGTGCTCAGAGGCCACCTACAGGATCAGATCCCATTCCAAATCTGCCATTGCTGGCTGCAGATCATCCACAATGGAATCAGACATTTGGAGTTTGTGAAGGGGGGAGAAGGAGGAGAAAGAATGCTAGAGAATGACTCTGTAGTCCTATGGTTTGGGTACCCACCTGGGGAGACCCAGGGTCCAGTCCCCCTGCCCCAATTGCTCTGTCATTATTTGTCCACGGTGGAAAAGCTTCAACAGGAAAGACTGAGGGAGCCCCACAATCAGAATATTCCATAACTCAGTGATTAGAGCACTCTCCTGCAAAGTGGGAGACCCCTCTTCAAATCCCTTCTTCTCTGGCAGAAATAGGGTGACCAGACAGCAAATGCGAAAAATAAAGATGAGGGTGGGGAGTAATAGGAGCCTATATAAGAAAAAGACCCAAAAAATCAGGACTGTCCCTATAAAATCAGAACATCTGGTCACTCTAGACAGAAAGTAGGGTATTGAACCTGGGTTTCTGACATCCCAGCTCAGTGCTCTAACCACTAGGCTGAAAGTTATAAGGTGAGTGATGGTGAGAGCAGCACCACCTCCTCCCTTGCCTAATTCTGTGTGGTGCAAAGCAGCACTCATGGCTTAGACACCAAGGCCATGTGACTCTAGGCAGCTGGCTCCCATTCATGGGTCACTAAGCAGATACAGACTTCTCCCTGCAGCCTGGATTTAGGAGCCTATCTCTGAAAGAGGGGCAGGCTTAGCAGACACCCCTCTGGTTGGCATCTCCCATTGGCTAGCTTAGTTGCAAAGCCACCTAGCGTGCTGGCTTTTGTGGATATTATCCTGAGGTGCCTATCTCTCCTCATTCATTGTATAAGAGCCTAGGCACCTAACTCAGGCTTTGTGAAATGCAGTGTGTTCCTGATTCTCTGGGTGCCTAAAAATTAAGTGCTGTGACACTCAGCACTGCAACCCCTGTCTTTGTGGATTCCATCTCTGTGATTTGTTTCCCCATCTTTAAAATGGGAATAGCAATGCATACTTAAGATAATTCACAAAGGCACCGAGACACCCTTAGATAGAAGGTTCTATAGTAGTGACGAATATAATTAGAAAGTGTAATTTGTACTTCCAAAACTACCTAAATGGCTTTGGAAATGCTTTAACCAAAAGGCTTTTGCAAAGACTCAGGGATAGCATCAATAATGAAAATGCCAGTGATACACTGTACATTTTTGCAATTCTACTGTGCTCCTACACTTGCCATGTTATGTGTTCAATTTGTTTTACTCTCAGGCAAAATAAGCTAATCACTGCAACTGCAGGGAAAAAAAGCTTTGCTAATTGAAAGATAAGCACACTCCAGAGGAGTGACAACACAGAAAGCAGCTGACAACACAGAAAATAGCTGGTGAGTAGTCACTCAGTGCTTAGCTAATAAAGATAAATTATTTTGTTAACAATTTAAAAACTCAAGCTGAGCTACACACATTTTTAAAATTATTATGATATTTACTGTTTTATTATCTATCCCTTTCCTCATGGTTCTTAACTCTGTTAGCTTTTTTGACTGCCATTTTACATTGAGCAGATGTTTTCAGAGGACTTCACACCTTGACTCCAAGATCTCTTTCTTGAGTGGTAACAGCTAATTTAGACCCCATCATTTTACATGTATAGTTGGGAATACGTTTTTCCCATGTGCAGTACTTTGCATTTATAAACACTGACTTTTATCAGCCATGTCCTTGCCCAATCACCCAGTATGTGAGATCCCTTTGTAACTCTTCACAGTTTGTTTTAGACTATCTTGAGTAATTTTAAATCTGCAAACTTTGCCACCTCACTGTTTACCCCTTTTTCAAGATCATTTGTGAATATGTTGAACAGTACTGGTCTCACTACAGGTTCCTAGAGACACCATTATTTACCTCTCATCACTATGAAAACAGATCATTTACTCCCACCCTTTGTTTCCTATCTTTTAACCAGTTACTGATCCATGGAAGGACCTTTCCTCTTATTCCACGACTGTCTACTTTGCATAAGAGCCTTTAGTGAGGGACCTTGTCAAAGGCTGTCTGAAAGTCCAAGTATACTATATCCACTGGATCACCCTTGTCCACATGCTTGCTGACACCCTCAAATAATTCTAATAGATTGGTCAGGGATGATTTCCCTTTACAAAAAGGGTGTGGAGTCTTCCCCCAGCAAATCATGTTTATATATGTGTCCTGATAATTCTGTTTCTTACTATAGTTTCCACCAATTTGCCTGGTACTGAAGTTAGGCTTCCCAGCCTGTAATTTGTCAGGGTTGCCTCTGGAACCCTTTTTAAAAATTGGCATCACATTACCTATCCTCAAGTCATCTGGTACAGAAGCTTATTGAAGTGATAGCTTACATACCATAGTAAGTAGTTCTGAAATTTCATATCTGAGTTCCTTCAGAATTCTTGGATGAATACCATCTGGTCCTGGTGACTAATTACTATTTAATTTATCAATTTGTTCGAAAACCTCCTCTATTGACTCCTCAGTCTGAGACAGTTCCTCGGATTTGTCATCTAAAAGGAATGGCTCAGGTATGGGAATCTCCCTCCCATCCTCTGCAGAGAAGACTGATGCAAACAATTCATTTAGCTTCTCTGCAATGGCCTTGTCTTGCTTGAGTGCTCCTTTAGCACCTCGATCATTAAGTGGCCCCACTAATGGTTTGGCAGGCTTCATGCTTCTGAAGTATTTACAATTGTTTTTTGCTGTTGGTTTGAGTCTTTTTCTAGCTGCTCTTCAAATACCTTTTTGGACTGCTTGGCTATACTTTTACGCTTGACTTGCCAGCGTTTATACACTTTTATATTTTCCTCAGTATGATTAGACTTCCAATTTTTAAAGGATGCCTTTTTGCCTCTAACAGCTTCTTTTATTCTGTTTAGCCATGGTGACAATTTTTTTGTCCTCTTACTTTTTTTGTTTAATGTGGGCTATACATTTAATTTGAGCCTTTATAGTGATGTTTTTAAAAAAAATTTCCATGCAGCCTTCAGGTATTTCACACTTATATGCCCATACTGCTTCTGTCTCCTCCACCTGCGCCTGTAGCCAGACAGAGCGCCTGAGCATGCATGCTTCTACCCAAATCCTGGTGTGGTTTTGCAGGGACTGTAACTTGCAATTCCCATTTATTGATATCCAGGCTGGGGGGACCATCCAATGTGACAGGTGCCTGCTGGTGGAATCTCTCAGGGAGCGGGTGGGAGAGCTACAGGAGGAGGTGGCTAGGTTGAGGAGCATCTGAATCCATGAGCAATTCCTGGACGGTGTCCATGTGGAGACAGCTGAGGTAGCTGTCCCAGTACACAGGACTGCTGACACGCCACTGGTGGAGGAGGAGATGGCTCAGGTGACAGGTGAACACTGGCAGCTGGTTACTTCTAGCAGCAGGCAGTGCTCCACCCCTGCTCCAAACCCTCCCGCCATGGTAATAGGAAACCGTTATGCTCTTCTTGATACAGGGAGAGAAGGAATCCCCTCTACAGCAGAGAAGGAGAAGCCTCGTACCCCTAAGGCTGGGAGGTCTGCTGCCACCACTGCAAATAGGAAATGTAGGGTAGTGGTGGTCAGAGATTCTCTACTGAGGGGGACAGAAATGCCCATCTGTCACCCTGACATTTCATAGAATCATAGAATATCAGGGTTAGAAGGGACCTCAGGAGGTCATTTAGTCCAACCCCCTGCTCAAAGCAGGACCAATCCCCAACTAAGTCATCCCAATCAGGGCTTTGTCAAGCCTGACCTTAAAAACCTCTAAGGAAGGAGATTCCACCACCTCCCTAGGTAACCTATTCCAGTGTTTCACCACCCTCCTAGTGAAAGAGTTTTTCCTAATATCCAACCTATGCCTCCCCCACTGCAACTTGAGACCATTACTCCTTGTTCTGTCATCTGGTACCACTGAGAACAGTCTAGATCCATCCTCTTTGGAACCCCCTTTCAGGTAGCTGAAAGCAGCTATCAAATCCCCCCTCATTCTTCTCTTCTGCAGACTAAACAATCCAGTTCCCTCAGCCTCTCCTCGTAAGTCATATGCTCAAGCCCCCTAATTATTTTGTTGCCCTCTGCTGGATTCTTTCCAATTTTTCCACATCATTCTTGTAGTGTGGGGCCCAAAACGGGACACAGTACTCCAGATGAGGCCTCACCAATGTCGAATAGAGGGGAATAGTCACATCCCTCAATCTGCTGGCAATGCTCCCACTTATACAGCCCAAAATTCTGTTAGCTTTCTCGGCAACAAGGGCACACTGTTGACTCATATCCAGCTTCTCGTCCACTGTAACCCCTAGGTCCCTTTCTGCAGAACTGCTGCCTACCTTGTAGTAGTGAATGGGATTCTTCCGTCCTAAGTGCAGGACTCTGCACTTGTCCTTGTTGAACCTCATCAGATTTTTTTTGGCCCAATCCTCTAATTTGTCTAGGTCCCTCTGTATCCTATCCCTACCCTCCAGCGTATCTACCACTCCTCCTAGTTTAGTGTCATCTGCAAACTTGCTGAGAGTTGCAGTCCACGCCATCCTCCAGATCATTAATGAAGATATTGAACAAAATTGGCCCAAGGACCAACCCTTGGGGCACTCAGCTTGAAACCGGCTGCCAACTAGACATGGAGCCATTGATCACTACCCGTTGAGCCCGACGATCTAGCCAACTTTCTATCCACCTTATAATCCATTCATCCAGCCCATACTTCTTTAACTTGCTGGCAAGAATACTGTGGGAGACCGAATCAAAAGCTTTGCTAAAGTCAAGGAATAACACATCCACTGCTTTACCCTCATTCACAGAGCCAGTTATCTCATCATAGAAGGCAATTAGGTTAGTCAGGCATGACTTGCCCTTGCTGAATCCATGCTGATTGTTCCTGATCACTTTTCTGTCCTCTAAGTGCTTCAAAATTGATTCCTTGAGGACCTGCTCCATGATTTTTCCAGGGACTGAGGTGAGGCTGACTGGCCTGTAGTTCCCCGTATCCTCCTCCTTGCCTTTTTTAAAGATGGGCACTACATTAATCTTTTTCCAGTCATCCGGGACCTCCTCTGATCGCCATGAGTTTTCAAAGATAATGGCCAATGGCTCTGCAATCACATCCGCCAACTCCTTTAGCACTGTCAGATGCAGCACATCCAGTCCCATGGACTTGTGCTCGTCCAGCTTTTCTGAATAGTCCTGAACCACTTCTTTCTCCACAGAGGGCTTGTCACCTCCTTCTCATGCTGTGCTGCCCAGTGCAGTAGTCTGGGAGCTGACCTTGTTCGTGAAGACAGAGGCAAAAAAAACCATTGAGTACATTAGCTTTTTCCACATCCTCTGTCACTAGGTTGCCTCCCTCATTCAGTAAGGGGCCCACACTTTCCTTGACTTTCTTCTTGTTGCTAACATACCTGAAGAAACCCTTCTTGTTACTCTTAACATCCCTTACTAGCTGCAACTCCAAGTGTGATTTGGTCTTCCTGATTTCACTCCTGCATGTCTGAGCAATATTTTTATACTCCTCCCTGGTTATTTGTCCAATCTTCCACTTCTTGTAAGCTTCTTTTTTCCGTTAAGATCAGCAAGGATTTCACTGTTAAGCCAAGCTGGTCGCCGGCCATATTTACTATTCTTTCTACACATTTGGGATGTTTTTTTCCTGCAACCTCGATAAGAATTCTTTAAAATACATCCAAATCTCCTGGACTCCTTTTCCCCTCATGTTATTTCATCTCAGGAGGTATGCTGCCTGCTGGGGGCCCATATCCAAGACATTACAGAGGCATTCTCAAGGATTATCCAGCCCTCTGACTACTATCCTATGCTACTCATCCATGTGGGCACAAATGATACTGCGAGGTGTGACACTGAGCGGATCAAGAGTGACTACAGGGATCTGGGAGTATGGGTGAAGGAGTTCAGAGCGCAGGTGATATTCTCTTCAATCCTTCCTGTCAAAGGTAGGGGCCCAGGCAGAGACAGGTGCATCATGGAGGTGAATGCCTGGCTGCAAAGATGGTGTCACCAGAAGGGCTTTAGCTTCCTCGACCACGGGATGCTATTCCAGGAAGGACTGCTCGGCAGAGATGGCGTTCACCTTTTGAGGGGGGGAAGACCCTATTTGAACACAGACTGGCTAACCTAGTGAGGAGGGCTTTAAACTAGGTTCAAAGGGGACAGGTGAGCAAAGCCCACAGGTAAGTGGGGAACATGGAGACCTGGGAGATGGGTCAGAAATAGGAGGGAATGTGGGCTATAATGGCAGAGAGAAAGGAGGGTCAGGGCAAAACTGGGAGGCAAGATCAAATCAGTATCTTAGATGCCTATATACAAATGCAAGAAGTATGGGTAATAAACAGGAAGTGCTAATAAATAAATAAATACAACTATGACATTGTTGGCATCACCAAAACTTGGTGGGATAATACATGATTGGAATGTTGGTATGGATGGGTACAGCTTGCTCAGGAAGGATAGACAGGGGGAAAAGGGAGGAGGTGTTGCCTTATATATTAATAATGTACACACTTGGACTAAGGTGGAGATGGACATAGAAGACGGAAGTGTTGAGAGTCTCTGGGTTAAGTTAACAGGGGTAAAAAACAAGGGTGATGTCATGCTAGGAGTCTACTACAGGCCACCTAACTAGGTGGAAGAGGTGGATGAGGCTTTTTTTAAACAACTAACAAAATCATCCAATGCCCAAGATTTGGTGGTGATGGGAGACTTCAACTATCGAGATATATGTTGGGAAAATAACCCAGTCAGACAAAGACTAACCAGTAAGTTCTTGGACTGCATTGAAGACAACTTTTTAAAGCTGTTCTAGATTTGATTTTAAAAAATAGGGAGGAACTCCTTGAGAATTTGAAAGTGGAAGGCAGCTTGGATGAAAATGATCATGAAATCATAGAGTTCACAATTCTAAGGAAGGGTAGAAGGGAGTACAGCAAAATAGAGACAATGGACTTCAGGAAGGCGGATTTTGGTATGCTCAGAGAGCTGATAGGTAAGGTCCCTGAGAATCAAGACTGAGGGGAAAAACAACTGAGGAAAGTTGGCAGTTTTTCAAAGGGACACTATTAAGGGTCCAAAAGCAAGCTATTCCGCTGGGTAGAAAAGATAGAAAATGTGGCAAAAGACCAGCTTGGCTTAACCATGAGATCTTGCATGATCTAAAAATAAAAAGGAGTCAAAAAATGGACACTAGGACAAATTACAAAAGACGAATATAGGCAAACACAGGAATGCAGGGGCAAGATTAGAAAGGCAAAGACAAAATGAGCTCAAACTAGCTACAGGAATAAAGGGAAACAAGAAGATTTTATCAATACATTAGAAGCAAGAGGAAGACCAAGGACAGGGTAGGCCCACTGCTCAGTGAGGAGGGAGAAACAGTAACAGGAAACTTGAAAAATGGCAGAGATGCTCAATGACTTCTTTGTTTCGGTCTTCACCAAGAAGTCTGAAGGAATGCCTAACATAGTGAATGCTAATGGGAAGGGGGTGGGTTTGGAAGATAAAATAAAAAAAGAACAAGTTAAAAATCACTTAGAAATTTAGATGCCTGCAAGTCATTAAGGCCTGATAAAATGCATCCTAGAATACTCAAGGAGCTAATAGAGGAGGTATCTGAGCATCTATTATTTTGGAAAATCACGGGAGTCAGGAGAGATTCCAGAAGACTGGAAAAGGGCAAATATAGTGCCCATCTATAAAAAGGGAAATAGAAACAACCCAGGAAACTACAGATCAGTTAGTTTAACTTCTGTGCCAGGGAAGATAATGGAGCAAGTAATTAAGGAAATCATCTGCAAACACTTGGAAGGTGGTAAGGTGACAGGGAATAGCCAGCATGGATTTGTAAAGAACAAATCATGTCGAACCAATCTGAGAGCTTTCTTTGATAGGATAATGAGTCTTGTGGATTAGGGAGAAGCAGTGGATGGTTTGAAAAAGTTTATAGTCATTCATGTTCTCCTTAGGCATTTCAGCTGCCACCTCTGCTAAAGGTCCACTGAGCTGTGGCCTCAATTCTACCATGTACTGTCTTCAGAGATGCGGTACCCAAGACAGGCTCTTTCAAAATTTTCCAAGAAGGCCTCGGTGTCATCACCTGCCTTATAGGTGGGAAATTTCCTGTGATGTGGAACCATAACTGGCGAAGGGTTGTTAGGATTGGCTGGCGCATGCAGCCCAGCTTGCGCTAAGTCCAGTTCATGTTTTCTCTGTTTTTCCTTCTCTTCACTTTCTTTTTGTTGTTTTTCCATGTCTCGGCGGTGGGCCACCTCTTCTTCTTCTAGTTTTCTGTGGTGGGCTGCATTTTTTGGCTTCTTGTTCTCTTTTATGGGCTGCCTGTTTGATCTGTTCTTCTCTTCCTTTCATCTCCATCTCTTTTTGTTTTATTTCTAGTTCCTGTTTGTTTTTTTCCATCTCTTGCCTGTGCTCGGCGTCTTTGATTTGTTCTTCTGCCTCCATTTTTGTCTTGGTAGGCATGGTTCCTGTTTTCTTGTGTTGGGGTGCCCTCTGGTGTTTATTGTCTGAACTGCAGGCTCTGTTGCCTCCTGGGGTCTGCCTAGCAACAATGCCTTTTTCCCTTTCTTCCTCTAGCTAATCTTTTCAATGTAAAGTAAAAAAACCAGAAAGACCACTTTATTTGCATGTGTATAGTGCTGGTATTTGCCTCCTAATGGGAGTGCTATTGTCTGACAAAAGACCTGTTTGTCACAGCTTAATTGTTCCTTGCTTAATATGCAAGCCAGAAACTGCAAGAGAGAGCAGAGAAAAAAAATTCTCTCTGGTTCCTTTTAAAACCAAACCGTTCCTCTCTGCTTAAAAGCCCCTAGCAGAGAAAAGAAAAATATAATATTCCTACTGGCTTCTGGATTCTATCTTTCCCACAAACGCTGCCACTCATGTCATAAACCTAGTCCCAGATTTGGACCTTAGCATCCAAAATATGGAGGTTAGCATGAAAACCTCCAAGCTTAGTTACCAGCTTGGACCTGGTAAAGCTGCCACCACCCAAAAAATTAGAGCGTTTTGGGGCACTCTGGTCCCCCCAAAAACCTTCCCTGGGGACCCCAAGACCCAAATTCCTTGAGTCTCACAACAAAGGGGAATAAACCATTTCCCTTCCCGTCTTCCTTCCAGGTATTCCCTCCCTGGGTTCCTGGAGAGATAAACAGAAGCAAACTCCGTGAATCTAAACAGAGGGATTCCACCCTCCCCGTTTCCAGCCTTGGAAAACAGAAGTACCGAGAGCTAATCTCTCTTCCCCCCTCACCCAGAGGGAATGCAAAGTCAGGCTAGTAAATCTAACACACACAGATTTCCCCCTGACTTCTTCCTCCCACCAATTCCCTGGTGAGCACAGACTCAATTCCCTGGAGTTCCCCACTAAAGAAAAATTCCAACAGGTCTTAAAAAGAAAGCTTTATGTAAAAAGAAAGAAAAATACATAAAAATGGTCTCTCTGTATTAAGGTGACAAATACAGGGTCAATTGCTTAAAAGAAATATGAATAAACAGCCTTATTTAAAAAGAATACAATTCAAAACACTCCAGCAACTACACACATGTAAAAATACAAAAAAACATATAAATCACTATCTGATCTTTTGTACTTACAACTGGGAAACAGAAGATTAGAAAGCAGGAAATAGAGAAATCCTTCCCATAGCCAACAGGGAGATAGGCACAAGACAAAGAACTCAGACACAAACTTCCCTCCACCCAGCCCTGAAAAAGTCTGGTTTCCTGATTGGTCCTCTGGTCAGGTGCTTCAGGTTACCTCTTTCCAGGTGTAAGAGACATTAACCCTTAGCTATCTGTTTATGACAATGTCGAACCAATCTGAGAGCTTTCTTTGATAGGATAACGAGTCTTGTGGATAAGGGAGAAGCAGTGGATGTGGTATACCTAGACTTTAGTAAGACATTTGATATGGTCTCGCATGATATTCTTATCAATAAAATAGGCAAATACAACTTACATGGGGCTACTATAAGGTGGGTGCATAACTGGCTGGATAACCATACTCAGAGAGTAGTTATTAATGGTTCCCAATCCTGCTGGAAAGGTATAACAAGTGGGGTTCTGCAGGGGTCTGGTTTGGGACCGGCTCTGTTAAATATTTTCATCAACAACTTAGATATTGAGAAAGAAAGTACGTTTATTAAGTTTGCAGATGATACCAAACTGGGAGGGATTGCAACTGCTTTGAAGAATAGGGTCATAATTCAAAATGATCTGGACAAATTGGAGAAATGGTCTGAGGTAAACAGAATGAAGTTTAATAAAGACAAATGCAAAGTGCTCCACTTAGGAAGGAACAATCAGTTTCACACATACAGAATGGGAAGAGACTGTCTAGGAAAGAGTACGGCAGAACAGGATCTAAGGGTTATAATGGACCACAAGCTAAATATGAGTCAGTGCGATGCTGTTGCAAAAAAAGCGAACATGATTCTGGGATGCATTAACAGGTGTGTTGTGAGCAAGACATGAGAAGTCATTCTTCCACTCTAGTCTGTGCTGGTTAGGCCTCAACTGGAATATTGCGTCCAGTTCTGGGCACCGTATTTCAAGAAAGATGTGGAGAAATTGGAGAGGGTCCAGAGAAGAGCAACAAGAATGATTAAAGGTCTAGAGAACATGACCTATGAAGGAAGGCTGAAATAATTGGGTGTGTTATTTTTGGAAAAGAGAAGACTGAAAGGGGACATGAGAGCAGTTTTCAGTATCTAAAAGGGTGTCAAAAGGAGGAGGGAGAAAACTTGTTCTATCCTTAGAGGCTAAGATGAACAAGAAGCAATGGGCTTAAACTGCAGCAAGGGAGGTTAAGGTTGGACATTAGGGAAAAGTTCTTAACTGTCAGGGTAGTTAAACACTGGAATAAACTGCCTAGGGAGGTTGTGAAATCTCCATCTCTGGATATATTTAAGAGTAGGTTAGATAAATGTCTATCAGGGATGGTCTAGACAGTATTTGGTCCTACCACGAGGGCAGGAGACTGGACTCGATGACCATCTAAAGCTCTAAAGCATGAGATTTTAGGAACATAAGACACATACTGGAAGTGACCCCTAGGTCTGCCAAGCTCTGCCTCCCACTATCACAAGCAATCCCAGCATACAATCTCACTCTTAAATGTGTCCCACTCTCTCTTCAAATTAATTAAGTTGCTTGCCCCCACAACTCCTACTGAGGGTTGTTCCAGAACCCCACCCCTCTAAGAGTTAGAAAACGTCTTCAAATGTAATGGAAAGTGAATACCCATTTTTTCTGTGTAAAATGATTTGTTTAAAATTACTTCATCTTCCTAGGTGTTCATTAAAATTTCTTGTTTCATGAAATACAAGTGAAACCAAGTCCCTAACAACAAAAACCCAATCCCAAAATATCAGTGATGTTCTGGCAGTAAGAAAAATTAACAAACAGTGTAATAAGAAAACTATAACTCCCTAAAAACTCTAGCCAATCTTCAGAGTGAAACAAAAATAAGGTGTAGAACCTGCTTGAATTTATGGTCTGGACTAGTCCACTAAGTTACGAGAGGTATATTTTATGAGAGGAACTAAAGACATACGGATTCTTCAATCCTCTAGATTGCCAAAGGAATGCCCAGTTCTATTCTGTGCTGTAAAGGAGAGTAAGGGAAAGAGGGTACTGTGCTGGTAAACACATGCATCACTACTTTCCACAGAAATAGAGAAAAATTTGTCTAGCATTATAGGTGACACTTATTTTAATCTTCTAACATTTAAACACATGGATCTCATTGTGTACAGCTGTATAGGAAGCACAGACCTGGATACAAATTAATTAAAATTGTATTACATTTTAAAGGAAATGTTTGGTGCCACAATGCCTACAAAGTCAATTCAATTTAACCATTATAGTCTACAATAATAATTACTGGGAACTCCAGGAAACCACACAACACTTGCAAAAAGACTTTCAAGAATATAAATTACACTTTTTTCCCTGCAACAAGGAACAAATAACAATTACCAAGATCATTCTTCCCTATCACAGAACACTCAGAGTGCTCAAATAAAATAGTCCAAAAAACTGAACAATGGAGACTTAAGAATAAATAAATTACAAGAAAATGTCACATGCCTTTCCAAGAGTGTTTTAATCCAACAGTGTGGTAGGTTCTATTATGTGTGCTAGGTCAAGAGCAACTAGTCTTGACAATTATTTCAGCTCAGATATCTACAAAGGTTCCATGTTGCCAGAAAATCTGATGTTCTATAAGTAAAACTTGTAATGTTAAAACTTTGGGTCTGTCAGGTTGTGTGGAATGAAAGCAGTGTGTGAACATTGTAGTTGTGGAGACAAACGCAGACAATCAAAAGCAGAGATGAGAAAAGCCTTCTTTGGCAATTTACAGTCCTGTAACTGCATTTTGAAAACAGCACAGGCCACACAATGTATTTTAATAAAAAACTCATTTGTTCCCCCAAACAAAAGCATGGACATCAGTCACATAATTAATATTAATCACACTTTTCTTCTAAGCATTCAATTAGAGATACTTACCATGGTACATATAGCACAACCTCAGAAACAAATATTAAACTGCCAATTATTTCAACCAAACATAAAATAGTTATGCAATCATGTTTGGTATCTCTATCCAAGACTAAACACTAGACTGAATCAGTGTACCATACAGGAACAAGACATTTTGTCTGGACTATTAATACCAAATCTTTCAGGAAAAGGTGGACTATTTTGTCAGAGTAAACTCATTTCCAGTCAATTATAGTCCAAAAGGAAGTAAGAGATCCGGATGCCAAATACAAAACAAGGAATACTTGTGAACAGTCAGTACATATTTCCATTCTTTGGAGGGTGTACCTGGATTCTTTAAAGTGTGTGTGTGTGTGTGTGTGTGTGTGTGTGTGTGTGTGTGTGTGTGTGTGTGTGTGTGTGTGTGTGTGTGTGTGTGTGTGTGTGCGCGCGCGCGCGCACACACGCACATATAATGGCAGTCCATTCAAACTTAAAATAAATGTAATGTAACTGTTTTGAAAAAGTTCCTCACTTAACAATAGACCAGGCTCAATGACAGTCTTCCTGCTTACTGCTCCGTTTGTTTCCTGGTTCCTGCTCCCCAAATTCAGTGTTCCTCTGTGTGTGTGTGTGTGTGTGTGGACCTGCTGCTACATACCTGCCCTTTGGACTATGATTATGCGTTATTCAGACTGTTGCTGACTTAACTGGTGATTACATGTTTTGACTGATGTGCCTATCTGCAGGTCTTGCTTCAATTTCCTTGTGTTATAGGATTGCTGCTCTGGGAAACATCAGAGCGTAACACAAGGGGTTAAATGTTTTCACCAGCAACATGACTCAGTCTGTAATCATTCACAAGCACAGTCCTGCTTCCACAGAACAGAGAGTAGAAGTTTAGTCATTGACTTAAATGGAAACAGGATTATGCCCCCTTATTGAATTGCTCTGATAGAGTTCTTGCTCCACACACAGAAGGATGATATCAGCATATCAGCTCAGATCACTACTACAATGCTCTATGCCTCAAATAGGACTCCTCAACAACAAATATGAGGAAAGGGTTTTTCCATAAAGGGTGTGGATTGGAGGGTGTATTGGGAAAAAAAAATCTTTCATTTCAGATAGACCCACCTTCGTAGCTGAGGGCCTACCTGGAAAAAAATTTAAAACATTTTAAAGGTGTTAAAATCTTTAAACCACTTTTGGCCTTTAAGGGTACATTGACACTGCAATAAAAGAACTGTGTCATGGCCGCAGCTGGCCTAGGTCAGCTGACTCATGTTTGCAATGCTTAAAACTGCAGTATAGACATTTGGGTTCAAGGTGGAGCCTGGGCTCTGGAACCCTGCAAGGGGGTTGGACCTCAGAGCTCATGCTCCAGCCTGAGCCCAAATGTCTACCTGTATGGTTGCCATACTTCAGTTTCCCAAGGAGAGGACATTGCTGGAGGGGAGATCTGGGAGGCTCTGGAGAGTTGTATACTGGGAGGGGTACCTGAGGGGTGCTGGAGGGGTGTTTGGGGACTGCAGGAGGGGTGTGTGTACTGGGAGAGGTATTTGGGGGATGCTGGAGTGAGTACTGCAGTGGGGAAGTTCTCACTGGAGGTGAGGGACAGTATCATTCCCTGTGATGATGGCAGGGCAGCTGGTGCAAGCCCAGAAGGCAGCAACAGCTGTCCATCAGCGCCTCCCTACAGGACCCCTTCCCCAAGGCTGGAAGCCAGGGCCTGGCTGGGCAGGATCTGAAAGCTGTGGCTGCAGGGGAATGGACCAATCGGCTGCAGATGCAGAGAGGGACCAGTTGGAAATCAGACCACTCGGGGCTCTTTCTGAACTGCAACATCTGCTCTGCAAAAATCCTGGACATTCCCTGTTATTTGAAAAATCCATTCAGACAGAAAATGGAGAATCAAAAGAGAGGCAATGTCCAGGAAAACCCAGACATATGATAACCTTACGTACACTGCAATTTTTAGCCCCACAAGCCTGGATCAGCTGACCTGGGCTCTGAGATTCAGTGCCATGGATTGTCTATTGCAGTGTAACAATAGTTTTTAGAGCTGTCTGTTATCTGGCTAAATCTATGCTGAATATATTGTGTCTCTGTATTCAATAATGACAACAATGGGTGGTGTAGCCTTGCAAAATTCTGCTTATTCACCTCACTTGGAGTATGTAATTTTTTTTAATGGGAAAGTAAAATATAATTTTTCTCTTTTACAATCATGGTAAACATAGCAGGCAGTAGACTGTGTTCCTGAATTTTATGACAACTGTGCAAGGCTGCAGTAGTGTCAGCATGTATTACTGTCTATACTCCCTGTGCACTGGATGATTGTACAGGGTGAGAGAGATACAGCATTGGAAATTTGGTGCACTGATTACATAACAAAAGGAAGAGAGTTTTTGCTGTTTTTAAAAAGAACCACAGATTTCCTTTTCCAACAACATCAAAAATAGTTAAATCACATATACTTATCACAAAATAAAAAAGGAAAAAATAACTTCATGTTGTTTGAAAGTTTTGTATATTCTCAATATATGTCCTTTCACTTTAAAAGTTAGGGCCACCCATAGTGCAAGCAACCTTCACTCAAAATGACAGAAATGATGGTATACTAGCTATACCATTTTAAAATTGATGAAGTAAGCAAGCAAAGGGAGAGATGTTATGATTCTGTTTTCTGTATGCTGCATCTTTAAATTCCCACCTAAAAAAAAAATCTTAGTTAACTGAGTTAAAGTTGCTCTAAAGCATTTTCTGTGAACAGTTACAAAAATTCAAGTAACAGCTATACCAACTTTAATCTACATCCCTTGCCACCCATATCATAATACCCAAACACCCTTTCCTCTGCAACATGTCCTTTCCTTCATGTCCAGTATAAAATACCCACAGTACACACATCCATTTCCTCTAAATCGCACTAAAATGCACAACCTTAAAGATAACATCAAGAAGAAGATGATATCTTATAAACATACTTTTTCTTACTTCCAATATCTACTATTATTCTTCACAAACTGGAGACTAAACACTTTTTGGTGGGGAGGCTGAGTACTGTATGTTATTTCAGAATGGAGGATCTTACAGGTTGAAAGAAAAAACTACGCTGTGCCCTCTTTCCTGGAGAGATTGATTATTTTTTTGTTATTGTTTTCATGAATCTGAAAGAACAAGTACTCCAGATGAAAGGTACATGTTATGTTCTCTGTGTATGAAAAACATAGCAAGTGCCTCTTTTGTTTTAATGAGCTAAGATACTGTAATACAGTCACGATCTCATGCTGCAGCTCATACATATTTTAGTTTTCTCACCAAATAGAAATACAACATGACTAACAATAACCCATGGTAATAAGCCTTTTATGCTTGTGAAGTCACATGAATATTTATACCTGTGGTGGGCAACCTGCAGCCCACGGGCTGCATGTGGCCTGTCAGGGTAACCTGCTGGTGGGACGCAAGACAGTTTGTTTACATTGACTGTCTGCAGGCACAGCTGCCCGCAGTTTCCAGTGGCCGTGGTTAGCTATTCCCGGCCAATGGGAGCTGCAGGCGGCCGTGCCTGCAGACAGTCAGTCAGTCAGTCAGTTAATGTAAACAAACTGTCTTGTGGCCCACCAGTGGATTACCCTGACGGGCCTCGTGAGCCCTGGGGCAACAGGTTGCCCACCACTGATTTATACTGTCTCCAGGCTGCAGCCAATATAGAGTGACATAGTCACACATAGTGAGCAGCTCTGCCATTCTGTTCAATATGAGTTATAGTGTAGAATCACATTGTGAAAGGACAAGTAGCTACACAAACATACCATATTACATACAGAGTATGCACTAGTTCTTATAAAGGACAAATTTCTAAAACAGTAGCAGCAAGTCCATCAGTTGGTACACGCTCCTAATGCTGATTCTTGTATTTTAAATTTGGCCTCTGTTCAAACAGGATTCACACACACACACACACACACACACGCCCTCCCACCCCCTAAAAGCATTCATTGAGGACCTTCTGATGTTACCATTTTAAAAAGAGTTGAGTTGACAGGTCACACCAAAGCTATGCATAGGCCATACCTGTCAAGTGACAGCATTGCACAGTGCACAAAATAGATCTCAGCACTACATGTTTTTTATTTTTGTGCAGCACAAAAGGGAGCCACAGTCCTCACCTTGGTCTCTGAATGCTACTGTAATATTATTAATAATGCATCACAAACTACAGCAATTGCAAAGGAAAAAAGCACATGTTACAAGGTATTTGTATATTCTCATAATGAGGGAAGTTGTGGAAATTTCCATTTAGCAACTAAAACCGATAGTTGGTCTGCTGAGTTCTCAGTACAGGTCTGCAGGCTCCAATGAAGGAGATTACATAGAAGAAAATCTTACCAAGAAGAGAACAAGATCACAAGAGAGAAAGTTGACTACAAACACGTGTGTGGCTGCTTCTGCTATGTGTTAAGTTCATCTCATGAACCGGAACATCTCTATGGAACATCAAGGAACACACTAGAGACTTATGAAATAACTCCACACACATTGACGTCTTCATCTTCATAACACCATGCACATTTGACATCATCTGGACCCATGGGAAGGAGACTCTGGAAGAATTCCACCACAATTTCAACAGCTTCCACCCCACCATCAACCTCTGCCTGGACCAATCTACATGGGAGGTCCACTTCCTAGACACCATGATACAAATAAGTGACGGTCACGTTAACACCACCCTATACTGAAAACCCACTGACCGCTATGCCTACCTTCATGCCTCCAGCTTCCATCACGTACACATCACACGATCCATCATCTACAGCCAAGAGCTGAAGTGTAACCACATTTGCCCCAACCCCTCTGACAGAGACCAACACCTACAAGATCTTCACCAAGCATTCTCAAAACTACGATACCCGCACGAGGAAATAAGGACACAAATCAACAGAGCCAGACGTATACCCGGAAGCCTCCTGCTACAAGACATGCCCAAGAGAGAAACCAACAGAACTCCACTGGCCATCATCTACAGTCCTCAGCTCAAACCTCTCCAATGCATCATCAGTGATCTACAACCCATCCTGGACAACAATCCCTCACTTTCATAGGCCTTGGGAGGCAGGCCCGTCCTCACCCACAGACAACCTGCCAACCTTAAGCATATTCTCACCAGCAACCACACACCATACCATAGTAACTCTAATTCAGGAAGCAATCCATGCAACAAACCTCGATGCCAACTCTGCCCACATATTTACACCAGCGACACCATCACAGGACCTAACCAGATTAGCCACAACATCACTGGTTCATTCACTTGCACATCCACCAATGTTATATACGCCATCATGTGCCAGCAATGTCCCTCTGCTATGTACATCAGCCAAACTGGACAATCCCTACATGAAAGGATAAATGGACACAGGTCAGATATTAGGAATGGCAATATACAAAAACCTGTAGGAGAACACTTCAACTTCACTGGACACAAATAGCAGATTTAAAGGTAGCCATCCTGCAGCAAGAAAACTTCAGGACCAGACTCCAAAGAGAAATTGCTGAGCTTCAGTTCATTTGCAAATTTGACACCATAAGCTTAGGATTAAACAGACTGTGAATGGCCAGCCCACTACAAAAGCAGTTTCTCCTCCTTTGGTGTTCACACCTCAACTGCTAGAAGAGGGTCTCATCCTCCCTGATTGAACTAACCTCCTTATCTCTAGACTGATTCTTGCCTGCATATTTATACCTGCCTCTGGAAATTTCCACCACTTGCGTCTGACAAAGTGGGTATTCACTCACAAAAGCTTATGCTCCAATACATCTGTTAGTCTATAAGGTGCCACAGGACTCTTGGTTGCTTACCACACACATTGACACAGCCAGTAAAAAGTGATAGTATTTCTGTGTCATTTCTCCACTGCTTCTGCCACTCTAGGGCAAAGGGGAGACCTCAGATTTTCTTTCAGAACCCCAAGTGTAAGTGTTTCCACCACCACCATTTCCTAGTAAGGATGTTAGGAAGAATACCAGCACCAGGGGCCTGCACCACTACCCCAGTTTATACCAGTGCAGACCCCTGGAGTGAATCTGGACCCATCACCAGAAGAGATCATCAGAGAGCAATGTAGAGCACATCTCCCATTCCAAACAAGAGAGTCAGACTAGATTAAATCATCTGCAAAATTCACAGTTCAAACTATAGACAGTGTTGACCTTTTCATATTGAGGACTGGGTAACCCAAACCAGACAAACTCAATGAGCCTCCCTGTCAGTGGAAGTTACAATGGCAGACATATGGTAGGAAAGACTGATGGTGGAAGCAGAAGGCAGGCTGCAGCCACCTGCAGCAAAGATGCCAGTTGCTACCTGCTCACATGCCAGAGTATTCTCTCAGCATAAAGCCAGTGCTGGCTTTGTAACAAACCAAAGTATTCTGTTTAACCAAGTTAATGTTGAGCACATCACTTTAGTACCTTTGGTGTTCCACTGATATACTGTATAGCATATATAGCATACATCCAAGACACTGCAGATGGAGAACGAGCAGAAGCCCACAAATATATACATTCTATCACCAGCAGATTTAACAGCAATTCTAATGAACAAGTGGAATTTCCCACTGATAGAACTGTAAACCATTGTTTCCAGCCCATTAGCATTTGTAGGCTTTGAAACATGAATATTCTTAAGCCCTTGCTGTATTTACAATCTCTTTATCAAACAAAAGCTCTACCCATATGATAGACAATCATAATATTTAATGAGATAAAAGAATGGAATTAGTTACTAACAAAGCTTCATTCATAAGAGACTGTACAACTGAATTGTTTAATTTGTTCTGAAAGTCAGATTCATAGTGTTAAAGCTCATTCTTTACAGTGTTAAAGCTCAGGGTTTATATAACAGCACTAACTGGAGCTCCCTCTTTCTAATTACACTATGTGTTATTTGTACTGTAAATTATACCGTGTTGCTGTAAAAATGTGACAGTGTTTGCAAATCAGCTCTGTGTCAAAGCCATGTTAAAGCCAATAATCTCCAAATACCATCCCAACCTTTTCTTAAGCCTTCTTGAGTTTGGATGTTGCTTGTGTATAAAACAAGCATCACATGCATTTTGCAGCGCTTTACAATCTATGTGTGTGTGTATTTTACACACATATATAGCAGGAGTGTTTATATATATATATACATATATTGTGATGGGGCAAGGCCAGATGGTTACAGAAAAGTACTGAGGAACAGGTATGTTAGCCCCCAGGCTAAACAAATCCCTAGTATCGTGGAAATCAATGGCAGTTGCTCCAGGTTAATCAAAGCATCTGGGGCCAATTAAGATCTTTCTAGAAGGCAGTGGAGATAGCTATATTGATTAGGACACCTGCAGCCAATCAAGGCAGACTAATCAGGGCACCTGAGTTTTAAAAGGAGCTTACTCCAGTCGGGGGGGAGGAGCCAGAGGAGAAGGAGCGCGTGTGAGGACCTGGGAGCAAGAGGTACAAGGAGCTGAGACTGAGAGGGTGTGCTACTGGAGGATTGAGGAATTGTCAGACAATCAAGCATTATCAAACAGCAGGAGGAAGGTCCTGTGGTGAGGATAAAGAAGGTGTTTGGAGGAGGCCATGGGGAAGTAGCCCAGGGACTTGTAGCTGACATGCAGCTGCTCCAGGAGGCACTATAGACAGCTGCAATCCACAGGGCCCTGGCCTGGAACCCGGAGTAGAGGGCGGGGCTGGAACCTGGAGTAGAGGGTGGGCCCGGGTTTCCCCCAAACCTTGCAACTTCTGATCAGACACAGGAGGAGTTGACCCAGACTGTGGGTTCCACCAGAGGGGAAGATCACTGAGGTGAGCAAATCTGCCAGTAAGCGCAGGACCCACCAAGGTAGAGGAGGAAATTTGTCATCTCTTCTGACACCTTGCCAAGGGGCAGGCACATCCAGAAACAGCAGCAGAGGGCCTTCACAGTTCAGCCACCCCTCTTAGGACATCACCATTTGACACGTGTTAAACTTCTGTTTATGTTGCCATAGTAATTGCAACCTACAGCTTGAACACTTACTGCCCAGCTACTCTCCCACAGCCCTGACTCACCAACTGATCCAGCAGATGCCACTTGGCCACTCCTCCATGGCTCTGACTCTCACCATTCGATCCAGCTCTCTCCCACTTGACTGCCATCTTTCCCACTTCCTCTCATTTTCCCTTTTCCTTCTACCACCAGTTCCACCTCCTTTCTCCCTCTCCCTATTCTCTGACCCACCAAACCTAGTCCAGCTCCAGATCTTCTTTTGCCATTTCCTTGCATCTGGTGATACTTCCCACAACCCTGGACCTCCATCTGTCCTTGCCCTCTTCTCTCCTCATCGCCTTCACACAGTGGACCCTGTCTCTCAACCCTGTTGGGTTGGTTGGGTGGACCTAGTAATAGTAGAGAGCAAAGGAGCTGAGGGTATTGAGTGGGAAGAGATTCAGCAAATGAGTGATGGAGGAGAGGGAAGAGAGAGCTGGGAGGAGGGCAGGAAGTGGGGTATTTCAAATCATTAGCAGCACAGTATTGTCATGTCATAAACAGATAATTAAGGGTTAATGTCTCTTTTACCTGTAAAAGGTTAAGAAGCTCAGTAAATCTGGCTGACACCTGACCAGAGGACCAATAGCGGGACAAGATACTTTCAAATCTTGGTGGAAGGAAGTCTTTCTTTGTGCTTTTCGTGTTGTTGTTGTTCACTCTTGGGACTCAGAGGGACCAGACGTACATCCAGGCGCTCCAAATCTTTCTGAATCAGTCTCTCATGTTTCAAACTTGTAAGTAAATAGCCAGGCAAGGCATGTTAGTCTTATGTTTGTTTTCTCGACTTGTAAATGTTTCTTTTTGCTGGCAGGATTTTACCTCTGTTTGCTGTAACTTTGAACCTAAGGCTAGAGGGGGTTTCCTATGGGCTATATGAATCTGAGTACCCTGTAAAGCATTTTCCATCCTGATTTTACAGAGATAATTTTTACTTTTTCTTTCTTTAATTAAAAGCTTTCTTTTTAAGAACCTGATTGATTTCTCTTTGTTTTAAGATCCCAGGGGTTTGGATCTGTGTTCACCAGGGAATTGGTGAAGTCCCTCAAGGCAACCCAGGGAGGGGAAAGTTTTGGGGGGACAGAAAGTGCTCCAGACACTGAAATTCTGCGTGGTGGCAGTGTTACCAGATCTAAGCTAGTAATTAAGCTTAGAAGGGTCCATGCAGGTCCCCCACATATGTACCCTAAGGTTCAGAGTGGGGAAAAAACCTTGACAGTCATCTACAAAATCAACTAATCAAAAAGATGTAGCAAGCTGCCACTATTGATAATTCATGGGGTATTAAACTAAGGCCTACACTGAAGGGTCAATATCAACTCACAAATCAACAGTAAAAGTATTGGAAGGGAAGTAAAATGAGTGCAAACTTGCAATAGTAAAATTCCTATATGAGTAAAACTAAAATAGGAATTACCTTCCCACACTTACCACCACCTCTTCTCCATCAATAATTCCACCACCCTCCCCTTTACCCAGGCTCATTACCTCATTGTCTGTCTCCTTGACTCAATATCTAACACCCATCCACTGCATAGTTTTCACATTGCCCCTTAGGTCACATCTGAATCTGGCTATAGGGTGCATACAGGGTGCCGGACTTAGAAAGCGCAGGCTCAGGGTGCTGGTTTTGTTGTTAGCCACAAAAGGGAAAATAGAATGTTTGGTTTGGTAGAGCTTGGGAAATTCGATGTCATGCATGAGCACCTACATCGAGTAGTTCATAAAGAAGCTATGGACCATTACTGAAGCAAAACAATTCAAAACAAATTGATTGACCTTATGACAAGCAAGATGCTTGGTAACATACTTCTCTTTGCTGAGCCGATCAGTATTATGCTGCAATAATGGACTGCACGCCCAACTTTAGGCACACTGAAAAGATGTCATTTACAGTAAGATTTGTTGATGACGAGGATGGCTGTTTCCAAGCACAGGAACACTTGATCTGTTTCCAGCCTGTGGAAAAGGCCATACAGAATTGTTTATGAGTGTTTTGAATGAGAATAAAATAAAGCTTCAGGACCGCCTCGGCCAAGGCTGGTGCAAAAATGAAGGGAAGAAACAGTGGTGTCCAACATGGGTGATGGGTGAACCCACCCTTCAGCGAAGCTAGCCCCGTGGCCTTGACCCTTCTGCATGAGGCCCTGTCCCCTGCCCGCCAGAGCCCATGCCTCCCACCCCTGCGGCCGGAGCCCTGAGCCAGAGGAGCCCTGGCCAGCCTGCCCCAGCTGCAATGACCTAGCCTGAGCACTGTCCTGATCCTGGGGCGGGCCCAAGCTGCCCTGGGCCACCAGCCCAACTTCCAGGCTAGCCCGAGCCACCAGTCCGACCCCCAGGTTGGCCCGAGCCACCCCAGGCTGCCCAAGTCCTTGGCCATTGGCCTGAGCCCCAGACTCCAGGCTGATGGCAGGAGCTGAGCCCCTGGTGGCTTCAGGGGAGAGGGAGAGTGAGGGCAGGGCCTCAAGGTGGAGTGTGGATGAGGCCATGACCTGTGTTAGGGGAGTCTTAGGCAATCACAGTCGCGAGTGGTGAGCACAACTTTTGAAGTTCATTAAAACATATCTTCAGCTGATGATGACTGAAGACAAAGTGACATCACTTGCTATTTTATAGCTTGAAAATGTCACTGGCCAGCCTTTGGATCTCTAAGACTTTGGATCTCTAAGTCTTAGCCTATTCTATTCTCGTAGCTGAAGTTGCAGTATCTTAGCTCAACTTACCTGGCCATCCTCACTGCGCCAAGTCAACTGGCGCGGCTCTCCCATCGACTCCGCTTACTCTTCCTGCTGACGTGGATTATGGGCTTCGATTAGCGGATTGATTTATCACGTCCAGATGAGACACGATAAATCGATCCCCGATACATCAAACACTACCCACCAATCCAGCAAGTAGTATAGATGTACCCTTAGCCTCCTCTGATTTTGATACCCGCTGCCTATGGCATCTAGGCAAAGGATCCTTGCACTGAATTCAAGAGCTTTCTCCATGCCTTGTGGCTGCCATTCCCCCAACCTGGTTGTGTCAGATGCAGTGGCAGCTTCTTTAGATTCAGTGTCTCTCTTTGGACTATTGCAAATGATATACATCCTGTTTCAGCATCAACTATCATGTGGAAGATTCTCATGGACAATGTTAGAAATCTGACCATGAAGCCACTTAAGTGACGCTCACTGAGAGAGCCACATTGACAGTGGAAGGCCAGTGAGGTACCAAGTGACTGAGGTTTACGATGCCCTGATGGAACTGGCACAGTTAAGTAAAGCCGAGGCTGGAATCCAACACAAGGCACAAAGCCCGACAAACCAGATCACCGACTTCAAATATTTGATCTCAGTTGTGGTTTGGCACAATAGCCTGTTCCAAGTAAATGTTGTGAGCAAGGCATTACACACTCAGTCAATGGACATCAAGACTGCTACCACTTTGATGAGAAGCTGCCTTGATTTTACTGTAGCCTACAGAGACAATGGATTTAAAGATGACACCATGGCGGTGAAAGGAATGTGGAAAACTTAGGAGTTTAGCCTGTCTTCAAGGTAACGCATAGTCATCAGAAGGAAACAGTTTGGTTATGAGGGCACAGATAAGGCGATGGGAAGGTCGAAATAAAAATTCAAGAGGGAGGTTTTTTGCTTGCTCATTGACACTACTTGAATGTCCATCAAAGAAAAGTTTAGACAAATGAAGCACCATGAAAAGACCTGGAGGTGAGGGTGTATGACCTTAGTATGCTGCCAGCGGATAGGAAAACACTTTTGAACAATTGTACACACCTTCACCAGATGCTGACACATGGGGAATATTTGGATATCAATGATAAAGACCTCTGTCAAATTGGACAACATACATCAAATTTTGCCACATGGGAAGCACTCTCCACTCCAAGTTCTCCAGTTCATTCATGCAGAGCTGAAGGACACTTCTCCTAATGTGTGGATAGCTTTGAGGATTCTGCTCATGTTGCCGATCACCGTTTTGAGTGGTGAGCACAACTTTTTGAAGCTCATTAAAACATATCTTCAACTGATGACTGATATAACTTGCTATTTTACAGCTTGAAAATATCCAAAGGCTGGCCAGTGACCTCTCTGAAACTGTGCTTCAGTTTGTGAGGGTGAAGGCAAGAAAGCAACTTTTTGAAATAAAGGACTAGGGTTCTCACCTACCGTAACACTATTTAATACTTGTGCACTCCATGTTGGTGCGTAGCTCAATTTCTTGATGTGAGTACATTTCAGTTATTATTAAAATTAAAAGGTTTATAAAAGATTTGAGGGAAAGATTTTTATTTGCTTATATATGGCATGAATAAATACAGATTTACAGATCCTAGAGTGCAAATTTATCATCTTATATGACAGTGATGAATCATGCATGTAAGTTGTGCATTGAAGTCATTAAATGGTCTAAAAATGCAATAAAAATAAGGTATTCAAAAGTTTTTAACAAATGGAGGGTGGACATCAAAAATGCTCCTTGCCTGGGGTGCCATTTGGTCTAGGACCAGCCCTGGTGTTATATACTGCACTATGTTTAATGAAACCTAATGGGTTTTGGTTGGGAGCCATGTTTTCCTTGAGAAGGTATGTGCAGCATAAGACATATTGATGGCATTCAATAAATAGGAAAATTAATTCCCTTTACTGAGCTATTGACACTATTCAATGCAAATTCTGAACAGTAAATGTTTGATTACTGAAAGCCTCTTCCAAAGAGCCCATTTTGATTCTATTCAAAAACGTTACCACCAACTTTCTCTCAAAACATAGGAAGTTTATTCTTATAAAACACTCAAAATAATGTAGGCAGAAAGGATACTTGCTCTTTGCTCTGGGAATTGTTATTTGACTGAGGTAGGTTCTCTCCTTTTCGCTTCCATGGTCACTTGAAACCCAGGAAGAGGACACCGTCTGAATCTCCAACAATTTTTCTCTTCATTTTAATAGCTCTTACAATCAAGCCTTTAACTCTGAAAAAAGGGATTCTGAAAGTCAGTAAGCAAGTTGCAGTGCTGTAACGCACCAGTGTAAACAGTGAGGTGGTGGTTTTTTTTAGAGCACTGGGAGAGCTATCTCCTGGCACTGTGCCGTGACCACACAGGGCACGTTAAAGTGCTGCTGTGGCAGCGCTGCTGTGGCAGTGCTTTAGCGATGCCAGTGTAGACTAGCCCTTTAGTTCCTTCATTCAACTTCCAAGTCCACATGACAGGCTTCCTTGCAGATAGCATTTTCAAGGTGAGATAGGGCCATTAACCAATCCTTTGTGTTGTGATGCTTCTTGATGGCCTATCTGATTTTGATCATCCTTCTGCATGGATGGGTGGGAGGGATGATTCCTGTGCCTGAGTTCACAAATTCAGAGCAAACATTTTCAAAGTTTTACACCAAAACTTGCATATTTTCTTATAACCTGGAACACAGACGTTACAAGTGAGATTAATGCATGCAGCCACTCACAAGCATTTCATAGAGTCTAAACACATTCTTATAGGACTCATACCTATTTTGAGCAAAACTAACATTAAGGTGAACTAGTCTGGTCTCTAACTATGACTTCATCAGTTCTTAGCCAATGCCTGCAGTCTTGGCAAGAGCTGGCACTTGGTTTGCCAGCATTACACCTATTTCGTTTTGTCTGCCATATTTCTAACCCGTTGACCTTCTTAGTTATTTCTCTTAGTCATTTAGCATCATTTGCAAAATTTACTTCACACATTTTTAAACCCCTCTTCCAGATCCTTAATAAAGTTGAAAAACAACATCAGTCTCTTTGGCACCTCATTAGACACCTCCTTCCAGCTTGATTCATTGCAGTAAATCACCACACTTTGTTTACAGTCCCTCAGTCCACATGAAACTGCTCATATGAAAGCCAGTTTGAATTACTTCTGCAGGCAGGATTTCCTGAAACCCCATGCCAAATTCATCCCTGATGAAACTCAGCTGGCTTCAATTGATTTACACAAGGGATGAATTTGACCCAATGTGACAAATAATTTACTACAATCCAGATACTCTGAATCACAAAATATATACTATCAATTAATTCTCATTATAGATAAAGGTTTGGAAAAATCCATCAAAATTAAAAGACAACTCATTTGCCACGACGACAACCTATTGCTGAGCTTTGGCAGTGAAACCACAGATGTAGGCAGCTGTTCATGGTACCTGTTGCTAGTTAGCAGGCTGGCAGTGCCACCACATGTCTTGCACTGGAGACTTCTTACTGCCTAGTAATAAGCTGCCCAGCCATAGTTGGCCATTGCTTGCACTGACTGCTAAATAATGTAAATAAGAAACCAGGTCCCAGTGCCTCTATGACGCACCCTCAAAGGTTAGGAGGAGAGGGGGTCTGTTGGGAATTAGGGGCTGCAGCTGGGCCTGGGATGACTGAGCTCCTAATTGACCAGATCACCTCACTGGCTGAGCAGCATTGACAGGACTGCTCTTAAGTCCAGCATCAGCATTTGGTCTGTCACTAGTCAATGCACTTGCCTACAGCTGGAATCTCTCCTGTGTCTGCCTTGCTCCCAGTCCTACTCCAACCCTTGCCCTAGCCTTGTCCCCAACGATGCTCTTGTGGGAGCACCATTAGAGCACATTGCCATTGATGTTCTTGGGGCCTTGCCTGGGATACAGACCCACGGTCACTACTTGGAGAAAGCTACTAGGGGAGAGGCTGTTCTAGATTTGATTTTGACAAATAGGGAGGAACTGGTTGAAAGTGGAAGGCAGCTTGGGTGAAAGTTATCATGAAATGATAGAGTTCATGAATCTAAGGAATGGTAGGAGGCAGAACAGCAAAATAAAGACAGTGGATTTCAAGAAGGGAGACTTTAGCAAGCTCAGGGAGTTGGTAAGATCCCATGGGAAGCAAATCTAAGGGGAAAAAACAATTGAAGATAGTTGGCAGTTTTTCAGAGACATTAAGGGCACAAGAGCAAACTATTCCACTGTGTAGGAAAGATAGGAAGTATGGCAAGAGACCACCCTGGCTTAAGCAGGAGATATTCAATGATCAAAAATCCAGAAAAAAAAAAAGAGTCCTACAAAAAGTGGAAACTAGGTCAAATTACAAAAGATGAATATAAACAAACACAATATGTAGGGACAAAATGAGAAAGGCCAAGGCAAAAAAATGAGATCAAACTAGCTAGAGACATAAAGAGTAACAAGAAAACATTCTACAAATACGTTAAAAGCAAAAGGAAGACCAAGGACAGAGTCCAGAGAAGAGCAACAAAAATGATAAAAGGTCTAGAAAACATGACCTATGAGGCAAGAAAAAAAATTGGGTTTGTTTTCTCTGGAAAAGAGAAGACTAAGAGGGGACAAGATAACAGTTTTCAAGTATGTAAAAGGTTGTTACAAGGAGGAGGAAGAAAATTTGTTTTTCCTTAACCTCTGAGGATAGGACAAGAAGCAATGGGCTTAAATTGCAGCAAGGGAGGTTTAGGTTGGTCATTAGGAAAAACTTCCTAACTGTCAGGGTGATTAAGCACTGGAATAAATTGCCTAGGGAGGTTGTGGAATCTCCATCTTTGGAGATTTTAAAGAGCAGGTTGGACAAACACCTGTCAGGGATGATCTAGATAATACTTAATCCTGCCATGAGTGCAGGGGACTGGACTAGATGACCTCTCAAGGTCCCTGCTATCCTATGATTCTATGATAGCTATGGACTTCTAGCTATAGCTATGATAGCTATGGAAATCTAGAGGCAGTGACCGTAGCGGCGTCCTTATGAATTAATTTTTCACTATATTTGGGGTCCCAGATGAGTTATACATAGATCAAGGGAGAAACTTTGAATCTGACATGTTTCAACAAGTTTTAGACACTATGCTGCAGAGGTTCACAGGTGTGAGGTGAATAAGATTCTATATGTATACACATACACACACACACAGAGCATGTGTTTGCAGAGGTACATATTATACCAGCATTAGCAATTTAAAATCTCCATTCTGAATGAAGTCAAAAATAGGTACATTCACTGAAACTATAATTAAATGATATTGGTATATTTGCAAATGTAAAAATGCTTTAAAATTATATACTGTACCTCTTTAAATACAACATGCTTCTTAATATGCCTCACTGTGCCTACATGGTAACTTAAACTACAGTTTTTTGCTTAATTAGACTCATAGACTCATATACTTTAGGGTCAGAAGAGACCAATATGATCATCTAGTCTGACCTCCTGCACAAAGCAGGCCACAGAATGCTACCCATCCACCTCTATAACAAACCCCTAACCTATGTCTGAGTTACTGAAGTCTTCAAAATGTGGTTTGAAGACCTCAAGCTGCAGAGAATCCACCAGCAAGTGACCCATGCCCCACGCTGCAGAGGAAGGCGAAAAAGCCCCAAGGCCTCTGCCAGTCTGCCCCGGAGGAAAATTCCTTCCCGATCCCAAATATGGCGATCAGTTAACCCTGAGCATGTGGGCAAGACTCACCAGCCAGCACTCAGGAAAGAATTCTCTGCTGTAACTCAGATCCCATCTCATCTACATCCCATCACAGACCACTGGGCATACTTACCTGCAGATAATCAAAGATCAATTGCCAAAATTAAGCTATCCCATTATACCATCCCTTCCATAAACTTATCAAGCTTAGTCTTAAAGCCAAATAACTATTTTCACTTAAGGAGTTTTGTTGGGTGAAGTGTGTTGTCAGATGCTCCCGGTGTGGTGCTCTGCTCTGTTCAATGTTGGTATCAATCGGCTGCGTGCGTGTGTTCCCTCTGTGTGCTGTCCCAGCTCTGCGCAGATAGCTGACACAGCAGACCCGAAGAGAACCCCCAGTGACCACAGACTCTAGTAAGGTACGAAGGCACTTCGGCCAGGTTTATTGTCAAACGAAGCACAACGATAGTTCCCTCTAGACTTTACTCTACAGGACATACTACGAATATGTGCCCCCTGGCAATGGACTCAGCTCAGTCAGTGGCAGGACTTTCCACTACCCCCTAGGCTGGACAAAGACATCCACTCAGGGATGCATTCTTATACAGAGGTACAAACAAGTTACACATCACTCCTGACGTATTGAGGTGCAACCACTCTACATAGCAAGGTACAACCCCTCTATATAGTAAGGTGCCGCCTCTCACCTTGTACATGTTGGCTCGAACAAAACAACTCTATCCATCATATTACCTTTTGGCCCTGTCATTTGGATGGGTCAGCCTGTTCCTTGTTATCCATGTGGAGTGTACAAATATGCGCATGTTCTGATATCTGGTGTTCAGTATCTTTTAGGTTTGTCTCTTTTTCAGTATCAGCCCTTTCCTTGCCAGTTTCTGTGAGCAAGGATTGCCTCTGGCTCACAGCTTAACTTTGCTTCATGTTAGCAAAGTCTTGACCATTACTTTAGTTCAGGCCTCAGACCGGGTCTTTGATAAGGGTTTATGTTTCAGGGCCTCATCTTACTACAAATTGTATTTGAGCCCAACCCTATAATAAGTGAAAACAAGGCCTCTGAATCATAGCCACCTGTTCCCTATCCTCCTAAACAAAATTTTAGTATTACTGTAGTTTATGGCAAAATAAATCTTTGGACATTTCTATGGCACTAAAACCATTGTTTTTCTACTCTCTTATCTCCCCTCATTTCTCTGCCCTTCTAATGATTACTGATCTGTCTTCACAGCTCTGCCATGCCTTTTCTAAAGCTTCTCTCTATAGCTCTCTGCTTTTCATGAAAGCTATTATTTCTGACAGCATCCTGTCTCAAAGACAGCAACTTTCATTAAATCTGGTGTACTGAGTAGCAAAGACGAAGCTGGACAGAAATGGAAAGATTCTTTAACTACTTCACTTTTACTATACACACAGCTATGCCTGATATAACACCACACTTAAAATTTGGGGCCGAGTCCACCTTTGGCTTATAAATGTATCACACTCCCATCTACACCCACTTCCCACTGTGTGTACAAATCCCACATCTGAATGTGCACGCACAAACCCAAATAGCTCACACTTGTTTGGGGGAGAGGTTATCCATTTACCATAAGCTGGGTGTTCACTCACACCTCTCTTCAAAAATATGAACTTTATTGCATCTTCTATGCTGCTTTTTGTGTGTGTGTGTGTGTGTGTGTGTGTGTGTGTGTGTGTGTGTGTGTATTAGTTATATCTTGGGTTGCCAACCCTCCAGGATTGTCCTGGAGTCTCCAGAAATTAAAGATTAATGTTAACTAAAGATTGTCATGTGAGGAAACTGCCAGACATGTGTCCAACCAAAATTGGCAACCCTAGTTATAGCCTGTTGGTCTTTAGATTTCACAGGAATACCTATTTAAAAACAAAGCATAGGATTGTGTAGGAGACAGGGTGTTGCAATGTCTTAGCTACATAGGAAACACAGTCTGGCCAAAGAGCTCAGCCAATAGGAGATAATGGGGATATGAACTACAACTTTCATCAGGCACTGTGGTACCAAGGACAGATGCAGTTTAATGACAAACTGAATTGAAACATTCTTTTTTTGGTTCAGTTAACAAACCAGGGTATTTTCATTCAGGTTAAACCCACCCAGAATGAAATATTTCATTTTGATTTTCCCAACAGAAAGGTTTGGGTTTTTTTTGATAAAAATCAAAGTTTGCCCATAGAAAATCCAAATTTAGCAAAAACTTCATTTTCTGTCAAAAAATCATTTCAACAGAAGATTCACAACGAGCTGGCAACATTACCCTTAAATACTGTTGTACCACTAGACTGGATGCAAGTGTGTGTGTGTGTGTGTGTATTTACATGGGAAGCTAGTTTCCACCTTAATCAGGTGACAACTCTCACTATTACATAATTATTTGATTTACAGAGTTTTGCATTTCCAGTTATTTGCTGCACATTTCACAAAAAATTCAAGGCATTGTAAGCAATATTTTCCAAATATGAAAAGGGTCAAAGCAGATAAAAATCTTTCTCCATACAGAAGCTAGACACCACATTTAGATTCTTATCAGTAATGAATTAAATAGAATGAAGCTATTAAAAAGACTGCCAGTCTACAAATATCCTGATTCTCTTAGTGCGGCTGGCAACATTATCCCTAATACAATATTTTTCTTTAGAATAAAAAACAAAACAAAAAGCTGTTCCTTATTTGCCATGGCATGTTGATGATAGCCAACTATAAATACATTATATAATGTAATATAAAACTGTTTATTCATGACTGCTTAAGTGGTGAGGCCACATACATCAGAGATTCTCAATCTTTTTCTTTCTGAGGCACCCTCAACATGCTATAAAAACTCCATGGACCACCTGTGCCGCAACAACTATTTTTCTGCATATACAGCCAGGACCGGCATTAGGGGGTAGCAAGCAGGGCAATTGCCCATGGCCCCATGTCACAGAGGCCTCCACAAACCTGCATTGCTCAGGCTTCGGCTTCAGCCCTGGGTGACAGGGCTTAAGGCCCCAGGCTTCAGCCCCATGCACTGGGGCTTTGACTTTCTGCCCTGGGCCCCAGAGAGAGTCTAATGCTGGCCCTGCTTGGCAGACCCCTGAAATCTGCTCATGGCCCCCCAGAGGGCCCTGGATCCCTGGTTGAGAACCACTGACATACATTATGATATTTGTTTGGTTCCTTAGCTGTAGGAGTAGTTTAAGACACCAGCTGAATGATTCCAATCCCGAGTACATACCTACATATATTTCACTATGATATAAAAGCTTTCAGCCAACTCTAGGGTGAGATTCTGAATACTTTTAGAGCTGCCATATGTGCAAACGACTAGATATATCCCTATCTAGTCATGTATCTATCCAGCTTGGGAATTCACACACTCACCTCCAGGAGTGCATGCAAAATGTGGCATACACTTGCCAAGTGCAAACCTGTGCTTCACAAAAAGTCACACTCATATTTGAATAATTTGCTGTTGTAGAGGTTTATAACCCACAACAGTATTTCCTTAACAGCATTTAACAGAATTCAAGTGTATTTCATCTCATGTGAGAAATCTGGAAGTAACTGAACCCAGTCTTCACTGCATAGCAAGAGTTATGAGACTTCAATGCTAGCTAAACAAACTGAGCATTGCCTATGTGTGATTTGGGACACATCTATCCCAATTTAGTCTTTGGTCCTTATCTTGTACCTACATTTTATGGACAACAAAAATTCATTCAAGAATATAATACTTTCAGGTTGCTCTTCATTCCACTTATACCTTCATATAAAGTATGTATTCCCTCCACCAGTGAATGTGTGTATAATATTATTTTAATACATTTAAAAAATAAGCCCACAGCAGAGATCAGGACCTCATTGCGCTATTGGGAATCAGCAGACACCACTACTGCAGATGGAGCTGTAGAACTTGTACTTTTCTTAGAACTTGAGTATATCACAGAAAAAACTATTCTATCTGAGTTTCTCTTTAAGAATCACTTTCTTAGGTGTAACTGCTGCCTACAGGTTATGCTTATGCAGGGGACATTACACTGTGCCAAAATATTTCAGTTTGGCATTCTGTAAGGGCATGAAGTTAGATGAAGGTTTCTAACCATCACAGGAGTGAAGTTCTAGAACAGCCCTCCAAAGGGAGTAGTGGGGGCAAAAGACATATCTGGTTTCAAGACTAAGCTTGATAAGCTTATGGAGGGGATGGTATAATGAGATTGGTCTTTGACTATTAGTGGTAAATATGCCCAAGGCTTGTGATGGGACGTTAGATGGGGTGGGATCTGAGTTACTACTGAGAATTCTTTCCTGGGTGTCTGGCTAGTGAGTCTTGCCCACATGCTCAGGGTTTAGCTGATCACCATATTTGGGATTGGGAAGGAATTTTCCTCCAGGGCAGACTGGCAGAGGCCTTGGGATTTTTTCATCTTCCTCTGCAGCGTGGGGCACGAGTCACTTGCTGGAAGATTCTCTGCACTTTGAAGTCTTTAAACCATGATTTGAGGACTTCAATGGCTCAGACACTGGTTTGATCCAGGAGTGGATGGGTAGCATTCTGTGGCCTGCTTTGTGCAGGAGGTCAGACTAGATGATCATAATGGTCCCTTCTGACCTTAAAGTCTATGAGTCTACGAATGAGATCAACAGGAGACTTAGATGTTCAGTGACTTAACTTAAAAATGAACTTGGAAGGGATTTCTTCAATATTTTTATCCTGAAGGACCTCCATTTATATAAAATCATCCATTCTGAAAGATCCCAGTGCTCTACAGATCGAATGCAGAGAAGCCACTCCAACAACCATCAACAATACTCTTAGAAAGCAAGGGTCTGTAGTGCCAAATGTCCATGACCACATTGTATGGTGGTATTCCAGGTGTCTAAAAGGTCCACAGTTATTATTGACCTGTTGCAGCCATGTTAATCATGTACAACCATGTGGCAACCACCAGTCCATGGCAGGCAATGTCCCCTCCTGACCTCAGATCTGGTGTGTGGGGACTTTATCTCCATAGTGAGCTATATGACGGAAGAATGCCAGTCAGAAGTGACCAATGACAACTTCAGTCCTCCCGAGGCCTGTTCTAAATAATACATCCCTATTACTGATAAAATTACACCGTCTTATTCTCAATAGTTGCTATAGGCATACACATATGAAATGCCTCCAGCCTCCTCATGTTTTTAACACAACTTCCATGTTTCAGATCCATATAGAAGGATCAGAAGTACACAGATTTGATAAATCCATATTTTTGTATATAATTTCACTTTTTTTTTTGGCTCCAGACCCTATGCAGGTCCTTCATGTCTGAGGCTTCTAATCAATTCTCCTTAGGCTGGATGGATGGCACTGCCCATTTGATGACAATTTACTGCCTAGATAAATGAAATCATCCACTACTTCCATGGTTTATCCAGCAGCACAGATGTCTTGTAGAACAACTTTTGCACCAACACTCTAGATTTTTGTTTTTGTTCAAGAAACTCCAAGCCACTCTCCCTGACTACTGAAATGCAGCCACCTCAGAGGATGGAATGTGGCAACTCTTCTGAGTCAGTAACACTACACAACACTGTGGTTTATTTTGTGGGGGCAGAAGTGGAAAACTAGAGAAACAATTTAGACAGGAGATAAGAGGTTCCTATGGAACGCTATCTTTAATTCACCGAAAGTTCATTGAACATGAAATGTTTCTGCAAAACATTTCAGGTTCTGTGAGTTGGCACTTGGTCATAAAAATTATGACCAACTCTAGTAGCAAGACATCATTTATCAGAAGCACTAGAGGCTAAAAAGTCACTTTCATCAGGAAGTTGCTGTGGAAATTCCCAGTGCAACAGCAGTGTTAAGTGTTGCTTTGCAGAGTATTTTGTAAGAGTTACACAGAAAAAAGCCAGTAATTCCACTTAAAACAGTGTTTTTAATAATACAATAGCTCACAGTAACTGTACCATATTATCATGTGACAACCTTAAATAAAGATTAAATAGTTTGTATCACCTCTATCCATCCATCTACCTTGTCTTACAAGGCACAAGTGAGAGTTACTGAAGCAAAGATTTTTGACACTTGGCTTGAGTCAGGCCTAAAAGTTTGTTTGACAGCCCAAACTTCACTATATTCAGCACAGCACAATTTTCTTAACCCCTAACAGGACCATCTCTAACACTTAAGTTACAGGAAGTACACTCAGCAAAAGCTCTCCAACAGACCTGACACCATTAAGCTTAATATTTGTTCCTGAAGTCTCTGGAATAAGTTATACAGTCATTATTTGCACTAAGGGGTTTCTAAAAGCTTTTAGAAAGCCATCAAGAAAATGATTTTCAACTCCATATACATTCACACTGTTCAATAAAATATCAGCGCTCTCATACACATTTATACAAATGTGTACTGTACACAGCAATTACATCCAAAAAAAGTATGTGTAGATGATAAAGGTTGCAAAGTCAAGCAAGCAAAAGTTAGGAAACGCCAGAATTAAGACTACCCATGCAACATTAATTCATCCACTCTTCATAGAATATCAGGGTTGGAACAGATCTCAGGAGGTCATCTAGTCCAACCCCCTGCTCAAAGCAGGACCAGTCCCCAACTAAATCATCCCAGCCAGGGCTTTGTCAAGACTGACCTTAAAAACCTCTAGGCAAGGAGATTCCACCGCCTCCCCAGGTAACCCATTCCAGTGCTTCACCACCCTCCTAGTGACAAGGTTTTTCCCTAATATCCAGCCTAAACCTCCACCACTGCAACTTGAGACCATTACTCCTTGTTCTGTTAGTATCAGACTGCATCTGCCTAATTACATGATCACATACTATTTTTTCCATGGGACCCCCTGCTCTGTTAAGAGCATAGACTGGATAGTTCTCAGGGAATGAATCAGGGATGTGTAGTGAAGGAGGCTGTTGTCTGCAGGACCCGTGCAGAAATTGTAAGATGTGTAATGAATGAGGCAGGACTTGCAGGAAAAGAAAATGTGGTCTCCTGAATAAGCCAATTAAATGCTGCCTTGAAGTATTGGGTTCTATCCCTGCCTCTGCCACAGAGTTTACACATGATGCTGGGCAAGTTACTTAAGTCAAACTCTTAACAGGTGGCCACTAATTGTATATTTGTCATTTTCTAGGTGTCCAACTTGAAACACCTAGGGCCTGATCTGCAGAAGTTCTCAGCACTCACAACTGCAACTAGAGTAGGTGCAAACTGTGCCTTGAATATAAAAATGCTAAGTACTCAGAAAAATCTGGACATCGGGGCTATAATTGGGCACCCAATATTAAGGGACAATTTTGGCCTTGATGTCTGTGCCTCATCTCATTTTACTGATGTGGTACAAATACTATTTTACCTCACAATATTTTTGTTTATATAAATTCATTAATGTCTATGAAGCATTCATACACTACAATTATGATTGCCCATTATGATGGGGTGTGTCAAGGTTCCTTCCCCACTCCGAACTTTAGGGTACAGATGTGGGGACCTGCATGGACACTTCTAAGCTTAATTACTAGCTTAGATCTGGTATCACTGCCACCACCCCCCAAGTACTACCTTTTTCCCTGGGTAGTCTTGAGACTTCACCAATTCCCTGGTGAACACAGATCCAAAGCCCTTGGATCTTAAAACAAGGAGAAATTAACTCTCTCCCCTCCTTTCTCCCACCAACTCCTGGTGGATCCAGATCCAGCCCCCTTGGATCTAAAAAACAAGGAAAAATCAATCAGGTATTAAGAAAAAGACTTTTAATTAAAGAAAAGAAACGTAAAAGAAAACCCTCTGGGAGAGATTAGCATACCAGCTACTCTCACAGACAACAGTTTTAAAACACAGAGGATGTTCCCCTGGGCACAAATTTAGTTACACAAAAAAATACCCAAATACCCAATTTTGATAATTCCCTTAATGATACCAAGACAAGTTACAAAGAAAATAAACATAAACCTATTTATCCCTTTCTAAAACTTACTACTCTGATAAAAGGCTGGTTCCTTGATCTTTTTCACTCTGGCTGAAACTGAAACTCTAAACAAAGGAAAACTTGCCTCCTTCTTTTTGAAACATCTTGTTCCCCCATTGGTTCCTCTGGTCAGATGTCAGCTAGGCTAGGTGAACTTCTTAATCCTTTACAGGTAAAAGAGGCATTAACCCTTAACTATCTGTTTATGACATGGGTGTTATGAAGGGAAGGGGTTAAGGTGGCTCAGAAGGGGCTAATTAACCTGGAGGAATGACTCTGGGGGCAGATGTAGGGCTGGTCAGTCAAGCCTAATTGAAGATGAAGCCCACCAGGGCCAGGGTAGGCTGGGTTTATATAAAGCCAGGAAGTGAAAGCAGAAGGGGTGAAAGTGTGAGGTCTGCCGGGACTACTCTAGTGAGGTGAGTAGGGGAAGCCCAGGAGAAGCAGCCCTCTCATCCTGACTCTGAGGAAAGGGTTTACCCAAAAGGGTGATGAAGAAAGCCTGCAGCGGAGAGAGTAAGAGGAAGCCCTAGGAATGGCACCAAAGGTTAAGATGGTGCAAATATTGGCTGCTGATTGTAGGGTCCCTGGGCTGGAACCCAAAGTAGCTGGTGGGACCAGGTTCCCATTCAATCCACTTGGAAAGTGGCACAGTCTAGATTGGGAAGTGTTAGTGCCCATGTTAGTGCCACAGCCCTAGGCAGTTTTTGCCCTGGCCTCCATGTTCAGGAAACGAGCATACACGTACTCTCAAACAAGAAGCATTTCCACGAAAGTAACCGTTGGGGCTAGGCAAATTTTGTGGTCAGCCAGTTCCTGACAGCGCCCCCCCCCCTCCCCATGAGGGTGGTAACGAGACATCTGTAAATCTCCTAATTAGGAGAAACCTGGCCAAAAAACTGAACACGTCATTACCCTTATAAATTGCCCACCGTGCAAGTGGTGGGCAGGGAGAAACGCAGAAACCCGTACCCGTAACCGAGCCTGATCAACTCGAGGTCTCCCTCGGCTCCGTGTTCTCAGAAGCCTATCTGTTTGCCAGTGGTGATGAAACTTTTGTGGTTTGTGTGTGTAAGTATGCCTAGCTGCTAATTCTGCTAACTAACTGAGCCTGTAATCGTCTGTTGTAAGCCGGAGACGAAAGCCGATTCTAGCCGCCCCAAGGCTCCTGCGAGGGGAAACCCACTAACCAGGAAACCTTGAACGCAAGGGGGATTGGCCGGAGTCTCACGGCAATCTTTAACTGTCTTATTGCATTTTTTTTACTTAGACGATAATTGCATTTATGCTTAATAATAGTACCAATAGCACCTTTACTAACCCTTGGAAGGACCTGAATAACTACTGGGACCTAGAGCGGTACCAAGGTCAGCTTCTGTTTGTGATTGCAGTATTTTTATTATTTGTTCTAGTATTGTATTGTAGGCCCAAGTTGTAACTAGTATTAAGTTGCTCCTTATCCGCACCTGTGACCCATTCAATAAACCCTCAATTTTAACCCTACGACTCATTGTTTGCGTTATCCCCATCGCTACCTTCGGGGCACTTGTCACCCCTCCCGAGGACATCCAGTGATCGAGCCTCCGCCCTATCCCAGCGCTCATTACCTGGTAGATAACAGGCACCTTGTGACCGTTTCGGTGGAACGAGGGGCGAGAGTAATCAGAGATCAACAGGAAGACTATCTGGAATGGTACCCAGACAGTGGGTGTGGGGAAAACTGTATCATGGCTTGGCTGGAGGGCCAAGCCACGAACAGGAAGCACTGTGACTCCTAGAGAGCAAGAGGGGCCATGGCATGAGCTGAGAGATGGAAGAGGTTGTCAGATGAGGCAGAGCTAATCCCTAGATATAGCTATGAGGAGATGCCTCAGTGGGGAGTGTACCCTGTGACACCCACGATGAGAAAAACCCATAAGGAAATTAATGATTCCATATTCAGTGCAATGTTTGGATGGTGTGCTGTTAAAGGCATAGAGGCACACCTGGAGTGATGACAATACTGAATAGCTTCCTATTTAATGAGCACTTGACAGTCTGTGTTTTTAAGTAAGTTTTTTTAAAACGTAAACTGATTTAAAAAAACCCAGAAATTTCAACACGTGGAACCATACTGACCCTCATGTGGGTCACCAACAGACCTAGCACCTTTAGAATGAGTGCACAGACCTCTACCACTTGAGCTAGCAGGGTAATTGGTAGCAGAAGAAGATAGTTATCCTCTATGGCAGTGTTTCCCAACATTCTTCTGTCAGTAAATGGCTGTGAAAAACATTGCCAAAGCATGTTTCATCTGCCTCTGTTGACTGGTCCCCATAGAACAGTGTTTCCCAAACTTGGGACACCATTTTTGTAGGGAAAGCCCCTGGCAGGCTAGGCCAGTTTGTTTACCTGTCCTGTCCACAGGTCCGGCCGATCGCAGCTCCCCCTGGCCACGGTTTGCTACTCCAAGCCAATGGGAGCTGCTGGAAGTTGGAAAACAGCTGATTAATTTTATTCATTTGCTTAAGGGGAGTAAGCCCAATAGCTATTGCTCTGTATGAAACAGACTTTTCAGCCACAGGATTAGAAGAAACTTGTCAGAAAACAATTTTCATTCTCATGTAGCAGGGAAGGATGCTATTTAAAGATCAAACAGAGACACGAGGCCAGAGTACAGGCCTCTGCTCTGTAGCCATATCTTGTGGTCTGTACCTGCCACTAAGATCACACATTTTTCACAAAGCATTTCAAAAAGAAACTGAAGTGTTCACAATACTGCATACAGCCTGCTATTAAAGAAAGTCAAAGCTACTGGTATGGCATAAGCCTCTTAAGAGGGCAACTTCAGTTCACAGAAAAATCTATCCTATTGACAGGTCTGTCTCAACACATAGTGTACTTTAAAAACTTTATGGCACTACTGAATAGATTTTTGGCTGTGTGCAGTGGAAATCAATTCTTCAAATTTCTTATGTGGAATTAACATGTTTCATTAGAGAAGCTTCTGCTGGATATTTATTTATACAATCCATGGCCAGAGATATAAGCATGAATGCAGTATCATTCCATCCTAAGACACTGCATATTTGTACGGAAATCCACACTATCCACTAGTCAATGACCATTCTGAAGAGAAATTTTACAACAATGGGATGGAGAAGCTCTGGTAACTACTTCTTTGAATTATTTCCTCAAACTGTCCCAAAACCTCAAGAGAAAAATCCACAAAAAGTAAAAGGTTAAGGGAAGAAGGATTTTTTTTTATGAAGAGCATTAAAAGTTGTGGTTAGAGTAACCTACTGAGGACAGGTGGGGTGTAGAACTTTCAGTGTGGAAGGCTAGCAAGGTCATGGCCCTAGTCACCAGAGTTCCTTTCCTGGGACACCCCATGCACTCTGGGTGGGGCCCAACATTTACCCAGGCTGATATTCGCTGATATCTGGGTGGCTTTGATGCTCCAGTTCTTATCTTAAGAGGCTCAGCCCTATAGCTGGGCCCCAGATTGACAACCGCAGAAGGAATTAACACAGAGGAACCATCCCAAAGCTGGGTTAAGAACTCCTCCTTCAAGAAGCCTTATGAGGCTGTGATCTTAAACTGAGTTCACAGGTAAATAGAGAGGAATGACCCTCTCTCAAAGTGAGTCAGCATTCAGGGAGGAGCCATCGGGCAGCAGTTGTCAAGGAGCTCCAGCCTTCATTTGGCCCTTTCTCCAGGAGCTGAGGACTGAAAGTCTGCTCTCCTCCTAGGTCTGCCCTCAACTGAGCTGGGTTTCTCACTTTTAAGTTCCTCCCTTCAATCCTGACATCTCTCCCAGGTGTGATGGGGTGGAGCCACCTCAGCCCACATGAGCTTATTAAACCCATGTTGCCTAATGTGAGTATGTATACACCATCACTAGATACTCTCCACCCCCTTTGCAGAGGCTACTGTTGACAGTAGTGGTAGGACACAGAACTTGGGCTCCTTAAGTGCGAGGACCCTCACTGTACTAGGGGATGCTAGGAAAACATGGGTATATAAAAGGGGCTCCTTGTTCACTCTCTCTTCCTTGAGAATGCACAACCTGGCCATGGGCAAGAATCTAGAGTAACATTTAACTAAAGTATGAAATTGCTGTGTTGGTACCTTTAATGGCTCTGATGACTATTGAAACCAGGAAAGGCCTCCTTTAGTGTTCCTGCAGTGTGTGGGAAGTGGGTAGTATCCTTTAAATAGTTTGTGAACCCTCTAGTGGCCCTCATTATCTTTTGTTCCAGTAGTCATCAACCCTGCCAGAGCAACAGTCTATATATGTAGCTAGGTTTCTGTGTTGTATGTAGTTAGTTTGGATTCTACTATGTCTGTGTGGTTTCTTGATATTACATATGTGGTGTAAAGATCAAAGGACACAACAGTTCCATTAAACTAAAAAACAATTCAAGTACAAGCTAGAATCCAAAGAAGTCTCAAGGAAAAAAAGGGAGCGATCCAAGGAAAGACAGGGGCTGGGAGGACACTTTTACAGTACTGGCAATCCCAAGGAGTCAAAAAAAGAAAAATCATGAATTAGGTTGAAAAAAAAATCATGAAATTTAAAAATTCAAATTTGAAGTTCTTTTTATTCATGTTTTGAGTCTTTAGGGTACACCTGGTCATGTTTTCAAGCTTCTCACAACCATGAGGGCCAGACACTTATATTTGTTTTATGAAAGCTGAAAATCTCAAGATTCCAAGAGCTAAAAAACTGTACAAGTGCTTATCTATAAATGCTAGAAGTCTAAATACTACAATGGCTGAATGAGAGTTCCTGGAATTAAATGAGGATATTGATATAAGAGGTATCATGGAAACATGGTAGAATGATGATAATCAATGGGATGTAGTAATACTAGGGTACAAAATATATGGATTGCAAAGCAGTACACTGTGACCCAGGGACCCCTGGAGGCCAACTGAACAGGGCACAGGAGGTGCACATTATTTTTACAGGAATCTTCTGGGTCAGATATATGCATAATAGTTCACCAAAGAGTGGCATGTGAGGTCTCTACTAAGAGCCCACTGGTTGTCAATCATTATGAAATGTGTGTATGGATAGCATTTAAGAAGTTATGTATTTATACTGAAAATTATGTTCTTACGATCTTGGAGTTAAGGCAGATCACCAGGAGGTGACATGTCTCAGATATGTTCCTTTCAGGCAGGAGACAAGACACCTATCTCCCTATCTGCTCATTTGTGTATTGTATGCTTTACATTGTATGTCTGTTTGCATACTGAACCACAGACAAAATAAGTTATTGCAAAATCTACAAGATGAAACAAACAGCAGGGGGTGTCCTGTTTATGAATGAAGACAAAGGCTGAGCCTGGGCAGCCAAGAAACAAACTGAATCGTTTATCTAGGTGGCAAGCTGACACTGAGTTTGTCTCAAAGGGACGCTATTAAGGGCCCAAAAGCAAGCTATTCCGATGGGTAGGAAAGATAGAAAATGTGGCAAAAGACCACCTTGGCTTAACCACGAGATCTTGCGTGACCTACAAAATAAAAAGGTGTCATATAAAAAATGGAAACTAGGTCAGATTACAAAGGATGAATATAGGCAAATAACACAGGAATGCAGAGGCAAGATTAGAAAGACAAAGGCACAAAATGAGCTCAAACTAGCTATGGGAATAAAGGGAAACAAGAAGACTTTTTATCAATACATTCGAAGCAAGAGGAAGACCAAGGACAGGCTAGGCCCACTGCTCAGTGAGGAGGGGGAAACAGTAACAGGAGACTTGGAAATGGCAGAGATGCTTAATGACTTCTTTGTTTCGGTCTTCACTGAGAAGTCTGAAGGAATGTCTAATATAGTGAATGCTTACGGGAAGAGGGTAGGTTTAGAAGATAAAATAAAAAAAGAGCAAGTAAAAAATCACTTAGAAAAGTTAGATGCCTGCAAGTCACCAGGGCCTGATGAAATGCATCCTAGAATACTCAAGGAGTTAATAGAAGAGGTATCTGAGCCTCTAGCTATTATCTTTGGGAAATCATGGGAGACGGGGGAGATTCCAGAAGACTGGAAGGGGGCAAATATAGTGCCCATCTATAAAAAGGGAAATAAAAACAACCCAGGAAACTACAGACCAGTTAGTTTAACTTCTGTGCCAGGGAAGATAATGGAGCAGGTAATTAAAGAAATCATCTGCAAACACTTGGAAGGTGGTAAGGTGATAGGGAATAGCCAGCATGGATTTGTAAAGAACAAATCGTGTCAAACCAATCTGATAGCGTTCTTTGATAGGATAATGAGCCTTGTGGATAAGGGAGAAGCGGTGGATGTGATATACCTAGATTTTAGTAAGGCATTTGATACGGTTTCGCATGATATTCTTATAGATCAACTAGGAAAGTACAATTTAGATGGGGCTACTATAAGGTTGGTGCATAACTGGCTGGATAACCGTACTCAGAGAGTAGTTGTTAATGGCTCCCAATCCTGCTGGAAAGGTATAACAAGTGGGGCTCCGCAGGGGTCTGTTTTGGGACTGGTTCTGTTCAATATCTTCATCAACGATTTAGATGTTGGCATAGAAAGTACGCTTATTAAGTTTGCGGACGATACCAAACTGGGAGGGATTGCAACTGCTTTGGAGGACAGGGTCAAAATTCAAAATGATCTAGACAAAATTGGAGAAATGGTCTGAGGTAAACAGGATGAAGTTCAATAAAGATAAATGCAAAGTGCTCCACTTAGGAAGGAACAATCAATCAGTTTCACACATACAGAATGGGAAGAGACTGTCTAGGAAGGAGTATGGCAGAAAGAGATCTAGGGGTCATAGTAGACCACAAGCTTAATATGAGTCAACCGTGTGATACTGTTGCAAAAAAAGCAAACGTGATTCTGGGATGCATTAACAGGTGTGTTGTAAACAAGACACAAGAAGTCATTCTTCCGCTTTACTCTGCGCTGGTCAGGCCTCAGCTGGAGTATTGTGTCCAGTTCTGGGCACCACATTTCAAGAAAGATGTGGAGAAATTGGAGAGGGTCCAGAGAAGAGCAACAAGAATGATTAAAGGTCTTGAGAACATGACCTATGAAGGAAGGCTGAAGGAATTGGGTTTGTTTAGTTTGGAGAAGAGAAGACTGAGAGGGGACATGATAGCAGTTTTCAGGTATCTAAAAGGGTGTCATCAGGAGGAGGGAGAAAACTTGTTCACCCTAGCCTCCAATGATAGAACAAGAAGCAATGGGCTTAAACTGCAGCAAGGGAGATTTAGGTTGGACATTAGGAAAAAGTTCCTAACTGTCAGGGTAGTTAAACACTGGAATAGATTGCCTAGGGAAGTTGTGGAATCTCCATCTCTGGAGATATTTAAGAGTAGGTTAGATAAATGTCTATTAGGGATGGTCTAGACAATATTTGGTCCTGCCATGAGGGCAGGGGACTGGACTCGATGACCTCTCGAGGTCTCTTCCAGTCCTTGAGTCTATGAGTCATGAAATGAGGGTTGCAGTTGGGTGACCATTACTCAACCAGACATGAGTATCTAGTAAATGAAGTCTAGACTCTAGAATGTGTGTTATGATTTCATATGTAAGCATGTTTCCAAAACTTCTACTTGCTTTAGTACTTTGTACTTGACATGACTATAAGCATATGTAAGTTCTGTGTGTTAAGCGGACCTGTGATCTGAGGTGGAACTGGTAAGCTGACATGTACTGCTTCTTTGGAAGCAGCAAATTTGAATATTGTAAGTGTCCACTGGACCAGGGCGTGCACATCTCGGGAGATGCTAAAAGGGCTCAAGTGTTGGAGTGTACCTATTGCTAAGCAATAGAGAGATAGAAGGGCCTTCAAGACTGGTGGGGGTGGGGCTTGTGTTGCCTGTGGCCAGTGGAGTTGGGGGATCTGACCCCCAGCAGGCATAGACATAACTTCCTCATGCTAAGGGCAAGTGGTAGCAAGGTGCCTCAGAAGCCTGGGTACTCCTGGGAACCATCACATACATCTTATACACAAAAAAATGTTCTGCTATGGGATCACCATGCCTGATGTCACTAGTTACGCACAACCTGTCTCCCACTCATCGTAACGCAAAACCTGTTACTTTACATACTCATCCATTACACAATATCAAACCCCTCCTTGTATCCTCTGCTTTGTACGAGAATAAGAATAGCCAAACTGGAGGCCCAGAGGCAAGGATGAGTGACTCACAATGATTCTTAAATGTGTGGTCCTCCAGCAACCCTCTCCCCTAACATTGAATTCTGGCTCAGCTATGTAAAGTGTCTGCTCAGGCCCAGGAAGCTGCATCCCCCATGAACTGCTAAATCTTATAATGCACCATAGGACCTTCAAATCCTTGGGGAATGTCTACACAAACACTTACTGCACAACAAGCTGAAGCATAAATCTACAGTGCCGCAGTGTGTTGTGCACTAACTATCCACATGGACCCTGCTGCTATGCACTAAAGGTCTTAGTGTGCACTGACATAGTGCGGGTTGAAATAGCAGTACGTCAAAGGGAACTTTTAGTGCTCCCGAATTCAGAAAAATGCACACCCTATTGTATACTTAATTCAGATGGAAAAGGCCTAAAGACCAAATACTGCAGCGGGGCCCCAAAAGTTTAGTTTTTAAGATAAGGAGGGTGTCACTGAGGATCAGTAAGGAGGAATCTGGGTGGCTGTAGACATGGCATTCCAAAGGAAGATACTGGTAATGAGACCAAAATGTTGAATGGCTACATGAGCAGCAGTCAGTGATAAACACTTACTCCATCCTCACCTCCCAAGTGCCAAAACTTTCTCACATTCAATAACAAGAGCCTGAACTCTACCAACCCAAGCTCATTTTCCTGACTCATCATCCTCCCTGCCAACCTGAACCCCACAGTTGCCAAAATCATCTTGCATCCTTCTCCATAAGAACCCTACCTTTTCACTTTATTTTAGTTGTGGTCTTTGGTATTATTATAATATGGTGCGATAATGTGGAAAGCCATAACTACAGTTACCTGGCTCCTCAGTTAGATGGGAGAGAAATGACAGTGGTGTATGCAGGAGGGCCATTGGAATGCATGCCCACAGATTCCTGCAGTTTACAGAGTATTCTATGAAAAGTCCTCTTAAAAAAAATAAATAAGGAAGGTGGACCTATTTCATGCAGCTTCAGAGTCTTCAATGGTATCTCAATGCAAGAACCAGAATCTGCCAGCCTGAAAAGAGATTATCAGAAGTAATCTCACCGTACACCTGTTCAGGGATTGCATCTTGTACAAAAGTAGGGCTAAAGCACACCGTTTGTTTAGAAATGTAGTCTCTCAGGAGAATCCGACATGCATTGAATGACTCACGGAAATACTGCACATTATAACTACAGGGAACCATCAAAAGAATCCCGGTGATCAATAGAACACACTGTGGTGTTTTCAGGAAGAAAATTATTTTGAAAAGCAGAGGATTCATTCCAAAGGGTTGGGTTGAAATCAAAGATATGGTGTTATCAGGCCTGAACAGAAGTGTCAAGTTCTTGCATGAGATCCAAAGCAAAGATGTGTAAGCGGCATTACAATTGACTGATGTAGATCTGTCAGAAATCTTTTTGCTAAGCCATATTTATTTGAATGCTAAATGAAACTTGCCACTATTTTACTTAAAAAAAAAAATCAGACTTTCAGAGGATGGGGGGGGAAAGTGAGAAGTAGTGGATGTAATGTGAATTATAGCACAAAGGTTGTTTCTTTTGGATCTTAGAAGAACCCTGCTTTGCCTCACACATCTTTTACAGCTGCATATTTCTTGCAAACAAGACAATGGTAGTGTGACGGGTTTCCTCTAGGGTGCCACTTGGAATTGGGGCTTGGAATTGAGCCCGCCTGACCCACCAGCCTGGGCTCCCTTTACACTGTTCTGCAGGGGCAAGCCAGCCAAGTCCTCCCTCAGGACTCAGACTGCACTTAACCAGCACGCATACAGGTAGGGAAACACCCAGCTGCAGCTTTATACACAGATGCTGAGATCAGCTAAGGAACTGCCCAGTGCTCAAGTGCACACCCAAAATTATACCATCTTATGCTGCACAGAGAACTGTACAGCGTAAGCTCATGAAATTCATCCTCTCCCTCAATGTGGAGAGAGATATGCAACAGCTTTTTGCTCCTGTGATGGGGTCAAGATTCACCACTGCTGGTGTCTCCCGCTGGTTGCTCCAGGAATTAGCTCTGTCCACCGCAGAGCGCCCTCAGCTCATGGTGTCTCGTCCGCTGTCTGTTCTGCTCTGGAACCCGCACTACTCTCCGCTCAGTGGCGTCCCCTTCAGGACACTGCCCTCTGGCAGTGCCCACTACTCCAGACTCACTCCCTTCTGGGGGAAGGGGTTAACAGCAGTCCTTGGGACTCACAACTGCCTCAGTGGCCAACCGCAGCCCACAGTCTAGCCCCATAGCTCAGGGGCAAGTTGAAGTCTGTATTGGCCACCATCTTCTGCGGCCAGGTGCACTATAAGGAGGGGAAGGGGGAGCCCAGGCCCGCTCACTTCTTTGGGTCCCAACCCAGGGACCCTCTAGCAGCAGCCTCCTTCTGCCCTCCTTCATTCCCCTCCTGTCTGCTTTGCTTCCCTGGGCCACTTCCCCTTTGGCCCTGTGCACCTCCTCAGCCCTTTGCAGCAGGGCCCGCAGCCTGGCAGGTAACAGGGCTGGAGCTCTTTCTTGCTCCTCCAAACCTACCCAGCACTGCTCTGTGCAAGGTGCTAGCTCCTTCCTCAGGAGCCAGTCCTCCTCCCTAGCCAGCCAGGGAGTGACTGACTTCTTCTCTTCTAGGCAGCCTTTATATAGGGCCTCACCTGGCCCTGATTGGCTCCCTACAGGCCTTTGCCAGCCTCCACAGCTGCAAAGGCCTGTTCCAGCCCTTTTCTCAAGGGGTGGGGCAACCACCCCACCACAGCCCCCCCAGTTATGAGTTCCACACACTGGGTTTTAGACAAACAAAAATAAGTTTATTAACTACAAAAAGATAGATTTTAAGTGATTATAAGGGATAGCAAACAGATCAAAGCAGATTACCCAGCAAATAAAACAAAATGCAATCTAAGATTAATATACTAAAGAAATTGGTTACAAGTAGAAAATTCTCACCCTAAATGATGTTTTAGGAAGATTGCAGAAATTCTTTAGGGCAAGCTGCCCTTGCTTGCAACTTAAAACTTCAAAATATTCCTTTTACAGGCCAGACACGCTCTAGCCTGGGCTCAGCCCTTCTTCCCCAGCTCAGTCTCTTTGTTTCTCAGGTGTTTCCAGCAGCCTTCTTTCAGGGAGTTAGTGAAGAACAAACTACAATTATGCCACTCCCCTGCCTTAAATAGTTTTTGCATATGGAGTCCTTTGTCTCCCAGTGTGGTTCTGACCCCCGGTTAGAGGAAAAAAACTAGTACTATCATGGAGTCCAGTACCAGGTGATTTGATGACATGACCCTGCAGCCATAACTCAGAGGCTGTTTGTAGCGTTCCCAGGAAGACTTCACAGGGAGTGAATAGCATCTTTATAGACCTCTTGTTTTCCCAACCAGCCATCTGGACTGATTGCATTCTGTCTAGTGGGCATTCCCCAGGTGTAAACACATTTGTAATAGATGCATAGACAATATTCCTTACTTCAGATATAAAAATGGTACATGCAAAGAAATAGGATAATACTATTTAGTAAATCCTAACCTTTTCAATGACACCACCTCACATGACCTATCTGGTATAAAACACATCATAGTTATGCCATAATCATATCACAACACTATTTTTATGAATGATATGGGGGCGTAGTGTCACAGGTTGGAGTTTATGCTGTCCGATGAGAATAAGAAATCAGAATAAGAAATCCCTTGTGGTATAAAAATCAGACTAGGGTTATCTAAAGTCCATGGAAGCTGCTGTAGCTCCTACATAGACCTCAGGCTTTTATTTTTCTTCAATTGTTTCATTTTTAACAAAACAGATTGATATGCTCAAATAACTTGCTCTGAAGTGACTTGCTGTCATCTCGGGAGAATATTTATGGCTAAGGATTTGAGAAGTGAAAGTTTTGTCACTGCTTACTGGGAACTAGGAGTAAACTTTTCACCCTCCCCCATTAGCAATAGCACAGAGTCTCTTTACCATTTTCAGAGACGCTGGGCACCCCAAGCACCCACTGAAATCAATGGGAACCATGGTGCTCACCACATCTACAACTGATACCCACCCAGTGCATAATGTGTCCCCACACAGATGAGGTTAAACATTCTTCAATTCATCAGTTCTTTTAGGGGTGAAGGGACCGACACAGAGTCAACATTTGCCAAGATTCCCAATCCCTGAGAAGTTTACATTGTTCCTTGTTATTGCTTATATGGCCATTGTTGTTGCAATATACAGCACATAGTAATAATTTTCTTTGGGAATTGTGAGGCGTTAGACACAAGTCCCAGTTTGAATTTGCACTAAACACACACTGCTTTGCAAATACAGCACACCTTTAAAATATATTATGTTTTTACACACAGCATGCCCATTCTGTGAAATTAAATTATATGAAGGGTAAAAGTATTTGATGTTTTGTAATATTTTTGAAACTAAGTCCCTTCCCTTGTCCCTGCAGAAATCCCCACTACCATGCCCTACTGTACTGAGTACAGGATTTGCCCCGATATCGATAGGAATTGTTAATAGACATCTGACAGCTCATTGCACTACTACTCCTGTTCCTCTATTTCTGCTCTCTGTCTCTTCCTACAATTTTGTTAATGAATAAAATAAAGCATTTGTATTTTTCTTAAATAAATATTGTTACTATAAGCCCATTATACCCAGGAATGTCCACAAAGAGAACAATATTTCTAATCCATAGCTAACTTTTGATGCCATAAATATGTGTTTTATGCTCTGTGTCATAATCTGATTAGGATTCAAAAGTTATTTATGAGCTTTTCTAGCTAGCTGAGCACAATTGCCTGCACACAGATGAAAATGCATTACAGGAGGTTCAAACTTACAGGAACTTCAAACTTCAGTTCTTACACTTTTTTTTTTAAGAATAAAATATGTAGGTGTTTGGCCTTTAAAGTTGTCAACCAGCTCACCCTGAACAACTTCTCTTTCCTCTCCTCTACCAAGATGATGATGTATTTTTATCCTACATAAAGAATAGGTAAAATACATTATTATCCAATTCTCCAAACTTGCTCTGTTCTTTAAAGTTAGCCTCAGGGCACTGACTCAAATTGTCAGTTTTCCTGCTCCATTAGAATTATGTCATTTCTGATTTGATTTTTTCTTTATTAACTTTATATTACATACCTATTGATTTTTTTAACTGAAGGCCGACAATAACCCTGCCCCTCAATACACACTAGATCTGTGCATGCAAAGGGTTGTATGAGTTGTAAAGGTCAGAGACATTATTTTCCTTATTTCTCTTTGCAGCCTTCTTTGTGCTCCTTTGCAGGACATATACTGAGGAACCAGAGGCAATAAAAGAACTAAGAAATGATAAAGCCATTAGCGGCACCAGAGATTATAGAAATCTCTTACATACAAATGATAGTTTACCAGTAAATAAAATTAGACAGACTTTTAATATTGCAGTAATAACAGCCCAGTACCTCAAATGCAAAGAAATTCAAAGTTAAGTATTAGAGGTGAAACCCTGGCACTACTGAAATCAATGGGAGTTTTGCCATTGACTTCAGTGGAGCTAGGATTTCACCCTAGATATTCAGTATCAGCACCTAGATAGCAAAGAGCTCACCGTAAGTAACTCACATGGTAGTTTTATCACTGATTTCCATGGGAGTAGAAGCAAGAACAGGCTTTAAGAAAATTTGAAGCTTTGCTACTAGTGCATTTTATTTGCGAGATTGCATTTTTGTTACAACTATCCCAGATGTAATGTTTTAGTCCATTGTCATTGGACTGTCATGATTCCTCTCACAACAGCATTTACTATAATTATATCAAACTACTTCTTATTATATATTGAGGGTCAGCAACGTGCTTGGGGCTGTACAGGGAGACGTGATCACTGAGCAGCTTACAATCTAGAATAGACACAGACAAAACAGTTCAGATACTGGCACAAAATGTGCTCTGCGGTATGTAACAGGTTGAGTTGGTGTCAGAATCTTGCAGATGTCATTATCCAAACTTTGCAGAAGAAATTTATCTGGAGGAGGTATCTGAAGGATGAGTGAGACATTTTTAGGCACACAAGAAGAAGATAACAGAGAAGGAATTAAGATCAGAGTGGGAGAGAAAAATAAAAGAGAGGTTAAAAAGACTAAGCAAGGCAGTTTGATTTAAATCAAAGCAATTTAAATCAGTGATTTAAGTCACCAAGTGGAAAGTCTCAATTTAAATCAATTTTAATCAACTTTTCCATTTGCACTTCAGCAATTTTCAGTGTGGCCACCAAAAGTGCTGTAATTGGCCTCCAGAGGTATTCGGAGGTTTCCCAGGCCTGGTCTACACTACACTACGATTTAACGCTGTACCCATCCACACTATGAGGCCCTTTATACTGATATAAAGGGCTCTTTAAATAGGTTTCTGTACTCCTCCCCAATGAGAGGCGTAGCGCTAAAATCGGTATTACCATATCAGATTAGGGTTAGTGTGGCCACAAATCGACGGTATTGGCCTCCGGGCGGTATCCCACAGTGCACCACTGTGACCACTCTGGACAGCAATCTCAGCTCAGATACAGTGGCCAGGTAAACAGGAAAAGCCCCGCGAAATTTTGATTTTCATTTCCTGTTTGCCCAGCGTGGAGCTCTGATCAGCACGGGTGGCAATGCAGTCCCAAATCCAAAAAGAGCTCCAGCATGGACCGTATGGGAGATACTGAATCTGATCGCTGTATGGGGAAACAAATCTATTCTATCAGAGCTCCATTACAGAAGACGAAATGCCAAAGCGTTTGAAAAAAAGATCTACAGGCTACACAGTGCTGCGTGACAAGCTAACGGGAAGCCAGGGACTCAAACAGACACTCATGGAGGGAGGGAGGGGATACTGAGGACTCCAGCTATCCCACAGTCCACAGCAGTCTCCGAAAAGTATTCGCATTCTTGGTTGAGCTCCCAATGCCTGTAGGGTCAAACACATTGTCCGGCGTGGTTCAGGGAATAGCTCGTCAATTTACTCCCTCCCCCCCTCCCATGTGAAAGAAAAGGGAAAGAAATCGTTTGACTTTTTTCAATGTCACCCTATGTCTACTGAATGCTGCTGGTAGACGCGATGCTGCAGCAGTGAAGAGCAGTATCCGGTCCTCTCCTCTCCCCGGTGGCAGATGGTGCAGTAGGACTGCTAACCGTCCTTCTTATCAACCCGTGAGTGCTCCTGGTTGGCTTCAGGTGAGGCTGGCCGGGGGTGCCTGGGTGAAAATAGAAATGACTCCCGGTCATTCCCAGTAGATGGTACAGAATGGCTGGTAACCGTCTTCATCATAGCAACTGGGCTGAGCTTCAATCAGCCCCCTCCCTTTCATGTGAAAAGAAAAGATTCTGTACTGCCTGGACTATCATAGCAGTGGGATGCTGGGCTCCTCTCCCCCACACTGCTTAATGTCCTGCCTGGACTATCATAGCACCAGGAGGCTGCCTCCCCCTCATTTAATGTCACTAAAAACTCAGTGTTTCTTATTCCTGCATTCTTTATTACTTCATGACACAAATGGGGGGGACACTGCCACAGTAGCCCAGGAAGGTTAGGGGAGGAGGGAAGCAACGGGTGGGGTTGTTGCAGGGGCACCCCCCGTGAATGGCATGTAGCTCATCATTTCTGCGGGATCTGACACAGAGCAGCTGTACTCTCTGATACACTACTTCTCTAGTACATTTGCCCCATATTCTAGGCAGGACTGACTCTATTTTTAGAAACCATAAAGGAGGGATTGACTCAGGGAGTCATTCCCAGTTTTGCTTTTGCGCCCCCGGCCGATCTCAGCCAGGGGCACCCATGATAGCAGCAGACAGCACAGAAGGACAGATAACCGTCATCTCATTGCCAAATTACACTGGCAGCAGATGGTACAGAACGACTGGTAACCATCTCTGCTATCATGCAAAAGCAAATGAATGCTGCTGTGTAGCGCTGGAGTATCGCCTCTGTCCGCGGCATCCAGTCCACATATGGTGATTGTAAAAAAAAAAGCTGAACGGGCTCCATGGTTGCTGTGCTGTGGCATCTGCCAGGGCAATCCAAGGAAAAAGGGCGCAAAATGTTTGTCTGCCGTTGCTTTCCCGGAGGAAGGAATAACTGACAACATTTACCCAGAACCACTCGCGACAATGATTTTTGCCCCATCAGCCACTGGGCTCTCAACCCAGAATTCTAAGGGGCGAGGGAGACTGTGGGAACTATGGGATAGCTATGGAATAGCTACCCACAGTGCAACGCTCCGGAAATTGACGCTAGCCTCGGACCATGGACTCACACCGCCGAATTAATGTGCTTAGTGTGGCCACATGCACTCCACTTTATACAATGTGTTTTATAAAACCGGTTTATGTAAAATCGGAATAATCCCGTAGTGTAGACGTACCCCCAGAATGCCTGTTCAGCCACCCTGCTCATCAGTTTGCACTCTACTGCCCTGGCCTCAGGTGACCCGCCCTTTAAATGCCCTGGGAATTTTAAAAATCCCCTTCCTGTTTGCTCAGCCAGGTGTGGAATACAATCAGTGAATCTTTCCAGGTGACCATGCCTTTATGCGCCAAACAAGCCCCAGCATGGAGCAATGGCAAGTTGATGGACCTCATCAGTGTTTGGGGGGAGGAAGCTGTGCAGTCACAGCTGCGCTCCAGCTGTAGGAATTACGATACCTATGGGCAGATATCAAGGGCCATGCTGGAAAGGGGCCATGACCGGGACGCAGTGCAGTGCAGGGTTAAAGTGAAGGAGCTGCGGAGTGCCTATTGCAAAGCCTGCGAGGGAAACCACCGCTCTGGTGCTGCCCCCACGACCTGCCATTTTTACAAGGAGCTGGACGCTATACTTGGGGGTGACCCCACTGCCAATCCGACGACCACGATGGACACTTCAGAGCGGGAGGGGGAAGAGGAGGAGGGAGAGGGGGAGGGGGGGAAGAAACCGAGACTGAGAGTACTGGGGTGGGGGGAAACACCCCGGAGTCCCAGGAGGCATGCAGCCAGGAGCTCTTCTCAAGCCAGGAGGAAGGAGCGGGTTCCCGGTAAGCGGCTTTTATTTTCAGGATGGAAATGTTTCAGGTGAGGAGGGGGGGTTAAGGCTGCATGCATGCATGCCTAGAATAGCCCATTGATGTGGTCTATCATGTCACGGTAATCAGCCTCAGTAATCTCTTCAAAAGTTTCAGCCAGAGAGTGGGCAATGCGCTTGCGCAAGTTTATAAGGAGAGCCACTGTGGTCCTTGTCCCAGTCAGGCTAACGCTTCCGCACCACTGTGCTGCGAGGGGTGGGGGGACCATTGCTGCACACAGGCAAGCTGCATAGGGGCCAGGGCGGAATCCGCATTGCTGTAGAAGACCCTCCCGCTCTTCCCAGGTGACCCGCAGCAGCGAGATATCTTCCAGGATTAACTCCTATGGAAAATGTTGGGAGATTGTTCAGTGTAGGTGCTTTGCGCCCTGCAGCACTTTGCTTTCCCCAACGCACCGTAACCCCAGCACAGCCCTGAAGCAATCATTCCCCCTTCCCAGGTGACCCGCAGCAGCAAGATAGCTTCCAGGATTAACTCCTGTGGAAAATGTTGGGACACTGTTCACTGTAGGTGCTCCCTGCAGCACTTTGCTTTCCTCAACGCACAGTCCCCCTTACTCACCATTTCGTGGCTCCTGTGGGTTATGTGCACTCTGTTTGGTATGGGAAAAGTATGCTAAATAGAAGACTGTAAACTCCTTCACTGTGTGGGAATAACTGTCTGGGTTAGATTATAAACAATGCTTCCTCTGTTAACTGTTGCCATTTTTGCTTTTCGAAAAGTGTTCTGGACTACTCAACTGCCCGTATCATCAACTGCTCAGAGGCTACAAAACCTCAGGAAGAATCCGCGAAAAAGTAAAGAAAACATGCTGAAAGCAGTTATGGATCACTCTGCCAGAGAGAGTAAAAAACTGCAGGACTGGAGGAAAAAACTGCAGGACTGGAGGGAAAGGGAAAGCAGGATCCGCCAGAGAAACGCAGCGGCTAAGAAGAAAAGCACAAAGCAGCTGATAAGCATCCTGGCGCGCCAAGCAGACTCTATCCAGTTACTCGTAGCCATGCAGGCAGAGCACTACCGTGCCTGTCCCCACCCCATCCCAAAGCTCTTTTCCTTGTGCCCCAATGTCAGCTCCAAACCCGCTTCCCCAGCCTCCAGGTTCTTACCACCACAGCTGCCCCCAACACCTGTACGTTCACCAACTAGCCCTGAGAACTATGACCCTTACCCTCTGCACTCAACCCCCATCACCATGCAGTATTTTCATCCTGAAGTGCAGCAGTCATTGCACAGCACTCCAAACAGGACATATTCAAACCTGTGACTGTACAGTTCACCACCCCACCCCCCTGCCCTTTTAGGTTCCCAAAATGTTGTGTGTCTGTCAAGAAAGTTATTTTCAATAAATGAAATCTTGGCTTTGAAAACAGTCTTTATTATTGCAGAAAGTGAAAGATACAGTAGCCCAGGAAAGAAACAGGCAGTGCAAATCATTTTAGGAAAAACAGATTCCTACTAACATTGTAACCACTGCACTTCACTCCCGTGCAAGGCACCAAACATTACTATTGGTTTTCAGCCTCAAATTCCTCCCTCAAGGCATCCCTAATCCTTGTAGCCCTGTGCTGGGCCTCTCTAGTAGCCCTGCTCTCTGGCTGTGCAAATTCAGCCTCCAGGCGTTGAACCTCGGAGGTCCATGCCTGACTGAATGTTTCACCCTTCCCTTCACAAATATTATGGAGGGTACAGCACGTGGATATAACTGCAGGGATGCTGCTTTCCCCCCAAGTCTAGCTTCCCATATAGAGATCTCCAGCGCCCTTTTAAACGGCCAAAAGCACACTCCACAGTCATTCGGCACCGGCTCAGCCTGTAGTTGAACCGGTCCTTGCTCCTGTCAAGCTTCCCTGTATACGGTTTCATGAGCCAAGGCATTAACGGGTAAGCGGGGTCTCTAAGGATCACAATGGGCATTTCGACGTCCCCTACTGTGATCTTCCGGTCTGGGGAAAAAAGTCCCGGCCTGCAGCTTCCTGAACAGGCCACTGTTCTGAAAGATGCGTGCATCATGCACCTTTCCAGGCCAGCCTGTGTTAATGTCAATGAAACGCCCACGGTGATCCACAAGCGCCTGAAGAACCATAGAGAAATACCTCTTCCGATTAATGTACTCGGATGCTAGGTGGGGTGGTGCTAGAATAGGAATATGTGTCCCATCTATCGCCCCTCCACAGTTAGGGAAACTCATTTGTGCAAAACCATCCACAATGTCCTGCACATTCCCCAGAGTCAGGGTTTTTCTCAGCAGGATGCGATTAATGGCCCTCCAAACTTGCATCAACACGATTCCAACGGTCGACTTTCCCACTCCAAACTGGTTTGCGACCAATCAGTAGCTGTCTGGAGTTGCCAGCTTCCAGATTGCAATAGCCACCCGCTTCTCCACTGGCAGGGCAGCTCTCAATCTCGTGTCCTTGTGCCGCAGGGTGGGGGCGAGCTCAGCACACAGTCCCATGAAAGTGGCTTTTCTCATCCGAAAGTTCTGCAGCCACTGCTTGTCATCCCAGACTTCCATGACAATGTGATCCCACCACTCAGTGCTTATTTCCCGAGCCCAAAAGCAGCGTTCCACGGTGCTGAGCATTTCCGTGAATGCCACAAGCAATTTAGTGTCATACGCGTCAGGCAACTCGATATCATCGTTGGACTCCTCACTGTCACTTTGGAGCTGAAGGAATAGCTCAACTGCCAAACGTGATGTGCTGGCGAGACTCATCAGAATACTCCTCAGCAGCTCGGGCTCCATTTCCCACAGAAATCGCGCTGCACAGAAACCGTTGGGAGAGTCACAATGGCGCCAAACGTGGACGGAAAAACAGTGACTGCTGGGATGTGAAGCGATGCATCAAGGGGCATTGGGACAGGAAGCGGAATGACCCGCACCCTTCCGTCCCCTTCCCACAACCCACAGCGCCAAAATGGGACGAGGTGCTCTGTGGGATAGGTGCCCACAATGCACCACTCCCAACAGCGCTGCAAATGCTGCAAATGTGGCCACACTGCAGCGCTTTCCCTACACAGCTGTACGAAGACAGCTGTAACTCCCAGCGCCGTACAGCTGCAAGTGTAGCCATACCCATCATTTGGTACATCTTTTGCTATCTAGGAGAGGTCATGGTAACTACATACTTTTATTTAAGCAAATACATAGCTTAGTATTTTTGGATTCTTATTAATTAATAGAAAATGGTCAATGATATATTGCTTATTTACTGAATAATTAACTTTTTGCTCACGATTTGTGTCAAGCTGTACTGGGATGGTAACTAGAGTTTAATTAAACAACCAAAACAGCATATAAAATTTATTTTTATTAAACAAAACAAGCACTTGATAAAGTACATGACCTACTGTTCCATATTTATAAAGCTTGAACTCAAAAGTTAGAATCTGGGGAGGGGAATATATTTATATAGAAAAAGCAGCTTTTAACTCAAAAGTTTTTGATAGAAGACCATGGATTAAGCATATTTATTTTTTATTTAAATATTTTGAAGATAAGTTTAAGCCTTAACATATTTTGTGCAAACTTCAGATTTCATTTTTAGATTTTTAAAAATAAAAACTTTTAATGTAAACAAAATTTTAAAAATCCATTTTAAATAAAAACAGTTTAAATTAAAATAATCCAATTTTGTGTGTGTTTGTTTTTTCAAAAAAATCATTAATTTTATCCACCCTGAGACTAAGAAGAATGAGATCAGAGATATAAGCAGTTCAGGGCTTTGAAGGTGAAGATAAGAATCTTTAACCTGATGCCAAAGACCAGGGAAAGCAAACACAGGGATTCTCAGAGGAGAGTGATCTGATCAGAGCAGAAGGAGACAAAGATGTTTACAGCAGCAGTTTTTTTGAAGGAGAAGGGGAACAAGAGGATAGGACACAAAGGACATGGTAATCAGGACATGGTAATCAGGATAAGTGATGGCCAAGATGCAGACAAGGGTTCTGGCTGTAGAGACAGAGAAGAAAGGAGTTTATTCAATATATTGTTTGATATATGTATAAGACATCTATTATACAGTGACTTAGCACCTTACAATTAGATCAGCACAAAATATTGAACTTAGAAATAAAAATTAAGAAGCCAGAACAGACCACCAACCAGCACTGTAAGGCATGACACAAGCTCAAGCCCACTAGCCCTCAGGCAAACCGGTTCACCAAACAAAAGGATACAAGTCCCATTTCAGAGCTGCTGTTCAGCAAAGATGGTCAATTTTTTTCATAGGATGTTCTACAATTTAACAGAAATACTGCACCCTGAACAACTGCCTGTCCCATTCACGGTGGCACAAATCAATTCCCCTCCCACCTGATCACATAATGCCCACTACAACTACAGCAATTGCTTATGTGAGAAAGTAACATTCAGAAAGTATTTAATGTATTTTAGCACAGGGTTTCTCAAACTGGGGTTGTGACCTCCAGGGAGTCATGAGGTTATTACGTGGGGTTCGCGAGCTTTCAGCCTCCAAGCCCAAAGCCTGTTTCACCTCCAGCATTTATAACAGTGTTAAATATTTTAAAGTGTTTTTCATTTATAAGGGGTGGGGGGTCGCACTCAGAGGCTTGCTCTGTGAAAGGGGTCACCAGTATAAAAGTTTGAGAGCCACTGAGCAGCTGAAAGCAAGCAAGCAAGCCAGCCAAGTAGATGGCCACAAGCTCCTCCAGTCAAGGCTAGCCATAAACATTTGCAGGGCATTTAGCCCTGCAGACACTGTCCCTCTTGACTTCAGTGGGAGATGCACCCTCTTACATCAGCCTTGAATTTGGTACATTTTAAAAAAAAATCCTTTAAAAACACCTTTAATTTCAGAGAGGCCATTTAGGAATCCTAGTTCTGGCTGAGTTTTACAGATTAAATTGGAATCTTCAGAATTCTTGCAAGGAGTGCCTCACTTTTAAAGTACATGAGAAAAATAAAAAGCCTTCATGTTACTAGAACAGAGGATATAAAGTCCCTGCAAAGACCAGCACACACATCTTGTGGTTGCTCTTTAAAATTCCCTCCATCGGGAGAGGCAGTTCCCAGGGCAGCTTTTGAAGCTCTAAGAGCTTCAGGCATTTTTTCTCAAAGGGAAAAATGTGCCATGACAAAGCATTTGAGCAAAGTGACAGCACGAATATTGCCCAAAGACTTCACAAACTACATGGTAATGAGTGTATACAATGAGGACACTGAAGTGCTTGCCCAGCACTGCCCTTACCTATGAACACGTTGTGGATTTTTTGGGAAAGAATTGTCACACATGTTAAGGAAGATGTTCACAGCAATGACTGACAAAAAGCAGGCGTATCTGGCATGGCCCAGCATGATTTTCCCAATTAAATGAACAGGGGGCTTGACAGTGAACTTGCTGCAGCTTCACCATACCCTGCTGCTTTCCCGCTGTCAGCACTGCACACAGAGATGGTCTGATCATGCAAACTTTGGTCATGGGTTACAGCCTTTACCACAAGGCTCCTCTTTTTAAAGAAAACATTGCTCTGGGAATTCAAACCTTTTGCTTTAGCAGCTTCTTGCAAACAGAGATCTCCCCAGTTCTCAGCCTACTCTTGCTGCCACAGCACACCCACAGCGCACACTACCCTCTACAGCAGCCCACTCTGTGTGCATCCTGTTCTTAAAGGGGCAGCTCCCAATTCTCTTATTACATTATTTATACCAGGGATTGGCAACCTTTCAGAAGTGTTGTGCCGAGTCTTTATTTATTCACTCTAATTTAAGGTTTCGTGTGCCAGTAATACATTTTAATGTTTTTAGAAGGTCTCTTTCTATAAGTCTATAATATATAACTAAACCATTGTTGTATGTAAAGCAAATAAGGTTTTTAAAATGTTTAAGAAGCTTCATTTAAAATTAAATTAAAATGCAGAGCCCCCCGGACCGGTGGCCAGGACCCTGGCAGTGTGAGTGCCACTGAAAATCAGCTTGTGTGCTGCCTTCAGCACGCGTTCCATAGGTTGCCTACCCCTGATTTATACCAATATGAACAAAAATATATATGTGATGGTTCTCAGGGCACCCAGGACTGAAAGTCACCTTGCTATCCCTTGCCTACAGCAAGAGGGCATCTTGTTTGTGGGAGCTAGGTGTCAACTCCAGGGGTCAGTCCAGATTTTAACTCCCTCTTGCCTGAATAGGTCATCAAGACACAATACCATCTGGTGACTAATTTCTGCTCCAAGTCCATAAAGCATACTTTCAAAAGTAATAGATTATTCCTGAAATATTACCCATACATACATGTTGCAGAGATTATAAGCTTGACACGTTATGAACTTTCTGTAAATACTTTACATCTTACTCATTATGGATAAATATCCTGTAAGACATGTTAGATATAGTGAGTTTGTCAAGTCTTAGATGAGAACTGTTTGCAAAGAATTATAAACCCTATGCCAAGGGGTCTCTATGTCACAATATACAATAATAAACAACTATTCAAAATGGCTTAATATAAACAATATTAACCCATTTCTCAAACATCCATTCTATGACCTCATACATACAAAGCATCTTTAGTCATACGCATAGCCCTGTTCACTATAAAGGGATGAGCCACAATCCAGAACAGCGGAAGCCTGATTCTGGGTGCCCCTTGCTACCCAGTACACATAATAACCACCATGAGAAAATGTTTTATAACTTCTGACTGCATCCCCTGACTCTGGGAGCCAGGGCTATATGCATAAGCGCCAACTTCCCCTCTTTCCCGTGGGTGCTCGACCCCTACTCTGCCCCCGGCCCCGCACCCACTCCACCCCTTCCATGAGGCCCCACCCCGTCCTGCCTCTTCCCACCTCTTCCCTGCCCCCACTCCAACTCCTTCCCCAAAGTCCCCACCCCAACTCCGCCTCCCTCTGCCAATATTCCAACCCCTTCCCCAAATCCCTGCCCCGGCCCTGCCTCTTCCCCGCCTCCTCCCCTGAGTGCGCTACGTTCCTGCTCCCATTCCCCTCCCAAACAGCTGTTTGGTGGTGGCCTGACAGGAAATGCTGGAAGGTAGGTGGAGGAGTGGGGACGTGGCATGCTCGGGGCGGGGAGCTTGGCTGCCAGTGGGTGCAGAGCACCCACTCATTTTTCCCCGTGGGTGCTCCATCCCAAGAGCACCCATGGACTTGTGCCTATCTCCTGTCTGATTTATAGAACTGCATAGGGCGGCCATACCTCTTCGTACCCTTAAGCCAGGGGCACCATAAAATGGAAAGGACATAAATGTGATCACACAAGAGCGTTTGTAAATAAAATGCTTATGACATAATTTATAAAAGATTGGCTTCAACAACAGGAGTGGAGTCACTTAGCAAATCCCTTACTGAATGCAGGACTCTTAGATTGCTAAGAATCCCTATTTTCCACCACAGAATAACAAGCCCACCAGAATATAGTTTTCATAGATTTGTATTAGTGAAATGGGAGAAAATAATATTTTGGTGATAATCTCAGGAAAATAAGCTGAGCGATGAGACAATGTGAATGGGGGTTAACTAAATAGGCAGAAAAACAGCATACACAATAAACCACATTGTGTGAGAGTCTGCTATTCGTTCCCTGTGGCCATCACACCTTTTTCCAATCCTGCACAATTGCTACACAGAAGATAGTGTTCTTAATGTTCTTGAGCAAAATCTGAAGGTTTCATATCCTCTGTCAAATTGTTGTTTCAATACAGCAAGTGAAACTGTCAGCCACTGGGCAGGCACCCTGCTGGGATATGAATGAAGGGAGTTCAACTCAGGGCTTTTTCTTCTGTGTCACAGGGTAAGGAGAGAGACTGCACATGTCACTACTAGATGAAGAAAGTCAGACCCCTGCCTACTCTGATGAGACAAGCTGCACTGGTATTTCCAGGGGCATTTTCTTCACATTCCCTCTCAGCTGGAAGAAACACCATAAGAATAAGCCACTACAGAAATAAACTCTTAGCACCCCTATAGCATTCAGCAGTAAAAGCCATTTAGCTAGCAGCATACCCTGCAGTTCTATTCTAGGCCCATATTCTCCTCTCATTTTAACCAGCTATTCACACAGGCAAATCTCTTCAATGGAGCTACTCCTGATTTGCACTATTTTAAATAAGAATGTCCGTTACAGCTATTCCTCTATTCCATTTTGTTTCTCCAGACTCCATTTTGTTTTCTGTTCCCCTGTGGCCGCCCTTCCCTGGCTGTTAAGTTGTTTACCAGGGCCACTGCCCTTCTCAAAGGGAGGGCCCCTTAAGTTGTTTAACAAGAGCCATTGCCCTTCTCAAAGGGATGGCCACTTGTGCTGCATGCTAAGTGGGACCACTGCCCTTTTCAAAGGGTTAGTCCTGTTATCACCTCGTTGAACCTGGGCTTGGTGTAGGGTAGGCAATGTCCAGAGCTGCAAGGCCTATTGTGGTTTTAAGATCCTGGGCATGAGTCATAGTCTCATGTGCTCTTGAGTCACCTATTGCACAGGACTATGTCCAGGCATGTCTCTGGGCTTACCTTCAGTTTTTTCCCTGTGCCCCCTCCCCTGTGACAGAGGGAGCCTATCAGGATTACTGGTGGGAAACTGCCCAAGTTTGCCTTTAAAACCAGACATTTTTGAAACACACCTCAGAAAGGTTCCTGCATTGCTGCCTGGTCTGATCAGCCAGGGGTTCTGGGGGGTCCTTTCTCCGCTCTCGTTTTATTTTTGAGCGTACCCCCGTTTTTGAAAACCCCCCCCACGAAGAACGAATTGCTACCTGAGAGATCTCCTGATTATTGAGACTGTACCGAACCCTCCTTGCCTCTTCTGATGTTGCTGCTGCTTCTGCCTTTGCTGCTGCCTTGGGGACTGGTAAGAATCCCTCTGTAAAACTTTCTATACTTTTATTTTATTATTTTAGCTGCTGGCTCTGTTTCCCCAGCACACAGACTCAAGCTAAACCTTGGTCTGTGTCTTAAACCTCTACCACTGCCTTTCTCTCTCTCTCTCTCTCTTTTAATCCCTTCCCCCACGTGTTCACCCCGCTCCTACTGCTGCCAAACCTCAATTGTATTACTGAAGTCTAGCATAAAACCCCATTGGTTACCCTTTTTCTCTCTCACACACCTCACATTTTATATTTACACCACTGTGACACATTTTTACCTAGAGTTGTTGGTTATTTAACACATTTTACCCATAACTGTTAGTTGGTTATATGCTGCTGTGACACACCCTTTACCTAGAAATTGTTAGCTACCTGTTACATTTATACTTCAGTGTTAGTTGGTTACCAACTGTATTGTACCCCACTGTATTGTACCCCACTATTGAAACCCCCTATACTATACTAAAAGAACTCCCTCCCCAATTGCCTACCTTAACAAACCCCATAACCCTCACTATTAAATTTTCCCTGTTTTTGCATTTTCTTAATAAAGTTTATTTTGCACCCCACCTGTGTGGTAATTGCTCCCCAAGATCCCATATACCTGCAGGCAGGGACAAAGAAAAGACTCTTTATCTAATTTTAATTCTTCTGATTAAATGAGAAACTGACGTTTGATTCTTCTCCCAGAAGACGAATAATTCCACTTTCAATCTCCTATAACCCTGTCATCCCATTCCCCTCCCTCGTCACACAGACTTTTTAGAAGGACATTATTTCATACTCTGCACTTGAGGCAAGCTAAACAAATGAAAAAGATTCCTTTCCTATCATTGCTTGACACAATGACCCTTGGAAAAACATCCAGCAAACACTGAATTTCCTCTTGTCCCTTTGCGTTCGGAGACATTGTTAATACTATTTAAATGTGTGGTATACTTCAACATCAGAAGGCAGCAGCCTTGCAGCACTGGATAAGGATCAGGCTGACACAATTTAAATTAGTGAGCCTCAGTTTACATGAGCATTAGAGGTTAAACTACTTTGTGAGTCACTTGGTGGCTACTGTTGCATAAAATAGTTCATATAGAATAATATTCATTAGGTGTGTAATACAGATAAATCCAAGATCACTGTACTTAAAATTCAATAGCTAAGGGCCCTGTACTCATTGATGTAAATGGGGTGCAGAGAATCAGGGCAATGGGGTACAAAGGGCCCATAAACCAGAGAAGGGATGGTGGGTAGGACCAAGAAGCCATGTGCCTAAATTTCCCGTAAGACCATGGATGCTTCTGTGCATGAACTCCATACAGCTGGCACTCCAGGGGATGGTGAGAGATGTCAGGATGGAATTTGAACTAGTAGGACACATTCCACGAGGATGCTCCCCTGGTAACCCAGTGGTATCGCTGATGGAAAAACCAGCTGAAGTCAATTATGCAGGAGCAGCAAGAGCAGCAGTATTTTCTACTCTGCACTGTATATTCTCCTCAGAAAGAGAGTGGAAAAGCATAGTGTCAGTAGGCGCAAATATTTCAGACCCCACAGTGATGGGTGCAGTACAGATGCCTAGATAAAGTGAGATATGGATAGTGCCAGCCAATGGCACTACAGTTCATGAGATATCCTGCTGTCAGTGGCACCCAGAGGTGGGGTAGAGAGGTGCAGGACACTGGGATCTAGGAAGTTGGATTTTGCCTTCCACACAATTCTTTGGGCTACTTTTGGGTCTGGAGGTTCTGCCCCATCCACAAAACTGCAAACTGAGAGGAGTGAAAGATGTATGAGGTGAACATCAGCATTTTCCTGAGTCTCTCTCTCACTCACAGGTTTTATCACAAAACTGCTTTTTTAAAATCCCTGGATACAATTGTCAATATCACATCTCTGATTTTGAATTAGTCATAAAATGTTAGGTGAAAGAAGCTGAAGATTTAACTATAGAAGCTTGAAAGGAAAAATAATTCTTTGTTTAAAAGAATCAATTTGTCATTGATATACATTAAATATTTGAAACCTTCTTATCGTGGAATAAAAATACATGACCAAGCTTTTTTTAAAAAAAGGGAAATTAGACAAGTGACTGTTCTACAAACCAATACACAGATCATTCAAAAAGCAGATGAACTTTGAAACACAGTACTTATTTTGAAGTGCAGTTGCAATCAAGTCTGAAAAAAACTGGCGGAATAATAAAATTATACGTGATTGCAGAAATCACTTCTGAACATGGACAGTAGGCATCTGAAATTTTTAGCAGCACCTAATGAAGTCTCTCCTCTGAGACTTCACATTGCACATTCTCCTCACTCAGTTTTAAAGGCACAGAGATTGCAGCTGTCAGGTTGATGCTAAAATAACTTGCTTGAGGGAAATTATACATATTTCATTAAAACACACATACACAGAACACAATTCTTCAAAAATGCCCAGTCTTGCTACCTTCAGGAACAGAAGAAAGCTGTGGTTGTTTAAAAAAATAACAACCAATGATTTCACAATTGTAGTTTACCTCTACGTTTCTGCTTAGGACCATCAGCTTTGTCACACTGAATACAGTGGTGGGCTATCTAATCCCTTATCCCTTCTCCAACAGTAGCCCAGTACCAGATGCTTAAAAGAAAAGTGAAAGAATCTCCATAACTGTTCATTATAGAATAATCTGCCCATAAGGGAAGTTTTTGTCTAACCACAAGGAGTTAATGGTTGGCTTATGTGCTGAAGCATGCACACATATTTGATAGATAGGTAGATAGAAACTGTGAATTCTAACTACCAATACAAGGCTCCAACCCGACAACTGACTCCTCTTTCAGGCAGACTTCTGAGCCCACACAGAGCCCAGTGAAGTCAAGGGGGCTTTGCAAGACCACAGGAATACACCCAGGCAGACTCAATTGCAGGATTGGTACCTAAACACTTAATCCTTTTTAAAATCCTGCTAAGTTCTTGGACTCAGTTTGTCTGCACACCTCATTGTTAGTGCACTTGGCAGCTAACCACCTTTAACCCTATCCAAAGGCCAAGGCTGACACATGATTGCGTTCTCAGTACAAGTAAACTGCTTTTTGTTTGCAAAGCAGAAAGGAAGCCCTAATGATGTTTGTGTAACCAGTGCGGTTGGTCCTCCTTCCTTCCACCTTTCTGTACAATAGGACATCCCAAAATGCAGTGACCCATCTCCTCATCTAGGGCAGAAAGTATGGTCTATCCACTGTCCCAACTTCTGAACAAAAAAAAAAACAGTAAACTTGCTAGAAAGCAGATAGCTGAGACTTGCCATCTTCAAGATACAATGCAAGTCTCATGTCTGGCACAGGCATTTTCCTAACTAAGAGACATCCAAATGATACAGCACCTCCTGGCTCTGATGTTATTTAAGAAAGTGATGATGACAAAGAAGGAGAGGAGAATTTATGTTCCCCTTGGAAATATTTCTGGATTCTAAGTTACCTGGAATCAGCTTACTGCAGAATTCTGTAAAGGGTGCCAAGATAATACAGTGATGGGCACCTCAAAAATGATTGGAATAATAAATAATAAACTAGATGCACAACTGATTGCACAGAGGCTGTTGACTGCAAAAGTAGCTAATTCATACCAGTTTTTTTACTGTGATTTTCTGCACAGGTATTCAGATATTTTGTGAGTCACAGGACTTTTCATTTTGAAAGATGGGCATAGACTCTTCAGGTTAGGAACTTTGAAATGGGAGCACTTTCAAGGTAGTAAAAGATGACACGAAGCTGGGAGGTATTGCCAATACAGAGAAGGACTGGGATATCATACAGGAAGATCTGGATGACCTTGTAAACTGGAGTAATTAGTAATAGGATGAAATTTAATAGTGAAAAGTGCAAGGTCATGCATTTAGGGATTAATAACAAGAATTACTGTTATAAGCTGGGGACACATCAGTTGGAAGTAACAGAGCAGGAGAAGGCCCTCGGAGTATTGGTTGATCACAGGATGACTATGAGCTGCCAATGTGATATGGCCCTGAAAAAAGCTAATGCAGTCTCGGGATGCATCAGGAGAGGTATTTCCAATAGAGATAAGGAGGTGTTAGTACCATTATACAAGGCATTGGTGAGACCTCATCTGGAACACTATGTACAGTTATGGTCTCCCATGTTGAAGAAGGATGAATTCAAACTGGAACAGGTAAGAGAAGGGCTACTAGAATGATCCAAGGAATGGAAAGCCTGTCTTATGAAAGAAGACTCAAAGAGCTTGGCTTGTTTAGCCTAACCAAAAGAAGGCTGAGGGGAGATATGATTGCCCTCAATAAATATATCAGAGGAATAAATACGAGGAAGGGAGAGGAATTATTTAAGCTCAGTACCAATGTGGACAGAAGAACAAATGGATATAAACTGACCATCAGGAAGTTTAGACTTGAAATTAGACAAAGGTTTCTAACCATCAGAGGAGTGAAGTTCTGGAACAGCCTTCCAAGGGGAGTAGTGGGGGCAAAAGACATATCTGGCTTCAAGACTAAGCTTGATAAGTTTATGGAGGGGATGGTATAACGGGATAGCCTAATTTTGGCAATTAATTGGTCTTTTACTATTAGTGGTAAATATGCCCAATGGCTTGTGATGGGATGTTAGATGGGATGGGATCTGAGTTACTACAAAGCATTCTTTCATAGGTGTCTGGCTGGTGACACCCAAATGCTCAGGGTTTAGCTGATCGCCATATTTGGGGTTGGGAAGGAATTTTCCTCCAGGGCAGATTGGCAGAGGCCCTGGGGCGTTTTCGCCTTCCTCTGCAGTGAGGGGCATGGGTCATTTGCTAGAAGAGTCTCTGCATCGTGAAGTCTTTAAACCATGATTTGAGGACTTCAATGGCTCAGACACAGATCTGATACAGGAGTGGGTGGGTGAGATTCTGTAGCCTGCGTTGTGCAGGAGGTCAGATTAGATGATCATAATGGTCCCTTCTGACCTTAAAGTCTATGATTCTATGATAATACTACAAAACCTACTGCAGCAGATGTTTAAAAAGAGAATTCTTAATTTCATGAAATTTTGTTTTAATATTGCAAACTCTATTATGGAGTTAGAATACCTAATCAATGATGCAGAACTCTCTGTGGAAATTGCTCCATTGCATTAAAAAAAAAATCATTATTCAGTAAGGGCCCATTCCTGTAAGGGGAAGAATGCCTTCAAATCTTATTAAAAATGAGGTGGTTGAGAGTGCCCAGTGCTACTCAGGAGAACTCAATATACCATATAGCATAGAAACAAAGGTTAATTTTCATAAAAAATCAGTGCAGTGGGAGAGGTACTGTAGAAAAGAACATAACAGGAGTTCAGTCAAGGACTTAATTAAATAACAAAGGGAATGGATAACAAATCAGGTTAGGCAGGTATTCAAACTACTGTCATTATTTGTTTTACTTGGAACTACCAGATTTTAATGTCAATATCAAGTAGAAGTGATAATTCCTTGTTTATTATGACTAGTAAGTAAACCAAAAAACATTCTGCTTTTCTAGTAGAATGCCAATTTAGGAAGCATGCCAAATTGGAAAGAGTCAAGATTTGCACACACATATACAGTAACTTTAGCCAGTAATACTCCATGGTTTGTTTTTTATATAGACATTCAATAACAGCACATTCAAAGATTCAATAGTCAGTATTTTGCCAATAGTGCTGTTCAATCTGTCTTCCTTTGTCTTCACACACCTATTTGGAGCTCAGATTACAAAGGAACACTTGTATCACTGACACTTCTGATTATCAACAGCCAACTGTAGGCCTGCAAGGAAGACAGGGCATCCTGCAATAGTCCTGAGATCTGTAATCCAGTCCACCCCCATGTTGCAACCTCCTTCTTCCTTATCTTTACTTTCAAAGATAACATGGAGTCCAGCTATGTTGACTATGTAACAGCACAGACATATGTGAGACAACATTTTATTTTGAAAATAAGGAAGGGAGCATGAGGAGGTGCTGGAAATGTGGGGAGGGAAAAGGGTGTCACAGTGTGTAGGGGAAGAGACTGGAAGACCAAATTATAGCAAGAGAGAAAACTCATATTGAGAGGGTAGCTCTGGCTACAGAAACCCTCAACACAAATCACTCCATAGCCCAGATCATTTCAGGTCTCCATTACAACAAGCACAATGAGCACCCCTAGTGGCATGCTCCTCCTTGTCCAACTCCATTCCCACAGGCCTACAACGCCCACTTAATTAAAATCGCCTTACTGGCACCTTTAAACTTTTCTTATAGGTAATGTAAAACTTTAACCTTAATGTAGATATTTCTCTGAAGTGAAAGTTTTAAGGAAAGCCTTTATGTTGAGGGTTCCATGAAGGTAAAGTTTTATCTTAAAGTGTGGTTATGCTCTTAAAACCTTACTATCAGCATACTTACTAGCAGCATCTTAATCAATTTTACAAGGTTTGTTTGTTTATTTAAATATGTTACTTTTTTTATATACGGGGCCAAATTCTATGCTGGCTCATGCACATCATGCATTCACACTGAATGCACAGGGTATAAATCAGCACAGAATTTGGCCCAATAAGTGCAACTGAGGTGGAAGACAATGATGATACTTTTGTTTGCTAAGCATGTATTGAAGTGTAATTTGTTTACTGGTAAGCAAACACTCCAGAAATAAAATAAACACCAGTTCAAATCACTGATTTCCTAAGGTTAGGCAGAAAATTCTTTTATGGATTGGTGTCATGGAGACCTCTACTCACCAGTGCCTCCTCCTGGCTGCTTTAGGGATTAGCTCTTTCAGCCTGATGCCCTCTTCTTGCAGTTCCTTGGCTTGTCGTTTCACTTTCTCAGTCTGCAGGCCTTCTCTTGCTCTGCAGGAGCTGCAGCACCTTATCTTCATGACCTAGCCCTCCAACCAATTTACAAGAGTCCGCCCTTCTGGGGTAATATCAACATCTTCCTCACCCACTCAAGGCAGTCCTTAAGCCCATTGCTCTGGCTGGGCCACTCCCTCAGTGGCTAGAATGCATGGTCCCAGGTGACTTCCAAGTTCACTACCCAGATCATGCCACTCACTCATTGGCCAGTAGGGGAACTCAGGCCCACCCTCTACTCTGAGTTCCAGTCCAGGGCCTTATCTTCAGCAGCAAAGGTCTGGGCAACTACAAACCTTGTTGCCACTCCCCTGTGCTATTTATTACCTTGCCTTCTCCACCCTTATAACCAAACCCCTTTCCTGGGGGTCTGCCTGACAAATCCCTCCTCTTGGGTCCAAATCCCTATCTCTCCCTTGGGCCAAGGGACATGACAGCAGCCACTTCCTTGCAATCTCTTTCTGCTACTAGCTCCCTGGTTTTACAGAAGCCCCACCTGAATCATAGAATATCATGGTTGGAAGGGACCTCTGGAGGTCATCTAGTTCAACCACCTGCTCAAAGGGGGAACCAATCCCCAGACGGATTTTTACCCCCAGTTCCCTAAATAGCCTCCTTAAGGATTGAACTCACAACCCTAGGTTTAGCACACCAATGCTCAAACCACTGAGCTATCCCTCTGCCTCTGTCTGTACAGGTATAATTCCCTTAATTAGGTTTTCCTCTCATTCTAAATATCCCCTGGCTTGCAGCCTCATAGATGAACTGGCCCATCTGGCCTATGTTAACCCTTTCAGGATGAGTGTGATGACCTCACCCCATCACAACTGGTTATTCCATAATGGTCTATTATGGGTGTTCATCTTCCTCTCTGACATCTGGTGCTAGCCATTCACAGTCTGCATTCAAAAGTGCATAGATCACCGGTATGATCTGGTACAGCATAGGATACACTTCTTTGTTTACTCCTGGGAAAACTCTGTACTAAAAAATAAAAAATTCTGTGCGCATTTTAAAAATCCGCAAAATTCTGCATATTTTATTTGTCAAAATAACACAATATCATCATGCCAGTTTCAATTATTTTTGTAATTTATTTCAAAATACCTGTCAACAAATATGTCCTAACAATACAGACAGAAAAAAGGATTCAGAACATATATATATATATATTTTGACCAATAGATTTCTTACTTGGCATAACATAACGTAAGAACGGCCGTACCAGATCAGACCAAAGGTCCATCTAGCCCAGTATTTGTCTACCGACAGTGGACAATGCCAGGTGCCCCAGAGGGAGTGAAGCTAACAGGCAATGATCAAGTGATCTCTCTCTTGCCATCCATCTCCATCCTCTGACAGAGGCTAGGGACACCATTTCTTACCCATCCTGGCTAATAGCCATTTATTGACTTGACCACCATGAATTTATCCAGTTCTCTTTTAAACACTGTTATAGTCCTAGCCTTCACAACCTCCTCAGGTAAGGAGTTCCACAAGTTGACTGTGCTCTGCATGAAAAAGAACTTCCTTTTATTTGTTTTAAACCTACTGCCTATTAATTTCATTTGGTGACCCCTAGTTCTCGTATTATGGGAATAAGTAAATAACTTTTCCTTATCCACTTTCTCCACATGACTCATGATTTTATATACCTCTATCATATCTCCCCTTAGTCTCCTCTTTTCCAAGCTGAAGAGTCCTAGCCTCTTTAATCTTCTCTCATATGGGACCCTCTCCAAACCTCTAATCATTTTAGTTGTCCTTTTCTGAACCTTTTCTAGTGCCAGTATATCTTTTTTGAGGTGAGAAGACCACATCTGTACACAGTATTCGAGATGTGGGCGTACCATGGATTTATATAAGGGCAATAATATATTCTAAGTCTTATTCTCTATCCCGTTTTTAATTATTCCTAACATCCTGTTTGCTTTTTTGACTGCCTCTGCACACTGCGTGGACATCTTCAGAGAACTATCCACGATGACTCCAAGTTCTTTTTCCTGATTTGTTGTAGCTAAATTAGCCCCCATCATATTGTATGTATAGTTCGGTTATTTTTTCCAATGTGCATTACTTTACATTTATCCACACTACATTTCATTTGCCATTTTGTTGCCCAATCACTTAGTTTTGTGAGATCTTTTTGAAGTTCTTCACAGTCTGCTTTGGTCTTAACTATCTTGAGCAGTTTAGTATCATCTGCAAACTTTGCCACCTCACTGTTTACCCCTTTCTCCAGATCATTTATGAATAAATTGAATAGGATTGGTCCTAGGACTGATGCTTGGGGAACATACTAGTTACCCCTCTCCATTCTGAGAATTTACCATTAATTCCTACCCTTTGTTCCCTGTCTTTTAACCAGTTCTCAATCCATGAAAGGACCTATATTAATACAGAATGTTGAGTAATTAATTTAAACTACAATACAGAAATGTATTTCCTGCACTCTTCATGTAAAGCAATTTTTCCTCTCTTGGTATTGACACTTCCTCATCAATTATTGGGAGTGGACCACATCCACCCTGACTGAATTGGCCTTGTCAACACTGGTTCTCCAGTTGTAAGGTAACTCCCTTTTCTTCATGTACCAATATATTTATGCCTGTATCTGTCATTTTCACTCCATGCATTTGAAGAAGTGGGGTTTATTACCCATGAAAGCTCACGCCCACATAAATCTGTTAGTCTTTAAGGTGCCACCGGACTCCCCGTTGTTTTTGTGAAACCTTAAGCAGATCTGAGATGACAGAAGCAGGACCCAAGGATCTTTTATACAATTTCATGTCCTCTTTGACAAGTTGGGAGTTCCTCCGGCAACAAAAGTTAATTAGGATGACTTTGAAGGAGGTCCATCACCGGTACTTAGCTATACAAATTAACATAAAGCAATTGGCTTGTTCCTCCACCATTCACAGATGATCTGCTGTACATTTCAAGGAGAGATGAATACAGAGATACCCTTGTTTGCAATTCATTTAATGCTATGATGTTCTTTTGATCTCTGAATTAACAGAATACAACGTAGACAGGGACTATGGATTACATTGTTGACTCTACTCATACATATGTAAATACACAAAAACCCAAACATTATCTCCCCACATGTCTTTTGAGGGTTATTTATTTTGCAGGATGTTTAACTCTTTCTGGTCATGCATCACAGCATCCAAAGAGATCCAACTTAGGCTCATTATCCTTAGGCGTGTCCTTTGTGGACCTGCTACTTTTCTGCTCTGCTGAAACAAGCAGAGTCTCTGGGTTTGGGTGGGCACAGAAGTGGTCAAAGCCCTTTGGGGGCACCTGGTATCTCTTTTGCACTTATTTTGAGGTGGGCAGGAGAGTGGCCAGAGTTTGTTAAAGTCCTTCGGCTGGCTCTAGGTTCCCCTCACTGATGGGAAGGGTTGTCCTAGCCAGAGTCAAGAGCTTAACATACCAAAAGGCTTGTAGGACTACTCCTGTATGAATGTAGTCTCAATGGCCAGGGTCTCTGCAATACGAGACAGGAGGTCCTGGAATGCCTTGAAGTCATCAATTGCCAGTGTGGGGGCTAGTTCCATGGCCTCATCTGCCAATCAGGATGACTCCTTGAGTGCAGAAGGGGGTCATTGCTGTTCATCCCTCATCTCCTGCTCAAAGGAACCAACATCTGGCCTCAGGTCGGAGGCATGGCTAACAACACCACTGGAGAACAGGATCTCCTCCTCTTCCTGGATGAATGAAAGGGGGATCTGCTCCTGAATACACCTGACAACGGTCCACGGTAAGGTCAATACAGCCAGGTAACATGCCACAGTAGAGGGTCCAGCCTAGTTGAGGCTGGCCAGCCCAGTGCCACTCAATCTTCATCTGAGGCAGAGCCCTAAATGAGAGCAACCTGATGCCCAACCTGGGATGGCTCTCTGAAGGTAAAGGAAAAGAAGTAGGTCAATGATGATGAAGAGGAGTAAATTTCTTCTTCAAATAGCAATGCCTTTTGTGATACTGCTGCCAGCTTCAGTGCCAGTCATTGTCTGGGCTCGGAGAATGTCTCCAGAAGAGATATCAATTTCTCCAGGGTGTATTTCAGGCCATTACCAGGCTCAATCATGGGTACTGGTACCAGGGGTACCCTACCAGGTCTCTTTTCCTATATACCAGTGCAGTTTTGGGTGAGGAGTTGGCTCTGTCCTTGGAGGATTGGTGTTTTATGTCCTCTTTCTAGGACTTTCCCTTCTGCTTGCAGCTATTCTTGAGCTCCTTTCAGCTCTGAGTTTTGGCATCACCCTCTGCATGGGCATAGTTGCCAGCTTTATAGCCTGGGATGCCAGCACTGGGGCTGCCAGTGCCAAAACTACCAGTGCCAAGGCTGTCAGTGCCAATGTTCTTGGTGTTGAGTTTGTCGGCATCAAAGTCACCAATGCCGGGCACCTTCTTTTCATTGTCTGATCCTGGGATATGAGGTGTGCTCAAGGGAGCACTGGTCAATGCTGGCTTTTCCAGCCTCACTCTGGTAGTTATGATCACCTCATGGCGTGCCCTAGCAAATGTAACTTGAGCTGAGCATCCCAGGATTTGCAAGTCCTCACGAAAAAAACACACAGAGCATTTATCTGGAAAGTGACTCCCCTCTAGGCAGACAATGTCCATCTTTGATGAGGATCAGTCCGTCCTATGACAGACAGGGTTTGAACCCTGAGGGTTTACAGTCTGTCACGAGGTGTGGCAGTAGGTGCAAAGCACCTCACCCTGCTGTAAAGTTTTCTGAGTTGACATCTCTAAGAAGACTAGTGGGCTGGATGCTCGCTAGGCTCCACCTTCCTACCATGGATGCTAAAAGGGAACTAATGGAGGCTCACAGTTGCCTCACCTCTCATGCCCTTGCATGGAAGCATTAGGAGGCACAGGGCACATGAGCGGCTCTGATGGATACTGCTCGGTCACACGAGTTGCTTGTGCACTTACAGTGGGGCCCTGTGAGTGATTTACAGACCTCACACTAAACCAGAGCAAAGCATGATCAATATTGGGCTAGGAAGGCCCTGCCCCTCAGCAGCTATGGGCATCCTGCAGGTGGCAGGACAGTTTAAAAGGACATTGGCAGCCCAGGAGAAGGTAGCAAAGAAAGCTATAGGCTGCACCAGAACATACAGTTGATGCCTGGAGCTGTGGGCAGAGTGACTGTGATGGGTTCCCCAGAGTGCAACCTGGAACTGGGATACTGCTGAGCCCTCTAGCATACCAGCCTGGGCTCCCTCTCTCATTGTGATGCTGTGACAAGCTGCAAACCTCTCCAGGTACTGCATTTACACAGCCATCCACAGGCAGGGATGCACCCAGTTGAGTTACATTAATGCTTTTGCCAGCCACTCATGAACCAACAATAAGAGGCTCCAGTCAATTCCCCCAGCTCCCTAGCCTAGGAGCTGTACCTTCTTGTCCTGATGGTATAGTTCCTTAACACACAAGCTGGGATTCTCCTTTCCAGCCTTGGCCCACATCCGCAGTTCAGTCTTTGTTCTGCAGACCCGTTTCCAGATGTTGAGTTGTTGGGAGAGAGAGACCAAGTGATGATGTTACTTCCCCTCTTTTATAGCTTCTTCCAGCTTGCTGGAAAAATCCTTTGCTAGGATATGAGTCAAGCAGTGTCCATTGTCTGTGTGCTATCTCTGACTAGTCTCCATTGTAAACCGTTCCTGGGATAGTCCTTGGTAGTGTGGATTCCCCTTAATGGGCCATCAACGCTGTCTGGCTTCTCCATTGTTGCACCTGAAAGGCTGGTTGTGGGTGTTTCCAACTTCACAACATATTTCAGTAACACACACATAGCAAAACTTCATAACTTCACATACGACAGCACATATAATCCAACAGTATATTAATGTTCAACAGATCTAGACTTTTAGAATGATACTTCACAAGGCATACTTTGTACAAAACATATCATAATCATATCACCATGGTAAATATGGGGGTGCTAGGATGTTGCTTTGGGGTACAGAGTGTCACAGTGACTATGCCTACTCCAGAAACAGTGATCCAGACACACCCCCTCTGGAGGTGGGAACCCATGAGAGGTCCTGAAAAGCAGGATGTTATCACCCTGGACAGACTAAATTGCTACTACTAAGACTGTGACCACACCCCAAAGGGAGGAGCTCCAACCCAGTAGGAAGAGACCTGGGGAGAATGAAACTTGTGGTGGACCAGTGGGTGGTCTGGTCAGGACACTACAACACTCCTTTAGGGCCCTGAGTCATGATCTGGTGGAGTGGAAGGACCCAGGTCCCCCTACCTTGCTCCCCCTCTTCCCTCTGTAACGACAAAGCCCAAGGGAAGAAGATGGAATACACAGGAGGGGCTGAGGGCTGCTGTATATGACCTAGCAGGGCCCCCTCCAGAACAGAGAGACTGATAGAGACTGGAAAGCCATGGCCTGACTATTAGGCCAGATGGCTTTCAGCTTGACACACTACAAAAATTAGTGGAGAATGTGGACAACGCACTTGGATCTGAAGGGACCCTGAAAAAGGTGGGGTAGAGAGAATGAAGAGGGCCATGGAGATGACAAGTTGCTAAAATGGGTAGAGGAAAACTGACAACAGCAAAAACAGCAATAGATCCAGTTGCTGCAGCAGCCAGGAACACAACCAGCAGCAACAGGCTCTGCAACAACAGCTGCAGCAGCAGCAGTTTATTAGAGAATTGGCCATGCAACACAGGGAGCAGCAGTAACAGCTGTTGCAACAGGTGGTGACGCCTCTGCAATCCCAAAACATACCATCTAACCCACCAGTTAGGGCAGTTAACCCCAACTCTGCTCCAATCCTCCCTTTGAAATGACAAAAGTAGGTCCAGATGACAAGCTCAAAGCATTTTGAGGGACCTTCCAGAGGAATGGACATGAGCAAGCACTCAAAGGAAAAATGGTTACCAACCTTTCGTAACTGTAGTTCTTCGAGATGTGTTGCTCGTATCCATTCCATGACCCACCCTCCTTTCCCTCTCTTGGAGTTCTGGCAAGAAGGAACTGATGGAGGGGGAAGCCAGTGGTGCTCCTTATATTGGCGGATATGTGCACCACTCCAGAGGGCACCAGAGTCGTTCCCCTACGGATACCACTGAGAGAAAAACTTCCGGCACCAGTGAATGTGGTGAGCAAGCACACTACAACGGAATGGACATGAACAAGCACTTGAAGAACCCAGCTATAAAACCGAGGACTAAGGTGGCCCAGTGAGCAGAGACCATGCTCAGTACTTTACTCTCATGGTGAGTTGCGACAGGAGGAAGTTTCCAGCCCAGCAAGAGGCTCCTCTGCAGACACACTGTCAAATGTGGGAGCACAAGCAGCCAACGACTCTTCACTGCCCAGCAACTGCTTCACATGCAGGCAACCAGGCCACTTCCAATTACATTGCCCATACATGGACTATAATTACAGGAGGGTCTGGGTGGCAGAAGCCAGAGCCCACAAGATGGGACCAAAGAAATTGGTGGTTCCAGTGCAGGTTAATGGTGTCAGGATCTAAACCTTAATAGACTTGGAGTGTAGTCAAATGGTGGTCAGAGAATGTTTGGCCCGGGTTTAGCAAGAGCTGCTCAAATATCATATTTCTACAGGGCATGCACAAGGATGTGCATCTCTTTCCCATGAAATGGATGCACTTAATAATACCGAACCTGCAGGAATAATAATTAATAATAATAATAATAATAAGATGGCCTGCTGGAAGGTAGTCACAAACTTGGCCTACCCCATAACAGTTGGATGGAACTGGAAGTTCTTTCAGGAATTGCTGGAGGCAGAGAGAGAGAAGTCCCCAGAGAAAGAAAGAAGGAACGCTGTGGACAGGATGATAGGAGAACCCAAGGGAATAGTTGGGCTGGGGGGGACAATGAGCCAGGGAAAGGGATGTCCGCATCCCCAGTTAAAGGCCCCCACCCCTACTGATGAACTATGCCCCATGGTGACTCACGCCAATGACACACATATCACACTCCCTGACACCGACTGGTTTTTGAGCCAAGTTGATTTAGTCAAAGAACAACAAAACAATTTGAGGCTGAACCGAGGCTATGTGCAGTCAGTGATGAAGTAAAGGAGCAGTGGCCAGTAAAGCAATAGTCACACTTCGTATTTCAAGGAGAAAAAATATACTGAGCCGTGAAGGACGTTCAGATTGGGGAGGTCAGGATGCAACTCCTTGTGCCCAAGTGATCCTGAAGGGAGCTGATAAGATGGCCCATATGATGCCTCTTGGAGGGCAATTCAGGCAGGAGAAAATGCTTGAAAGGGTGAACTTGGCATCCACAAGAATGTGCAGGACTATTGTGCTTCATGCCCCGAATGTCAGTGGACAAGCCCAAGAAAGGTCCCTAAGGCTCCTCTAATGTCTCTCTCCATGGTGAGGTCCCGATTCAAATGGGTAGGAATGGACTTAATAAGTCCACTGGAAAAGAGTGCAGCAGGATACCAATATATTTTGGTGACCATGGACTATGCCACATGCTATGCTGAGGTGATCTCCTCCAATGCACAAAAGCGTCAATCATCGCCGCAGAGCTTGTGAAAGCATTTGCCTGAGTTGGAATCCCTACAGACATAATCACCAACCCAGGGTCCAATTTTATGTCACAGTTAATGAGGGTGTTGTGCAGCTTGCTAAAGGCAAGAGCAAAGCATGGATCTCATGGTGGAGGTAGAGTTTAAAGGAGCATTGGCAGCCCTTGGGGAAGGGGACTCAGGCTGAAGCTTGGGCTGTGAGGCACAGGGAGTGGGTGGGCTTCAGTGCCTGAGGTCCAGCCCAAGCCAGAATGTCTACACATGGCATGAGTCCTGTGGGCGCAGGACTGTAGACCCAGGCTCTGAGACTCGCTACCATGAGAGGGGTTTTGTCATATGGACATACTCATTGACACTGGAAGCACAGAGACTGAAGGGAGCACAAATATGTTACTAAGTAATATTATCTCTCTTAATTTATAGCACCTAGTGCACATGCCAAAAAGAGAGACTTGCTCAACTTGGACTATTTTGAAAGTGAAGACTTAAAAGCTTATGTTTTTCTTTAATCTCTGAATCCCAACAACGAGCCAAAATCTTGCTTCCTTTATGCAACAAATGGTCCCGTTGGTCCATCAGCTTTCAGTTTGCTTACTATGTTGCTATGTAGTGACCAGCTACTGCCTCTCGGGATGGTGGAGTACCTAAGCTGATGGAAGAAGTTCTTCTGTTGGTGTAGTGGTGTCTCCACTAAGCATTACAGCGGTGCATTTGCAGCTGTAAGGCCTTGGCTACACTTGCAAGTTAGAGCACATTAAATCAGCCCTGGGTGCCCTAACTCCTGAGGTGTCCACACTGGCAAGGCACATAGAGCGCCTGGACTTGGCAGCTGGAGTGCTCCTGGTAATCCACCTCCATGAGAAGCATAAAGCTTGCTGCACCCTGGCTAAAATGTCCGGGCATCAGTGTGAACGATGTGTTGCATTATTGCGCTGTGATTGGCCTCTGAAAACATCCCATAATCCCCTAAAGTTACTCTGTCCACTCTGGTCATTGTTTTGAACTCGGCTGCAGGCATGCAGATATCCCCTTTCAAAGCTCCATTTCTGACAGCCAGCATGCTTATCTGCTCCAGAAAAGCAAACCATTATTGTGGCATACAGTATATATTCCTACTGTATTTTCCATTGCATGCATCTGATGCAGTGGGCTTTAGCCCATGAAAGCTTATGCCCAAATAATTTGTTAGTCTCTAAGGTGTCACAAGTGCTCGTTCTTTTTGGTCTGCACATTATAACTTTTCTTGGGGGGTGGGGGTTGTTTTAAGGGCATGTCTACACTTGCCATTTAAAGCGGAAAAACTCCCTTTTTTGCACAAAAACAGTGGGAGCGTCTATACTTGCCATTGACTTTTTGCGGTGAAACTCAGAAGTTTCACCACAAAAAGAAAACCACCTCCACGAGAGGCGTACAGCTCTTACCGGTGATGCTTTTGCGGTGATGTGCAAGATGTTTACACAGCTTTTGGCCTCTGGAGGATATCTCCCAGTGACCATTGTGACTTAGGTGACCACTCACCAGCAGCTCTGCTACTCTGACTCCAGGTAAACAGACCTCCACCCCTCCCCCTATAAAGCACCAGGAACTTTGAAACTCCCCTTCCTGTTTTCTTGGCAAGTGCTCACTTATCATCTGGCTAGGTGATGATGCCTGCTCCATGGAGCAAATGATCCCCTGCTTGGAGCAATGCTGAGCTACTAGAGCTGATCAATGTTTAAGAAGAGGAGGCTGTGCAGGGACCCAGGATGCCCCGTGATCACACACATACTCCCCTTCCCATAAGACCTATTGTCAAAATGGTGAGAGCTGCACCGTGGGATAGCTGCCCTCGGTGTGCTGCTCTCATCATCAATGGAAGTACTGCAAATGTAAACACTATCTGATGCCTGTAGAAGCAAGTGAGCACACAAACCACTTTCCTTTCACCGGTTCCCTATCACCATTGAAACTGACAGTACAAAACTCTGCAAGTGTAGAAATAGCCTGTGCTGGCTCCATGCTAGGGGTGCGTCGCTACAGCAAAAGCTGTGCATGGGCACTTGAGTCTAGCTAGTCGGCTTTCGGGCTTGGTCTGTACTTAAAAGTTAAGTTGATATAGCAGTTAAATTGATATAGCCTCAGCACTTGTTGTAGTTAAGCCAACCTAACCCTTCAGTGTAGACCTGACTGTCAATGTCAGAATCATTTCATTGACCTAGCTACCACCACTCGGGGAGTTGGATTACCTACCTGGATGGAAAAAAATCCCTTCTATTGCTACAGAAACGTCTATAGAATTAAGAAACAGCGTCAGAGCTGCATTTGTGGCTCTGTGTCATCAATAGTGCAGACATGGCCTTATAATATGAATACTGTTCATTTAGTGATTGATTTCTGCATTCCTCTGACACCTAGTTCTCCCAGTGAAGTCAATGAGTCAGGCACAGGGCTTTGGAGCCACAATCTTGCCCCAATGTGAGAATCTTTCCTATATTTTATTTTCTTGTACTGTATGAGCAAAAAAAAAAAAGTTTGTTTTGAACCCTGGTCAGATTATTAACGTTTCGATCCATTCAACCAATCTTTCTAAACGGCCATTTTTGTCACTTTAACTGATGCTTCCTTTCACCTTCACTATTGAAACCTACACTATTATACTTTCCTACAGCATTCCAATTTTTGCAACAGGGCTTGGTTACTCAGAGATCCTGCAGTATTTGGTACTTCAAGTGACCTTATTATTTTCAGTCCGTAATATGCCTGCTAGTCTCCTTTACAGTTACCCTACTTTGCATGTAATTTAGCAACATTTGTATGTGATACCCAGCTTCCATAAACCTGCCACTTGCTTCTTAGGCAGTATTCCACTGAAAATATTTAACGAAAAATGTTCTTGTCAATATTTTGAGAGGGGAAAAAATCCTGTCTATGCAATTGGTGATTTGGGGAAATAAAGTCCCTCTTTGCTGAAATAATGCAGTTAGAATTATTTTGCAAGCGCACATAACAGAGCACAATGGAGCAGTCATTAACCTTTATTATGGTAGCTTTTGAGTAGTTGCCACCAGGAGAAAAGAGACACCAAATGCAAAATCTGTAATTAATTTGTTCTTCAATATCCCACCCACTAGAAAACTATTTTAGGAGTGTTATGATCACTTTCACATCTCCAGAATGCATATTAAATTCACCTTCAGGTTGTTAATCAATGAAGTCTAATATTTCTCCACAACTTCTATTACAGCCAGATACTTCAATATTTTTCAGTATTATTTGTTACCTATGTGCTTAGAGCTGCCCTTGCTCTGATGGGTATTCAAATCTAAATAGAAAACAGAGCACACTGGGAGTGCAAGGGGAAGCGTCTATTTTGCAATTTATTCACATGGTGGAAAATGACCAGCATAGCTATTCTAGAATAACTATTTTAGGGGTGGTCTACACTATGTAGTTAGAGCGACGTTCCCCACATTGGGTCGAATTTATAATGTGCTTGTCTACACTACATAGCCCTTCCCCCCGACTGAAAGGGCTTTTAAAATCAACACCTTTACTCCATCTTAACGAGAGGCGTAGTGCTAGGTTTGATGTTCTCAGGTCAAATTAGGGGTAGTGTAGACACAGCACAGTGTATTATGACTTGTTTGGCTTTCAGGAGGTGTCCCAGAGTGCTCCAGTGTGTCTGCTCTGGACAGCACTTTCAACTCCACTTCACTTCAGACAGGCAAATAGGAAATACCCTGGGAACTTTTGAATTTCATTTCCTGTTTGATCAGCCTGGAGAGCTCACCACTAGAGCTGACCATGGGTGCCCAGGTACACGAACGTGCTCCAGCGTGGAGCATACAGGAGACACTGGATCTGACGGCTGTGTGGGGAGAAAAGTCTGTGCAGGCAAAGCTTCGAACTAGCAGAAGAAATGCTGATATCTATGCCAAAATCGCACAGGGCAGGAGGGAAAAGGCTACACAAGGGACACACAGCAGTGCTGTGTGAAAATAAAGGAGCTCAGGCAAGCGTACAGAAGACAAGAGAGGCGAATAGTCGCTCTGGTGCTGAGCCACAGACATGCCACTTCTATGAGCAGCTGCATGCAAGTCTAGGTGGGGACCCCACCAGTATCCCAACACTTTCCGCGGATACCTCCCACAGGACCCAGGCAGCCATGGGCAAGAACAAGGACGACATTGTTGAGGAGGAGGAGGAGAATGAGCAGCAGCATCCTCCCCAACAGCCAGGACCTTTTCCTAACTCTGGAGCCAATCCCCTCCCAGGATCCATTGGTGCAGGACTGTGATGGCGGGCAGGCACCTCTAGTGAGTGCACACTTGTAATAACACTACAGGGGTTAAATGAAATTGTGGTTACTGTTTAATTTGAGGTAAACAATTGGGATACAGTGGCATGCAGTGCAGCCACGCAAAGGGTGCTCCCCAGGAAAGCCTGTTTATGTGCCAAGAGTTTCCACAGTAAAAAATTTTTCCTCGGTGTGCCCTCACACCACCTACTCTTTCGTGTGTGCTCAGCATGCATACAAACCGAAATCTGTTGCCCAGCACTCTGCCACGTGTAACCCTTCTGCCCATCTGAGTTAGCAGCAACAAGGGCTGGGTTCAGTATCTGGGGGTTCTGTATCAATAACATATTGCAAAACCAGCTTGAGCCCCCACTCAGTGACCTGGGACAATTACATACCACCACCACCCCTGGGCACCTCTAAGAGGCAATACTTCCCCTCTTGCAAGTACAGAGTCTGAGTGTAGCAAAATCCTTTTAATAAAGGAGGGAAATCATGCGGCATTATGTTGGGGAAACATCACAAACAGGATTCATAACACAAACCATGAGCAAAAGACCCACCCCTAAGTAAGTTTGGCAGTATCCTTTTCCCCTCAAGGTCTTTAGTCCAGCAACCCAAAAAATCACCCAAAGTCCCAAAAGTCCAACACCCCAAAAGTCTCGAGTCCAGCAACCTAAAAATCACCCAAAAGTCCAACAACCCAAAAGTCTCTGTCCAGGGTCAGTGCAGCCCCAGAGTTCAAAAGTTTATCTGCAGAGTTTTACCTCCCAGCCTGGTGGGGGTGGGGGAAAGCACAGCAGTGTTAAGGGGCACCTTACATGGTCCTAGGCCAACTGCCCCGCCTCTCCATGGGGTTCCGCTGCAGCCTTCACTGCGAGCCACTCAGCCTGCCGCTTCACTCCACCAGCCATCCCATGAGACACTCCAGCCATTCCGTGAACTGCTCTGCTCCACCAGCCACTCCTGCCACCAGCTGTCCCATGAGCCACTCCAGTCATCCCACAAACTGTTCTGCTCGCAACTCAACAACATATCTTCAGGCCCCCTCACAGCACTCAGTGATTTCAGCTCTTAGTAATCTTAAACTCTTCAGTGATTTCAGCTTGTAGTAAGGGAGCCTCAGTGCTGGTGAACCATTGGCTCAAAGTGAATTCAGCTCAGCAGTTTGTAACTAGACTCTTAACAGAATTACAATTATCTCTGATATTCCACAGTAGAGAGAGGAGAAGATACAATTGGCATTTCAGACCCTCAAAAAGGGCCCATACCATCAGGTACAAATATCAATCCCCAACCTCCCTCAATTCACTGGGTTTTTGGAACCCATGTCCCTTGTCTAGCGAGTGCTACTTAGTTGATGGTGAGTCCCTCAGTCGTAAAACAGTTCCATTGTCTTTGATTCACATTATCAGGGTAACAACACTTTATTCTTCCTACCCCGATAACAGAGAAACTGGGGATCCCACAGTAGCCAAAGTGACCATTTGGGCTGCTGTGGGCTCATGTTAGGCAGGGTGGGTATGCCTATGCAAACAAGATCAGCCCCTGAAGTTCTTTTCCACAACTTACCACAATTCACCACCAGATGTCAGGGTAGAGCTCATCTTGACTCTGCTTACACGTGTTGTACCTTACTGGCAGACTCTTCTTTTATAATATAAAAGTTGGCCAAGTACCTCAGGGAACGTAGTTACTGCTGTGAATTGTTTCATTCATTGCAACAGTTAACCTTTTGTTTTCAACAATGTATGCTTTCCCTTGCAGCTGCAACATGTTCTCTGGGTGCTTCCTTCACTCCAGCACAAAGGCTGTCCCAGATTAGAAGGCAAAAAAAGTGGACAAGGGATGACGTTCTGTGATTTGATGCATTCCTCCAAGGCTGACAGGGCCCAGCTCCATGCATGGACACTCACACTCTAAGAGAGCATGCGCATTGACCAAGAATGCAGGAAAGCAAGCAGGGAACAAGAGCTAACACGCAAGAGATGTTGTGGCTTGTGGGGAGCAAGCAGACATGTTGAGGTATCTGGCTGAGGTGCAGGAAAGGCAGCTAGACCTTAGAGTCTCACTGCACCCAATGATCAGCCAGTTGCCCTCCTCACCAAGTTTCATATCCTCCTCTCTCAGACGTCCTAGAATGCAGGGTGGAGGGCAGTTCCATTATCCCTTGAACTAAACTCCAGGGGATGGTTCATGGAGCAGAAAGTTCACATTCCCACAGCTTTGATTGCTAGACAGTGCAATTGTAATAAGCTATGTGTCCTTGCCCCTCCCTCCCTGTGTTATCACGCCCTTATCTGGTTATCATTGCTATTCATTGGTGTCTCCGTTCAGTGTTTGTTAGCATAAGAAACATGCATTCATGGAGTACAAGAGGCTCTTTATTCACTGTGTCTGTGGGGGGTTTAGTTTACAGGGCAGTACATATGAAAAAGGGGGCAGATTGGTAAGGAACAACACACAGAACTGTCAAATCAGTGTTGGATCATTCATGAAACTGGTTTTCAAAGCCTCTTGGAGACACAGTGAGCCTCGACGTGCTCTTCTTTTTGCCATGGTGTCTGGCTGCTCATAATTCGCAGCCAAGCCATCTGCCTCAACCCCCTACCCCACCAGAAAGTTTTCCCTCTTACTTTCACAGATATTATGTAGAACACAGCAAGCAGCAACAATAGGAATATTGCTTTTGCTGAGGTCTAACCTAGTGAGTAAACTGTATCAGTGCCCCTTTAGACATCCAAAGGCACAATCTACCCTTGCTCAGCCTATGGTTGAATTGTTAATAATTGGAGATATACCTATCTCCCAGAACTGGAAGGGACCTTGAAAGGTCATTGAGTCCAGCCCCCTGCCTTCACTAGCAGGACCAAGTACTGATTTTTGCCCCAGATCCTTAAGTGGTCCCCTCAAGGACTGAGCTCACAATCCTGGGTTTAGCAGGCCAGTGCTCAAACCACTGAGCTATCCCTCCCTCCTTACTGCTGTCCAGGCTGCCTGTGTATGGCCTCATGAGCCACAGGAGCAAGGGGTATGCTAGGTCTCCAAGGATAACGATTGGCATTTCAACATCACCAATGGCAATTCTCTGGTCTGAGAAGAAAGTTCCTTCTTGCAGCTTTCTGAAGAGACCAGAGTTCCTAAAGATGCGCGCATCATGTACCTTTCCCGACCATCCCACGCTGGTGTCTGTGAAACAGCCCTTGTGATCCACTAGCACTTGCAATACCATTGAGAAGTAACCCTTCCGGTTTATGTACTCTGGCAAGGTGGTCTGATGCCAAGATAGGGATGTGCGTTCTGTCTATCACTCCACCACAGTTAGGGAAACCCATAGCGGCAAAGCCATCCACTATGTCCTGCATGTTTCCCAGAGTCACTGTCCTTCTTAGCAGAAGTGAATTAATTGCCCTGGCTACTTAGATCACAGCAGCCTCCACGGTAGATTTACGCACTCCAAACTGATTCCCAACTGACCAATAGCAATCTGGTGTTGCAAGCTTCCACAGGGCTCTCATCACTTACTTCTGAACTGTCAGAACAGGGCTCTCTTTAGTATTTCTGCGCTTCAGGACTGGGGAAAGCAATTCGCAAAATTCCATGAAAGTGGCCTTACGCATTTGAAAGATATGCAGCTACTGCTCCTCATTCCATACCTGCATCACGATGTAGTCCCACCAGTCCGTGCTTGTTTCCCTGGCCCAGAAGCAGTGTTCCACTGTGTCAACAACCCCGGATGCTGCTGCCAGTATGTGCAAATTGCTCTGTTCCATGGCTTCCAGCAGAGCTATTTGCATGGCATCACATTCTTCCGCACGGCTGCTCCTGGTTATGCTCTGCAAACACTGCAGGACGATGCACGAGGTGTTTATGATGCTCACAACAACAGCGTACAGCTGAGCGTGGTCCACGCTTACTGTGCTATGGCGTCTGCACAAATAACCCAGGCTTAGGTGCGAAAATGATTGTTTGCCATTGCTTTCAGGGAGAGAGGGGGATAGGAGCCAAGTGCATCATGGAAGGCTGATATGTACCCGAAACACCTCACAAAAATGTTTTTGTCCCATCAGGAATTGGAAGCCTAACCCAGAATTCCAATCAGGAGCAGAAACTTTGGGATAGGCACCCACAGTGCATCGCTCCATGAGTCACGGAGCGCATCCTCATGGTAGTGAGGATGCGTTCCACCGATGAAATGTACATAAGGTGGACATACACCATCAATTTTGTAAAATCGGAGGCTACAGGTCGACTTCAATAAATTTGAACCAATTTTGTAGTGTAGACAAGTCCATAGTATAATTTAGCTATTCCAGGATGACTTTATGAGCAAAAAAATTATTCTAGAATAAAGTCACTTTTATTCTGGAATAGAATGTCCACATGAGGAGCTTTGGGAATAGTTATAGCAGAATAGTTATTCTGGAATAATTATGCCACTCAGTCTCCCTGTGTAGACAAGCCCTTACTTGTTGTTAGTACTTGTTTGTTTGATTTTGTGATTGGAGGATGACAGCATTTAACTGGCATAGGTCAACTTGTTAGAGCAGGGAACAAGACTGGAAGTCACAATGTAAGTTCTAAAGCTCTTCAGATAGACAGTGACATACACGTATTAATTATTAATCTTATTGTGCAACATAACTCAAATAGTGACAGTAAATTTAAAACACAATGATGAGTTTAAAGAATGAAAATAGTATAAAGATTTTAAAGTTGAAGCTCCTTATTACATGACAGGTCAGAGATTTTTATTTTTATTTTTTTTAATGATTAAGACTTCCATTTGTCATTTAACATTATGTAATCATACCGACACACACTGGTGAGCTATTGTGTAAATATACATATCAGCATTTTTACAATGCTGATAGAATAAATCTGAAAGTGTGTAGGAAGAAGTGCTGTAGAAAATATTTCACATCATCTCACTGAACAAGCAGTAGGGTAGCGTGGGGGTGTAAGACTAGGTTAACATTAACAACACAGCCTTGCATGTAACCCTAAAAGTACTAATAAAATAGCTTGTAATTTCCTGCAGTTCAGTAATGAAAATGGCACTTTTTTGTGTATATCTGAGGTCTGCTTTTAATAGCTGCCCTTTCAGTTTGGTTATATTTATCAAGCTCAGAAGTTGAAGGAAAAGTAAACTGCAACTAATTTGCATCAAGGCAGAGCTATGAGAAAACTTTCACCTACCAGGCAGTAATTATGTAAGATTTGTTTTTCTTCAGATCACTTGCCAACTGCAGAAAACAACTATTATTTCAAAAGGTCCCAGGTTATTTCTTTATTGGCTGTTACCGTCACTGAACACATTTCCTACAATTATTCTTTGCTTTTTCCTGGCCTGGGAATTAACTTCTGTGCTGGTTAAAAGCATATGCACTTGGCTCATGCTGGTTAGAAGTGTAGGGTCCTGTAGGCGGTACCCACTCGAGTACTCCCACCCACTTAGAGCAGAGAACAAGGAATCATCCCTGCCCACTGTACAGCAGCTGGGCACTATTGCAGTTTCTGCAATCCCTGGTGCACAGGACTGCTCACTCCATCCAGTGGAGTGGACAGCATATGCACTTCCTAAGAAAAGAACCCCCCAAAAGGAGTGGGAATGAAAGGAGATAGGTCAATGGCCCTCTCACTTCATGAACTCCCAGCAGAGCTTGCTGGCCATAAAGGAGGGTGTATGCTGCACCCCCCAAACAATTGTCATAGAAAATGTTCTCCCCTCACTCACTGGAAAGAATTCACGAACAAACTGCTCCTCTCAAAGACCTCACAGCTATCCACTATCCTCACTGCAGCACAGAGGCTAAATCGCACCATTGTGCCCAGAAACACAAGCACTCCCAGAAGCATGCAGAGTAAGGGCTGTAGGATCACAGGCATCAAAGTTCGTTCATTTGTTTGTTTCTCCCGTTTCATATGCTTCATTCCTTCTCCTGCCCCCTTTGCACTATCACAGCACTTTCAGGCCCATCAGGAAATAGCTTTCATCAGCATTAGTGTTATTAAAATATAGCTATGCTCTCTAAATGGCAATACAGCAGCCCCTCACACCACCAAACCCCCTCTCTTGAAGCCAGACGCTGGCTTGCCTTTACATGGATGCACAAGAATGGTGCAAAGACATTCCCTTCCTTTGGAACTCCTCCCCTCTGTGCAGGGACTGGCCACAGTTGCAGTCTTTGCACTCCCTTGAGTGCAATGACTGCTCCTAAGGTACAGCAGTGCCCCATCAGGGACAGTAAGGAGGCACTTCTCTGTAACTGCCACGTGGGCCTTCCAACTGGAGAGAGGAGTGTTCATGGCACTCTCAGTAAAAGTGATGAGGCATTTTTAGCATGCAAGCTCAAGCCCACTAGCGTGAGTCTGTCTGCCCAAACTGGGAGGCTCTCTCCCAGCCACAGTGTAGACATACCTCAGGAGACATTGTGGCTCCCTAAGGGATGGCTTTAGAGCTCATGCTCAGACCTAATGCCACAATTTAACCCTGTGTGTTTTACACTAACTTGTAAACACTTTTACACTATTGTGCCATTGCTCCATAGAAAACAGCTCAGTGCACAGTACTAATTGCTGCGGTTGTGTTATCAAGCCAGCTTCTTATTGCAACTCATACCAAACACCACTGGGACAAATTCTTCCAAGATGTAATCCCACAGAAGTCAGTTTGCAATTCCTCAAAGGTTATTGCACAAAGGGTAAAATGCTCATTTCCCCTGTTTAATTAGTGTGTCTACCTCTCATGGAAAAAATAAAATGAATTCTGTCACCTACACTAGGAGGAAATGGATTCCAATGGTTAAAGGAAGGGACTCTGAGTGAGATTTTCCAAATGCTCAGTATTGGCCTAGTTCTGTTCCCACTGAATACAATTGTGTGGACGTCAGTGCAAGCACAGATGAGCACTTGACTTCAGTGGAAACAGAGTCAGACCAGAACTGAGTGCTTTTTCAAATCCCACCCCAAAATACAGAGCTCCTGGGGCTTTGGTTCCAACTTTACCTCAGACTTGCTGTGTCTCAGTTTGCCCATTTGTAATATGGGCATTACATTTACCTTTCTCAGCAATGCTCTCGGGGCTTTAAAATCACCAAGAGCCTCAAATACAAAGTAAAAAAAATGCAAAGTATTGTTTTATTATTACTGAATCAAAATAAAAAATAAGTCATTTCATAAATGTTATCTGATGCTATTATTGCTAAAGCCATCTACAGTAATTTATGAGCTACCCTATATTTACATATGTAGGTATAAATGGATTGGTGGTTTGAGCATTGGCCTACTAACCCCAGTATTGTGAGTTCAATCCTTGAAGTGGCCATTTAGGGATCTGGGGCAAAAATCTGTATGGGGATTAGTCCTGCTTTGAGCAGGGGGCTGGACTAGATGACCTCCAGAGGTCCCTTCTAACCCTGGTATTCTATTACACTCAGTATCTGCATTATAAATTGTCACGGTAAAGATAAACCACTCTAATGTTAATTAAATATCAGTAAAAAGACAGGCACTTTGATCTTCAGGGTCACATAGGAAGGTGATGGTGTTATGTCATTCTTCTTGCCTGCATTATAGGTGCATGTTTTGATCCCCACCGATTTCTTTTAACCTTCACTCTCTGCTAACATAAATAAGTCTCTCATTCTGTGCTAAAACTATGGCATAAGGTTTTGTGAGTTGTTACAGCTAAATGGAAAAAATATTTTTGCATTCTGCTAAAGGTCAATGTCCTAATACAGATGTAAGTCAACAATAACCTCATATGTGTGGTTTCCATACATAGTTATACTTAGTCATTCTCTCAGCAAGATACTTTTTGTTTCCTGTTTCTCCTATTCTGCATTTGAACTGGTGTTTTAGACTCTAGAAACAAATGATTTGCTCACCTTTAAATTGTTACACACATCAAAGTATTCCTTGTTGTTAGCTGACTGATTAAAGTCATGCAATGAGTCAGTTGGTTTCAGTCTTGGTCATCAGCAGTAACAGTCACCAAATTTGACTTTAGAGATCAGCAGCTAAAGTCAATGGTGGCTTCATTTGCTCAGCACCTCAGAAAATGAGGTCACTTAGGTGGCTAAATATGGTTTTAGGTAACCAACATTAGATATCTGGTTTTGAATATTTCTGGCCTAACTTCATTGACATAATGATCCAGCATATTTTCAATGATTAATCTCTCTATGGTAATGGTATATATTCTGCTGCTGTTAAGGTGATCCATCCTCCCTGCAAGGGACTGTGGATTCCAAGAGGCTTTCTCTAAAGGCGTAGCACTGCATTCACATATCCGGGCATGTGGTCTTTTAATATCAGTGTTAATTTGTTTGATGCTGAGTTGATTGGTGCCAAAGACTAACTTACCTTTCCTGAGGTGAAGGGTCAGGCAGGTCCTGCAGTTGTGTAGAAATCTGAAGAAGGGAAAAAAGAGAATGTAAGTTGTGATATGGTGAAACAGAACATTTCACAAATATGGACAGCAATATTACCAGGTTAATAGTCTCTCTGGGAGGTGGTGACACTAGACTAGAGGATCTGAACAGCAGAGATTCCTGACTTAGGGGGCAGGAGTCATTCCCACAGCAGAGTTCTCACCTCCTGTCTTAGAATGAGAGAATCTAGTATGAGGATTAGGTGTTGTCTCTGGACCACAGGCGAAGACTAATATGCAAGACCTTTTCTTATAACTGGAGAGGAGACTGGCTGAGGGTTGACTCTGTCCCAGAGGTGGTGGGGCACTGGCTAGCACTGTCTATAGAATGTGGGTGTGGAGTGTGGTGGTCTGTGGATCATACTAGAGAGAGATTGGCTAGAATGGTATCAATTTAATTCTGTGATAACTCTGGACAGCATATCGTGCTTTTTGTCTAGTTTGGCTATTGCAGCACACTGCTAAAGATAACTTCCATGTCTGTTGGAATTGCTGTAAAAAATCATCCGGACTAGGAGAACAATTCTGCAAGGTGCTGAGCGCCTCCTGAGAGGTGCTGAGTGCCTTGTGGAGAGAGCACAGCACACTGCAGGATCCAGCCATGCATGAGTCTCTGCACTAGCTATCTAGCAGGTTCCAGAGATGTCACCCAAACAAAATGGGAGGACCATGGCCTTCAGGTTAGAGGTTAAAAAGTCGTGTTGTTCAATCTTATCTTTTTGTGTGGCTTTTTTAAAAAATATGTTTTGGTCCCTGGGCTGTTATGGATTTCTGGGGAGGTTTCATCTGCTATAGCCATTGTAAACAGTTTACTTTCTAGCCTAATTATCCATGACATGTCCATGTCTGTCTCCCTTGTGTTAGCTATGCCTCCAACTCCATTCCTCAATACATTTAAGACAGCATTTGAAGTTTGCACATAGAGGGAGGAAAAGCTATTAAACTGAGCATGTACAGCATTATTTTATGCTGATTGATATATGTGTAACACTCATACATGCATATGCACATGCATAGAGTATATCGGGGAAAGAGGATGACTATGGAGAATGATCTTCAAAGGTAAAAAATGAACTTACTGTCTTTTGTGAAAGCCATTTAGCATCAGTGATTATTCAGTAACAGAAGTGCAGACTCCACACTAATGTAATAGGAAATACATAAAAGCATGGGGGTAAATAACTAAAATGCAAAAAGACATCTGCCCCTTTATGAGCGCCTACCTCACATTGTCTTTAATCATTACCCAGCAGGCATGTCATGCAGTGTTCTACTTCTTCAACTTCATTTAGGATTTACATGACAAAGTCTTATCAAAATAGAACCCAACAGGCTGGAAAACAAACTCTTAATTAAAGCACAGTGTTTCTAATTACGTACACCAGGACAAACTCATTACAATGAATGTCATTTTCAATAGTGTCCCAAGAAATGACAAAACAAAGTCTTTGTCAAATGCACACCCGGCAGATTTATGCCATGCATGCTCACAGAACTGATAGCTGTTTCCATTAGAGACACCAGCACAGGCCGTGACTAGGCCTAATTTAGTGTTGGATGGTACAGTAATATATCTCTGCATAGTTCTCTCTCCATAATGCAGTGGCAATTGTAACATGCATCATTGTACAGGAAAAGTAGGTTCAAGAGGTGGAGTGTGAGGGGGACAAAAACTAACCTGGGGTTGGAATCTAGCTTCAACTGAAGTCAATGGAGATGTCTTTTCATTGCCTTCAGTGGGAGCTGAATCAAAGCCTTGGTTGGTGGAAATCAGATGCATTTTAACAGGAACGGCTGTCCACCAATATTCAGATTACATAAATGTTTCCATCTAAATCCCCTGTTTTTAGCGACCTATAACTTCTAAAAACTTTCAAAATCTGCACTGAAATTTTCTAGGCATGGTCTCTGCACAAAATGTTGCTCAAAGCTGGTTCAATAACTTGAATCTGAAGAGGGTGTAAAAATGCTTCACCATTACATAGAATTACAACTTTTTTTTTAATGCCTCTACAGCCAAAAATTGGTTTGGGGGGGGGGAAGTTGGAAATTATGATTATTTATTAGGTACCCAAAGTTTTCTGGGGGTAGCAGAAGTAGAAGTTCTAACTCTCTATAGAGCAGTGGTCTCTAAACTTTTCACACCTAAGATCACTTTTTGAATTTAAGGGCAACCCAGGACCTACCCTGCCCCTTCCCCAAAGCCCTGCCCTGCTCTCTCCATCCCCTGCCCCCCGCTCTCCCCCACCCTCACTCACTTTCACCAGGCTAGGATAGCAGGTTGGGTTCAGGAGGGAGTGCGGGCTCTGGGCTGGGGCCGAGGGGTTTGCAGTGTGGGAGGGGGCTCTGGGCTGAGCCTGGGGCAGGGGGTTGGGGTGCAGGAGGGGATGAGGGGTGCAAGCTCTGGGAGGGCATTTGGGTACAGGAGGGGGCTCTGGGCTGGGTCAGAGTGTTGGGGTGAAGGAGGGGGTACAGGGTGCTGGCTCTGGGAGGGGGGTCAGGGCTGTGGCTTGGAGTGCAGGAGGGGATTCAGGGTGCAGGAGAGGGTATGGGGTGCTGGCTCTGGGAGGTGGATCAGGGCTGGGCATGGGGTGCTGGCTCTGGGAGGTGGCTCAAGGCTGGAATGCAGGTGGGGGTTTGGGGTGCTGGCTCTGGGAGGTGGCTCGGCTGGGGCTTGGGGTGCAGGAGGGGATGAGGGGTGCAAGTTCTGGGAAGGCATTTGGGTACAGGAGGGGGCTCTAGGCTGGGGCAGAGTGTTGGGGTGAAGGAGGGGGTACAGGGTGCTGGCTCTGGGAGGGGGGATCAGGGCTGTGGCTTGCAGTGCAGGAGGGAATTCAGGGTGCAGGAGAGGGTATGGGGTGCTGGCTCTGGGAGGTGGCTCAGGGCTGGGGTTTGGGGTGCAGGAGTGGGTATGGGGTGCTGGCTCCAGGAGAGGGCTCAGGGCTGGGGTGAAGGTGAGGGTTTGGGGTGCTGGCTCTGGGAGGTGGCTCAGAGCTGGGGCTTGGGGTGCAGCCTCCCCCTTGGCAGCACTTACCTCCAGTGGCTGCCAGTCGGTGTAGTGTAGCTGCCACTAAGGCAGGCTCCCTGCCTACCCTGGCCCCATGTCACTCCCCGAAGGGGCCAACGAAACCCTGCAGCCCGGGGTGGGGGTGGGGCACATGGCTCCGCATGCTGACCCTCTCTGCAAGCACCACCCCTGCAGCTGACTGCTTCATGGGAGGGACGTGGGGCCATGGCAGGCAAGAAGCCTGCCTTAGCAGCAGCCCTGCTGCCCTGCCAGAGATTGCAATCAACTGGGAGATGGAGGAATCTATTTCCCTGTGTAAACAAAATGACTCATACAAAACACTCGGTGAACAAACTTGTGTTAAATGCACTCAGCTGGAAACGTTTACGCTGTGTTCCTGAAAAATATACTGAGTGAGTATTGATAGACCCAGAGAAGTGATCAGCTTGGGGAAAGTGAGCTGGGTGGAGACCTTGTACAGGGAGACAACCCCAGGAAGAGTTTTGTAAAATACCCAACACTTGGTGTGGCTTCAAAGGTAAAATATTTCTCTGCTCAGAACAATTCCTATGAAACCCAGGGATGAGTCATCTCTTAACTAGGTGACTCAGTAGAGTCCAGAGGGGGTGAACTCCCTCAAATCACCCCAACCCATCCTTCAGCTTGTTGGTGGGATTTTAGCAAAGGGCTTCAGAAGCCCCTCTCCTCTCGGCGCATCACAGCTTGAGGGGAAGGGTGGGAGAGCCAACCCAAGCTGCAAAGTGCTCTCTGTCTCTTAGGATCAGGCCCAAAGTCAGGGTCATGGGGAGTTATACCAAAAAACCTCTCTTTTTTTTTTTAATTTGTTTTGTGTCCTCCCTGTTTAATTTTCTACTTTTCTTGCTGGTTCTTAGAACAAGTCCCACATACTAAGGTTGCTTCTTATACTATTAGTAATGGGAGGCTGCACCAAAAATCTCACTAGCCACTAGGGCTGAAAGTGAATGCTGCCTAGCACTGGAAAGCTGGCATTTCTAGCCTGGACTGGTCTTGGGATGTTGACAACCTACTAGGCAGCTGAGAATTGGGACTCTGGAATGGTTGCAATTGAGCAACCTCTTGGTGCCAACTGGCAGAGGGCATAGGGGGTGCATATAGCTTTAAAAGGATCCCCTAGGTTGGATATACACCTAATAATTCACTAAGAAGTGACATGTGAGGTTGCTCTAGCAACAGCCAGTAACCCACTGGTCTTCATAATCATTGCAAAATGTATGTACAGATATCTAAGGAGTTATGTGCCTATACTGAAAATTATGTTCTTAAGGAAGGTAACCAGGAGGTGACACAGCTTGGAGAGCTTCCTTTCAGACAGTGGGTAGCAGACAGTATCTCCCTGTCTGGTCACTGTGTATTGTCTGTCCCAATGTATCTCTATTTGCATACTGAGCCATATGCTGATTAAGAGATGGTGAAATCTACAAGAAAGAGATATATAGGAAAAAGCAACGTGTGTGTGTGTGGACGCTGCTTATGTATGACGACAGTGGATTGTTCTGATATGTCTGGGGGTGCAAATTGACACCCAGGATTTTCCACCAAGGAGGCAAGCTGACAACATGACTTGTCTCATGAGTGGAAAGTCACAACCAAGCTTGGCTGTAAAATGCTGGAAGGACTTTGGGTGAATATTGCTCTATAAGACAAGAAAATATCAAGTTAAATAAGTCTAGGTTCTAGAAGGCAGTTTATGATTTTATATGTAACAATTTGCTTCCAATACTTCTACCTGCTATTACTTGAATCTCTGTACTTTCTTAAATAAACTTTTACTTGTTTTCACTATAAACATATCAAAGTGCTGTGTGTTAAGCAGCATGGTGATCCATGATGGAAATGGTAAGCTGGGGTATACTGCTTCTTTGGAACTGGCAAATTTATGAATACAGAATGTGTCCAGTGGAACAGGAGCTGCATACTCCAGGGAAACACTTGGAGATCTGAAGGGTTCGTGTGTGCCTATCACTAACCAATAGAGACACAACTGGGCCTGTGAGGTCTACAGGAGCATTGCTTGTGTTGCCTGTGGAGTTGGGGAGCTGACACCCAGCAGGCACAGACAATGCTTCTTCATGCTATGGGAAATAGTAGCAAAGTGCCCCATTCCCTTGGGTACTCTCTGGGAAGTGTCACAATGGCACCATATATATTATTCATTTCTAGCCTTGTGGCTTGTCATGTATTGGACCTTAATAAAGTCACTGGTCCCTGGGACTAGCAGCACCTTCTGAAGTAGCATCCTGTTTTTCCCCCCGCAGTGCCAAGCACTGCCTCCTCCTGCCTCTTCCTCACTGCTGCTATAAACTCTGCTACTAGGCAGGATTAGCTTAGCAGCCACACAGCAGCACTCTCATTAATTCATGATCAGTTTTCCCCAGAATTTCCGGATCTGTGTATCACTTTTCACTTTAAGCTTATGAATTTTGCAACACCATATTTGTACTGTGTAATGATCAAGTGGCATGGTGGCCACTTATCTTCCTGGATGTCAGTGGTACTTGAGGGTACTGCACTGATTTATGCCTTATTTGTATTACTATAAAAAGACTGAGAGTGAGATATTTATAGGGAGCAAGAAAGAGAACATTTTTGCACATTGGCAGTGCCTTACACTTCAGAATAAACCAAAACCCAGAGGAAGAATTTTTACTCCTGCTAAAATAGGGCCAAATCCTCCTTGCTTTAGGCAATCGCTAGGCAGTGAGTCCACTCAAATACGTCAGACAAGCAGAAGTTGGCCCACAACTGCCTGTAGGTGCAGCACAGAGTTCAGCCTTGAGAATACCTTGGACAGTTCCTAGGATCATGCACACCAGAAACAGAACCTTGTCAGCCACAACTGATAAGTTAAAAATGAGCATTAATCCATTTCAAGGATTTCACTTTGTAAGTTGGCTGCTGCTACGCTGAGCTGTGCTCTCACATCCTTGTCTCTTCATTAGAAAAATTAATTCACCACTTTTATAAATCAGTACAAGGGATTAAACCAAACAAAATATCTGCAAAAGATTTATGGCAACTGAGGTTAAGTAAGACTGTAAAAAGCAAATCCCCAAGATCGCTCTCCTTCAAACCTTAAGGATCCAAACTGGAATGGGTAAACTTGACAAGGACAATGGGGTTTCTGGCAGGACATCCAGAACTACCTGAAAAGTGTTAATCACAGGGAAGAGGAAACTAGATCTCTGTGGTCTCCCTATACTAACACCGGAACAAATCAACATACCCTTAGAGCCCCGACCAGGGTTATTCTATCTACTACCCAAGATCCACAAACCCGGAAATCCTGGATGCCCCATCATCTCGGGCATTGGCACTCTCACTGAAGGACTGTCTGGATATGTGGACTCTCTACTCAGACCCTATGCCACCAGCACTCCCAGCTATCTCCATGACACCACTGATTTCCTGAGGAATCTACAATGCATTGGTGACCTTCCAGAAAACACCATCCTAGCCACCATGGATGTAGAGGCTCTCTACACAAACATCCCACACACAGATGGAATACAAGCTGTCAGGAACAGTATCCCTGATGATGCCACAGCACAACTGGCTGCTGAGCTCTGTGCCTTTATCCTCACACACAACTATTTCACATTTGATGACAATATATATCTCCAGATCAGTGGCAGTGCTATGGGCACACGCATGGCCCCACAATATGCCAATATTTTTATGGCCGACCGGGAACAATGCTTCCTCAGCTCTCGTCCACTCATGCCCCTTCTCTACCTACGCTACATTGATGACATCTTCATCATCTGGACCCATGGAAAGGAGTCTCTGGAAAAATTCCACCATGATTTCAACAGCTTCCACCCCATCATCAATCTCAGCCTGGACCAATCTACACAGGAGATCCACTTCCTAGACACCACGGTGCAAATAAGTGATGGTCACATTAACACCACCCTATACCGAAAACTACCGACCGCTATGCCTACCTTCATGTCTCCAGCTTCCATCCTGGGCACATCACACGATCCATTGTCTACAGCCAAGCACTGAGGTACAACCGCATCTGCTCTAACCCCTCAGACAGAGACCAACACCTACAAAATCTCCACCAAGCATTCTCAAAACTACAATACCCACACAAGGAAATAAAGAAACAGATCAACAGAGCCAGACGTGTACCCAGAAGCCTCCTACTGCGAGACAAACCCAAGAAAGAAACCAACAGGACTCCACTGGCCACCACAGAGTCCCCAGCTAAAACCCCTCCAACACATCATCAGGGATCTACAACCCATCCTGGACAATGATCCCACACTTTCACAGGCCTTGGGTGGCAGGCCAGTCCTCACCCACAGACAACCTGCCAACCTGAAACATATTCTCACCAGTAACTGCACACCGCACCATAGGAACTCTAGCTCAGGACCAATCCATGCAACAAACCTCGATGCCAACTCTGCCCACATATCTACACCAGCGACACCATCACAGGACCTAACCAGATCAGCCACACCATCACCGGACATTCACCTGCACATCCACCAATGTAATATACGCCATCATATGCCAGCAATGCCCCTCTGCTATGTACATCGGCTAAACTGGACAGTCTCTACGGAAAAGGATAAATGGACACAAATCAGATATTAGGAATGGCAATATACAGAAACCTACAGGAGAACACTTCAACCTCCCTGGCCACGCTATAGCAGACCTTAAGGTGGCCATCCTGCAGCAAAAAAACTTCAGGACCAGACTTCAAAGAGAAACTGCTGAGCTTCAGTTCATCTGCAAATTTGACACCATCAGCTCAGGATTAAACAAAGATTGTGAATGGTTTGCCAACTACAAAACCAGTTTCTCCTCCCTTGGTTTTCACACCTCAACTGCTAGAACAGGGCCTCATCCTCCTTGATTGAACTAACCTCATTATCTCTAGCTTGCTTGCATATATATACCTGCCCCTGGAAATTTCCACTACATGCATCTGACGAAGTAGGTATTCACCTATGAAAGCTCATGCTCCAAAACGTCTGTTAGTCTATAAGGTGCCACAGGATTCTTTGCTACTTTTATAGATCTCTGTGGTGGTGATTATTTTAAATAATAAATAACTATTTGTGACATGTTTACACAAAGTGGAGTCCAACCCTTAAGATGAGAGGTCAAACAATGGTGGTAGTTGTGGAACATTATGCAAGATAGGTCTCACAAGGCTTCATAAAATGTATTCTATACACCACCAAGTGCAGGCTACAGCAGGTTTACTCAATGCTTGTGCAGTTACAGGGAAAGGACTACCTGCTGAGCATTAAAAAACAGCTGCTGGACACCAGCATTCTGATTCACACCGCCACACTGCAATGTTAATGATTAGTCATGTTCTACAATACAGTGAACCAGCAGTGTATTGAAAACAGAATTTGGACCAGTCTCTTCTTATGATTAAGGCTTTTCGGTACAAAGCTGCCCTTTATGCAAAGTTATCCTCCCGTGGCAGACAACTTGACCGAAACCTATCAAAGATTTGCTTGGCATTCACTACTATACAGCTTTACACACACAATCTTTGGCTATTTAGAACAATTTGTAACCCTCCCCATGAGTTCTAATTTCAGAGTTCTTCCAGTGAATATCATCTTATCAATACAACCAGAGCAGATTTATGACTAAAAGACGGCAGCAGATCTTGGGCAGCCCCCACACCATAATTATAGGCTTTCTGGTTGAGTACACTGTCTCAAGACTGAGGTATAGACTATTTATTTGCAAATTGCAGTAATAATCGCACTGTGTGTTTGGAGTTTTTCCTCTTGCTTTTATATAAATTTTCTTTTCTACCATGTTATTTCCCTTGTGATACAAGGTATAATTTTCTTGCCTCTTTCAGTTTATTGTTTTAGTCACTGATGGTTTATCTTTTCTTGGTCTATTCCACACCTTTGAATTTTTTTTAGCCCAAAGCAAAACCCTGGTCATTGCTAGAAAATTAATACTATATGTTCTTTAGAGGACCACAGAATTGTTACAGTTGGACAAGATCCATGGAATAGATTCTAATCCTCACACTTGCTTATTTTGCAGGACTCTTGGGGCCAAATTCCCAAAAGGTCTCAGTCTTATGCATGCAAAGACCTCCATTTATACATGCCAATGGGTATTCCCATGTGCAAATTGTAAGTTAGATGCAAAACAGATAATGTATGTGTAGATACCCATTTACACTCTCAAATGGATGCATGGGCACAAAACAGAGGCCATTTAAAATATTGCCATTGATGAATAAGAACCCACCTACCGTTAAAACTAGAAAACAGCATAAAGCAACATAACTTTATGTTGGGTGGAGGGATAGCTCAGTGGTTTGAGCATTGGCCTGCTAAACCCAGGGTTGTGAGTTCAGTCCTTGAGGGGGGTTATTTAGGGAACTGGGGTAAAACCCTGTCTGGGGATTAGTCCTGTTTTGAGCAGGGGGTTGGACTAGATGACCCTCTGAGGTCCCTTCCAACCAAGATATGCTATGGGGGGGAGGGATAGCTCAGTGGTTTGAGCATTGGCCTGCTAAACCCAGGATTGTGAGTTCCATCCTTGAGGGGGCCGCTTAGGGATCTGGGGCAAAAATTGGTCCTGCTAGTGAAGGCAGGGGGCTGGACTCAATGACCGTTCAAGGTCCCTTCCAGCTCTAGATTGGTATATCTCGTTATTAACTTGAGGAAAATTATTTTACTCTTCTCAGTGACATGACCACCTAAAACATGTTAATATGAGCTAGAGATAGAGCCAATTTACAAAGCATGAACAGTATAAAAATTGAATTAAATCTTCAAGAAAAGATTATTTTCCCCCATGTCCATTGTTTTTCTGCCTATTTTGCTGACATGACACACACAAACTCAAATGCTACAGTATTCCTGGTTTGTAAACTCCATAGGTCAGTTTCTGATCTTAGTTACAGTAATATAAATCTAGAGTAACTCCACTGACTTTACACCAATGTTACTGAGATTAGAAAAGATGGTTACTCACCTTTGTAACTGTTGTTCTTCGAGATGTGTTGCTCACATCCATTCCAGTTAGGTGTGCGCGCCGCGCGTGCACGCTCGTCGGAAACTTTTTACCCTAGCAACTCCAGTGGGCCGGCAGGTCGCCCCCTAGAGTGGCGCCGCCATGGCGCTCGATATATACCCCTGCCGGCCCACCCGCTCCTCAGTTCCTTCTTGCCGGCTACTCCGACAGTGGGGAAGGAGGGCGGGTGTGGAATGGATGTGAGCAACACATCTCGAAGAACAACAGTTACAAAGGTGAGTAACCGTCTTTTCTTCTTCGAGTGATTGCTCACATCCATTCCAGTTAGGTGAATCCCAAGCCATACCTAGGCAGTGGGGTCGGAGTGAGAAGTCGCGGCATGGAGCACTGCAGATCCGAAGGCCGCGTCCTCTCTTGACTGCTGGACCAGGGCGTAGTGGGAAGCAAAGGTGTGGACCGATGACCAGGTCGCTGCCCGACAGATTTCCTGGATGGGCACACGGGCAAGGAAAGCCAGCGACGACGCCTGCGCCCTGGTAGAATGCGCAGTCACACGGCCCGTAGGAACATGGGCCAGCTCATAGCAGGTCCTGATACAGGAAGTTACCCATGAGGATAACCTCTGCGAAGAAATGGGAAGCCCCTTCATGCGGTCCGCTACTGCCACGAAAAGCTGGGGGGATTTGCGGAACGGTTTGGTCCTCTCCACATAGAACGCGAGAGCCCTACGGACATCAAGCGAGTGGAGGAATATCTCTTGGTTGACATGGAAGGCTGAGACCACCTTGGGGAGAAAGCCAGGGTGTGGCCTCAGCTGCACCTTATCTTTATGGAAGACTGTATACAGGGGGTCTACCGTGAGAGCCCGGAGCTCCGACACCCATCTAGCTGAGGTGATAGCTACTAGAAAGGCAGTCTTCCAAGAGAGATAGAGTAGGGAGCAAGTAGCTAACGGCTCGAAGGGGGGCCCCATGAGCCGAGACAACACCAGGTTAAGATCCCAGGTCGGGGCAGGGAGTCGGACGTTAGGGTACAAACGTTCCAGCCCCTTCAGGAATCTAGTCACCGTCGGGTGAGAAAAAACGAAGCGGCCATCCCCACCCTGGTGAAAGGTGGAGATAGCCGCCAGGTGGACCCGCAAGGACGATATCGCCAGGCCCTGTTGTTTGAGGGACCAAATATAGTCTAAAATATTGGCCACCGAAACTTCCATCGGGCGGAGACCTTTCTCCACGCACCAACAGGAGAAACGCTTCCACTTGGCCGAGTATGTCGCTCTAGTGGAAGGCTTCCTGCTGCCTAAGAGTACCTCCCGTACCGGGGTGGAGCAACGCAACTCAGAACTGGTCAGCCACGCAGGAGCCACGCCGCTAGGTGCAGCGACTGGAGGTCCGGGTGACAGAGAGTTCCGTGTTCCTGGGTGATCAGGTCCGGGTGAAGGGGCAGGGGAACTGGGTCGGCTATGGCCAGGTCCAGCAACACGGGGTACCAATGCTGTCTGGGCCACGCCGGGGCTACCATGATCACGCAGGCCCTGTCCCTGCGCACCTTCAGAAGGACCCTGTGGACCAGTGGGAACGGGGGGAACGCGTAGAACAAGTGGGTCGTCCACGGAATAAGGAAGGCATCCGCTATAGACCTGGGTTCCCTGCCCTGAAAAGGGCAGAACGCCTGGCATTTCCTGTTCCCCCCGGACGCGAAGAGGTCCACACGGGGACAACCCCACCTCTGGAAGATCGAGAGGGCGACGTCCGGGCGAAGGGACCACTCGTGTGAGAGGAAGGATCTGCTCAGGCGGTCCGCCAGCGTGTTCCGTACTCCGGGGAGGAAGGAAGCCGTGAGGTGAATGGAGTGGGCTACACAAAAGTCCCAGAGTTGCATCGCCTCGTGACATAGGGGAGAGGATTTAGTGCCGCCCTGCTTGTTGATATAGCACATGGTCGTCGTGTTGTCGGTAAACACCGCGACACAACGACCCCGAAGCTGGTGACAGAACGTTTGACAAGCAAGGCGGACCGCTCTCAACTCCCGCATGTTGATGTGCAGCTTCACCTCCTGTGGGGACCACAGGCCCTGTGTTCTCAGGGATCCCAGGTGGGCCCCCCAGCCGAGATCTGAGGCATCCGTCGTTAGGGACACCGAGGGCTGGGGTGGGTGGAATGGGAGCCCCGCACACACTACGGACTGGTCTAGCCACCAGCTGAGAGAATCCAACACCCCCTGGGGGATTGTGATCAGCATGTCTGGTGGTTGCCTTGCCGGCCGGTAATGTGCGATGAGCCACGACTGGAGGGGCCTCATGCGGAGCCGAGCGTAACCGGTCACAAATGTGCATGCTGCCATGTGGCCTAACAGGGTTAGACATGTCCGTATTGATGTTAAGGGGGCTGCCCGCAATCGCTGAATGATCGCCGACAACGCCTGGAACCTTGGCAACGGCAGAAGGGCCCTGGCCACGGTGGAGTCCAGGACGGCCCCAATGAACTCCACCCTCTGCGCGGGGAGCAGGGTGGACTTGTCCACGTTGATCATGAGGCCCAAGGTAGCAAACAGGCCGGTGATCCTGCGGACGTGGCTGCAAACCTGTAGCTCCGACGTGCCCCGAATTAACCAATCGTCTAGGTAAGGGAACACGTGGATACGACTGCGCCGAAGATGTGCCACAACGACGGCCATGCATTTTGTGAATACCCTCGGAGCCGTAGAAAGGCCAAATGGGAGGACTGCAAATTGGTAGTGAAGGCGGCCCACCACGAATCGAAGGAAACGTCTGTGGTGTGGCCATATGGCAATGTGAAAATAAGCATCCTGCATGTCGAGGGCGGCGTACCAGTCTCCCGGATCCAGGGATGGGATAATGGTCCCCAGGGATACCATGCGGAACTTCAACTTCACTAGGTACTTGTTGAGCTCTCGCAGGTCGAGGATAGGCCTGAGGCCTCCCTTGGCCTTGGGGATCAGAAAGTAGCGGGAATAAAACCCCTTGCCTTTCTCGTTTTCCAGAACCGCCTCTATAGCTCCTTTGTTGAGGAGCGTCTGTACCTCCTGCCGAAGGAATTGCTCGTGAGAGGGGTCCCTGAAGAGGGACGAGGAAGGGGGGCGGGAGGGAGGAAATGATACAAACTGCAGGCGGTATCCCGTCTGCACCGTGCGTAAGACCCAGCGGTCCGATGTTATTTGGGTCCACGCCGGGAGGAAAAACGAAAGGCGGTTGGAAAACGGGGGGGAAGGATCCGTGGGGGAAACTGTTATTGCGCCCTCGGGCGCACCTTCAAAACGAAGGCTTGGGCCCAGGCGGGGGCTTGGAGGAGCTTTGATTCTGCCCCCCTTGGTTCCCCGACTGTCTACGCCTTCCATTCCTGCTGCGGCGCCTATTAAGGTCCTGCCGCTGGCGGAACTGGGGGTATGGCCTACGCTGCTGTTGCTGCTGCGGCCGGAAGGGTCTGCGCTGCGTTCCCGGCGTGTGCATCCCGAGGGAGCGCATAATGACCTGATTGTCTTTAAGACTTTTCAGTCTGGGGTCTGTCTTTTCTGAAAACAGGCCCTGGCCTTCGAACGGGAGGTCCTGGATGGTGTATTGGAGCTCCGGTGGAAGGCCAGAAACCTGAAGCCAGGAGATGCAGTGCATCGTTACCCCCGAGGCGAGGGTACGGGCAGCCGAGTCTGCAGCGTCCAAAGAGGCCTGTAATGAGGTTTGTGCAACATTCTTGCCCTCGTCAAGAATCGCCGCGAATTCTCGACGAGCCTCTTGTGGCAGCAGCTCTTTAAACTTGTCCGCTGCCACCCATGAGTTAAAAGCATAGCGGCTAAGAAGGGCTTGCTGATTTGAAACCCTGAGCTGAAGGGCCCCAGCCGAATAGACCTTGCGGCCGAGGAGGTCCATACGCCTGGCCTCCTTGGATTTGGGGGCTGGGGCTTCCTGTCCGTGGCGCTCCCTCTCGTTCACCGACTGCACCACCAGGGAACACGGTGTCGGGTGAACGTGGAGGTACTCGTAGCCCTTGGAGGGGGCCATGTACTTCCTTTCGACGCCCCTCGCCGTAGGGGGGATGGAGGCCGGTGACTGCCAGATTGTATTGGCGTTGGCCTGGATCGTCCTAATGAAGGGTAGGGCGACCCTGGTGGGAGCATCGGATGAGAGGATGCTGACGATGGGGTCCTCGATCTCAGAGACCTCCTCGGCTTGCAGGCTCAGATTCTGTGCTACTCGCCTAAGGAGGTCTTGGTGTGCCCTGAGATCTAGCGGAGGAGGGCTATTGGAGGAAGTGCCAGCCACCGCTTCGTCGGGAGAGGAGGATGAGGAGACCCCTGGCAAGAAAGTGTCCAGTGGGGGGTCCCCCTCAGCCCTCGCCTCTGTCTCAGGAGCAAGACCGGGGTCTTGCTGCTTCGATCCTTCCTCTCCATCAGGGGAGGGAGGGGGGCGAGACAACGACGCCTCTGGCACCCTGTGCTCCGCCGTTGCAGGCCTAGCAGGAAGCTGTTGGGGGCCCTGGGCTTGATGGTACGCCCAGGGTGTCCAAAACCCCCACTGCTGCAGACCCTGGTCCTGTTGCTGAGGGTCCTGGAATAATGCCGCTTGTCTGTCGGTGCCCAGCGCATATACGCTGTCCGCTTGTGATGACACCGACGGCTGTCTGGAAGGCCATGGCGGGGCCGACCGCGGCTGATAAGAGTCTCCGCGGTCCGGCACCGAAGATCTTCTCGGTGCCGGGGATCGGTACCGGGAGTCATACCGGCGCCGGGATCGGGACCGAGTTCTGTCTCGGTGCCGGGATCTGGACCGGTACCGGCCGCTGCTTCAGTGCCGGGATCGGGACCGGGACCTGCCACCGACACGGTGCCGGGAGGTCGACCGGGACCGGGACCTGCCACCAGCTCGGTGCCGGGAGGTCGACCGGGACCGGGACCTGCCACCAGCTCGGTGCCGGGAGGTCGACCGGGACCGGGACCTGCCACCAGCTCGGTGCCGGGAGGTCGACCGGCGCGCTGAATGACGGCGAGACTGGCTCCTAGAGTCACGGTGCCGGTATCGACGGCTGGAGTCAGACCGTGACCGTCTGGAGGTCGATCGGCGCCGCGAGTGCGACCGGTACCGCCGAGGGGAGCGGTGCCGGGACTGTGAGCGGCGGCGGGATCTCGAGCGACCGTGGCGTCGGGACCTCGATCGCGAGCGTGAGTCCCGAGACGGCGCTGTCATCATGGGCTTGCCGCTAGATGCTACCCGCACCGGAGGTACCGGGGGTGGCGGCTGAGTTGACTTAGTCAGGGCAATAAGGTCCCGTGCCGAGGCGAAGGTCTCCGGAGTGGATGGGACCAATAGCTCAACCCCAGATCTTATGGGGGAGCTCGGCGGTACCGGACTCGACGGACCCACCGGGCCCGGAATCGACGGTGCCGGCAGCGCCGCGGCAGATGTCGATGCCGGGCGCTCCGTTCGAGTCTGCCTGGCTGGAGTTGCAGACGTTGATGGTCTCGTTTCTGCACCCGGTGCCGGGGAAGGTCGGTGCCGGGGAGTCTTTCCGGTGCCGGTGCTGGCGTCGAGATCACAGCCTGCGAAGCTGCTGGGTCAAGTGCCGCTTCCATTAGGAGAGTCCTGAGTCTCTGGTCTCTCTCCTTCTTTGTTCTGGGCTTAAAAGCCTTGCAAATGCGGCACTTGTCCGACCTGTGCGATTCCCCCAGGCACTTTAGACACGCGTCGTGAGGGTCGCTGGTTGGCATAGGCTTTTTACAGGCCGCACATTGCTTAAAGCCCGGCGAACCAGGCATGAGCCCGGTGCCGGGAAGGGCTACAGCCCAGACCGGCGAACAACTATGTACAAAATTATTTACACTACAAACTAATTAACTAACTATACTTAACCACTAACTAACAACGATAGTAACAACGGTAGTAACAAGGAGAGCTAGGGACGTGGAGGACAGCAATGCCGCGCTCCACAGTTTCAACAACCGACACGGCGGTAAGAAGGAACTGAGGAGCGGGTGGGCCGGCAGGGGTATATATCGAGCGCCATGGCGGCGCCACTCTAGGGGGCGACCTGCCGGCCCACTGGAGTTGCTAGGGTAAAAAGTTTCCGACGAGCGCGCACACTTAACTGGAATGGATGTGAGCAATCACTCGAAGAAGAATCTAGTTGTTATTTTCCATTACTAGTGACCATATTCTTATTTGTCTTTTCTATTTCTTAATTCTCTTCTTTCCTTTGATTATTTTCTCATTCTCACTGCTTTTCCTCTTCCTTCCTGTTTGATTCATGCAGTAGCATCGTCAAAAATAACTTGGGAAATAAATATGTATTCTTAAGTTACTCTGACCCCTCACGCTTCCCTTTCTGTTCCCTTATGAAAAGGCAACAGCAAGGTTTCTGTAGCAATTCCTTGAAAAGCTGGTTCCATCTGCTACAGTTATTAGCTATAAAGTGCCAGATTCATCCCTGGTGTAAGAAGGTTCCGTTTGCATTGAGGGTGTGTGAATTTGGTTTGTGGATACCAGGAGGTGAAAGAGTAAATACCTACCTATAGCAGATGCCTGTATTGCAACCTGACCATCAGAACACCATCAGGGGCTCTCCTCTTAAAAGAATCCATGCTGGATGGAACAGGCTTAGTAGTCTATCAAACTACTGTATGCCTGAGTTCTCTATTTCATAGCCGTGCTTTGGAAAGGATACGCTTCAATATCAAAACTCTCACATCAGCTGGGGTGAGAGTTTTAGGTTACAGAAAGTTTAGTTCTGTGAATTCAGGTTCTTCTCTTCATACTTATGGGTATTAAAGTTGTACAATACATGTTAGGAGCAAAACTGCTGAAATACATTCTTGCCTGCCGAAAATAAACATGCAAGAGAACTGCTGCATTTTTAAAAATTTTAATAATCTGTTCATATTTTCTCCTTTGTTTCACAACATGTGGATATAATTCAGTGGAATTGGCATTTAAAGTTCTAACTTATTGACAGGTATTTTGATACGTACAGTAGCATATCAGAACTATATTTCTTACAGCTGTTGCATATGACCTTTATTTGGCTACTGCAGACTACCTGTTTAACCTTTTATAATGTTTTTTGTGAAAGTCACTTAAATGTTCTAGTTCTACTTGCTCTGAAAAAGGAAGTTATTTACCTTGTGCAGTAACGATGGTTCTTCAAGATGTTTGTCCCTGTATTACCCCAAAATTTGGACCCAACACCCCAATAATGGCCTGCCTGTAACTGTAAACCAACTGTCAATTTGGCCCACTTCAATAGGTAAGTAGCAGTGGTGCAAGTAGATTTTAACTCTTACCGGTACAGTACTGATCCCACCCAACACACACAAAAATTGTTCCATGACTAGAGCCCTGTGCGGATACAAATTTATACCCGTGGATGCGGATATCCACAGATAGAAATGGGTATCCACTGACTTGCAGGGCTCTTCTGGGAACCACAATGATGAAAGGAGCAGAACGTGGGACTGCCACTTCCAGGAACCAGCACCCTGCACCAGCAGCGCCTCCAGCACTGCTGTACCACGCCCAGCCCAGCTACGTCTTCTGTCTGAGATCAGGGCTAGGGGCAACAGTCAGGTTGTGGTAAGCAGTTTTGCTGCTTTCTGCCGTGCTTTGATAAGCCTTATTAGCAGTGGTGGTGGTGAATAACTTAAACCTCATGTTGTCAACAACAGCCTGACTGAATTGTGACAGCTTAATTGTGAGACTTTTCCCAATGCCTGTCAATTTTGTGTTCTTGAATGGCATAGCCTCTTCAGCACGCTGTTCCTGTTCAGTGTGCAACCCAGGGATTCTCTGCAGGCTCTTGATTGTCTGCAAATACATTTTCATCAGGTTGTCTACTTTTGGGATCGTCAGTTCTCGGTCTTGTAATAGTTCAGACAAATTCATGAGCTGAGTTAGAACATCTAGCATATTTTTCACAAAGTTGACCAAATGCAGTTTTGAATGGAGACCGTGGAGTTTCGCTCATTCCCTTCTATTCCTTGACTGGTTTTGTGACGCTTCCTCAAAATGTTTAGCTAATGCTGGGTAAGTCTGCCAGACTGCATTGAAACTCTCCACATTGAAGCTACCCATCATACACTGAAAACTCTGCCAGTTTTTTAAAGTACAATATGCAGTTTGTTGGCATGTGCACTGAGCTAACGGGCTTTTTTTGGTGACTGGCTGTAAAGCGAGTACAAGCTATCTAAAAATGCCCTGAAAACATTTGTACCCCCAGTAGTATCCAGTGCTTGATCAATGGCCAGTTCAAGTCTATGGTTAAGGCAACAATACAGAATGAAATTTGGGAAGTCTTTCTGTAGGAGTTTGCCCACCCCAGCTTTGACTCCTAGCATGATAGTTGCACCATCACTGCAAAAACTGACAAAGACCTTGGTCAGTAATTCCACAGTGAATCCATACCGTAGTAAACATTTGATTGTCTCAGTTTATGTTCTCAGCCAATGCGTTGTCTAACTCAATCAAATCCAAAGGAAACAGTACTGAATTCATAACACCATCAAAACACTGGCTTTTACAAAAAAAAAAAGTTGATTTTCAAGCAAGAGTAGTAGATTCGTCAACTAGTACAGTGATCTTGGATTTGGTCTTGAGTATCTGCGAGACAATTTTTTTCTTCATTTCTGCAGAGACATGCTCTGATATCACCGCAGACAGTTCTGCTTTGAAGCAATCGCCCCATCTCAGCCCCATTCACCAGTTGCAGGTCAATCAAGCTCTCGTGGTCAGTATACGCCCAATTCATTTTCGCAGTGTAGTAAGCTGTCCTGAACACACGAGCATGTGCTGCTTCTTCACTTTTTGCACTGATGTTTATCAGAATGTCTTTCTTAGCTGTTTCTGTAGCTTCAGTGTGAGCAGCTAACTTTGTGTGTTTGTTAATTTTTTTCCCAAGTGATGTGAGCTCTGTTTCTTTATTTTGCCCAAAAGATGAAGTCTGACATTTAGCCCATTGAGAAGTGATATTTAAGCCTTGAGCAGAGAAAAGCTTTAAATTGGAAGCATCTCTACACGTTCTACACCCTAGCTTTCCACGGGAAGCAAACAGCCAATAGCTTTTCCTTTGGAATTTGTCAAACTGAACCCTCAACCACACAACTGGGTATTGCTTTTCATCAGTAGGCTTACCCCTTGATTCAGCAGACCTCTCACCCTCCTCAGGCTGGAGACTTGGCCTTTCTGTGGCTTCATGTGGTATCGGTGCCTCATCCATTTTTTTTAAGAGGCCCTACTTTCTCCACATCCATCCTCTGCTTTATGCTTGAACATTTTTATTAACATTTGTTGCACTGACGTTGTGATCGACCCTTATTAACTACTTTAAAAAACTAGCTAGCTAAATATGCTCTCTGAATTTAACCATCTTCAATTTCACTCACTGCCCAGATTTTTATTTTCACGCCATGCAACAGCAGCATAGATGCCTTACCATGACCATTAGGATTCTAAATCAAGTGTAACTTACATACACAGAGATGACACAGATAACGCAGGCTGTGTCTTGCTTGCTCCTTACAAAGGCACACACAACATACCTAAATACTGGATCTGATCTGAAACTATATCTGGCCAGAACATGTCAGCGCTGCAGCCATCTACTCTGTCACCTTAAATCCCAACTCCAAAACTAAACTTAAACTGTAGCTGCAGCCTCCGCCCCACACCGAAATATTCTAACCCCACGTGGTAACCGCTGACCCAACCGAGCCAGTCATTTACCGCCTATCCCTGTAGCTACTTGCCCGAAATGACATCCACACAACACAATACACAAGACATGTACAAGGGACTTATTTTAGCAATTAGATACATGTGCCAGCACACACTTCCAATATCCTTACGAGAATAACACAAGGAACTAGGCCACAGGCTAGTCTTGCATAGCTGCCCTAAAACACTGCACGAAGTGCATACTGGAAAGGCTATGACACCTGGCACATTACACAAAAATAGTCCATGACACAGTCCTGCGCATATACAAATTTCTATGAGCAGATCCAGATATCCATGGATAGAAACTGGTATCCACTGAACCTCAGCGCTTTCCCAGGAACCACAGCGGCGAAAGGAGCAGAACGTAGGGCCACCACTCCCAGGAGCCAGCACCCCATGCTGGCAGTTCCTCCAGTAGGGGACAGGGGAGATAGCTGTGTGGAAGGGCTGGAGGTGGTACAGTATACAGCCTTCCACTCAAAGGACTGACACTCAACCAGTAATTCTTCGAAAACACAACATTTATTCACAGAAAATAATCAGTTACAAGAAAATACACTGTAATACATGACACATAGCATAACAAAATGGTATTGCATTTAGAAATCATGTACTAAGGCAATGCAATAGACTACACAGACCATATAGCAGATACAATGTTGCACAATACAGTACACATTGACCCCCTTACACATATGTATGAAACCGTAATACACTATTAAATCTAGTACAATGTAACACAGATTTCCTATACATATTGTGACTTTATGGACATAAACTGGGACTGTAAAGATCATTGTTGCAACCAAAGTCCTGTAGTGGCACCAAATTTGATATAAAGGAGGTCAAATAAGGTGTCTAAGATAAGGTTATGGTTTGCTGGTTATGATTATGCTGTCTATATGTGTGTGTATCATTTTTGTAGTTGAAGTTATGAATATTGGCTCTATACTGACTGTATTTCCAACTGATGCTGTGCTTCTTGGTGACACCTCACAATCTGGTGTCAGCTCTGCCTAGCCTGCTTGATGGTCCACTAAGGATCATCAGCTATACAACCGACCCATTGAGAGAAGGCAGATATGCCTTGTGACTCAGCTGCTGTCACGTTGTGCGCTCCCAGTAGGCAGGCCGCTGATATTGAGGGAAATGCACCAGTTCCATAGTTTGTGCTTCCATGCATAGGGAGGGTGAGCTGGCGACTCCTTTTGCGTTTTTAGGATATATGCAGGCCATGTTGTCCCTCATGACTTGTGTGTGTGCCTCTGAACAGCAGGAGGAAGTGAACACATGCTTTCCTGACCACTCTGAGTTCGAGCAGTTTGATGCGAAGGGATATTCCAGATGGAGATCATTGCCCCAGCATTGTGAAATTGTTGAGATGTGTGCCCCTTCCTATGAGGGATGTATCAATGGTCAGGAGCTGCGATTGGGGAGACTGAACAAACAGGATTCCTGTGCAGACATTTATTGGGTCTTTCCACCAATTTGATTGATGATCTTGGTGGGCATCGGTAGCAGTTTATTTATGTTGTCTCTGTTTGGTCTGTAAACCAAAACCAACCATGCTTGGAGGCATTTCATGCACAGTCTGGTATGAGCTATAATCAATGTGCCTTCGGCCATATGGCCCAGAAGCTGGAGACAATGTCTGGCTGAAATTTTTGGGCTGGATTGCACTCTCTCTAAGAAAGTGGAGAAGCTGAGGAATCTGTGATGTGGGAGAAGCGTCCTCACCCAGATGGAGTAGAGGTCAACTCCTATGAATGCTAACCTCTGTACCAGCGTTAATATCAATTTTTGTGCATTGATTTGTAGGCCTAGGTTCTGAATAGATCCAGTGTGGTAATTCCATCTGACTGAGGACTGAATTGTACCATTGAATTACCTCTCTTCTTTCTCATCAGCCACGAGTCTGTGTTGTGACCACATGAGGTCTTACAAGCAAAACAGAGTCTGGCCAAGTATAACGGCGTGATGACTCACCTGGCGACGCCTCCTGATGGTCATCCAGGGAATTAGCTGGCGGGCCTCCGGAGCACCCTCTGCAAGCCGGTGTCTTGTCTTGCCACTGGCCCTCGTGTCCGTCCTGGATCCCAGTTCCCCTTCTCTTGGGGTTCTGCCCCCTGGAAGCACCCCACAGTCTCACTGGGTCTCCCCTCCCCAGGGAACCCCCAACTCCCTATCCCCACCTCGCCTCAGTCTTGTGCTATTGCTAGTCACCATCTAGCCCCTGCTCACTGGGTCAGATTGCAGTATAATTTACATGCATCATTGGCAAGGAGGGTTTGGACCTGCTGCCTCTGCCTACCCTTTGGCTGCCCTCTCTGCAACCCCAGTACCTTCTCAGCCTTTAACTAGACCTGCAGCCTGGGGGGGTGTTTCCAGGCCAGAGCTCCCCAGCTCCTCTGGCCTTTTCCCAGCCCTGCTCCACTTTAGGTACCCTGCTCAGCTCCTAGCAGCCAGGCCCTTCTCTCTCTACAGCTAGACAGAGACTGTCTCCTTGCCTCTGGCCCTCAGTGCTCTTATAGAGCCAGCTGTGGCTGCATCTCTCAATCACCCTGGCTTTTCCCCACTGCAGCCCTCTCTCAGGGCTGTTTTATGCCCTTCAGGGCAGCAGTGACATGACCATCCTGCTACACCAAGTCAGTGCTAGGATGGAAGACAATGAAGATCACTTATGTGCTGCAGATACTGCTGTTGGTGATTCAGAGCTTGTCTGCCTGGAGAAATGATACTATTCTAAGCTAAGTTGAATTTAACCTGATACAGTTACATTGGTATATGGACACTTCTTCTGGAATAAGAATGCCTTTTCCAGTGTGAGTTTGTCACTATGGAAGGGATTTAGTTAGTTTGCAAAAAAGAAGAATGAGGTGGGATTTGATAGTTGCTTTCAACTACCTGAAGGGGGTTCCAAAGAGGATGGATCTAGACTGTTCTCAGTGGTACCAGATGATAGAACAAAAAGTAATGGTCTCAAGTTGCAGTGGGGGAGGTTTAGGTTGAATATCAGGAAAAACTTTTTCACTCAGAGTGGTGAAGCACTGGAATGAGTTACCTAAGGAGGTTTTTAAGGTCAGGCTTGACAAAGCCCTGGCTGGGATGATTTAGCTGGAGATTGGTCCTGCTTTGAGCAGGGGGTTGGACTAGATGACCTCCTAAGGTCCCTTCCAATCCTGACAGTCTATGATTCAAGCTAAACTGAAAGCAGCCACTCTTACTCCAGAGTAAGAATGTCCACACAGAGAATTATACTGGCATAATTTCCTGTATAGACAAACTCCTCCGTTGTGGCATTCCATCCTTTGAATCACTACTGAATCAGCTCTTCAATATGGTGTTAGGAGCCACAGGAATATTAGCGTTGCTATCTTTTAATTATGTGGCATTGTTAACATTTCCATAGAAATCTATGTAAGAGTGGTAGATGACTGGGTTTAACTTGTCACAACCAAGATCCAATTCGGGTAATCCTGCCTATTTAGCCTCTCCTGGAAGTTTCAAATGTAAAGTTGAGTAGTATTTCTGTGCACTTGTTAATGAGTTGCCACATTTCACCTAAGTCACTGTGTTTCAGTGGATGCAGTTATGCCAATAAAGAGTATTTATGTCAGTCTGTAAACTACATCAGGATCCTTTTAGGATGAAAGGAAGAATATAAATGAGCATTAGCATCAGCCTAAATGGAGAGTGCATTTTATTCTTGTGCAAGTGAGTGAATAGCCCATGATTTCTCTGGGTCTGTTGCTACACTTCATTAAGTAATACTGAATGGCCTGTGTTTTGTGTGGGGAGTGTTTTTATATTACATCTCAGAAAAACAGATAGTGTGGAAGATAAAGCACAGTGACTTGAGATTAGTTTCACAGGAATATGGAAATTATTTGAAGTCTGACCAGAAATGAAATTATGTATCACTAATGCAATTCTGTCTTGTAATACAGTACATGCAGTTCAGTAAAATTTAATAAAATACAGATATTGAACTTAAAAAGATGTTATTTATTAAGGGCCAGACGCATAGCATATCTGGGTTGGAAGGGACCTCAGGAGGTCATCTAGTCCAACCCCCTGCTCAAAGCAGGACCAATCCCCAGACAGGATTTTACTCCAATTCCCTAAATAGCCCCCCTCAAGGATTGAACTCACAACCCTGGGTTTAGCAGGCCAATGCTCAAACCACTGAGCTATCCCTCCGCCCTAACCCAGATTGAGACATTGCTTCTAGCCGACAGAAGCTGTGCTGCCCTAGGAGCAATCCAGGGAAGGAATTGTGTCTCTGAGACAACATAAAAAACCCAAAGGTTAAGGGCCTGATTTTCATTTACACTAAAATCCCTTTACACTGGTCTGATAATATAAAGAAGACTTAAAATGAGACTAAATTACATGACACTTACGCTAAGGCCACCCCCTCTGTAGGCTGCAAGAGCAGTATAAAGGGGCATAAGCATGAATGAGAATCAGGCCCTTAATCCAGAAGTGATCAGTTAAAGGATTCAACCAGTTCCCCACTACTATAAATTCCTGCATCACTCATCATCATCCCACCTGTCCAACATTTGCCACCTACAATTTAAAAAATTAAATGTAAACGTCAAAACAACAAATTACTAAAGGATTACAAAAATCTTATTTTCTATTCAACTAATCCATTTCTAGTAATCTCCTTGTGAAATGATATTTTGAACACCATTATTCCATATAGAATCTTTTATATGCAGCAACACAAGATAAGGGATTTTACTTTTTTTGGGGGGGGGGGGATGGGGAGGATGCTTGAAAAGCATTCTTGACTTTGTGTGAAAGAAAATGTGTCTCATTAGCAATTATCTGTCTCCTATGGATAGCCAGGACATATATAGCAGACAATTATTCCTTTTAGGTACAATCTACTGGCAGTTATTAGAGTGCATTCAGGACCAAGCACCTTTTGAAGTTGATTTGCTGTTGGGGAGTTTTCACTCCATTTCTGAGATCTTAGTTGAGGCATCCTTGACAACAACTTTGTGAGCCTCTTTCTGTTTATGAAAGTTTCTCTTCATAGATTCATAAATTTTAAAGCCAGAAAGGACCACTGTGATCGAGCCTGATCTCCTACATAACCCAGCCCACAGAACTCCATCCAGTAATTCTCACGTGTCCAATAACCTATGGTTAAACTATGGAATTTTTTTAGAAAGACATCCAGCCTTGATTTAAAGACCTGAAATGAAAAGACATGCCTTAGTATTCCAGTGGGTAATTACTCTCACGTGAAAAACTGCACTTATTTCCCAGTTGAGTTTGCCTCATTTCAACTTCCAGTTCTTGGATCTCATTATGCCTTTTCCTGCTTGATTAAAGAGCTCTCTAGTGTTGTATCTTTTCCCTCTATAGATATTTAGAGACCATGATCAATTCACCTCTTCACCTTCTTTTCAATAATCGAAATCTATCCTGGTATGGAGGACTAGCAATTATTTGCCTCCATATTGCCTAAAGGTAGGTGTTGCTGAAACCTAGATTTGTTTATTACTGTAGGGGCAGAGAGAAGTAACCAAGTCAGAGTCCTGATTCTAGTAGTTCTAACTTGATCCCTGTGGAGTAGCTGTGTCTATTTGGACACTGTATTTACTATCCACAGAACTCATGGAACTATTTACCTGAGAAAAATCTGTGGAACATCTACAAGGGTTCCTATCTACCCTCTTTTGTCACTTTTATGAATGGTGAGAAAGCTTTGCCACCTGACTCTTCAAATTGAGATCCCTACGGTATAGTCACCAGCTTAAACATTTCTAAAACAATATTGAAAAAAACTCTATGTTTAAGTAGTGAACAACACAGCATTCTGGCAAATCCATGAGATTTACAGGTTCAGAGTTAACTATATATCGGTAAAGTCCTGGCTTCAGACAGCCTATCGGAGGACTCCCACTGATGTATGTACCCAAAGCTGGAATATGGCCCTTATTTCTTCCTGGCAGGGGGTGCTCTATGTATTTTGCCACCCCAAGCACAGCAGTCAGGCGGCTTTTGGCGGCGTGCCTGTGGGGAGGTCTGCTGGTAACACAGATTTGGTGGCATGCCTGCAGGTCTGTCGGTCCCGCGCATTCGGCATACCCGCTGCCGAATTACCACCGAAACCGCGGGACTGGCGGACCTCCTGCAGACATGCCGCTGAAGGCCACCTGACTGCCGCCCTCATGGCAACCAGCAGGCTGTACCCCGCGGCTTGCCGCCCCAGGCATGCGCTTGCTGTGCTGGTGGCCTGGAGCCGTCCCTGCTTCCTAAGTTTCACAGAGATGCAGGAATACGTTTAGAGATGAGTCTGAGTGAATCTAAGGGAGGCTAACAATGTAATTTAACCTTGTGGCTTTCTCAGTTTATGTGTTACACTAAATTGATTGGTCAAGGTGTAATTTACACCAGGAACTGATACTGGTGTTGCTGGTGTGCTGAGGATTTGGAAGAGAGGTGTAGCAGGAAAAGCTACTAACAGAAAGGTGTAAAATAGAATAATCATAAAGTGGCCTATTTCAATCTAGACAGAAAAAGTGGTTGAGGTAATAATTTATTGGACCAAATTCTGTTGGTGAGACAGACAAGCTTTAGAGCTTATACAGGTCTGAAAAAAGAGCTCTTTATAGCTCAAAAAGTTTGTCCAATAAAAGATATTACCTCACTCACCTTGTTTCTCTAATGTCCTGAAACCAACACCGTTACACTACTACTGCATACAAAGACACACACAGCTAGGATTTTGTAAAAGGTCTATAACTGGATCTGAAGCAGAAACCTTATTAAAGAGCTAGAGGGAAGAGAGACACAGACTCGTTATTTTTTCCCAGTTTCAAAATACAACTTAATTGTGTTGTCCTCAAAGCAGGAGAAGTTGAAAAATATTAATTCCACTCCTAAGCAGCTAGACGTAGCCCTCCAGAACGGAGGTATCCAGGTCTACTTAACAGCAATGTGAAAAATGAATAAATCACTGATATGAGATTGACAGTATATATTGGTGCTTCCAATCAAGCCAACAGGCTGCTGCTGAGCAACTGTGTTATAGGAAACTTGTATCCCCAAATAGGAAATCCTAAGTGTCACCCTTTCTCCTCCCTGCTATACGATATTTAAATAAAAAGCTAGTAAGTAATATACATTGGTCCCAACAGATCTGGTCATAGCACAGAAATATATCTCCCTTAAATATTCTTAGCCCACACTGCATCCTAGTGTTTATTACAGATGTCTCACTGATGGCCCTGCATTTTCCTGAGGCAATAGTCCCCTTTCATTAACACCAGCCCAAGAAATATGCCGAACTAACAGAGTAATGAAACCAATCGGGTAACATCACAGGTACTTTCCCATTTGTACTACTTCTGTCTATTTATAGTTCAGCACGAACAATCACATTCATTTAGTGACTAGTCCATTAATTACTTGCATAGTCCTAGGTCATCATGCATCTAACTACGGAGAAAAACCATGGGTGATGCAGGCAATTTTCAGGAGGAAATGTATGTTTGTGCTTCACAGCATTGCCCAGTCCTATGGAGAGCCAATCAACAGATTTAAGAAAACCCTCCCAACATGGTAATTTGCTTGCAAGTTGCTACTCTGCCATAGAAATACCCCCTGAGAAGTGAGGAGGAGGTCCAGTAACTCAGCGAGGCTCACCTCATGATTCTCTATCAAATCTTCCCCTCAAGTGGGGTCAGGGGAGCTGTGGAAAAGGCTCAGGGTGCCTCTCCATCATGTGGATCCCTAAGATTTAGGGAACATCACTTCCAATCCATGAAGGGCTAAGCTTTTCTGTGAAACAGCTCTGGTTCTCCATTTCCTAGTAGTAGCTGCAGATGGTATTCTCTGGAATAGCCATGGAGCCAACAGAGGATAATGCCAGGCATAATACCCTTTTTCGGCTCCCAAAATTCCATTGCATCCACTCCTATTGTTATGCTTGGGAGGAAAAGGATGCTATGGAGTCATGGCTCCCCTACACTGCAACCCGCAACCTAGGATCCCCTGGAGTACACTCCCAATCCACTGACAGCAGCGCAGGGATTAATTGAGCCCTTATGGCTTTAGACCTGGTTGCCCAAAATGGGATTCTGATGCCTTACTGTGCATGAGTAGGATATTTATCTCACCATCAGATAGTGTCATGGGCATGACAGATGTTCACATACCTGTTATGTACATGGGACCAGTGGGAAAGGGATCTCTGTGCCCTTTTCTATTATTTATTATTAAAGATTTTACAAGCATCTGACTAGATGACCTTGAGGTCTCTTCCAGCCCTACATTTCTATGATTGTGTGTATAATTTAATTATTTCAGCACTGGTGTGGATACCGTGTGCATGCTGAATATGAGGAGTGACAGAATGGGATGCCACGTAAGAGTCTTCAGGACACATACGCAGCTACACAAAACTTCTGTCCCATATGCCTCTGAAAAAAAGAGTGGAGCTATTCAAAAACATTCTGTATATCCCTTCCAGCACTGCAAACCTGCTAACATCATCTCCATCAGGAGTAATGCCACTGAAATCACTAGAATACACCACCATACAATTGTAGTAAGTCTGAGAAGAATCAAATCCCTTGACTTCAACAGAAATCGCACAAAGTTGGGCCATGTGTTTCTCTATCATCATGATATAGGAGCCAGAGTTTGTATACACTAACCCCTGAATCTAAGCAGTCAAATTATATGGGGGGAAAAACCAAGAGGAAAAAAGACTTATCCCAACAAGCTGTAGGCGAAGAGGTGGACCACTAACTCCTCCTCCTCCAAAATTACCATTTGTATCCTTTCCCACTGTCTTCCAGTCAGGGTTTTTCCTGGGTATATTTAGGTAAAAAGGACTGGCAGCAGCTGATGTGACACCTTGCTTTGTTATGACAATTTGAGATTAGTGTGCCACCATAGACGTTAGCTACTACTGAATTTGATTATGGCATTGTGTGTGCTCAAGTCTTGTACTTTGTTTTTGTTATAGAATTAACAGCTGAGCTGTCTGGCTGCCACAGCTCCAGATATGGTCTCCAGAATGACCACAGAAATAACTGAATCCATTTGACCAATTTTACGGAAATCTTTGCTAGCACTAGCCCTCCCACTCCTTCGCTTCTATAGCCTGCACTCTCATGGGCCTGCTCTGGGGCATACAACTGAACAGAGAAGGCAACAGCTTCACTGTCCTGCTTTAAGAAATAGCATCGCACACCTACCCTTAGTTTGCAGCAACACTTCACATTTCATATTGATTTCAGTCTGCAAATAGAGGCCATCTTAACAGTCTTTGGTTTTATAAACAACTGGCAGGCACATACATTTTATAGCACTTCAACACACTGCTGGGTGCTGTGGTTTGGTTGCAACACTTCTAACATAGCGGAAATTATGCCTAGTCCTAAAATTCCCAGAGGGGACAATGGCTGGTAGTAGGGGAGAGAGGCAGTGGTGAGCTGGAGCCGGTTTGCAGGAACCGGTTGTTAAATTTAGAAGCCCTTTTAGAACCGGTTATTCCAGGATAACCGGTTCTATAAGGGCTTTATTTAACAAAAGCTTCAGCAGCTGTCCACTCCGCCCCAGCCCCAGCTCACTTCTCCCTCTTCCCCTGAATGCTCCGCCCCCTTCTCCTCCCCCTCCCGTGAATCGGATGTTCGTGGGAAGCCTGAAACAAGCAGCAGGCACGCAGGTAAGCTGGGGCGCGGGAGGAGGGGAGGTGCAGCCGGCCCAGCCTGGCCGAGCGGCTCCCTCTGACCCGGCTCCTGGTCCCAGCCAAGCGGCTCCCTCCAGCCTGGCACCTGGTCCCGGCCGAGCACCCCTGGCCCGGCCCCAGTCCCGGCCGAGCAGCTCCAGGCAGCGCAGTAAGGGGGCAGGGAGGTGGTGTTGGAAGAGGGTAGGGGAGTTTGGGGGGTTGTGTGGAGTGGATAGGGGTTGGGCGGTCAGAGGGCAGGGAACAGGGGGATTGAATGGGGGCAAGGGTCCCGGGGGGCAGTCAGGAAGGAGGAGGGGTTGGATGGGGCAGTGGGGGGCAGTCAGGGACAGAGAGAAGGGGTGGTTGGATGGGGCAGGGGTCCCGGGGAGGTGTCAAGGAACGTGGGGGGTTGGATGGGGCAGGAGTCCCGGGGGGGGCGGCCACGACCCCCTCGTGGGGTGAGGAGGAGGGAATCTGTTGTTAATATTTTGGCAGCTCATCACTGGAGAGAGGACATGAAAAGTGAAAAGGATGGGACATGGCTGGGCTATGGGAGTTTACCACAACACCCCTGCTCCTCCCGACCCTGTTGCAACATGCCAGTAATGGATGGCCCATGCCCTCTGCTTATGTAAATCAATGCTCTACTGAATTCTGTGGTGCCCACCAATCAGCTGAGGATCTGAGCCATAGTGTGTGATATTTCATTCCATCTGGAAGAATATGGAAAGTGTTTTGTCTGTAGGCTAAAGACATTATACTGCACACAGTTTAGGGAAGGTACAATGACTCGATGTCCCTTCCAGCCCTACATTTCCATGAGTCTGATTTATTGTACACGTCTATTAGAAAAAGCGTTGCTGAAGCACATACAACTGCGGCAACCTACCAGTCTTTCCAGTTTATTACCTAGAGTGGTAAATGATCTGAAAAGACATTTTCTCCTTTTCCTAGGCAAAAATTAGCCTATTTTTTGTTGGCTTGAGACGGCATAGACCCCCTTAATTAAGAGCTATGCTTAGCAACAGCACCAATACAGGAAGAGATTAACAGCTGTGACAGAAAGAAAATAAAAGTGGCAACAACTGCTCTCTGCTTGGCAGTTGCTCCTGCTTCGTGTGGTATCATTTGGATTCTGTAATCCAGCCAGCATGTGTTAATGTTTCCACTTACATAGAACAGATGCAGGAGAGAAAGATGATACATTGCTAAGTACAGTGGCATTGAGGACATGTTCATAAGTACTATCAATAGCCAAAGAGTGGGTTTGGAAGAGCTTGGAAAAACCTACTTGTCATGAAGATTTGTTTCTTAAAGCTTGCCAGTCTAATGAGCTGGAGGAGAATGAAATCAACCAATAGAAGAAATGAAAGTGGAGAGATTAAGGACAAGATGAAAAAAATAGTTATTTCATAGTTATGCAGATAGATCTCTGCCTAATGAATTCCTCCTGAAAACAGATACAGTAATCAGCCAAATTTCTAGCATGACATCTTCCATAATAGCTCAGCAATTGTGCACAAAATTTCCCCTATGTATTTTGACTGAGCTTTTTGTTCAACTAATAGCCTGTGGCAGTGAGTTAGGGAAATGACACCATGATGGGATACAGGATACAGTAAATAAAGCATTAAAGAAAACCCAGTGACTGATGACATCAGTGATGATTATTTTATCATCATATATTTCCTAAGGGCTGTATGTTGCCCTCCATCATACAATGGCACAGAAGGCTGGTTGACACACAAAGAGTTATGATGAGAAAAGGAAACCAAATAAAGTGCCCCAGCCTGCCCTCAAAAAAAAAATGTAGTTAGATGAAGCAGTAGGTATGACTGTAAAAAAGCAATGGAAGAAGAAACGAGGAGGAAATACGGTGCACAACCACTGTGCACAAGGAAACATGAGAGGGTAGCTTTTCTTCCACATTACCTTGGCCTCCTTTTTTAATGCTGCCATATGTTCCCTTAGTGCAATGATCTTGTCCTTAGGAATCCAAGCTTCCTGTGTCAGCGTCCAGTTCAATATATAAATAAGCAGTAATGGTCCCATCCTTGTGGAACACTGAGTCTGTCCAGGAAACTAAGAAATGGCCCAGCAATGCCTCACATTGCCCACGTCCTTGAGGCCCATGAAAAGGAAATCACCCAACTAATGTGCTAGGGACATTAAGTGCCACCTCTTGCCCCCAACTCCAGGAACACGTTAAAGGCTGCAAATGTGAGAACAATTCACAGTCATCGTTCTATCAAAATTCATATGGGGTTTCCCCAAGGACTATGTCCAGCAAGGAAACTCACAGGGGAGAGATGGAGTGGGATGTAAAAGACCTGCTGACTTACCATCTCCCTCATGGTTTTTCTTCCAATCATCTTAGGAAGAATAATGGGCCTGCTGTCCATACAAAAGCTCTTAAGTCACAATGAGCCCCTGGCCATTCTGTAAGGATAATTGCAGAGGAGACTCTGGCAGCCTAATGGGTGGGGCCTCTTTTCCTCTAAAAGCCCTGGGCTCTTCCATCAAGGACTCACCTTATTAACTGTCTTTCTTCCCTCCTTCTGGGTCAACTCTTCAAGCAGTTGATATTTCTATGCTGACCCTGTTCTTGGATCATCAAAGAGGATGCAAGGAATTATAGACCGGTCAGCCTAACTTTGATACCTGGAAAAATACTGGAACAAATTATTAAACAATCAGTTCGTAAGCACCCACAGGATAATAGGGTTATTAGGAATAGCCAGCATGGATTTGTCAAGAACAAATCACGCCAAACCAACCTAATTTCCTTCTATGACAAAGTTACTGGCCTAATGGATGGGGGTAGGTAAAGCAATAGACATGATATATCTTGATTCTGGTAAGGCTTTTGATAGTGTCTCACATGACATTCTCATAAGCAAACTAGGGAAATGTGGTCTAGATGCATGCACTGCTGGCGGAAAAATAGTACTCAAAGAGTATCAGAGGGGTAGCTGTGTTAGTCTGGATCTGAAAAAGCAGCGAAGAGTCTTATGGCACCTTATAGACTAACAGACGTTTTGGAGCATGAGCTTTCGTGGGTGAATACCCACTTCCTCGGATGTCATGCATCCGACAAAGTGGGTATTCACCCACGAAAGCTCATGCTCCAAAACTTCTGTTAGTCTATAAGGTGCCACAAAACTCTTTGCTACTCAAAGAGTAGTTATCAGTGGCTTGCAGTCAAACTGGGAGGGTGCATCTAGTGGGGTTCCACAATCCTGCGTTCACTACTATTCAATATTTTCATTATTAACTTGGATAATGGAGTGGAGAGTATGCTTATAAAATATGTAGATAACACCAAGCTGGAGGAGTTGCAAGCACTTTTGAGGACAGGATTTGATTTAAACTGCACCTTAACAAATGGGAGTATTGGTCTGAAATCAACATGATGAAATTTAATAAAGATAAGTGGAAAGGAAGGGGAAAAAAATCAAATGCACAACTACAAAATGGGGAATAACTGGCCAGGTGGCAGTACTGTTGAAAAAGGATCTGGGGCTTATAGTGGATCACAAATTGAATGAGAGTTAATGTGATTCAGTTGCGAAAATGGCTAATATTCCGGGGAATATTAACAGAAATGTCCTATGTAAGACATGGGAGGCAACTGCCTCACTCTACTGGTGTTGGTGAGGCCTCAGCTGGAGTATTGTATCCAGTTCTGGGCACCACTCTCCAGAAAAGACGTGGACAAACTGGAGAGAGTCCAGAGAAGAGCAACAGAAATAATAAAAGGTTTATAAAACCTGACCTTTGAGGAAAAGTTTAAAAAACTGGGCATGCTGGGTCTTGAGAAAAGAAGATTTGGGGGGACCCAATAAGTCTTCAAACATGTTAAGGGGTGTTACAAATAGGATGAGGACCAATTGTTCTTCGTGTCCACTGATGGTAGAACAAGAATTAATGGGTTTAATCTGCAACAAGGCAGATTTAGATTAGATATTAGGAAAAGCTTTCTAACTATAAGCATAATTAAGATCTGGAATAGGCATCCAAGGGAGGCTGTGGAGTCCCCATCACTGGAAGTTTTTAAGAACAGGCTGGACAAACACCTGCCCTGCTTCAAAGCAAGGACCTGATGACCTCTTGCGCTCCCTCTCAGCCCTACATTTTATTATTCTATGCCAGACTTCCAGTGCTGTTTTGCACACACTCCCCTCTGGCATGCTCTGGAGCATTGTTTATCCTCCTCAGCAGACTGTGGCAATGAAAGGCTGTTGTCAGTGTCCCCCGGGGGAACCAGCCAACATAGGATCAACATGCAGTAGAACCTAGAGCATCCCTGCATTTTGTCAACATCACTGCTAACCTGCACTGTAAGGGCTTATCATGGCAAGCTGCATCTTTGCCCCAAAGGCTTCTGTGCACCCAGAGGGCCAAAAGTCAGTTAAAGATGGGTAAACACATAGAAGGCTTCTTTGTTGCCTCCACAAAATATATATTGTGTATGAGACTTGGGAGGACAGATTCTTAGATATGAGAATGAGATAAGGTCGAAAGGGTGAAGTAGATTGCACCAGAATAAAGGTCAGCTATGGAAATTTAGCTGGAGGAAGCGGGTTTCCAAGGAAACCAAGTCACCTAGAAATGAATTGAGAAAAGTCTGCTCCAGAGTGTTTAGCTGAAAATGTGACCTATACATTAATAAAAATGTCTAATACATGTTAAAGACAAACTACCTACAAACAGTTCCATTAACGTATTGCGTGATGAGTAAACACGGGAAACAACACCATTATAATGAATGAAACAACTTAAAGAGGGATTGTACAAATAAAAATATCCTCTGCTTCACGTAGTATGAACGAGGGGTGAAACTGCTCAGTAAAAACATTCAAGACTATAGGCAGCGTATTAAACTATTGTTTAACTTTTTATCTCTCAAGCACTCGAGGAATCAATAAAAGTCTCTCATCAAATGGCAGAAATATTTCCTATTATAGTGCAGAAACATCACCACCTTTTATAACCTGTTCTATTTAAGATGTCTTGAACTGGCTGAAGTTCATTTCTGTAATATGCCTCTTATTTCTAATTCGTTGTCTCAGTTCAGCCTCTAATAAAGAATGCAGAGCTCAAAATACTTCATAGTATTTATTTTCCTCTCCAAAGGCATTTGCTTTACATAATGGGAATAATATTATATTAGATCTGACCCTGCAAGCCTTGAAATTGTTGGTAGCTGCTTGTAGACTTCCAAGTTCCCTGCTGGACTTTGGGATTCCCTGAAGACTTCCTTTTGCTGTCCTGGTAAATGAGGAGGCTTGACACACAGTGATAGTCTCAGTCTCTCTGTAAATGAACATTTTGTAACTATTAATCAAACACCGGCTGCATCACTATATTAAATTCAGTTTAGTTCATCAGTAGCTCTCTTTTTTCCCCCCTCTGTCCAATTTGCAACCAAGGATTGAACTTCTTTACTAAACTGCTGTTATAATAAACTAACTCCTTCACTCACTAACATATATCACATTAATCCAAGCCAACTCACAGCCACAGCTAACTAACTATGCTGAAGAAAATTCCCTACCCGAGACACGTCTCAAAGAAAATTCCCTTTTGTTTCTTAACTTTCCCTCTCCAGGAAGCCCACAGAAGGCTCATCTTCTCATCATGCTTTCCCCCAACCCGTTTCTTTTTATCTGAGCCCAGACCTTGAAAGAGAAATTCTCTCCAAACCCCTGCTTTCCAGACAGCCTTCTGCCCTAAGAGAAGGAAGAGACACTCACACCCTGCACTCGGTACATCTAACTCTCCTCTTGCTTACATAAGAACATAAGAACGGCCGTACCGGGTCAGACCAAAGGTCCATCTAGCCCAGTATCCTGTCTACCAACTGTGGCCAATGCCAGGTGCCCCCAGAGGGAGCGAACTTAACAGGCAATGATCAAGTGATCTCTCTTCTGCCATTCATCTCCATTCTCTGACAAACAGAGGCTAGGGACACCATTTCTTACCCATCCTGGTTAATAGCCATTTATGGACTTAACCACCAGGAATTTATCCAGTTCCCTTTTAAACGCTGTTACAGTCCTATTAACCGCTGTTATAGTCCTGCTTGTACTGAGATGAATCAGAAAACTGCTCCACTGGAATTAAAGGAGATGCACTGGCTTAGAATTACTATGAGCACAAGGAGAATCAGGACCAATGGCTGGATTCCCCCGTCTGCTAAATCCAACAGTGCAAAATAGATTTAAAATGGCTAGAGATGGGCAGGGAAGAATTTCCCCTGTGAATGGCTTGCTCTGGACAATGTTCAGCCCTGGCTCAAAGCTCCGTGCCACTATACCAGTGGCTGTCAGGGGAACCCAGGTGTGTCTGCTAAACCAAGTTCCGGGACCCTATCACCAGCAATCCAGGTCTGCTCAATCCCTGTCCCTATTGCTTTTTCCCTGAATTCCTTCCTAAACAGCTTTCTGTCGTCACTTGTCTATTTCTGGGTTTACCATGGGAGCCTACTTTACTCTCCATGGTTACTTCACCCCCTCCTAGCCTCTTACTAGACTCCATACTCACAGACAGGATCTCCGGACTTAGCTCTCACCCTGGACTTCCTCCTTGTCCCTGATGACCTCCCTCATCAGAAGGAGTGACTGCAGCTTTCTTCTGTTTTCAGACTCCTGGCTTTACAGTGCTGTCCCAGCTGGGCTTCTCTCTTAATTAACTCTGGTCTTCCCTCTTGCAGGTGACTCCAGATAACCCAACTGGCCTTCTCAGGCCCTCGTTAACTCCATCAGGGCTAGTGTGGAGTGCACACCCTATCACACACCCTTCTGGAAAACTTAATTTAAACAGGCACTAAAGCAATATAATTCTACAGAGCTGTAATGAGGTTCTATAAAAATTACTCTAAAACCTAGAGTGTAGTAGAGAATAATATTCTTTAAGAGGTTTTTAATGATCTAATAAAAGAGATTTAATTCTGTAAATTCTACCGCATAGTTAAAAAGACATAGAAAACATTTATCATTTTCTACATAATTCTACAGACCATACCCTATGGACAGACAGTCATAAAATTGAATCTATCCAAGCCTAATGAGCCTCAGTAAAACCTTTCGCAGCAACACTGAGTCTGACAGACTCTTAGTGCCAGTTGTTTTTGTATGCATCTCAAGCCTCCTCTTTTTAAGAACGTAGCCCTTCCTATCATATCGTAGAAACAACTAGTGTTCTTGTACCAGAGGATGAGACTACAGGTCTGCTAAACAAGTCTGGCTCCTTTCTGTCACAGCTTTCCAGCTAGAGCAACAGCATTTCAATAGTTCAGGAAGACAATTAACCCTAAGAACATTCGAACCATGGAGTTCTCTCATAGACTAATTTATCTATAACTTTAGCCAAAAGAAATGGCTGCCTAGTTATGGCACCTATAATTCACACTGTTTCAGTGGAGAGACCTTGCCACAGCCCCTATTATCCAAAAGTCACAAGGCTGAAAGGGGTGGAAGGGAATAGAAGTGGTGAAAATAGCAGTTGAGGATGCTCAGGACAAACAAAACTATGTCCTCAGTCCAAGCTTTGGAAGGGTTAGAAAACTCCAGTTAGTTTTTAAAGCTAGCACTCCTGAGTCCTTAGCAAAAGGGACCAAATAATCTAACCATTACCACAACTTTGTCTGTGTGTTCCATTCTATGCATCCAAAGAAGTGGGCTGTAGCTCACAAAAGCTCATGTTGAAATAAATTTGTTAGTCTCTAAGGTGCCACAAGTACTCCTGTTCTTATTACCACAACTAAGAGACTCACATGGAGAAACCAGAGGAAAGTATAACATTTCCTGATTGTACCTTGCGCTTGTATAATATAAAACTTCAGAAGTTCAGTGAACAAAACTAATTACATGTCATGTAACTTGGGAGATTAAAAATGAGCATATATATATAAAATAAAATAAAAAAATAAAATCTCTGGATGACAGATGAGATAATACAATGTGAATAAAAAAAACCAAAATTACCAACAAAGGGAAACCAACAAAGACCTTTGAAAAAACGGTTACTTACCTCTTGTAACCATGGTTCTTAGAGATGTGTTGCTCATGTCCATCCCAATAGGTGTGTGCGCGTGACGCATGCACGATCACCAGAAAGCTTCTCCCCCAGCAGTACCCATCAGGTCGGCTGTGGAGACCCCTAGAGTGGGGCTTTTATGGAGGTGTATACAAGTCCCTGCCAACCCGCCACCTGCTCAGTTCCTTCTTGCCGGAATACTCCAACAGTAGGGAAGCGGGAGGGATTTGGAATGGTTATGAGCAACACATCTCGAAGAACAACAGTTATGAGAGGTAAGTAACAGTTTTTTCTTCTTCGAGTGATTGCTCAGGTGCATTCCAATAGGTGACTTCCAAGCAGTTACCCCAGAAGAGGGGTCAGAGTTCACCTGACCGCTGAGTGCAGGACTGCCCTACCAAACTTCTTCATTCTAATCATAATGCTGACACTAAGGGACTCAGAGGAGTCTGTATGTCACTACACTACTTTTCTGCCTTAGTTTCCCTCTGTCAGACAACCAGGATGAGGGCAGTCTTGCTTAGTGGTCAGAGCAGGCATCAGGTCCCAAGGACTAGGGTCAGCAGCAGAGTCAGTAGTCAGAAGCTGAAGCCAAAAGGTCAAGCCAGAGTCTGGAGTGACGGACCAAAGCCAGTGATCAAACCAGAAGGCAGGAACTGCAGCAAGCAGGGTGTCAAGCAAGAAGGGTGGAAGGCAGGGGCAGGACAAAGCCAAGACTAGGTGGAAGGCAGAAGCAGGAGGAACAAGGTAACACAGGAGCAGGCACAGTGGTGGGTATGAGCATTGAGAAGCCAACAAGCAACTGCTGTTGCTGGCTTAAGATCCAGTCTGCTGGCCCCTGCAACCAATCAGGCAGCTTGCTGCAGGTCAGCTGTACTGCAGAGGCTGCCTGGAGATTAGCTCTGTTGCAGGCCCTGATTCCTGACACCTGATCTGTAAAACAGAAATATTTATTTATCTCACAGTGGCGTTAGGGAGTTAAGAATTGATAAATTAGTATTTACAGAGTGATTGGAGATTCTCTAATGATGAGCTCTATATACCAATATGATATGATCATTCACAGGTAACATCTGGCAAGAACTACACTTCGCATCTTGTGCTTCATTTGCAAACGACCACAACTGAATGAGTGAGTCTTTGCTTTGGCCTGAAAGAAAACGGATGTTGATGTTTTTCCCATGTTGACAATAACCAAATTATTTAGAATAAAAGACAAACTGGTAGAAACTGGAGAAAAATTTGTCAATGCAAATATACCAGCAACAATATTGTAGCCAATTAAACTGCATATAGTACCCACCGAGAAACAGTAGTCCATAAGGGACAAAGACTACACTGATGTTCATTAAACTACTGAAGTGGATTCAAGATAAATAAGGATCATCTGACAACTGAGCTTTCCAGACTGACTTGATATTTGCTCATGGTTTCTCTACTACAGCATTCTCCATCATCCTAAGTCTATTACCAGTGCTCCTATTGCCTGCTTTATTTCACTTGAAAGGGCAAACTACAGTATTCCTGACTCTGTTGACTTGCTATCTGAAACTAACTTTAGCAGACTGAACTTGTCATCTATACTTACTCTGTTATGAGTGTACATCATGGGAGTGTACTGGTAATGTTGTGGGAGTTGATAGAATAGCTTCTCCATTTACACATTAGTAGGCTGAACAGTGACTTTTCTCTCTCTCAACCAAACCGAAAACGGTGTTATTCTTCCTAGCAGCAAACACACACTGATATGGTACAATTTTACTCCCATTCTGGAGTTTGCCTTTATTCTAAACTGAAACAAATTTACGTTAAGATTCTTCCCTTACCTTGGCTATTCCTAGGGTTTCACCCTGCAGGATTCCTATGTCCAGCTCCTATTCCCTCTGCCTCAGACAGACATCAAATTCCTTTTATACTTATTGGTCAAAAAATAATATAATGATCTGGCTGGGCGATACAGCCAAATAACTCTGCATCTCTGCCCAGGTCTCGCACTTGACACGAATGCAATAGGAACAAGCTTCAGTGACTAAATTTTCATGTATATAAAAATTTCACCCCAGCAGTCGTCGTGGCATGTAACTCCAAAGCATAAGGACTTCATCACTAGAATTACCACCTGCTGATCCCTGGCACTGCACTGAGTCTCCTGCCTGAGGAATGGGCAGTGGGCAACTTGAGTGGGACCAGGTTTGCTCTGGGCATGGAAAGAGTAAAGATCGACATATAGTAGACGGGACATACATTTAATTTTACATGCAATACTTGAAATTAGAAATGGTGGGTGGCTTGGTTTATGGCTAGCAAATACAATAAGTCTGATCTGAATCTTTCCTGTGCTCTCAGATGTTACTTAGAGAATGAACAAGGCTTCACCATTCCTTTACATCATGCTGTTTGCCAAAATGGCAACTTTGTTGTGTTTCTATAACTTAACTGGTTTTTGAGGACAGGTTGTTGGCCCATTGCTCAACCCTCAACCTGGAGGACCCATAGGCTTTTCATCTGGTGTCTACCCTTTGACCTCTCTGTGGGTTGTCCTACTAGGAGTTAGAATTCCCACAGGCATAGCCCTCAGTTTCATTGGCGCGCGCGCGCGCACACACACACACACACACCTCTCACACCTTCCCACTGTGTCAAAATGCAGAACACAAGGAAGGACACAATTAACTTAATTTGTATCTTTTGGTTGATACCGTGATTTATTTCCCAGGCACTGGACTTGTGCTTTGACATCTTGAGTTTTATTGCTCATATATTACTAGCACTGCACAACATGTGATGCAAGTAGAAAATTATTTGATTGTTCAATAGCCATTTCATGTAAAGCAATATGATTGGTGAAGACAGTTCAGTAACAAACACAGTTGTGACCTACAGTAGTTAATCATAAAATAGCATTTCTTAATACCAAAAGGTTTATGTGCTGTGTTGATTAGTACTGACTTCTTGTTTTGTTTCATGACTTTCTACACCTCCTTTCTCACGCAAATTTGCCAGAGTGGGAATGAACTTCCTTAACTGATAAAGTTTCCAACATCACTTTTCACTCTACTCTGAGGGTATGGCTACACTTACATTTGTGCAGTGCTGGGAGTTTCAGCTGTGTTCGTACAGCTGTGTAGGGTCAGCGCTGCAGTGTGGCCACACTGACAGCTACCAGCGCTGCAGTGTGGCCACATTTGCAGCATTTGCAGCACTGCTGGGAGTGGTGCATTGTGGGCAGCTATCCCACAGAGCTCCTTGTCCCATTTTGGCGCTGTGGCTTGTGGGAAGGGGACGGAAGGGTGCGGGTCTTTCCGCTTCCTGTTCCAACGTCCCGTGGTGCTTTGCTACACATTCCAAGCAGTTTGGCTCCATTGTGAGTCTGCAGCACCATTTCTGTTACAAATGGAGCCCGAGCTGCTGAGGACCTTGCTGATGAATGTTGCCAGCACATCACGCATGGCAGTGGAGCTATTCCTTCAGCTCCAAAGTGACAGTGAGGAGTCAGACAATGATATTGATTCGCCTGACACGCAAGACAATAAATTGCTTGTGGCAGTAACGGACGTACTCAGCACCGTGGAACGCCGCCTTTGGGCTCGGGAAACGAGCACTGAGTGGTGGGATCACATTGTCCTGCAAGCCTGGGATGACGAGCAGTGGCTGCAGAACTTTCGGATGAGAAAAGTCTCTTCCATGGGACTGTGTGCTGAGCTCGCCCCTACCCTGCGGCGCAGGGACACGAGATTGAGAGCTGCCCTGCCAGTGGAGAAGCGGGTGGCTATTGCAATCTGGAAGCTGGCAACTCCAGACAGCTACCGATCGGTGGCGAACCAGTTTGGAGTGGGAAAGTCGACCGTTGGAACAGAGTTGATGCAAGTTTGCATGGCCATTAATCGCACCCTGCTAAGAAGAACCGTGACTCTGGGGAACGTGCAGGACATTGTGGACGGCTTTGCACAAATGGGTTTCCCTAACTGTGGAGTGGCAATAGATGGGACACATATTCCTATTCTGGCAACACCCCACCTGGCATCAGAGTACATTAATCGCAAGGGGTATTTCTCTGTGGTTCTCCAAGCGCTTGTGGATAACCGTGGGCGTTTCACTGACATTTACTCAGGATGGCCTGGAAAGGTGCATGATGCACGCATCTTTCAGAACAGTGCCCTGTTCAGGAAGATGATGGCTGGGACTTTTTTCCCAGACCGCAAGATCACAGTAGGGGACGTTGAAATGCCCATTGTGATCCTTGGAGACCCCGCTTACCCCTTAATGCCATGGCTCATGAAACCGTATACAGGGAAGCTTGACAGAAGCAAGGACTGGTTCAATTACAGGCTGAGCCGGTGCAGAATGACTGTGGAGTGTGCTTTTGGCCGTTTAAAGGCGCGCTGGAGGTGTCTCTACGGGAAGCTAGATTTGGGGGAAAGCAGCATCTCCGCCGTTATATCCGCGTGCTGTACCCTCCATAATATTTGTGAAGGGAAGGGTGAAAGATTCAGTGAGGAATGGACCTCCGAGGTTCGACGCCTAGAGGCTGAATTTGCACAGCCAGAGAGCAGGGCTACTAGAGAGGCCCAGCAAAGGGCTTCAAGGATTAGGGATGCCTTAAGGGAGCAATTTGAGGCTGAAAGCCAACAGTAATGTTTCGTGCCTTTGCTGTGCCAGTTTTTCCCCTGGGGTACAGTATTTATCACTTTCTTCAATAATAAAAAATGTTTTATAAGCCAAGAAATCATTCAAAATACAGTACATAAAAGGGCAGGGGAGTAGGGTGGTGGACTGTACATTCAGAGGTATGAATATGTCCTGCTTGGATTGCTGTTCAATGCCTGTTGCACTTCAGGATTAATATGCTGCATCATGATGGGGGTTGAGTGCATGGGGTAAGGGTTGTAGTTATCAGGGCTGGTAGGTGAACGTACAGGTGTTGGGGGCAGCTGGTGGTGGTAAGAACCAGGCTGCTGGAGAAAGGTGTTTTGTGCAAACACTGGGGAACAAGGGAGAGAGTTTTGGGAGGGGTGTGGGTTACCACGGTACTGATCTGCCTGCATGGCTACAAGAGACTGCATATAGTCAGTTTGGCGAGCCAGGAGGCTTATCATCAGCTGCTTTGTGCTTTTCTTGGTAGCCAATTCCTTTCTCCTGCTCTGTGTTTGTCTCCACTCATGCATTTTCTCTCTCCAGTCCTGCAGCCTCATACTGTCTCTGGCGTACTGATTCATAACTGCTTTGATCAAATCTTCTTTTGATTTTCTAGGATTTTTCCTCAAGTTCTGTAACCTTCGCGCAGGCGGTGATAGGGCTGGATTATTCAAGGTCACTTCAAAAAACATTTAATACAGAGGCTACATTGTTTATTATCACAGTGAAGGAGTTTGTAGACTTTTTGTAGCATCATTCCCACATACCTAACATAGCACAGAGAGGCCACAGCAGCGAAGGCATAGGCATGTCGAGCAATGGGGTGAGTGTTTCTGCCGCGACTTCACCTGGGAAGGGGAACTGCCAGAGGGCTGGGGTTTCTGTGCATTGGGGAAAGCAGAGGGCAGACAGTTGGGGACCAGCAGTGGGAAAAGCAGAGGGCAGATAGTTGGGGACCTGCACTGAACAATCATCACTACATTTTCAACAGGATTTTCTACTGCCAGATATATCACTGCTGCATGTTACCTGGGAAGAGAGGGAGGGTCTTCTACAGCAATGTGGATTCCGCCCTGGACCCTATGCAGCTTGCCTGTGTGCAGCAATGGTCCCCCCACCCCTCGCGGCACAGTGGATCGGACGAGTTAGCCTGACCGGGACAAGGACCACGGTGGCTCTCCCTATAAACTTGCGCAAGCACATTGCCCACGCTCTGGCTGCAACTTTTGAAGAGATTACCGAGGCCGATTACAGAGACGTGATAGACCAAATCAATGGGCTATTCCACATTTAGGCATGCGTGCAGGCAGCCATAACCCCCACCCTCCTCTCACAAAACATTGCCATCCTAAAAATAAAATCTGCTTACCGGGAACACGCTCTTCTGCTTCCTCTTCACCAAGAAGTTCCAGCTGCTGCGACTGGCTAGCCTCCTCCTGGCTTGAGAAAAGCTCCTGGCTGCATGCCTCCTGGGACTCCGGGGTGCCTCCCTCCACCCCAGTAGCCTCACTCTCGGCTTCCTCTACACCCTCCCCCACTTCTCCCTGCTCTGAACTCTCCATCGTGCTCCTCGGATTGGCAGTGGGGTCACACCCAAGTATGGCATCCAGCTCCTTGTAAAAACGGCAGGTCGTGGGGGCAGCTCCTGAGCGGCGGTTTCCCTCACGGGCTTTGCAATAGGCACTGCGCAGCTCCTTTACTTTTACCCTGCACTGCAACACGTCCCGTTCATGGCCCCTTAGCAGCAAGGACTTTGATATCTGCCCATAGGTATCATAATTTCTACGGCTGGAGCGCAGCTGTGACTGCACAGCTTCCTCACCCCAAACACTGATGAGGTCCTGCAGCTCGGAAGTGTTCCATGCTGGGGCTCGTTTGGGGCGTGGAGGCATGGTCGCTGATTGATTGATTGCACTCCACACCTGGCTGAGCAAACAGGAAGGGGATTTTCAAAATTCCCGGGGCATTTAAAGGGCGGGTCACCTGAGCCCAGGGCAGTGGACTGTGAAACGATGAGCAGAGTGGCTGAAAAGGTATGCTGGGATACCTCCTAATACCCTGGAGGCCAATAAAAGCGCTGTTGGTGTCCACACTTGATGACCAGCGCTGCATCACCAGCACTGGAATCGCTACACACCAAGCAGATCAGGTGTACAGCCAGCGCTGCAGCCAGGGAGTTGCAGCGCTGGCTGTGCTTTGCAAGTGTGGACACAGAGTGAGTTGCAGCGCTGTAACCCCATCACCAGTGCTGCAACTCTCCAGTGTAGCCATGGCCTTAGGGTCAAAAGCAAACACCAGTCCTTTTGGTCACACTTTAAGATGCTCAATTTGCTTTAAAAAAAAAAAAACCCGAACCCTGAACTACTTCTAACTTAACTTTTTATCAGACTATTAAATGCTTCTCTCCCTACATGAGCACTAACCCAGAGACTCTTACTGACTGAGACAGCAATATTTTATTTATTAGCTCAAGTGCTCCACCATAAGGAAAAACTGAACATAATTCATTGGCTGAACATATGAAGAAGGGCCAGAAAGAATACAGCATCTAGTGGAGGCTGGGGAGCGATTGTCAAGGATGCCAGACAGGTAGTCTAATAATGTACAAAAGCAGGAAAATCTGATAGCATGACACAAGGAAACTGGAGTGTTTTGTCAGGAAGTCCTGTCGCACTGCATTCACAGAGGATGCAGCACACCTTAGAATTGCAGCTGTATATGCTTAAAATCCTGATTCTCTGTTAAAGCTTTAAAACAAATAAAGACAACACGGTGTAGCAGCATAAATTGGATTAGGAATCATCTTCCTGTTGTGTGCATAAGGCACAGTACTATGGAGCCATGATACTGGATTAGGGCCAAAGGGCACCATTATAACGATAAATTTACTGCTTGATCTTACAAGTAACTTGGGAAGGTTAATCTATAAAATGGTGGCAATCGAAGGGAACTAGATACATTGCTCCATACCACCTCCCTTTAATTAAAATAACCTCCGGTGCTTTTTCAGTTATATTAAAAATGCCATTGTGTCAAACAGTTTAAAATGGTCACCAATACCAACACACTTGAAAACCAATTCAATCCCTCTGTGGAACATGCTGTTATTAACCCCTTAGCTCCTGTCAGTGATAATTTATTTGGCTTTAATGTGTTACTTCTGGGTCATTAGTTCATATTGTAAAATATAATGCAACAGTAACTAAAGACCAAATGATCCTGCCTGCTGCACAGTATGAAAAGAAAGACTGTGTTCCATGCATTTAAAATACAGCAGAGGACAGCAGCCCAGGTAATGGCAGCATGGCAGGGATAGACTGTTGTGTTGCAATATGTGAATTGTGTGTATGTGCCTGTGCTAGGTCTAGGCACTGCTTCATTCTGCTGTCACCCACACCTGCTGCAAGGGAACTTGCATCAGAGCAAATGTGGCTGAATGAGCTGTCTAGGCGCCATATTGATTCATCACTGCTGTATCCAATCTCAGGCTTCCCCTTCCAGGCCTTTCTACACACAAAAGAGAACAGGGCCCTGCACCTTCACAAATTCTCTACAATTTTTGCATACAGGGACATTTAAAAAATCATCTTACATTATGATCAAATGCCTATAACTGGCTTAAATTTAACTTCTTGTTCCTTTCCTCCTTACCAGTCACAGACCCAGAAATTAATCACAAGGGCAAAGAAGCATACATTAGCGAGACAAACTGAACCAGTGAATAGCCACAGATACCAGGAGGATTACTGACTTCAGGTCAGCAGCCTATAACAGCTTGCTGTCTTGGGAGTGTTCTTTTGGTTGACAACACACTGTCCAGAGATCCAGCTAGAACCTGGAATGGCTCTGATGGGCCAATGCTACTGGATCTTTAACATCAATAATATGCTCTCCACGGATGGTTCAGCAGACTACCACACACACTAGAAGAACTTATTGTCCCATTCCTTTTTAGCTTTCAAATTCAGAAGGGTTGGAAAAAAGTGAACATTTCTTTGCAAAAGTGAGAGGATTTGGGCACGTACAAGGCAAAAATCTTGTTTTCAGTTTTAGAGGCTTTTAAAGTGTCTAAAAAAAATTAATCCATAACTGACTGGCAATCAGAGGTGTATGCACTGCAATGTAGCAGAACTAGGCTCTGCAGTAATCTTGCTTCCCACATAAACAGAAAACTGAATGTACCACAGAGACTTATGGAACCAGGGTTAATGAATGATCTTGGGATCCAGTCTCCTCTCCATGCACTCAGGTAGTTTTCAATACTATTAAACAGGTTTTACATACATGTATATACAAAATTGGACAATATGTTTGTGACAGGTTGGGTCACAGAAACCCCCTTGGTGCTGAAACTACCTCTGAGCCTTTTTTCCCTGGCAGCTTGGGACTTCAGTACCCTGTCTTGTTGAGCCAGACACACTAGACTGCTACAGACACAGACCAAAGTCTGAACCACGTCCCCAGAAAGCTGCAGGCTTAACTGAAAACAGCTTAAGAAGTGCTTCTGTCTCCACTACCCAGATACCCAGTTCCCAATGGGAGCCAAACCCCAAATAAATCCATTTTACTCTGTATAAAGCTTATACAGGGTAAACCAGGATGACCTGCCTGTGGCCCTGAAGTCACATGCAGCTCTTCAGAAGTTAATATGCGGCTCCTTGTATAGGCACAGACTCCGTAGCTGGAACTACAGGTGCCAACTTTCCAATGTGCCGGGGGGGTGCCCACTGCTCAGTCCCTGGCTCTGTCACAGACACTGCCCCCCCACTCCATCCCTTCCCACCCCCTCCCCTGAGCCTGCCAGGCCCCTTGTTCCCCCTCCCCCAGAGCCTCCTGCATGCCATGAAACAGCTGATTGGGAGGTGCAGGAAGGGAGGGGAAAGCACTGACTGGCGGGGCTGCCATTGGATGCGAGGTGCTGGGAACAGGGAGCGGGGGGGAGCTGATGGGCGGCTGCTGATGTATTACTGTGGCTCTTTGGCAATGTACATTGGTAAATTCTGGCTCCTTCTCAGGCTCAGGTTGGCCATCCCTGGGGTAAACTCAAACTGTCCGCCCTTTATAACACTGATAGAGAGATATGCACAGCTGTTTGCTCCCTCAGGAATTAATTACTTGCTCTGGGTCAATTAATAAGCAAAAAGTGATTTTCCTAAGTATAAAAAGGAGTTAAGTCATTCCAAGTAATAACAGACAGAACAAAGTAAATTACCAAGCAAAATAAACCAAAAACATGCAAGTTTAAGCCTAATACAGTAAGAAACTAAATGCAGGTAAATCTCACCCTCACAGATGTTCCATTAAGCTTCTTTCACAGACTAGGCTCCCTCCTAGTTTGGATCCAGCAATCAAACACTCACACTCCCGTACTTACTGTCCTTAGTTCCAGTTTCTTTCAGGCATCTCTTTGGGGTGGAGAGGTTATCTCTTGAGCCAGCTGAAGACAAAATGGAGAGGTTTCCAGGGCCTTATATAGTCTCTCTCCTGTGGGTGGAAACCCTTTTGTTCTCCTGTGTAAAATTCCCTCAACAAGATAGAGTTTGCAGTCACCTGAGCAAGCCACATGTCTATGAATGATTCAGCTTTTTGCAGGGCAACGCCATTGTTTACACGTTAGTTTGAACGTTCCCAGGAAAGCTCAAATGTGGATTGGCATCTTCCAAAGTCGAATGTCAGATAAGTGTTTCTTGATTGAGCACTTACTGAAAATAGTCCTTTCTCAGAAGCTGACCAAATGCTTCACTGAGGCTACTTAGAATCAAACAAGTACATAGCCAATATTTATAACTTCGAATACAAAAATGATACACACATAAAGAGGACAATCATAACCAGCAAACTACAACCTTCCCATAGACACCCTACTTGGCCTCTGTACAAGACCTGGTGCAACCATAAGACCCTGGTTGCAACAATGATCTATACGGTCACAGTTTATATCAATAACGTCACAATGTTTCATTATCTCAAAGGCCAATTCCCAGAGAGACATAAGGGACAGGTTACTGAGGGCAGGGGTTTGTTCAATAGCTATCAATGGTTGCAGGGAGAACAAAATATGAAAAGGAATGTGGGTACCTAAAGGAATCTAGTGCAGACTTATCAGCTCTGGAGCCCTAAAGACTCAGCTACAGAAACTCTGTCAAATACTCCTAGTAGGGAACAAACAGTGAGTAACATTACCACCCCCCACTAGGTAGTAATGAGGGTAACAAGCTGTGCCCAAGAAGCCAAGACACTCAAATAGATGCTGGGGGAGCAATGGCTCTACTGCATTCTCTCCCTGGCCCCAAACACCACAGAGACCAGTAGCAATACTGGATTTACCATGGAGCCACTGGCGCCATAGTGTCAGGCCCACGCCCCTAAGGGGCCCCAGCACGGTCTCTCTTCTCTGTGAAGCTTGGTGCTGCTGTGCCTGGGGCTCTGTCCTGCTGTTCCACAGCAGCCAGCAGCAAAGATCCCCCTCCCCTGCCTCTTCCCCCAGCATGTTGCGTACTCGCCTTTCCTCTTCTCACTCTCTCTCCCTGCTCCCGATCAGCTGTTTGCCGGGGGGGGTGGGGTGGGAGAAAGAGGAGCAGCAGCCATCGCCACCTGGACCCCAGGCAGGGTGAGTCCCCGCTGCAGCTGCTTCTCTGGAAGGAAACAATATATATTTGTTTTTTTACAGGCTGCCCCCTTTTCCCAGATCATCTTCCCCGTCGTCCTCCCGCTGCACCCCCTACCCGGCCCAGGGCCCCCTCAGCTCCCCATTTCCACTTCCCCATTCCTTGCCCCTGGTGCCCTGTCCTTGCTCCAGCTCTTAACAGGGGTGGGGGACCTTGCACAGCAGCACCTGTGTCCTTCCTCCCAGTTCCAGCCTGGGCTAGAGAAGCAGCCACGCTGTCCCTCCAAGTCCTGGGAGCATTGGGCAGCTTAACACTAGTGAGGGAAATGCCCCTTCCAACAGCAGCTGCTATCCTATCAAGTGTGCAGGCATTGGGGGTCAGGGGGCCTTAACACTGCACCTCCACCTTTACTCATCCCCCACTGCTATAATGGGGAAAGTGGTAAAGAGCTTTGCATCACCAGCACTCAAGTTTTCTTTAGCTAGAAGAGGTTACAGGACTTTGCAAAAAGAGAGAAGTGCCCGGTTTTCCCCTCAAAAGGATAATTACTAAAGGCAAAGTGGTGATATATTTTGTGAGAGAAGCTGTGGAAAATTCAGTCCTCTACCCCATCTGTTCCTTGGCGTTGAACATTTAATAACTTTCAGAAAAGAGAGGAAGAAGTGGAGAAGAGGCAGGAGCAGGGCCTTGGGAAAGGGGGTGGAATCGGGGCATACCCCCTTGAGCCCCCTGCTGTGAACTGCTCAGGGCAGGGAGCACCTCTACCTCCCCAGCCCTGACCCCTGTACCCCCTCACAAACTCCCAGCCCCGACTCCTGCACCCTCTCAAACTCCCAGCCCCCTGACCTGACTCCTGCACCCCCCCCCACAACCCCAGCCCTGACTCCTGCACCTCCACACATACCCAGCCCCCCACACCCGATGTCCTGACTTCTGCACCCCCTCACACACTTCCAACTCCCAATCCTGACTCTTGCACTCCCCACACATACCCAGCCTCCACACACCCCATGCCAACTCCTGCACCCCCTCACATCTCTCCCCACCCTGAGCACCAAATGGGAGCTCTTGCATCCTCCTCCCACATTCCCACCTGCATCCCTCGCACTGAGTGGGAGCTGCCCCAGGTAAGCACTTCACACCTCAATCTCCTGCCCCAACCCTGAGCCCCCTCCCTCGTTCTACCTCCTGGCCAGAACCCGCACCTCAAACCCCAGCCTGCTCCTGCACCCTAACTCTCTCCCAGACCCTCCACCCCCACCCTCAGCTCGGTGCAGAGAGAGGCGAAGAGAATGGGCTAGAACCAGGGAGGTACCCGCTCTATGTGGGCAGGGGTGAGGGAGGGGATCCCATTTACTCTCTCCCCAGCCCTGCTGTGCTTGCAGTTTACTCTCAGCCCCTCCCTTGCTACAATGACCAACCCCAGCTCCTGCCCCACTGTGTTTTTGCCCCCAGCCCCTGCCTTGCTCCAGTCAGCAGGGACTAATCCTTCCCGCATATCCCACTGTGTTCATCTCACCTCTCTCGCTCCAGCTGGGGACCAATCCTCCCCCCTCCCCACCACGCCCAGCTGTCAGTGTGGATAAAAATCAATGACTTTAAACAAAAAAATCAGATTTTTTTAATTTAAATAGATTTACTTAAGATACATTATATCATAGAATAGGGATTATAAATTCTGATTCTACAGCATGAGACAATATATTCATGTAATGTTTAAGAAAAGTTTTGTAAATGAGTTCTAATAGTCCATGGCTTGTTATGCAGACAGAACTACACAAGATCGTTTCAGGGGGCAAGGCAAAGATTCATATTTATTATGATAATTTGATCTATAACCACTAGCTAATACATTAATACTTATATATACACATACACACATCAGATGTTCTGCAGCTGCTGTATAGTTACCAGTCCTGAACATAGCTTGAGTCCGTGGCTTGATTTCGTAGCTTGGGTTCGTAACTCGTGGCGGCTAACTGGACAGGAAAGGCGATCACAAGGAAGGGTTGGGTCTGCCGTCCCATATTGGGAGCAGAACGTTACCTTTCCAAGTCTTCCATCTCACCCATCCTTTTTGTAGGCTTTAGTTTGAATCCAAAGTCGATAGGTCTTGCTGTGTCATGCTGCCTCTGGGTTCGGTGTGATTGATCACCCATCAATTGCAGACATGACTTTCAGCCTCAGACCTGGCTTTGATCTTCCTTCTTATTATACCTTTGTTCTTTTCTTTTTAGGGTGGACTCTTCTTACTTTGTTAGGGCTGTTTGCATGTTCAGCCGTTGGTGTTTGAACTCTGTTTCATCAGGGCAGGCTGGCGCAGGAGGTTGATTCCTTCATCCATACATACCTCATTCACACATCTAAATTAAACTAATAAGATTACAGCAGGGTTCTGCAAAAATGAAGGTTGCAGCAAGCTTTTATAAACTGGAGTAAGCGTTGTAAAATGGAGTTTGAATTACAATATGGCAAACAGTGAACAGAAGTAGACAAGTGTTGTCAATGGCAAACAGTGAACAGAAGTTACAATACTGAAACAGTGTAAATCTCAGTGATTTAAGCAGGAATTGGACTGACAGTGAAACTTACAAGGGCAACTGCCTGAACAGCTATAGCTCTTAACAAGCATCTTAATTGTCCATTAGCCAGTTATTGGGGTAACTGGTTTTATGAATGAATTTTGTTTCATTCATAAAACTTTACTTATGAAGTTCACTTTATTAATGTAAGAATTAAAAACAATTTCATTCATCAGTTCTACAGGCTTAGGGACCCAATCTTATGGGATTCCACAGACTTCTGTATAGATTATTTAGGTTAATTTTTCTATCTACTCAATGAGACTCAGTGCTCAGTCTAGAAGATACCATCAGAGATGCTTAGTTTTGCAATTCTCAAACTGTGGATTTCTCTCTCCAGAGGTAACATGCTTGTTAACAGCAAAATGTTTTAAATAATAATTAATGTATAGAAGTGAGAAATAACAGACCTCAAATCTATTGTCCCTCTGCAAATTTATGTACACAGGGTCAACCTCTTATCTCTCTTTAAAAGTGAAAAGTTTCGAAAAGTTCAATGAATAGAAGATTGTTGGGGGTAGAACAGATCTGGACAAGGAGAAGTCTGGAGATAAATGTGAGAAGTGAGGGACATTTTTTTTTGTTAAAATATTATGTTTGCTGTTGAAGAAAAAAAATCCAGAATACTTGTTACTGTTTTAGTTAAATAAAACAATTTAAGTGTCTGTCTAGTGATGTCCTCTTCCTAATACAGCCTGGCAAGAAAATCCCCCAAATATTAATGATTAACCTGTTGAACTGGAGTTATTTATGAAGTCATTAGGCGGTGAACTATCTGCTTCAATTATCTTTGGTAAATGAAATAACCAAACAATCATTCATTTTCTGATATAGTTGCAAAACTAATCTGAAAAGTTTTCAAAATAAATCCAGTTTAAAAATGTATAGTTTGTACTATCTAAAAATGAAACCTAAATCTGTATCTGAATTGTGAAGAATATGTTTTCAGGTTATAACCACCAACAAGAATGGACTTTTATGTAGAAACCCATGATTAAATCTAGTCTTCCTAACTAGTGATTTAAATCATGACTTAAATCAAATCTACCTTGCCCACTGTGCTCTTGCCCCTGGTCTCTTCATTCCCCAGGAGGGCCCACAAATATATCTGGAGCCCACAAATATGTTTGGCGCCAGACCCACAAAAAGTTAATCCAGCCCTGACCAGTGGGATGGGGTTCTTTGGCTTTAAGGGGCAGAGGGAGAAGCTCTTGGTAGATTTCCAAGAATCCTCTTCCCCTGGCAGTGGGCATCCAAAGCTCTGCAAAGCTTTTGGGACATCCATAGGTTTTAAGGGATAAAACCCCATGCTAGATGCACAGAGAGTAAACCCTGCCCCGCATGACAGAATGATTCTGAGAAAATGTGGGGAGTGCATATTCTGTTTCCTATTGTGAGCCAAGGTATGGAGGCCAAGCTTCCCTCTACCAAATAAAACGAGAGCTCCAAAGACACTAGATTACATTGTCCAGACATAGTTTATTTAAATCATTTTAGGCTTTGCAATAAAACAAGGAACTAGCAAGCCACAGACATTGCCCCATCCATTTCTTAAGGAAGTCTGGCATGGCCAGGACCATCTTTTGAATCATGTTACCGAAACTATACAAATATTTCACACAAGACTTGAATAAAGATTGTAACAGGACTTTGGTATTTTATGTTTATCTAAGAGACCTGAGCAAATCCATATACAAATCAGTGAATAGCCTGGACTAAACATCAAGTATCTTAATATAAATTACAAGATTGGATAAATGCTTAAAAAAATCTCCTCATACCACCAAGTTGAGGATGATATAAGCAGAAAAGATGTTGCCTTTCCCCAGGGGTGAAAGTAACTTACAAGACTTACCAGTACTGACAGAGTCCTGAGGGGGGCATGGCCTCATCTGGAAGGGGCGTGGCCTCTCAAGATTTAAAGGACCTGGGGCATCAGCTGTGGCTGGGAGACCCAGGGCCTTTAAATCAACCAGGGCCTCCCAGCTGCAGAGGTAGTTCGGAGACCCCCAGAGCTCAGGGGCAAATTAAAGGGCCTGGAGCTCCGGCTGCCGCGGGGAACCCTGAGCTTTGCGGGGCTGGGGCAGGGATTTAAAGGGCCAAGAGCTCCTGCTGCTGAGGGGAGCTCCAAGCCCTTTAAATCCTGGCCCCAGCCCAGCCACCGGAGCCATGGCCGGGATTCAAAGGGCTCTGGGCTGCCCGCAGCGCCAGGGAACTCTGAGCCCTTTAAATCTCAGCTGTGGTGGGGGGTTTAAAGGGCGCTGGGCTGACCGCAGCTGCGGCAGCCCAGAGCCCTTTAAATCCAGCCCCAGCCCAGCCGCTGGAGCCGCGGGCAGAGGGCTTAAAGGGCTCTGAGCTGACTGCTGCCGCAGCAGTCCAGAGCCCTTTAAATCTGGCCCCCGCCCGGCAGCCAGACCCGGGGACCAGGGATTTAAAGGGCTCTGGGCTGACCACCGTGACGGCAGCCCAGAGCCCTTTAAATCCCAGCAGTGAAAGCCAGTGCAGTCCGGCACGGCATACTGGCTCTTGCCAGTACGATGTACCAGCTTGTACCGGCTTACTTTCACCTCTGCCTTTCCCCAAAATAGGTCACATTCAGGTTGTAACATTTTCTCCTTCCATGTGAATGTACTGCTTATGAAACATGCCAGATAGAGAACTACAAATTCTGGAGCTCTCAAATTTAATCAAAGAACAGGTACAAGTACAGCCATAAGTGCAAGCTTTCCCTCAATGCACCACCAATGTGTCTCCCTCTAGATTGGACAGGCCATCTCTAGGAGAAAGAGTAGTTCTACTTCCATGCCTGCTAAATCCTTGACCTCTTTGCTCAGACTCTGAACAAGGGGGAGCCAATTCTTATGGCTTGTGATGTGGACACCTGTCCACCAGGAACTAGACTGACATGCTTGACTTACTTCACCTAATTCAGATGGTAACTACAGTAGAACCCTGTTTATCTGACTCTCCATTATCTGGCTCTCCTATTAAGTGAGCAACCAGCCCACCCAGTTCCAGAAGCGGGAGATCTCTCCTGTGGCCGCTAGATGGTGCTGCAGCCTCATACTTATCCATTCTTTGGATTATCTGAGTTTTCCAATCTGGCCCCATGTCCCAATTAAATCAGATAAATGGGGTTCTGTTGCACTTTGTCACTGCCAAGCTGGGCTGAATTATTACTATTATTCCTTCTACACCAAATGTCACTATGTCAAATTATAAAATCATCCCTTCAATTTGTGCCTATACTGTAGCAGTTGCCTGTGATATAAACAACTAAAATATACATACACGCTAGATTGTACTACAGATCACACATCACCATTTATGCAGCACTCACTAGTTAGGGGTTGATTGTCACAATGTACTACAGTGTTGATAAAATAATTTAAAAACACTATTATATTGTGACTATCTATGGTCTGAAAATTATTGTAACGCTATGATGTTGCACATTGAACATGCTATTCTACAGATGACCATCACCATAGTATCTCAATGGTATAAGGCTCAAGTAAAAATATACACCTCAGGGGGAAAAAATCAGAACGATACACCATCTTACATTACAAATATACTGGGAAAATTCAGAAGGATGGGAGAGTATAGCATACCCAGCAGAATGGATAAAATAAAGAAGATATGTAGAAACTGCTATTTCAGTGTCAGATGCTGATCACAACCCCTGTGCAATAAGGGGTTAAAGCTGCTGTAAGTCTGCTTATTGTTAAGACACTTACATGTAAGTAGCAGCAACTGGATTTAACAATAAAGTAGGCTGAGATTCGAACGGCACCAAAGACTTTGTTCTTCTCTGTCTCATTACAGGCTCAAATTTTAAATATAGATCCACTTGCTTTATAATATTACAAATCAAATCTTATATGAAGGATTTTTCCCTTGAACGCTTGCTGCTATTACTGATAGGCCGGGTTTGGCACATGTCATCAATGCTGCTTGAGCTAGATCACAGGTTCACAGGGAAATCCAAGCAAATTGTATCACTTGATCTGAGAAGATCGTACCATAATCATACTGTATACCCCTCTAAACACACACCACTCCTTCCTCTGCTCATGGTTTTGAAGCAGTGGAGAAGCACACTCCATCATAGGGACAAAGGGGAAGCACTGTTCTAGATTCACGAATTTACATTTTAAAACCTTTGTCAGAAGAGTTTATAGGAACATATTTACATGCAGTGTTACCTCATCCGGGTTCAAGATTAAAACATTGCAAAGTGAGGCACAGATGCAAATTAAGAAATAATTAACTTAACTAAAGCACAGTAAAACATTTATTGCAGCCATTTAAAACAAGTCACCCATCCAGTTTTATCCAATGGTCACAACAACATGTGTCAAACAAGTTCTTTATAGTATATCCCTTTAAGAAGCTGCATGAATTTCTAAGAGGACCTTCTTACAGGGTGCAATGCAAAAAGATATTTACACTATAGGTTATAACCTACATATTGTATTGCTAAATTACAATCTATTCAAGTGTAAATTTATAACTTCACACAAAGTAGGAAGCCAGAAAACAAATCCTAGTAGACTTCAGAAGAAATACATAAAACTTCCCAAGCAGTGAGATGGGGGAGGGGAAAAAGTCAAGATGCTCTCTGAAGAGAGATTAGAAATCTGCATCCAGAGTGAAAACATTGTCCGTTGTTTCTGCCATAACTGCAAAGCGCTGATACTCTGAAACCCGCTTCTCAAAGAAATTTGTTTTTCCTTCCAGTGAAATATTCTCCATGAAATCAAAAGGGTTTTCTGCTTGAAAGACCTGAAAGTAAATTTTATTAAATTGGAGTTCCTGAAATGACAACATGATGCTCCTCTGAATTCTCAAATGAATAATCACAAAATGATGTTACTTACCTATAACTGTGGGTTCTTCGACATGTGTGATCCCCATGTGTATTCCACACGTGTACGCATGTGCTCCGTGTGCCTGAAACTGGAGATCTGTAGCAAGTAGTGTCCGTTGGTCCATGCATGCACAGTTGCTCTCCTTGTGCTTCAAACCCAGGGCAGAAAGGGTGGCATGGACAGACACCTTTCCAGGTCCCTCTCTTACCACGAATTAGATAACATCCAAAGCAGAGGGGAAGGAGAGCGGGTAGTGGAATGCAGATAGGGACCACACATCTCAAAGAACCTCCAGTTAAAGGTAAGTAACTTCCATTTCTTCTTCAAGTGCGGGTCCCTATATATATTCCACACAAGTGACTGGTAAGCACTATTCAAACAGGAGGAAAGTGTGAGGATGCAGATGGTACGGATATCTGTAACACTACTATGCTCACAGCTGCATCTGCCATGGAAGTCTGGCCTAGAGCAAAATGCTTTGTAAAGTTGTGGCTAGATCCCCAGGCAGCCAATTTACAAAATGTCCATCACTGATACAGCTCAAAGAGATACCACTGAGATTGCTTGTGCTCTCATAAAGTAGGCCCTCATACCTGTCTGGGTGAGTTACATGTTCCAACTGATGAGACAGAAAAACGCATCCAGAGATCCACTTAATGAGTCACTGGGTCAATAACATTTGTCCTTGTGAGCACTCTGTTACGGCGACAAATATTCTTGGTGTTTTCCCATTCAGTTTCATTCTTTGCAGATAAAAGACTGAGGGCTATTTGACATTCAGGGAGTGCAGTCTCTCTCTTTTTTTTATTTTTTTTTTTTTGGCTGAAAACATGAGATTTTGGGAATAATATTGGTAAGCTGGTTCATGTGAAACTCTGAAATTGAGAGACTCTCTCTGTGATATATGGTAGGTCAGACATGAGTGCGCCCCGTTCATTCACCCATCTGTCTGACGCGATGGCAAATAAGGCGGCAACCTTCATGGAAAGGCATAACATGGAACATATGACCATCATTTTGAAGGTAAGAGCTGAGAGTACCAAGCTGACATTCCATGTAGTGTGGGTACTGTCACTGAAGGGAAGGTCCTAATGAGTCCTTTGAGGAATCAAATTGTGGCAGGATGAGTAAAGATAGTGTGGCTTTTCACTGGATGAGGAAGGCACTGACTGCCGCCAGGTGGACTTTCAGCTAGCCAATGGAAAAAACCTGACATTTTGAGGGACTGGAGATATTCTAAAAGGGCAGTGATACCTGCCAATTCTGGTGAACACTGTTTCCATTGTGACTAGATAGAGAAATGCCTCCATTTAGCTAGAGAGCATTTTCTAGTGGAGATTTTTCTGGGTTGCAAGCTCTGATCCTGCCCTTCTCCTGATCCAAAAAAGATCGTATATAGATAGGAGGATGGGATGACATTCATAGGAGGTCCAGAAGCAAAAATGTCTGGGCTAATTAGATACGATGAGGATAACCTTGGCCCTGTTGTGATGAATTTTCTATAGAACCTGAGGTAGTGGGGGATGGGAGAAAAGACGTACCTTAGATGGTCAGTCGAGGATAACAGAAGGGCATCACCCTTGGAGTCTCAGCCTAATGCTGCTCTGCAACTGTAAAGACTGAATTTCTTGTTTGTCTGGGAGACGAACAGGTCCCAAGACGGTGTTTCCCACTGGGTGAAGATTTCAGTCAAGACAGAATTGTGTATTTCTCACTCATGGTCTCCAGAGAAGTGCCTGCTGAGATTTTCTGCCAGTCTTCCGCACACCTGGTAAGTATGTCACCAACAGCAAGATGCTTTTCTTGATGCACCAGTCTCAAATTCACTGCCTCTATACACAGAGGAAGAGATCTCGCTCCAGTCTGTTTGTTTACACAAAAGACAGTCAATCATGTTGTCTGACATTAGCTGGATATGACGGAACCATATGAGGGGGAGGAATGCATTACAGGCAAGGTGAACTGCCCTCCTCTCCAGTACATTTATATGCATTCTGGTCTCACATGGGAACTATGTGCATTGTGACTGTTCATATGGGCTCCCCATCTTATGAGGGATGCCTCTATGATTATGGCTGCGTCCAGTATGAGTGGGAGAAAGGGGATGCCTGCTCACATCTGGTCCGGTTTTGTCCACCATACAAGAAAGGCTGTGACTTTTACAGTATTGTTATCCTGGTATTCATGTTGCCCTTGCCTGGTGAATAAACAGACCAAAACCAGGCCTGTGGGCAACAGAGATGGAGTCTGACGAATGATGTTAAATACACTCATGCAGCCATGCAGCTTAGTAAGGAAAGACACACTCCTCAATGTAGTGTAAGGTCTGAAGGTGACTGCTCATGGCCTCAAATCTGTTTAAAAGGAGATAGACTCGTCCTCAGTAAAGGCTAAGGTCAGTTCTATGAAATCTACAGTGTTTGTGGGAGTGGAATTTTCTTTATTTATACAGATCTCCAATGATGTCAGAAATAGAGTAAGGACAGGGTTGCCAGCTGAGCTTCCTGACTTGTTCAGCATGTTAGCAGCCAGTCATGCAGATATGGGAAGATGGCATAGCTGTTGCGCCTCATCTGGGCCACCACCGAGAAGACTTTTGTAAAGACCTTGGGTGTGGTTACCAGCCCATATGGGAGTACTCTAAACTTGTAGCGCTCTTGTCCTACCATGAATCTTAGAAAGCTTCTGTGGTACCAGTGAATATCCACATTAAAGTAAATATCTTTCATGTCAAGGGCTTCAAACTATGTGTTTTTCTCCAGAGAGAGAATTATTGATGTCAGTAGTGCCACGTGAATTTTGATTTGTGAATAAAGACACTTAATTGGCATAGATCGAGAATTGGTCTCCATCCTCCATATTTCTTGGGAACTATGAAATACGGGGAGCAGACTCTCTTCCCTCGATGTTGGGATGGCACCAGTTCTATTGTGCCTCTCTGAAGGACAGAGTTCACCTCCTGACGAAGGAGCTTCTTATGAGAGTGGTCCCTGAGAAGATGATTTATGATAGGGAGGTGAGACACTATATGGCATAACTGGCATGGATGATCTCTAATACCCACTTGTCTGTTATTGCCCTCCAGTTGTGTTTGAAGTGGGTAGCAGCCATGAAATGTCTGCGGGGCAGTACAGCATGGCATCAATATCAGCATGTGACTCTCAGTGAAATTCATGGATAATGGGCGAGGGTAGACAGTGGTTGCAGAGTCAGAGGAAGTTGTATACCTGGATCTTTGAACCCTCTGTCATTTGCGAGGTGATTTGTGAGGGCACTGGTGATAAAGTGCCAGGGTGGGGGGAGGTTTGAGGCTGCAGGTTTGCTTGTGATGCTCTCTCTTCAGGGCCAGGGTATAAATCTCCAGGAAGCAGAGTCCTTAAGAGAGCATAGTGTAGCCAGAGGGCTAACCTTACTGAAGAGATTATAGTCAAAAGGCAAATCCTCAGTGGTATTCTTGACCTTTGTGGAGAACTAAGAAGAGCAAAACCATGATTCATGCCTCATGACTGGCTGGGGTGATGGGTCTAGAAAAGTGGTCCCCAAACTTTTCAGGGTCATGTCTCCCCTACCTCTGTCTGTGCCCCAACCCCAGGGCCAGCAGCAGTTCTGTCCAGGCTCATCACCCTTGGGGAGAAAGATCCCCTGGAGCACTGGATTTATCTGATGAAAAGGTGGGCTCTGTTCTACCTGTGGTGCCAGAGGCACCAATGGAAGAACTCTCTAACTTGTGGATGCAGTGGAGGACGATCCTCTTTTCCTCAAGGTGTTTTTTCCTGACACTGAAATGTCTCTAAAAAGGACCAGGCCCAACAGCAGAGGAGATTGTGAATAGAGCTGAGCAAAAATATGTTCCAGAGAGGTAAAGGTTTCAGTTCTTCCTGGAATTCAAGGAGTCCCTCAAGTGGGGACCGATGGGTCTGTGGCCGGGCCTCCAATGCTCTTGAACTCAGAGTGTGCCGGAATCACTGACTCCCAGGTGTACAGTGTAAAGTTCCCAGACAGGGCCAATCTGTCCTGTGGGAAGGAGTTGGAACCAGAACTGTTAGATCCTTCTTCCTTTGCATCTTTCCTTCTTGGACAGGTTTGTGCAGACCTAATCCCTAAGGACCAGTGAATGAGGACTTACCTGCCTTAGACCAACACAGGAAGGGATCCTTTTTCATAGATGCAAATCTGGAGAGAGATCTCTCCTTATGCGTATACTTATGTTCCCTACTCTTACGAGAAGTTTATTAGGCTTAATTGTTTCGATCCCTAGTCCAGAGCTTGTACTCAGCAGGGGCACAACTCGCAACAAAGCCACTATACTGAGATTCTCCCCAGTCTGCATCCAACTGGGGTCTTATGGCCAGCTCCATGAGATGCATCCACAGATGGAGCTCTCGTCCCTTACAGGTTTGAAGAGAGAAACTGCGGCCGATGCTGCAACTGGCGGTGAGCCTCCCCAAGTCAGTAAAGGAAGCGCTAATGTTCATTGATGAAGCAGAAGGAACCAGGGCGGGAAATACAGTTCTTAAACTCTGAGACTCTTGGCACAGTCCTTTTCCATGGGAAGAAGTTCTGGAGAACTAAACAAACTATACTAGCTACAAAAATACTAACACACTTAAACACTAGGCCTAAACTTATTAAAAACTATTTACAATACATAATCACAGATATTGTAAGCAGAGGAAGATCAACATGGACACAAAGAATTCAAACCAGACAGTGGTAAGAAGGAATTAGAGAGGCATTGGTCTGTGCCACCCTTTATGCCCTCAGTTTGACGCATGAGGAGAGCAACTGCAAGTGTGAGGACCAACAGATGCTACTTACTACAAATATTCCGTCTCAGAAGCTGGAAGCACATGTGTGCCCTTGTGTGGAATTCACATAGGGACCAGCACTCGAAGCAGCAGCACCCACTTACTGGTAACTTCCCTTGGTAAAAATAAAGCAGGAATTCTCCAGCTTCTCATAGGTAATATCTCGACTGGTTCTCACCTCCTCAACCCACCAACCCTGGCAACCAGCACTCAGCAAGGGAGCATGAAATATCTCAGAAAACAAGATATTAGAACAGACATGGCTCTCACTCCACTAAAGCAGTGCAATATAAACATTTACTTTTCACACCCTGAGAGAGTCACTCTACCCTATATATTGATTAAATGTTTTTTTACTTGGGGTTTGTACCGTGAATGCATCCAGCACAAAAATCTCTACGCAACTCTTAACTTGTTTTCAGAGGTTCACTTCTTTCTATTAATTAAAGGGTTTATCCTCAAGAAGTTCTCCTGTCAGCATTATTAACAGATCTGTTTTCCTCAGAGTAACAGTATTTTTCAAAGGTCACTTGCTTCCATCTAAGCAAATTCAGCATTATATTGATCACCCAAGAGATGGGCATGCTAATCTGTTAACCTTGTGCAATGAATATAAATGACTACTTCATTATAGCCTCCTAGAATCAGAACACCTGAATGCAACACACACTTCCAATTTAAATCCAAGTAGTAATTACAGGGCAACCCTGGCCAGAGAAACAATGGTTTCATCTGATCTAAATAATGAAATCTGTATATTGACATTGTTCTCTGTGTGAGATACAGCAGAATGCATAAGTACAGCATAGGTGCAATACCCACACCAGTGGTAAATTAGTGCAGCACACAAATAACTTTGCTTGGCCATTTTAACAGGCCAATATTTTTTTGGAGGTGTCATCTCTCAACTTTCTTACCTTAGAGAACCCAAGTTCTGTCAGTAACCGGTCTGCCACAAATTCAATGTACCGTTTCATCAAAGTGCAATTCATTCCAATCAGCCCTACTGGTAAAGCCTCTGTTAAAAACTCCTGGAGTAAAACACAATAGTGACATTTAAAGAAGGGACAGTGCAACTTAAGGGGAACAAACAGTATCTACTTGGTGGTTGTATACTGTTTGTGATGTTTCTATGAAATCAGACTCAGAGGTTGTTTACAACTTAAATAACTTGCATCATAAGAAACACAGCAAATGTCTCCTGTTTTGATCAGCTCTTTGCAACCTTCTATACTTAATATTTATTTTGTGAAAGAGTCAGTGAGAATTTTCACTGGTGTTTTTACTATGTGACAGATCCAATTTTCACTAACAATCAATGGAAGTTTTGCCATTTAATTCAATTGGAGACAGATCAGATCCTATGTGTAGCAACAAAAAAAAATCTTACCTGTAGGTAAATGTGACTGAACATGAAAGAGAAAACCCACCTGTGCTGGCTTTAGCTTTTACTAATCACTTGGCTAGTACCGTCAAAAATAATCTCTGCCCTCTATTCTCTGTGACAAGCAAGAGTACCTAGAGATTGATTGTAGGTGGTGTGTTGGAATTTTAGAGTGGTTCACATGTGTGGACAAGTCATTTATTAGGCATTCCAGAAATCCTACTACAGCATCACCTTCTTTACACATGAAAATACTTTTGTGCCATCAGTGACACTGTACCAATCAGTCTTGTCTGCTCACCTGCTCAATTTCAACTGCATTAACAATGATCTCCTTGACTCTCTCTTCTGAAGGCTTGTTCACTAAATAATGAAATATTAGGCAAGCAAAGTCACAGTGTAGACCCTGAAATACAAAAGAATTAAAGAAGTTTAGTTTCTCCTGCCCCTCATGATTTGCTATTTAAAGCCTTGTACTGATAATTGTCTCTTTAAGAGGAATAAGCTTCCTAACTTCCTGCTTCATAGCAATCAGGGTGGATAAAAATCAATTTTATTTAAATTGGATTTTTTTGATAAAATGCTTTTTGAGGAAAAAACCTATCTAAATATAGTTTTAATTAAGATACATTATAGCTCATCATGGAATAGGGATTATAAATTCTAATTCTATACTATGAGACAATATAGTCATGTAATATTTAAGAAAAGGTTTGTAAATGAGTTCCAATAGTTCATGGAATAGGGACTCAATCTTATGGAGTTCCAAGGGCTTCTGTACATATTATTTAGGTTAATCTTTCTATCTACCCAATGGGACTCAGTGCTCAGTCTAGAAGATACCATCAGAGATGCTTAGTTTTGTAGTTCTCAAACTGTGGATTTGTATCTCCAGAGATAACATGCTTATTAAACAGCAAAAATGTTTTAAAATACATAAATAAATAATATATATAGGTGAGAAATAACAGACCTCAACCCTATTGTCCCCCTGCAAATTCGTGTACACAGAGTTAATCCCTTACCTCTCTCTAAAAGTGAAAAGTTTCAAAAAGTTCAATGGATAGAAGATAGCTGGGAGCAGAATAGATCTGGACAAGGAGAAGAAGTCTGGAGATAAATGTGAGAAGGGAAGGACTGGCAGTAGAAACAAAAGTGAAACTGTTTGAGCAACATATTCCAGAAGTCTTGAGGTCTTTCTAAGTGTAGCCTTCATTGATTTGAGATCTACCATACCATTCTCTTACTAGAAGGGAAAACCTATAATGGCAGAAGGCAGTAAAAGAGACCCAGTTTGGGAATAGTTTAATGATGTTCCGCTACCTGTGAGTAAAGACAGGCATGCGTGCAAGGCCTGGTTGGCCCAAATGAAACATCATGATAAGTGTTCCTTCTCAGGAGGAAGCTGCGTTGATAGTGATGAAAGGAACATGTCTGAACATGCAGGATCTTCAGGTTGGTAAACTTTTTTATTTCATACTTCTTTCTCAAGGACTGCCTGTCTTCCTTCTGGACTATTCTTGAATTCTCATGTTTGAGCAAAAAAATATAGCTGTTACTCTATGGTACTATCATTTTAAATGCATTTAAAAATGCAATGTGTACCTTCTAAAAATGAAACCTACATCTATCTCTGAGTTGTAACAAATATGTATTAAGGTTATAACAACAAGAATGCACTTTTATCTAGAAATCCATGATTAAATCAAGTCTTCCTGACTAGTGCTTTAAATTTATCTATCTATCTATTAGTCTTTTGTCTGGTGAAAAAAATTTCCCTGGAACCTAATGCCCTGCCCCCCACCCATCCCATTTACATTAATTCTTATGGGGAAACTGGAATCACTTAACATCATTTCGCTTAAAGTCGAATTTTTCAGGAACAGAACTACAACGTTAAGCAAGGAGTTACTATATTAAGATTTTTAACTCCTCTCATGTGCCCTCCAAGCTCTTGCAGAGAGGAGGAGGTTAATTTAACAAAACAAGTTCCATTACTGGGATCAAATCTAAAACTGAAAAAGTATTTTTCAGTCAACATGCAGTTAGTGTGTAGGTCTCGTTGCCACAAGATTTCATCAAGGACATGAAGAATAAAAATAAAAGGAGGACTGGATAGAATAACCATGCATTAGGTGGTGCACACAATCTATCTAACCAGGTTCATCAGAAAACAATTTAAATTTTCTTTTCTTTACAGGATTTTATATTGCTGTTTTATCATTTTAGTTTTGTGCTGAGCCTCTCTCAATACAGATGCCTTGTGAATTTTGTACTTTTATTGCAATAACTATCTATGTAGTTACAATTATGCCATTGGAAACTGAACTGGAAAACGGTGGGTTTTTTTGATGCTGAATGACATACCACGAAAGGGCAGTTGGACTTATTGTATTTAGCATCCTACATCACATTAACCTGAAAGTGAGTTTTATAGAAAACTTCTGCTGAAAACCACACACATGATTGCATGAAAAAGGTTACAATGACTTCTAGGAATAGAAAATGAAACTGGATCTTATTAGTGGACATGAAGTAGAATTTATTTTCCAAAGCATTAAAGTTGCCTCAAGCCTGAACCATACATTGCTTTATTTATAATATAGCTTCCTTCTAAATTAAAGTAAATAAGAGCTACTGGCTATTTTCCCTTGTGATGGAATCCTTTACCATTTTAAGCCAATGCCAGTAGATTCAACCATTGCTATGTTTATCTTGCAAATTAATCTGTCCTTCAGATTCTACAGTGTTCCAGATTTTAAACTTGATGTATGTTTTCTAACAGAACCTTAACTGTGCAGGGCCCCGCCCACTAGGAGCCGTCACTACAAGATGGGTAAAGAGGAAGTAGGAGGATACATGTTACTACAGTGATTGGTATATTCAATACCAGAAAGATACTGGAAGGTGCAGCCTTACAAATATATTACAAGCCACCATACTTTTTAATTTCTTAAGAAATAGTTTAAGTTAAAAAGCGTTCCCCACCAACAGCGTCAGTAAGACAGAACAGCAGTTGTTCCACTACACAAGATATATTTACTGTACGTTACTAGAGGAACAAGAAGGGGAACAAAGTCAGCTACTTCAGTAGAAATACCTCCCACACTGGACCAAGCACTGCAGAAGGCCCTGTGCAAGTAATGTGTTCTGTACCTGGAGAGAGCTACAGAAGAGGACAAGGCAACCTGTAGCATCCACCACCTGAGTGCTGTGGTAGAAGCCAGTGCAAAGCCAAGTGCATTCATATACACCGGGGTCAGCAACTTTTCAGAAGTGGAATGCCAAGTCTTCATTTATTCACTCTAATTTAAGGTTTCGCATGCCAGTAATAAATTTTAACTTTTTTAGAAGGTCTCTTTCTATAAGTCTATAATATATAAACTAAACTATTATTGTATGTAAAGTAAATAAGGTTTTAAAATGTTTAAGAAACTTCATTTAAAATTAAATTAAAATGCAGAGCCCCTTGGACTGGTGGCCAGGACCAGGACAGTGTGAGTGCCACTGAAAATCAGCTTGTGTGCCGCCTTCGGCACGCATGCCATAGGTTGCCTACCCCTGATATACACACTAAGACCCTAGGGTGAGCAGGCTGCACCTCCATTGTAAAGCTAGGGGGCACAGGCTGCACTGTAGAATCCCCTGTATGTGGCCACCCCAGCTGGCAGCGCAGTCCAGGACATGTGCACACCTGCTGCTCTCTGCTGGCTATTTGACTTCTGCTGCCTTCAGTGCTGGAAGCTGAGCACTCTGCTGACTCAAGTCTGCTCTCTCCCATTATTCACCATCACTTCGTTTCTTGTGCCATGTGTCTCCAGTTCATTCCTTGCTCACACTGTGAATTCAGATTTTTTTTTCCATCTTATTTCTTTTCCTTTTAATATGATTTAGGTGAACAGCTTTATTTAGGATGCTGATTATTCTTGCCTAGGAACAAGGTGGTATTTAAGCTCTCCTACATTCACTTAACATCTGCCCAGTGGTAATTTCTTTCTCAACCCTGTTCCTACCCCTTCTCCCTTAAAATGTGTTCTAAAAATAGCCTACTTCCTCACAGGATTTCAGTGCTCCTGCAATTCCCAGTAATGTCAAGGTTTGCAGACTCAGGGCGACATGCTGCACTGTGGAAGGGTGTCCACCAGCAGAGAGGGAGGGTCTTACTGGTGCTGCCACCATCCACTGCCTCCGTAACTGCCTCAGCCAACCTATGGCTGAACATATGAGAGGATACTGTGGGGTGTGGCTTAAAGTTAATGGACAGGTCAACCAGTTCCTTACCCCAGTCAAGATTCTGCACCTGTCCACGTGACAAGCTCTGGAAGAATCCTACTACGTATGTCAGGGTAGGCTGGGTTTCAGAGAACTGACTCAGGCCTTTGCCCTCTTCCAGCCCATCAGCAGTAATGTGTCAAAACAGCTCCATCTTGCCAGCAACTCTCTCTCACTGCCCTGCTGGATTTCCCCTTTCTTCACTGGTGTTTGCGCTCCCCCAGCTTCTGCATCCACTTACCTGCTTTCTCCCCTTTCCCCAGTGAAACTCCACCTCTTTAGCAACTGACACAATTCTCCCTTTCCTTTCCCATACCTGTTGACAGAGGTGGATGAAGTATTGCCCTTATTGGCATGGCTATAAGGCTCTGCTCAAAGTGTGTGTGGGCAGCAGCTCTAGAGGGAGAGGGGAACACTCAGAAAAAATTGTGCCTCTTCCTCTGGCCTGGGGATTCACTCAGAGCCCGGCCACCCACTACTCTCAGCTAGAGGAACATTCTACCTCCAAATAAATGTAACGTTCCACATATTACCTCATCTCGGCTAATGAGCTCGTTGGAGAATGTCAGTCCAGGCATCAGACCCCTCTTCTTCAGCCAAAATATAGCAGCAAAAGAACCTGAGAAGAAGATCCCTTCCACTGCGGCAAAGGCAACCACTCTCTCCCCTGTTTAATACAATACACTGGAAATTAAGATTCAGAAAAATCAAATTTGCTTCTACTTTGTCAGGTGTGCAACTTACATTAGACACATTGATATTGAACTGCACTAAATCATCATCCACTTAGGTGCCATATTTTATATTTCATCACATAGGATCCCACAGCATGCATGTACATGCACACATCATCATTTACCCACCAGTGAAATGCAGCCACATTTGGGGTGAAATAGGACAGCTATTAAAAGTGTTCAACACACAACAGTTTAGACCAGGAAGAGAGGAAAAATAGCACATCCAATTGAAAGTAAAAGGAGCATTCTGGAAGGAAGAATTTAATTGCCCAAACTGAAATCTGGTCAGGATATCAGGCTTAATCTGGCCAGGACATCAAGCCCAATACCCCCATTCCTCTTAGCAGAAGGTGATTGTGACTAGTTGACAAGATTGGGAGATGCAGACTTCCTGTGTGAGCCTAACTTGTCTGGGTCTCAGGTTCCTACATAAACGGAAAAGTAGTCTCCTACCTGACAGAGGCAAGACAGGATGCAATTCATTAAGATTTGTAAAGTACTCTGCTTTCTACAGTTTCTTCCATCTAGGATGTTAGAGCATTATTATTCTGACTCTTGCAAAAATAGCTGAAAATCTTTAATGACCACAAGTGATCTGAATCTGTTTTATGCCAAAGGCTACGTCTAGACTACCCACCGTATCGGTGGGTTAAAATCGATTGCGCGGGGATCGATATATCGCGTCTCATCTAGACGCGATATATCGATCCCCGAGCATGCTTATATCGATTCTGGAGCTCCACCAACCCCAAAGGAATTGCGGAATCGACAGGGGGAGCCGTGGACATCGATCCCGCGCGGTGAGGACGGGTGAGTAATCCGATCTTAGATATTAGACTTCAGCTACGTTATTCACATAGCTGAAGTTGCGTATCTAAGATCGATTTCCCCCCCCCGAGTGTAGACCAGCCCTTAGCCTACTGACAGCACCTCCCACTGCCAAGTAGCCACTGACTCCACAAAGACTATTGATGTTAACTGCAGAGAAAAGTGCCACCTACTGAATCCCCAACACCACTTCCTCTAACATTAGGAGTGCTTCTTGGAGATCTGTCATCCAAGTAATGACTACCCTCAGCCTGTTCAGCCTCTGAGATTTAACAAGTTCACAGCCCAAGGAGTTATAGCTGTGCATGTAAACCCATACACTGAGAGGCTTAAAGGCATTTACCCAGAAAAAAATCTACATAAGTGCCGGAGATGTAGGAGAATCTCAAGAGCAAATACAGCAATACTTAATGATCTGTTATGTTCAAAATTCACCAGAACACTTTAATCTTAAAAAGGCCTAATCAGAGCTGAATTAATGGTGAAATCCTATAAGGCACTGTACTTTGACATCCACATTATCAGCAGATGTATTCACAATTAGAGTTGTTACAACTAACACTAAAGGAATTCATAATCACTGGGCTGAGATTTTTGAAGTCTAACACAGAAAAATTCTTAATACATAACTTGAATGCAGAAATTTTGTTTTCCTTGTCTAACCTTTTAAAGGTGCTCACTTATAAATGCTCCATTTTAGGAAATACATTTGCATTTGGTACAATGGAAGTGCAAATATTCCTTTTCTATTACTTAATGCTTATGATGGCCAACCAGGCTAATCTCTTCAGCAGCCATTCATCTGAAATGGTTCCGCTGCCTTTTTAGCACACAGGTTTAGTTTGCTGTGCAAGAAGAGTTATTCTTTTAACTAGTCAATTCCTTTCAACAGTTTTCTCTTTCCAACAGTGAAGCAAAGGAACCAAAAAGACAAACAATGGAAGTGACTTGGGGAGGTCCACCAAGGTCCCTGCAAGGGGAATGCAGAGCAGGGTGATTATGGACTCCTGCGAGGAAAGCTCATGATAAGGACAACCTGCACAATTCTAGTAATCAAGCTGCCTTGCAAACCAATCAGTGGAGTGTATAGGGGGTAAAAGGCACAGCAGAGGTGGAATATTTTTCGTAATGGAGCCATCACCCTGCAGCGAGCAATGGGGGAACCACTAAAGGAAGAGGGTCTACGATGAGTCTTGAATACCCCTTTAATCACAATAATGTATTTTTAACACATTCTGTGCATAAGCTAGATGGCATGATGACTCAACTTGTTTTCCACATAGGATAGACCCAAACTTTCCTCCTCACATTCCCTTCCAGCCAAAAATATACATCACAATATTCCTCATGGCATTGCTTTCCTAAGATTTAATCATAAAAGTCTTAGCAAGTTCTCTGGAAAGTGTCCCAGGGCATGGCTCTTTCACTGGAAATCAAATAGCAGCTTGTCTAAATAAGTAAAATAATCTGTGTTTCTGCACTACTAAGATCAGTAAAGTCAGTGTAGAAACCTCAGTTGAGGAGGGCCAACTAGACCATACTCTGTCATGCATAAGAAACTAGAGCTGCGTCCTCAGTCTGGGGTTACCAATTATTCTCTTGTGAGACCTATTAAGTCATCTAGCCCCATCGCCCACCACTGTGAAATTCCTTGCACTACCTCTTCTAGTGCTTCAGCCAGCCTTGTTTTAAGTAAGTCCCAGTTATGGAGCTTCCTCTACTTAAAGCAAGCAGTCAGGACACTGAGTCCTACAGCGTCCCTGCCAGACTGCCAAGGAGACAGAAAGCACTTACCATTAGCCTAGGTACTAGTGGCCTTTGTGAAGGGTGTGTACTGGAGTTAGAAAGGTACATGCCACAATACATCAATATCAGGGAATGGAATCTGTACCTGCACCTCAACATCAGAGCTATTGTGGTGCAGGCTAGTGAAACTGCGATCTCTATGGCCTGGCTCTATTAAGTTTAGGCTAGAAATTAGAAGGTATCTAAACATCTGAAGAATGAGGTTTTGGAACATCTTCCCAATAGGAGCAGTGGGGGCAGACAATCCCACTAGATTCAAGATAGAGATGTAAATAACGTGTAAAAACAGTAACCGTCTAACCGTCCCTGAGCCCGGGTTCCCTCCCAGCTGCTGGGACAGACCCCAGGGACGGGGCCGACAACCCGGAGGGACCCTGAGTGTGCCAGGATGCCAGGCGGCAGCCAGGATGCCGAGTACGCAGGGATACTGGGTGTGCACGGATGCCAGGCGGCAGCCGGGAGGGACCCCAGGTGGAGTTTAATCATTAACAGAAAACGTTCAGCATCAAGCTTATCGGTTAACCGGCTAAACTCTTACATCTCTAATTCAAGATGATAAATTTATGAACAGGATTATATAATAGAGTTGTCTGTGCTAGCAGGGGAGGGGACTCTATGATCCAGGAGATCCCTTCCAGTTCTATGTCCCCAAATTTACTCCTGCTGCCTCCCGCTGTTGCTGCCATCTCTTCTTCACTCCACCTTGGGCCATCCCTTACGTGGCCTCTCTTCCTCACACTGTGCACCCCAGTGCCTTCACGTCTCCCCACCAAAGCCCTGCTTCTATAGAAATGCATATTGTATTTTAAAGCATCCTGATGATGTATATGGATAAATATCCAGGTCTCCAAAGGTGCAAGGTCTATGCATTAAACTCTGGCACCTTTACCTCCTGTGCCACGCACAGATCATTTTAAGAAAAGGATATTTATTTTTCTACTCCAGTGAATGGAATGCAGGTGCCATCTGCTGGTTTATTTAGGGGAAGGTCATATGGAGAAAAGCATTAAAAGACAAATAGCATTATTACTGTAGTTCACGCAGAAGAAATATACTTGACAACTCTAAAAACATACCAGATAACCCTAAAAAATAAGTGTCCATAAAGCTAACGATTAAATGCAATACCTGATATTAAAACCCATATAGCAAAATTTCTTGCTGAATGTCTACTGGCTGGCTCTTGCATACTGAAATATGTAACAAAGTTCTTAATATGCTCATTGGAAATCTCTAATCAGGAGTGTCTATTTCTGAATGCGCCTAAAAAAAACATAATGCAGTTGGGCTAATGGGTTCTTTTCACCCCCTAGTAATCACTTTGTATGCAGAAGAGACAACAGGGTCCTGCTTATTTTGGAATAAACATACTGAGCAGTCAGCTCACAATGTCAGCGCTAGTGAAACATCTACGCAACAAACATCTGGCAAGGTGTCTGGTAAAAAGTGAAAAAAATGCATAGAAAATACAAGTTGCCAGAGCCACTAAAAGGAAAATAAAGGTATAAATAACTATGTTATATCTGGCCAAAGCAACTCTACCAGCAGATTGCAGTAACGAAAACGGTTCCCCCCACAACTGACATTTGGAACTTGACTAACAGCTCTCAATAGTCTCACTGAAATATTTTCAGCAAAGACCAATAATTGTCTGAATTTTACCAAGAAAAAATTTTACTTGGGATGATCCCTCTGCCCCCCGAAATACACAACATAACCTGCACCTCACTTCTTCCCACCCAAAACAAGAGTGTCTACACTAGTGAATCAAACAACTTCTCGCAGTAAGATGATTTCATTTTTAGTGGGAGGGAGGGGTGCTTGGACATCCTCACACACCCAGAGTATATCTGAAACCATGTTAAAGTCATAATTGCCTTTTTATCCCTTATTCACAACGCAAGAACCCCCCAGAACTTTTACACCTATGATCCCCGCTGGGCCTCGACATTGGCACACATCATTAGTTCAGGATTAAGATCTACACACTGCTCTGAATTTTTCTTTTTTAGACATCACAGTTAGACTTGAAACTCAAGATACACATAACCCTTAAACTTTGGAGAAATTCTGCTCTGGAAGGTTGCAGCTCAGATCCAGATAGTTACCCTTTGTTTATCTGAGCCATATATAATGGAATCACCTAATTAAAAAGCTACATACCAAAAGTTGAGTCTCTGTCTGCTATCCACTTCAGGGCCCAATCTGCTTTCTTCTTGACACAAGGCATTGTTTCAATTGCATTAAATAAAAATTCTCTATAGAATGAAACAAAGGTAATATTACAAACACTTACAATTTATTGTATTATATTAGTACCTAGAGACCCCGGCTGAGATTGGGACCCCACTGTACTAGACATTATACAAACATGGAGTAAGAGACAGTCCTTGCCCCAAAATGTTTACAGTCTAACAGACAAAAGCCACAAGGGCAAACAGAGAGAGAAAGTGACTTTCCAAGCTCACACAGCAGGTGTGGTAGAGCCAACAGAACCAAACCCAGGTTTCTCAACTACCAAATCAGTAGCTTATCCACTAGAGTATGGTGCATCTCACACTGTAAGCCAGATAGTGGCCAGTTCCTGCTCAGGGAGACTCCCCCTCCCGGCTCCCCATGCAGACCCCACACAGGAGCTGGGCACAACTTCAGCCCCTGTGGAATACAACTCCTGATTCTGGCTAGCACAGCTAACTGTGCTAAGTACCCCCAAAGGTTGTAGGGACATAAGTTTACAAGATGACATAGCAGCCATCTCCCCACCACACATGTACCTTGGAGTTCCAGGAGATACTGAGCTTCCCCAGTGCAAGATGCTGCCCTGGAAATGCAGCTCTGCATAACCCTCAGTATAGAACCATGGTATCTGCAGCCACAGACTAACTTTTTGCTATTTTTATTACTGTTAATATTTAAACTAGACTCTCTTGTTAACATATTAGCAACAAACAAGTTGTATGCAAGTAAAGTGATATAGCATTTATTACCAAACCCAGATCAGTAAATAGCATTAAATTCCTAGAATGATCCATAACTGAACTGTTTCAATCTATCAATTACATTGCACTGTGCAAATATTAACTAACCCTCACAACACTCCTGTGTAGTAGGTATTATTATTACTTCATTTTATAGATGAGGAATACAGAGCAGGAAGTGTTAAGTGATTTTCCTAAGGCCACCCAGTGAGTCAGTATGGAAAAGGCGGCAGGTGATATTGGCATGTGCTGCATGACTATCCCTCTAGACTGCATAGCCAATACTGAAGTAATATGTTCAATGGCTTTATGACAACTTTGAGAATTACCGTTTCTTGGGATTTTTGATGTAAGTGTCTATTAGCAAACTGTACATCTCCGAGTGAACATTCTCAATTAGAATCTGAAATCCATAGAAACAGCGAGCCTCTGGGATTTGCACTTCCTGGCTGAATCGCGCCACCTACCAAGAAAAGTGCCAGTTAGGTATTAGCACTACCTGAGAGAATATTTTTCAAGCCCTGAGATGAACAAAAACAACCTCCCTGCCATGGAGAAAGGATGGGAGCAGTTGGATTGAAACATTTCACAAACATGCATGCAAATTGTAGATTGTGGAGTTATTCTTTGAGAGAGAAAGTCAAATAAAGCTGTTGTCTATATAGCTTATAAAACTGCAAGTAAGAGATATGCTGTATATGTACTGAAAGTATACAACAGAATACTGCAACACTGAAAACTTCACATTACACAAATACTCAGGATTTTGGTTTGATATTAAATAAAATGAACCAGTAGTTCAGAAAATCTCTAAGTCATAGAGAATGCGTGTGTCTTTCTCCAACCTCACCCCATACTATAATGTATTCCCTAGACGCGTGACCAGAAGTTATACATTCACAAGGCCCAGGATGGGCCATTTTCAGGCCTACACCACTGATGGTTTAAGGTCAGATATCTTGCAGTCCAGTGCGACTACAAATGGCAAATCCTTATCAGAAAGGGGAGATCCATCACTTCCTTGTAGACCTGGTAGATTCAGAGATAACCCCAACAAGTCACCTTAGTAAACAGAATTGGTTTTACTGAGATAAGAAACACTGGCCAGGACATGGTAGTATCCCCTATATTCTTTTTAAAAGTGCTATGCTAGGGAGCGATAGTATGATTTTAACCAACTCAAAAGAGAAACACTGATGACACCACTGGAGAAGTTCACTCCTATCTTCCATTCCTAAAGAGCCAAAAATTAACACAGTTTACTGGAAGGGAGGACTTAAAGATTGTTTCCAGGAACGGACTGGTTGGAATCCTTCAGACTATACTGGTGTGAGCCTTGTGACATTTCACTCTATATTCTTTATGAAAATATGCTTATGATATGAACATGACACAACTGAGATATACTTTATGCAAGATGGGTCTTGTATGATATCATTGGAAAGGTTATAATTTACTGAATGTGATTATCCAATTTGTATGCCTGTGTCATTTCTGTATCTGAAGTTCGGAATACTGACTATGTATCTGTATTTCAATTACGCTACTTTGAGTGATGCCCACTGCTAACACTTCAGGTACAACAATGGAAAAGCCAGACAGGGCGGATAGCCTATCAGCGAGGACAATGGATTGTGAAAAGATTTGGCCTTCCTGCAGACCCTCCATACTGCCACTGATTCATGGACACTGTGATACTACCGAGTCAGGTGGTCTTGTCACCTGACACTAAACATTACCTGGGACTTCTTTTAACTTTCCACTGGAAGGGAAGGGGGGTCAAGTTTGGGAAACAAAGGATTTCCGCCTCATCTAAATCCTATTTAAGGGTGGGGAGGAAGGAAAACAGGACTGCTCCTCTCCATGATCTGTATGCTCCAGAAGAAAGACTGCTAAAGCCATCTGAAGAGAAGGCGGCGGGGTGTCCAGACTGAGATGGGGGTCCAGTCTGAAAAGGAATATAACTGGAACTCTGAACCACAGAAACTTTGCAACCTGCCTAAAATAACATTATAACATTTAGGGTGATAATTTACATTTTGTAACCTGTTTCTTAAGTATATTGAGCTTAGCCTGCCTACTTTGCTTTATTTGGTCAGTAATCTGCTTTATTCTGTCTGTTATCTCTTATATTCACTTAAAATTCACCTTTTGTAGTTAAAAAACTTATTTCTCATTTGTAATATAACCCAGTTTATGTAATTTCTAACTGGTAGGGCAAGAAGTTGTGCATATCTTCCTCCACACTGAGAGAGGCGGCACATTTCATAAAACCTTTGGGTTTGTACCCCTTAAAAAGATGTCTAAGCAAAACTGAGATTATGTGGAAGAGAGAAAACGCAACTAGTAAATATAATCATGTGACTCTTCATTTCAATTATGACTTAACGATAAAGAGTCTTTGCTAGCCAGATGAATGGCAACTCGTGAGAAATGAGCTCATTGGAAAGATGCCTTACCAAATTTTCATTTACAATTCCATCGCTGGCTGCAAAAAAAGCAAGGACATGAGAGATGAAGTATTTTTCTTCTGATTTCAGCTTGTTCCAGTGAGGGAAGTCCTTTGATAAATCAACCTTATGGTAAAAAAGAAAGAAAAATACAATATTATTGTCCTTTAATATTGATAACTCGAAGAAAAATAGAAGAAGCTTAAGCAAATCAGTGATGCTGGAAGTTATTTGAGACCAAACTTGAAAATGTTTAGATAAATTCAGTTACAAATGTAATAAAATTAAAAATAAAAAAGGGAAAGCAATGAAGTACAGTAATGTACCTGCCACCATAACATAATTTAATTGCTTTGCAGCTTATAAATGACACCTTCCCTTCCCACCACCTACCCCCACAAATACAGATCTTTGGAAACTCCGAGAATATGCACACCATTTAGAGTCACTAGAATGACCACTAGATGTCTGATACTATAGTGTGTCCGCAAAGATATTTCTAATGGGAGAGTAGAATAATTTACTTTTACATAATGCCCTCCATCAGTCTGTGGAGCACTTTAGGATGAAAGACACTATAGAAATGGAAAATTACTTTATATATTGAACCATATCACACTGTAAATGAAAAAAACCTTCTTGCACTGTAAAGCAGCAGGATTTCAAAACCTCAATATGTGTCAAAAAACAGAGATCCTTTCCAATGTCTCTTTAATGATATTTCCAATTAAAGACAGCATTTTGCAACGAGCCTTTAAAATGACAAGGATTTTCTTTATGTGACATCTAATTTCTCTCACAAGGCTACTGTTGGACAATAAGAAAGCATTACATATCTACTCTTCTATAAGACTGTGAATTCTGGCTGGGTAGAAACCACAGCTTCCTTAGCAGGGGTTGTATTTTTCTTTTTAAAATCACGGGAGCAGTTAGTGCCAGATGTGAAAACCAATGAGACACCAAAAACTTTATTCTTACAGTTAGATTCCCAGTCCAGTCAGGCAGGGCACTGATGCTAAGATGACAGTGTGTGAGAGGAACTGGTAGGACAGTTAAGTCCAAAGCAGACTGCAAAGCATTACAAAGGGACCTCACAAAACTGGGTGACTGGGCAACAAAATGGCAAGTGAAATTCAAATCTTGATAAATGCAAAATAGAGCACGCTGGAATACATAATCCAACTATACATTATAAAATTAGTTGTTACCACTCAAGAAAGATCCTGGAGTCATTGTGGATAGTCCTCTGAAAACATCCACTCAATGTACAGTGGCAGTCAAAAAAGCGAACAGAATGTTGGGAATCATTAGGAAAGGGATAGATAATAAGACAGAAAATATATTGCCTCTATATAAATCCACGGGAGGCCCACACCTTGAATATTGCATGCAGATCTCATAGACTCAAGGACTGGAAGGGACCTCGAGAGGTATTCGAGTCCAGTCCCCTGCCCTCATGGCAGGACCAAATACTGTCTAGACCATCCCTAATAGACATTTATCTAACCTACTCTTAAATATCTCCAGAGATGGAGATTCCACAACCTCCCTAGGCAATCTATTCCAGTGTTTAACTACCCTGACAGTTAGGAACTTTTTCCTAATGTCCAACCTAAATCTCCCTTGCTGCAGTTTAAGCCCATTGCTTCTTGTTCTATCATTGGAGGCTAGGGTGAACAAGTTTTCTCCCTCCTCCTGATGACACCCTTTTAGATACCTGAAAACTGCTATCATGTCCCCTCTGAGTCTTCTCTTTTCCAAACTAAACAAACCCAATTCCTTCAGCCTTCCTTCATACGTCATGTTCTCAAGACCTTTAATCATTCTTGTTGCTCTTCTCTGGACCCTCTCCAATTTCTCCACATCTTTCTTGAAATGCGGTGCCCAGAACTGGACACAATACTCCAGTTGAGGCCTAACCAGCGCAGAGTAAAGCGGAAGAATGACTTCTCGTGTCTTGTTTACAACACACCTGTTAATGCCTCCCAGAATCACGTCTGCTTTTTTTGTAACAGTATCACACTGTTGACTCATATTAAGCTTGTGGTCTACTATGACCCCTAGATCTCTTTCTGCCATACTCCTTCCTAGACAGTCTCTTCCCATTCTGTATGTGTGAAACTGATTGTTCCTTCCTAAGTGGAGCACTTTGCATTTATCTTTATTGAACTTCATCCTGTTTACCTCAGACCATTTCTCCAATTTGTCCAGATCATTTTGAATTTTGACCCTGTCCTCCAAAGCAGTTGCAATCCCTCCCAGTTTGGTATCGTCCGCAAACTTAATAAGCGTACTTTCTATGTCAACATCTAAATCGTTGATGAAGATATTGAACAGAGCCGGTCCCAAAACAGACCCCTGCGGAACCCCACTTGTTATACCTTTCCAGCAGGATTGGGAGCCATTAATAACTACTCTCTGAGTACGGTTATCCAGACAGTTATGCACCCACCTTATAATAGCCCCATCTAAATTGTACTTTCCTAGTTTATCTATAAGAATATCATGCGAGAGCGTATCAAATGCCTTACTAAAGTCTAGGTATATCACATCCACCGCTTCTCCCTTATCCACCAGGCTCGTTATCCTATCAAAGAATGTTATCAGATTAGTTTGACACGATTTGTTCTTTACAAATCCATGCTGGCTATTCCCTATCACCTTACCACCTTCCAAGTGTTTGCAGATGATTTCTTTAATTACCTGCTCCATTATCTTCCCTGGCACAGAAGTTAAACTAACTGGTCTGTAGTTTCCTGGGTTGTTTTTATTTCCCTTTTTATAGATGGGCACTATATTTGCCCCCTTCCAGTCTTCTGGAATCTCCCCCGTCTCCCATGATTTCCCAAAGATAATAGCTAGAGGCTCAGATAGCTAGAGGCTCGCTTCTATTAACTCCTTGAGTATTCTAGGATGCATTTCATCAGGCCCTGGTGACTTGCAGGCATCTAACTTTTCTAAGTGATTTTTTACTTGCTCTTTTTTTATTTTATCTTCTAAACCTACCCTCTTCCCGTAAGCATTCACTATACTAGACATTCCTTCAGACTTCTCAGTAAAGACCGAAACAAAGAAGTCATTAAGTCTGGTCAGCCCATCTCAAAAAAGATATACTGGAGTTTGAAAATATACAGAAAAGGGCAACAAAAATGATTAGGGGTATGGAACAGCTTCCATATGAGGAGAGATTAGTAAGACTGGGATCTTTCAGCTTGGAAAAGAGACAACTAAGGGAGGATATGATAAAGTCTACAAAATCATGACTGGTGTGGAAAAAGTAGGGGACGGGGGACAAGGCTCAGGAGCAGGAGAGCTGCTGCGATCTGAGGTCTGAACAAGCCTTATGGGCGGTGAGTGAGTGCCTAAAAGAGACAGTGCACAGTCTCGCAGAGATTTCCCCAGCAGCCACCATACACAATCTCTGTCTCACACACACATATACACACAGTGTCTCTTCCCCCTGTCCCACCCATGTACTCCATCTCCACAGAGCGGGGAAGAGGGAGGGACAGGGCTCAGGAGCAGGAGAGCTGCTGGCAGCGGCTACGGTCTTAACAACCGTATATATACACACCGTCTCTGCGTGTGTGTGTCTGTCTCTCTTTCACACTCCCCTCCCAACACATACTTGTGGTGTTGTTGTTGTTAATTCTTGGTATTTCCTGCAATGCACATATTTTCTCTGTAATTTATTCTTTCAAAGTGCTGTTATTTTAGTTTGACTAGTCTATGCATTTCATAATTTTATTTCTCTCTTATGCTGAAATTTAATTCTTTGAGTAGTATGTTCTAAAATGCCTAACCTGTCCTGGATGGAGTAATTATCCCTATGGTAACTTTTTAAAATCATATATTCTATCTAGGTTTTTTGTTTCTATAGGTGGCATACATCTGCACATTATCTCAATATTGATGAACATAAAATTCATTCTGCACATGGATGGAAAAAATTAAAAGGAACATTCGCTTTGGCCACTTTTGGAAGACAAGGTACTGGGCTAGATGGACCTTTGGTCTGACCTAGTATGGCTGTTCTTATGATATGAGAGCACATCACCTCTGGTCACTAGTTCAAATACAACCCATGGCCCAAATCTGCATCCTCAGAAGAAAAAGAATAGCTAAAACTATTATTAATTTTAATGGCTGTAAGAATGGTCCAGTAGAAACCAAAAATCATTCCTATTCAAGACTGTCCGCTGGCCTATTTGAAATGAGTCAACACTTTCAGTCCATTTCCCGGCAGTCAGATCTAAATCACAAAGGCCACCAACATAATGGGCACCCTTGTTGTAGTTTGATCAAGAGTCCAAAGACTGAACAAACATGGAATCTGGACAATCCTCCCACTCCTTTAGGTAATTCCTCTGACGCAGTAGGCAGAGGAACATAGAGAAGTCTGCACTGCCGCAACCTTCGGCTTGTAATAGATATAAGATATCATTGTCCAGGGCTATCTATCCAAACCTCCAATGAGAATTAAACATGTTAACTTAGAGCTAAGGAGTATCATTAGGTAGGAAGGAGTACTTAGCCAATGCAACTTGGAGTAAACTACATGCATCTTTAACAGCTGTCACCGTTGATAATCATATGTCTGAAAATATAAATAATAGCGCCTTGCACTTCAACAGCACATTTTCATCCACATATTTCAAAGCATTTTAAAAGTGAGGAAATTGAAGCACAGAGAGTGTAAGTGTCCCATCAAAGGCCACATGCAGCAAGTCAACTTCAGAGCTTGCAATAAAAGTCAGCTCTCCTGACTCCTGAACTGTGGGCCTTGTCCACTGGACCATAATACTCACTGTGTCCCTAAGACAACTCAATGCACACTGGCAGAGGGCCCACCACACTGCAACGCATATCAGGCCTGACACACTCACTAACCCCATCACAGAGTTATAATACATATCTAAAAGGTGTCTTGTAAGGTATAATATTTAAACTGATCGTATGTATGGGTAGTGTACAACAAGTTACATATGTGTTCTAGAAATACATTCTTAAAATGCGTTTGGAAGGCAGTGCACAAACCCTGCCTGCCCTAGGTAAAGAAATGTCCATTTACCTGTCTGACCCGCTTGATTACAGGCAGGGGACACTAAGAGCACATTTACACATAAGGTAAACAAAGCTATCAAGCAAACAACCATGGAGAGAGTTTAGTGAGCAGGCCAGGGGACAGACTCTGCATCCCAGAAAGACTTCCTGGCTCTTGAGACAAAGACAATGGACTTCAGGAAATATAAGGGTAACAAAAAGCCATTAATCCATCATGTAAGGGACAAGAGACCAAAGCTCTTGGAATCCGTGAAAGGTGGATCCTTCAGCCATGTGGACTGAAGTCTCTGGAACCCGACAATAGATGAGTAATTGCCTCAGACCAAGATTGTAATCTGTTAAACTTTAGACACTAGAAAAAATGTGTTATTTTTGTTTTGTTTGCAATCAGACCTGTCTTTTTCTCTTGCTTAGTACCATAGAATCATAGGGTTAGAAGTCTAACCCCTGGCCAATATGCATGATTTGTTGTGTCTAAACCATCCAAGACAGATGGCTATCCAGCCTGCTTTTGAAAACCTCCAGTGAAGAAGCTTCTACAACCTCCTGAGGCAGTCTGTTCCATTGCCCTACTGTTCTTTACATTTAGGAAGCTTTTCCTGAGATTTAATCTAAAACTGCTATGCTGTAGTTTGAACCCATTGCCTGTTGTCCTGCCCTCCGTGGCAAAAGAGAACTTTTCTCCATCCTTTTTGTGGTAACTTTTCAAGTATCTGAAGACCACTCTCATATTGCCCCCCTTAATCTCCTCTTTTCCAAACTAAACATACCCATGTCCCTTCAGACTTTGCTCGTATGGCTTGCATTCCATTGAACATCCCTTTGATCATCTTTGTTGCTGGCCTCTGGATCCTTTCCAGTTTCTCTACATCCTTTCTATACATTGATGAACAAAATTGGACACAGTACTCCAGCTGAGGCCTACCCAGCACTGAGTAGAGTGGAACTATCACCTTCCATGACTTGCACTCTATGCCTCTGTTAATGCAACCTAAAATTGCATGTGCTTTTTTTGCAAGAGCATCTCATTTCTGACTCATGTTGAGGCTGTGACCCACCACAACGTCCAGCTCCTTCTCAGCAGTGCTGCTGCCAAGTCAGTTTTCCCCCCATTCTGTATTTATGCATTTGTTTTTTCTTCCCCAAGTGAAGCGCCTTACATTTGCCTTTATTGATTTTCATTTTGTTTATAGCCCAGTTCTCCAATTTATCAAGATACTTCTGAATTTTAGTTCTATCCTCCAAAGTATTGGCAACCCCCTCCCGCTCCACCAAACTTTGTCTCATCTGCAAACTTGATCAGTATACTCTCTCTACTTATATCCAAGTCATTAATAAATACGTTCAACAACACTGGACCCAGAGCAGATCCCTGTGAACTCCACTTGAATCACTTACATCTCTGTTCTTTACTAATAAACTCATTCTTGTTTTATTACAAAACAATATCAGTGGCGTATGTTAAAGTGAAGTGTGAGTTTTCAGATAACCTAACAGGCTGGTGTGTACACTCTCTTTTTGAAGGAAGCGAACTTAATAATTTCTGTGGGCATCACAGTGAGACGTCTCTGGGGTTCACTAACAATTAATTGCATGGGCAGGGTTTAGACCAGCAGAGTCTCAAGGACAGACTGGAGTGGCAGGGAGTTGACAATCTAATCTCCAACAAGACTGAGACTTGCTGAGGCAGAGAGATCACATCATAGCTTACAATTCTGAGTGTCCCAAATAGAACATCACACTCACCTCTTCTGCTGTCCAGAAGGACGCTTGTGCCTTTTTATACATGTTCCATATATCCGGGTATTGGAGTGGGAAGATGACAAATCTACGAGGATTTTTTCTGAGAAGAGGTTCTTCATTTGGTTTAAAGTCATTTTCAATGGCATCTGAAGAGAAACCCTAAAGAAAAAGCAGTGTCATTTCAGTGTTATTACTCCACCACTTACTTCCTTTTTAAAATAATTCAACTGAGGAAAGATAAAAAAAATTCTTTGAATTAACCCACTGAGATATGCACATGCCTGAACCAAGTAACCACAGGATCTTCTGCTCCAACCCCTGCTCTTCCGTTCGCCATCCCTACTATTGCTTGCCATAGCTTACTGCTTCGTTTTTCTGCCTGGCTCTACTTAGAACAATTTTGAGGGCTGTAAGTTAATAAGTACCACCACCAGAAGTCTGCCTTGTACTAGTTGCAACAATGTCAGGAAATGTCTGATTCTTCACTGCAAAAAAGTCTCTGTGCAGTATGATAGAGAAACCCAACTTGCATTGTCAAGATTCATGGAGCAAACAACATTGAACTGAATGCACATACAGATGCAAGATCATATAACTCACTACCAGTTTGTGTCTAGCAGAGTTACTCAGGGCTTGTCCAAGCTGGGGTGTTACACCTGAGTAGCTCTGGTTTGCTCCCACTAAAGTCCTTATGTCCACACTTACTGTTTTTAAGTACATTATTTGGCATCTCAGATTGCAGTAATTAATCCTGTTTGGAACAGGAAAAACTTTACATTGAGGTTCCCCTCCCCCCACCACTTTAGAGTTTGTGTGGATGCATTCCTAACTACTCCAGTTCTGGCAGTCCTCCCACTGCTACCAGACTGCAATGCTTTATACTTGCATCAACCTGTCTGTGTACCTGTGTGCCTTCGACTGCTTGGATTTCATCTTCACTGGATGTCATCCTCCTATTTAAATGCTGATGGGTAGCCAGGTGTGCCCGTTTGATACCAGGAAGTAGTGAGTTCACACTACCAGGCTCATATTCCCATTATAGCAGTCATGCACCTTGGTGCTTTTGCGTGGACCCCTGCAGAGCTCCTGGACTTGATCGCCCTCTTTGGAGAGCTGCACATCCAGTTCTATCTGCATAAGAGTCACCAGAATGCAAACAACTAAAAGCCACAGTCAAAGCAAATGACTGCGATGGACACTCCCAGGCTTGATTCCAGTGCCATATCAAAGCAAAGGAGCTCTGGCAAATGTACCTGAAGACAAGGGACAAGAACAGGAACACTGGTAATGCTCCTACCACCTTGACCAAACTATGAACTACTGGACAGCATTTTTGGAAACAATGCCACCTGACCCAGAGGATTTGGATGTTATACAAAAACCCCATATGGACAGCCACCCTGAAACTGCTGTGGTGGTGAACTCTACCAGAAAGTATTACATAGAATAAACAGTAACAGAATAAAACTGTACAGGGGGATTTAAACAACATTTTCTGGTACTGGCTGTCCACTACAATGTTGAATGGAGCTGGGAGCCCCTCTCAGCCTGCTCAACCTTTAAACGCTGCCCTGCCCTGCTCAAAATGCCACCCACAAGAGACTTAAAGCTATAAAGTTTTATTTCCCTTAAGTATAAAATCCCAAAATCATCAGTATCACAGGGATCAAAAAAAAGATCAAACACATTGCATCGCAAGCACATTTACAGTAGCAGCAGATACAGGAACCAATAAAACAGCAAAAATTTTACTTTGCATCATAGTTTTACCAATGCACTGAGATTTAGGTGTGATGGGTTGGACTCCCCTCCCCACCTCCAGAGTGCCACCCGCTGTGTTGGAGTCCCAATCAGCCTGCCCGTTCCAACAGCCTGGGCTCACTCACCCTATCTTACTGCACACACAGAGGTAGGGACACACCCAGCTAGAGAATCACACAGTCTGCAATCAGCTCTGTGTGGGAAGATCCAGCTCGGGGAATTGCCCAGCCCTCTGGTGCACACACCCTCTGGAACGTAAACCCAAAATTATATCGTCTCTCGCTGTATAGAGATCTATATAGCATAAGCTCATGAAATTCACCCCCTCCCTTAATGTGGAGGAAGATATGCAAGCTTTCCCCCCTTCCCCATCATGAATTGCACAAACTGGGTTTTGAAATAAGCAAAAAACAAGTTTATTATCTACAAAAGAAAAATTTAAGTGATTATAAGGGATGGAAAACAAATTAAAACAGATTACTGAGAGAATAAAACAAACACACAAACTAAGCTTAATACACTCAGGCCTTGTCTACACTGGCAAGTTTCTGCAAAGTAAAGCAGCTTTCTGTGTTGTAATTCCCATGATGTACACACTACCAAGCCACTTAGTGCACAGAAACAGTGCTGTAAAAAAACCACCCCGACAAGAGGCGTACAGCTTTCTGCGCCGGGGCTACAGAGCCACAGTGCCAGAGTAGGCACCCTGGTCAATTACAGCGCTGTGATTGGCCTCCAGGAGGTGTCCCACAATGCCTGTTCTTGCCTCTCTGGTCACTGGTTTGAACTCTACTACCCTGCCCTCAGGTGACCAACCATCATCCTCACCCCATAAATTCCTTGTGAATTCTGAAAGTCCCCTTCCTGTTTGCTCGGTGATGTGTGCAATGGTCTCAGTGCATCTTTCCAGGTGGCCATGACTGCTGCCCGCATCAGGCGATCCCCAGCTTGGAGCAATGCCGAACTGCTGGACCTCATCAGCATTTGGGGAGAGGAGGCTGTCCAGTCCCAGCTGAGCTACAGCTGTAAGAATTACGATACCTACGGAAAGATTTCACGCTTGACAAAAAGGGGCCATGATCAGGACACACTGCAGTGCAGGGTCAAAGTGAAGGAAAAGACAGTTACTCACCTTTGTAACTGTTGCTCTTCAAGATGTGTTGCTCATATCCATTCCAATTAGGTGTCTGCGCGCCAGGTGCACGATCGTCAGAGAATTTTTACCCTAGCAACACCCTGTGGGTCAGCTGTGGAAACCCCTGGAGTGGCACCTTAATGGCGCTGGATATATACCCCAGTCGACCTGGCGCCCCCTCAGTTCCTTCTTGCCGGCTAATCCGACAGAGGGGAAGGACAACAGGTTTGGAATGGATATGAGCGACACACCTAGAAGAACAACAGTTACGAAGGTGAGTAACCATCTTTTCTTCTTCGAGTGCTTGCTCATATCAATTCCAATTAGGTAACTCCCAAGTCTTACCTAAGTGGTGGGGTCGGAGTGAGACATCGCTAAGTGCAGAACCGCTGAACCAAATCCGGCATTGTCTCTAGACTGCTGAATATGTAGTGAGCGGCAAAGATATGTACTGATGACCAAATGGCAGCTCTACCGATCTCCTGTTGGGAGCTGGGCCAGGAAAGCGGCCGATGAGGCTTGAGCCCTTGTGGAGCGGGCGGTGAGGCATGGGGTCAGGACACAGGCCAAGTCATAGCAAGCACGGATACAGGCCATTATCCATGAGGAGATGTGTTTCAAGGAGACCGGTGGGCCTTTCATCCAGTCGGCCACACTGCGACCAAGAGTTGGATCATTTTCCTGAATGGTTTAGTACGCTCGATATAGAAGGCGAGAGCCCTACCAATGTCAAGGGAGTACATACATTAATCCTGCAGCATAGTGTTTGGCTTCGGATAAAAGACTGAGAGGAAAATGTCCTGGTTCACATGAAAAGCTGATACCACCTTGGGGAGAAAGGCAGGGTGGGGGCGAAGCTGCACCTTGTCTTTGTGCAAAACTGTATACGGCAGCTCCAACGTGAGGGCTCTGATCTCAGATACGTGTCTTGCTGAAACAATGGCTACAAGGAAGGCTGTCTTCCAAAACAGGTAAAGAAGTGAGCAGGTGGCCATCAGCATGAATGGGGGCCCTGTGAGTCTGGAAAGGGCCAGGTTAAGGTCCCACGCCAGAACCGGTTGTCACACTTGTGGATAGAGGCGATCTAAACTCTTCAGAAATTTAATGACCATGGGATTGGAGAAGACAGAGGAAGACAGTTCTCCTGGATGGAACGCTGAGATGGCAGCCAGGTGCACCTTGACAGATGATATTGCCAGGCCCTGCTGCTTTAGGGATAGGAGATATTCTAGTATAAGTGGTATCGATGCCTGCAAGGGGGGGCGTGGTGCGCTACTCACACCAACAGGAGAATCGCTTCCATTTGGCTAGGTACGTGGCCCGAGTGCAGGGTTTCCTGCTGCCTAACAGAACCTGCTGCACCAATTGTGAGCAGAGTAATTACGACTGAGTTAGCCATGCAGCATCCACGTTGTAAGGTGGAGCAATTGCAGGTTGGGATGGCAACGGCGCCTGTGATCTTGTGAGATCAGGTTCAGCCACAGCGGGAGCGTGATCGGAAGCTCTACCGATAACTCCAGGACCATGGCATACCAGTGCTGCCTAGGCCATGCTGGGGTGACCAGAATCATACATGCCCTGTCCCTGAGTAACTTGACCAGGACCCTATGAACTAGCGGGAATGGAGGGAAAGCGTAGAACAGGTGGTTTTTCCACAGAAGTAGGAAAGCATCTGTTACGGAACCCTGAGAACATCCCTGGAGAGAACAGAACACTTGGCACTTCCGATTGTTGCGTGAGGCGAATAGGTCGACCTGGGGAGACCCCCACCTCAGGAAGATGGAGTGGATGATGTCTGGGCAAACTGATCACTCGTGAGGCTGAAAGGACCTGCTGAGGCGTTCTACCAGAGTGTTCTGGACCCCCAGGAGAAATGACGTCACCAGATGTATCGAGTGGACTATGCAGCACTCCCACAGGCAAATGGCGTAGGGGGGAAGACCGGGTTCCCCCTTGCTTGTTGATGTAGAACATGGCCATAGTGTTGTCTGTGAGTACTGCCACACAACGGCCACGTAAGTGCACGCAAAATGCGACAAGCTAGGCGTACTGCCATCAGTTCTCGTACACTGGTGTGTAGAGTTAGTTCGGATGTTGTCCAAAAGCCCTGCATTTGGAGTTCCCCGAGGTGGGCACCCCATCCCAGAGATGATGTGTCTGTGACTAGGTACAAGAAAGGTTGCGGGGTGTGAAATGGCACCCCTCTGCACACCGACGTGGGGTTCAATCATCAACGGAGGGAGGTCAAAACTGATTCCAGAACAGTGACCACCATGCTCAGGCTGTCTCGACCTGGTCGATATACTGTTGATAGCCAGGTCTGAAGCGGGTGAAGCCAAAGTGTGGCATGCCTGGTTATGTAAATGCATGAAGCCAGGTGCCCCAGAAGGCTGAGGTACATCTTTACCTTGGAAGTAGGGAAATTTTGAAGGCTGCGGATGATATTCACCATTGACTGAATGCGTGCATCCAGCAGGAGAGCTTGGGCGAGTCTTGAGTCTAAGACTGCCCCAATAAACTCTATTCTCTGGGTTGGTTCCAGAGTTGACTTTTTGTTGTTGAGAAGGAGATCCAGCTGGTGGAACGTGCTTAGGGTGAGTTGAATGTGGGATTGTACTTGGTCCCTGGTGCGGCCCTGAATAAACCAGTCGTCGAGATACGGAAACACTTGTCGATGAAGGTAGGCTGCCACGACGGCCATACATTTGGTGATCATCCTGGGAGCCGTGGACAGGTCAAAGGGAAGGACAGCAAATTGGTAGTGTTCGTGACTGACCACAAAGCGAAGGAAGCATCTGTGCGCTAGGTAAATCGCTATGGGGAAGTATGTGCCCTTCATGTCGAGGACGGCGAACCAGTCTCCAGGGAAGGAATAATGGTCCCCAGTGAAACCATGCGGAACTTCAACTTTATCATGAATTTGTTGAGTCCACGCAGATCGAGAATGGGTCGAAGCCCACCCTTGGCCTTGGGGATTAGGAAGTAGTGGGAGTAAAAACCTCTGCCCCTCAGCTCCCTTGGAACCTCCTCGATCGCTCCCATGGACAGGAATGTTTGGACCTTCTGGATAAGGAGTTGCTCATGAGAGGGGTCCCTGAAGAGGGACGGGGAAGGAGGGTGAGGAAAGAAAACTGGAGAGAATATCCCTTTTCCACAGTGCTAAGAACCCATTGGTCTGAAGTTATACAGGACCACCCCTGGTAGAAACGGGAGAGACAGAGACAATCTCAAAAGAGGGAGCAAGGATCCTGGATGGTGACTGGTATGCCATCCTCAGGCGCACCTTCAAAAAGTTTTGCCTGCGCCCCGTTGATGGTTTGGGAGGGCCTTGGTTCTGACCAGGTTGGTGGCTGGTTGATTTCTTTCTACCACCTCATCCACGTCTTCTATAAAAGTCCTGCCTTGGATGAGGGCGGGGGGAGGGAGGGGTTAGAACCATTGAGGCTGTGGCCTAAAGGACTTGCACTGGGTAACCAGGATGTGCATTCCCAAGGAGCACATGATAGCCCTGGAATCTTTCAGGCTCTGTAGTCTAGAGTCTGTTTTGTCTGAGAACAGGCCGTGCCCATCAAATGGCAGGTCCTGAAGGGTTTGTTGTAGCTCTGGCAGTAGGGCAGATGCCTGCAGCCAGGAGATGTGTTGCATGACTATGCCCGATGCCAGGGTCCTAGCCGCAGAGTCTATCGCATCTAAGGAGGCCTGTAAGGAAGTCCTAGCCACCTTTTTGCCCTCTTCCACTAAGGCCCCAAACTCATCCCTGGACTCCTGCGGACTTAAATCCTTAAATTTCACTGTGGAGTTCCACGAGTTATGGTCAAAAAGGCTCAGGAGCGCTTTTTGGTTTGCGATCCTGAGCTTAAGACCCCCCACTGAGTGAATCTAGAGCCTAAGTAAATTGAGAGGCCTGGCGTCTTTTGATTTGGGCACTGGAGCGTGTTGACCATGCCGTTCACAGAGGACACCACTAGTGAACAAGGCTGAGGGCGAGTATAAAGATACTCATACTCCTTGGAGGAGACAAAGTATTTCTTCTCCACTTCTCTGGCCGTCGTTAGGATAGAGGCAGGGGTCTGCCAGATTGTCTTGGCGTTGGTCTGGATGGTGCGGATGATGGGCAATGATACTCGGGACGGGACCTCCACTGAAAGGATGTCCACCACTGGATCCTCCAGTTCCACTACCTCCTCCGCTTGTAGGTCCATATTACGTGCCACCCTACGTAAAATGTCTTGGTGGGCACAAAGGTCTATCGGGGGAGGAACAGAGGTGGTTGTCCCAGCCACTGCCTCATCTGGAGAGGATGAGAAAGATGCCACAGGGGTCAGGGGATCCTGTGACAGATCATGTTGTGAGGGCTCCTGTTGCCCAGGATCTGCTACACTGGGGTCTGGGACCTGCGCTTGGGTAGGTGCAGACGCTTCCATACCCCCCGGAGGACGACTTATGGTGGCTTCTGGTACCTAGTGTTCTTAATGGGCTGAACAGGAGGCCTCCGATGGAACCCCTTGGGCTTGGTGGTAAGCCCACGGGGTCCAGAAGGACCATTGTGCAAGTTTCTGATTAGGGTCTTGGCCTTCGTCTTGCCATTGACCCATATTACCCTCGCTCTGGCTTGGAGCGGGGTAGGCTGATCACGAGGCGGCCTCAGACTGTGATGACCGTGAGGCGAAACACAAGGACCAAGGCGGTGCGGAGTGTATCTGTGTCGACTCTCTGGGGTGCAGTGCAGTCCGGTACCAGGTTGCTGGAGAGCGGTGCCGGTGAGGCGCTGGGGAGCGGTACCAGGATCGAGATGGGCGTTGATGACCGAACCGGTACCAGGATCCAGATCTGGATTGTGACAATAACTGCCTGCAAGAGCGGTGCCAGGATAAGCTCTGGCAAGGAGATCAGTGCTCTGACCAGTGTTGGGAGCGATGTCGGGAGTCCGAACGATACCACAGCCCGGAGCCATGCCGTGAGGCGGCTCAGTGCCGCAAGTACAACCAGAGCTGCAAGTACAACCAGCGCTGTGAGAGGGAATGGCATCAGAACTGCGAGCGGCATCAGGATCGGGACCTACTCAGGGATCAGGAGCAGTGCCGTGTTTCCATGGTAGGAGATGGTGGACATATTAGGGTTGGCTTGCCCCTAGACTGTACCACACGAGTCGGAGGCGGTGCTGTAGCCTGCACTGGTGCCGGCTCTGTGAGGGCAATGAAGTCTCTTGCTGTTGCAAATGTCTCCAGCGTTGATGGAAGCCAGGGCTCAACCACGGTTCCATCAAGAAGCCAGTATGCGCCAGACTCAATGGCCCTCCCTTGATGCCAGAGTCAACAGTGCCGATATCGGCGCTTGTACTCTCGGTCGCTTCAGTGCCGGACAAGACTACGAAGTTGGCAAAGGCGGTGCCGGTGCCTGTTGCTGAGAGGCAGTCACCTCCAGTTTATGCTGTCTTTTCTGGCCTGGAGACAGGGAACGGCGCCGAGTCACTTGCACTGGACGTGGCGCTGGAGAGATCCGGTGCTGCGGGCCTCTATCCGAGTCTCCCCGCAGGGCAGACCTGAAGCTGACACCAGGGCACTGCATACCGATGCACTCGTTGCCAGAACTTGGCATGCTGATGGGAGATCCGGGCTAAGGGCCGCCTCCATAAGGAGCTGCTTGAGCCTAAAGTCCTGCTCCTTTTTGGTTTGAGGTCTGAACGCCTTAAAGATCCTACACTTGTCTGTCTGGTGAGATTCCCCGAGACAATTCAAACAAGGGTCATAGGGGTCTCCCGTTGACATAGACTTTGAGCAGGCTCGACACAGTTTAAAACCCGAAGCCTTGGGTATGAGACCAGGCGGCAGGCAGGGGGAGGACCCCTTCCAACCCGTTAAATTTAATTACAAATCTTACCCTATAACAACTACTCCACTATACTAACTATACGACTATAACAACTAGAACTATCTAAAACCGAAAAGCAAAAGCCAGGGAGAGTGGAGGACAGCTATGCCGCGCTCCACAGTTGCAATGACTGTCATAGGCGGTAAGAAGGAACTGAAGGGGCACTGGGTCGGCTGGGGTATATATCCAGAGACATTAAAGCACCAATCCAGGAGGCTCCACAGCTGACCCACTGGGTGTTGCTAGGGTAAAAATTCTCTGGCAACCATGCAAGCAGCGCACACACACCTAATTGGAATCGATATGAGCAAGCACTAGAAGAACTGCAGAACGCCTGCCACAAGGTGCAGGAGGCAAACCACCACTCCACTGCCGCAGCCATGAGCTGCCAGTTCTACAGAGAGCTGGACATGATACTTGGTGGCGATAGCACCTCCACTACGGATACTTCACTGGCTCGCATGCCAGTCGGGAGTGGACCACATCAGGAGGATGAAATCTTGGATGAGGATATGGAGCAGGAGGGGGACCCAGAGGAAGAGGACAGCTCAGAGGCCAGAGATGCATGCAGCTAGGAACTCTTCTCTACCTCAGAGGATGTTAGCCAGTCACAGCTGTCAGAGCTTGGCGAAGCGTAAACAGGAGAGGAGTCCCCTTGTAAGTGGCTTTGATTTTTGGAATCGCTGAAGTGAGCTGTTGGGGGCAGAAGGGTTGCAGAAAGCAGGCTTGTGTCTGTATGATGCATGTACCACCATGTGCCTAGTCTGAGTGGCAGAACAGGCTGTTGATTAACTCCCTCACTTCACAGGAATCTGCCCCAGAGATCTCCAGGAAACTCTCATGGAGATACTGGGCAATTCGCTGCTGCAGTTTCTTTGGCAGAGCTGCTTTGTTTCTTAACCCCATTAAGTTTAACTTTCCCGTGCCACGTTGCCATCACTGGAGGGGGGAGGGGGCACACCATTGCTGCACACAGGCGAGCCGCATAAGGGCCAGGGTGGAATCCGCAGTCTTGGAGAAGACCCTCTGTTGATTCCCCGCTCATCCTCAGCAGAGAGGTATCTTCTATAATGAATACTGCCTGTGGAAAATGAGGGGCCCCAAGAGCCATGTGCCCAGTGTACAATAGGGTCTGGGAACACAGATTTCCCCTGCCCCTGCAGCTACTTACTATTTTGGGGGTCTTGTGGCTCATCTGTGCTTGCCTGGGGTCAGCCAGTTAGGGACAGGTATGTGAATACTGGCTGTGTTTTAAATCACTAAATCAGTGGTCTCTGTGTTGCAAACAATACTGCTTCTGTAAAATGTTGCATTTTGGCTTCACAGATTGTGACCTTGGGAGCCCAGTCTCCATTTTTGTTATCGCCAGCTGAACGGCTGTGCAGAATTAAAAAGGGGCCACAAAGAACTAAGGAGAACTTTCTGTGTGAGGTCATGATGCACTCTGCAGCTGAAAAATAGGAACTGAAGGAGTGGCAGGACAGCAAGAAGAGGGACCAAAAGGAGAATGCAGCGCACCAGAACGAAGCCATGGAGCAGCTCTTAAATATTATGGAGCGCCAAGTGGACACGCTCCAAGCACTACTAGCACTGCAAACCAAGCAGCTCCATGCCCGCCATCCCCTGCAGCCGCAAAACTCTTTCCCATGCCCCCTCAGACACCGCCAACGCACTCTTATCAACTTCCTGGCTCCAGTCTGTACCCGCAGCATTCCACTCCTGCCTCATCACAGCCCAGCACTGCAGCCTCCCATTACCCACTGCACTCAACACTCATCCCTCTGCAGTTCAGCCCTGCCGAAGTACAGTACCCACTGCACTGTACTCCAAAGGACAAGGCTGCATATGATACTTGGACATACACACATCTTCAACCGTCCTGGGACCCCACCTCCTCTTGGGACCTTCCCTTCCTCCATTCCCTTCAGTGCTGATGTTTTTTTGTTTGTCTCTCTCCTCCGGTTGTTGTTTTTTAATAAAAGAATTGTTGGTTTGAAAGCAATCTTTATTCCATTAATTGAAAGGAAACAAAGCCTGCAAAGCAACAGGAAGTTTTCTTAAACCTTCATAGTGCATCGTCTGCACCAATCATAATCACCTCCTAGCATTACAAGCACTGCACTCCCGAGCATAGCAACAAATATTAGTGGCTTTCAGCTTTAAATTCCTGCTTCAAGGCATCTCTGATCCTTTATGGCCCTGCACTGCTTGCCTCTAATAGCCCTGGTCTCTGGCTGTTCAAATTCATCCTCCAGGCGCTGAGACTCAATGGTCCAGCCCTGAGTGAAGCTTTCATTCTTCCCTTTACAAATATTATGGAGTGTACAGCATGCACCTATAAACATAGGAATATTATCATCGGCCAGGTCCAGCCTCCCATACAGGCAGTGCTAGCAGGCCTTTAAATGGCCAAAAGCACACTCAACAGTCATACTGTACTTGTTCAGCCTGTTGAACCCTCCTTGCTGCTGTCAAGGTTCCCCATGTATGGCTTCATAAGCTATGGCATAAGGGGTAGGCAGGATCAAAACTGGCATTTCTATTTCAACTATGGTGATCTTCTGGTCTGGGAAGAAACTCCCTGCTTGCAACTTCCTGAACAGGCCAGTGTTCCGAAAAATGCATGCGTCATGTACCTTTCCAGACCAGCTTGCGTTAATGTCCGTGAAACGCACACTGTGATCCACAAGTGACTGGAGAACCACAGAGAAATACCCCTTGCAATTAATGTACTCGGTAGTTAGGTGGTCTGGTGCCAGAACTGGAATATACATGCCATCTATCGCCCCTCTGCAGCTAGGGAAGCCCATTTCTGCAAACCCATTCATAATGTCACGCACGTTGCCCAGAGTCATAGTCTTTCAGAGCAGGATGCAATTAATGGCCCTGCACACTTCCGTCAACACAAGTCCAACAGTTGACTTTCCCACTCCGAACTGGTTAGCGACCGTTTGGTAGCAGTCTGGAGTAGCCAGCTTCCACAGTGCAATCGCCACGCACTTCTTCAACTGCAGGGCAGCTCTCATTCTTGTGTCCTTGCGCCACAGGGCTGGGGCGAGCTCATCACACAGTCCCATGAATGTGGCTTTCCTCATCCGAAAGTTCTGCAGCCACTGCTTGTCATCCCAGACGTGCATCGCAATGTGATCCCACCACTCAGTGCTTGTTTCCCGAGCCTGAAAGAGGCGTTTCACTGTGGTCACCACCTTCGTGAATGCCACAGGCAATCTTGTGTCGTAGCTGCTACGCATGGCAAGATCAATGCTGCACTCCTGTCTTTGTAGTTTAAGGAATAACTCCACTGCCACTTGTGACATGTTAGTCAGAGACAGCAGCATACTGGTCAACAATGCATGATCCATTCCTGCAGATCAAAGAGGCAGAGTGTGCAGCATGCAAACCACTGAAAGATGGCATCAAATGTGGATTGAAGCACAGGGACTACTCGAATGCGAAGCAAAGCATCACAGGGCATTGGGACAGGACCCAGGATGCCCTGCAACCCTCTCTGCCTTCCCACAACTCCTAGCAACAGAAGAGGAAGAGATGCTCTGTGAGATATCTGCCCAGAGTGCACTGCTCCAAATACCACTGCAAGTGCAGGAAGTGTGAACACGCTATTACGCAGGCAGCTGACAGTGTGAACACACAACAGCGGTTTTCCTTTAGCCCTCTTTGAGCGGTGCTGTAACTGCCAACACTCTAACTCCGCCAGCATAGACACACCCTAAGGACTACCTTTCTCACCTTAAATGTTGTTTCAAGCAGCTTGCAGAGTTTCTTGAAGGTAAACTGAACTGCCTGCAGCTTAAATCTCCAAGAATTCCTTTTACAGGTTGACTTTTCTCACCTGGGCTCAGCCCCTGCCTCCCCCACTTTAGTTCCTTTGATCCTTCAGGTGTTTTCAGCAGTCTTACTTCTTGGGCAATGAGGCAGTAGGGAAGAGCCCTGATTAATTCATTTCCCAGTCTTAAAGAGGATTTGCATATGGTGGGAATCTTATTTTCTAGTTTGACCCTCCACCCCCTTCCCATGGATAAGTATCAGCATTTTAAGATGGCATCCTGTCCAGGTGACATGATCACATGACCCTGCGGTGTCAACGCAGCATCCCAGGAAACTTCTCAGAAAGGAGGGAGATTAGTATCTTCAAAGTCCTATTGTCCTTCCTAATGGCCCATTCAGGCTCATTGTATACTGTCTGGTGGGCATTCTCCAGGTGAAAACAATTGTTATTATTATATAGTTAATATTTCTAACTTCAGAAACAGAAATGATACATGCATACAGATTGAATTAGATTCAGTAAATCATAACCTTTTCAATTATGCCTCACAGGACTCATCTTGCACAAAACATATCTTAGTTATGCCATATTCATATCATAAGCATATCTCTATGAAGAATATGGGGTGCAGGGTCACATTAGGTACATTTTATGGAGGTACATTGTCAAATATCAGCCTACAGAGGCATTCCACAATGCAGAGATTGCAAGGTGCAAGATATTACCTCACCCACCTTCTCCGTCTGGAGGGTCCTTCAACACTGGTAATGCTGTGTGTCCAAACCAATTATTGAAAAAGTTTATTTTGCAGTGCACTCTGCTGATCTACAGGTGTTTATAAACGAGAATTTCAGTCCAAATGTGCTCTATGTTAGCATGCACATTGTAAGACAAAGTAGCTCTCTCAGGGCTGTCCATATAGCTAGTGTTTCCCTTCTTCTCCGGCATTAGCTAAAAGGCACCATCCTGGCAAACAGAGGTGCAGCTTATTTTCCCAGTTTGCCCGTTGTCTTTTTTAACAATATCCTTCTATGTCTTCTGGGGACTCACCTCAGGGTAAAATCCTCCAATGTAAGGACAGCCTGCAGGAGTGAACATGCAATTACTAACCTGCCCCTCGCTGTCTTCCATCCATTCACCCCACAACTCCCCACTCACCTAGCTTTGGTACAGGGGACATATACAAGAGGGAAGTAACCTGCAAAATGATGGAGGAGATCTCAAAGCAAACCCCAGAGTGGGAAAAGAAGACGGGAAGGACATTCCAAAACAGTGGGAACAATAACATTTTATCATCAGCATCATGGAGACTAGCACTGGGACAATAAGTACTTCTCCTTTTTCAGATTTCCCTCAGCACCTGTAAGACCATGACCTGGCCATACAAGGGCCTTATCTGCTAAAATGAGGATGATTTTCCAGTTACCAATGGCCTTCTATTGAAAGAAGCAGGGAGCTCAGCTGCTTGCTTGGTGTCAGGATGGTCCTGTGACTAAGGTAATGACTGGGATTCAGAGGACCTATGTTCTAATCCTGTGTAGGATAAATATGAAATTAAAGAATTAGAGTTTGATTAAGGACGTGTGTGTTGTAAAGAAAGGCCCTGACTAGTAAGCACAAGGAAAGCCTTGAAAATAGTAAGCTACAAGCCAGAAATAATAAAGTAGGGAGGATGTCTGGTTGAAAGAATAACTAATGAGTAAGGTTAACATTTTGTCACAATTACTTTTAGTAAAAGTCTGGGATGGGTCACAGGAAACATACAAAAATTCACAGAAGCTCATGACCAGTCCCTGACTTTTTCTAAAAATAACTGTGACAAAATGGGGCTGACGGTGGGATGAGAGCCTGAGCCCTGCTGCAGTTGATAGTTTCAGCCCCACCACGCTGGGGCTGAAGCAGAAAATGTTTCAGAAGTCTCTGGAAGTCAGGGAATCCATGACATCATCTTAGCTTTACTAATGAGATAAGGGGAAGTGACCCACAGGGGTGACTGGAGATGGTTTAAAATAAAACAAAAGGAATCTGTTTTCAAATGAGCCAACATGGCCCATCCCAACCTGTACACCTGTGTTAAAATCTATGTGAACCCAAGTGCAATGAAAAAACTATTGAGCAGCAAGGAGGAGGAGGAGCAGAAAGGCCTTGGGAAGAAAGACGGTTGTAAACATGATCTGGATTAAAACTAGAAATAAGGGTGAACTGTCTCAAATAGGCTTCAGATGAAGTCAGTAATTGGCAATGACATCACTTGTTTGTTAAAGGGCATAAGAAAGAAAACTATCAGAGGATTTACTGCTAATACCTGCATGACCGCAGTGGACCCAACCAATTTGGGTCTAGTCACTAGGGCTATGATTATGTCACAGAAGTCATGGAATCTGTGACTTCCAGAGACCTCGCTGACATTTTCTGCTACAGGGCTGGACTGCTATCAGCAGGCAGCCCTGCAGCTCCCAGCTGCTGCTGATGGAGGACCCCAGCAGCTCCTGGCTGCTGGGCAGCAGGAGGACATCAGAGCTCCCTCAGGGTCCCCCAGAGCTCCCACTCACCGAAGATGGCTGAGATCCGCGCAGCTGCCCAGCCATGGCAGTTGGCAGGAACCTCCCACTCTCACCCCAGCAGCCCAACCACAGTAGGGAGACACCGCAGTAGCTCAGCGGAGGGAGACAGCAGGCAGATCCCTGCAGCTGCCCACCCACCAGAGCGGGGATTGGGCCCTGCAGCAGTACAGCCACTGTGGGTGCTGGACGCTCCTCATTTTGTCAGGGATATCTTTAGTAAAAATCATGGACCAGTCATGGGCTTCTGTGAATTTTTATGTATTGCCTGTGATCAGTCCGTGATTTTTACTAAAAATATCCCTGACAAAATCTGAGCCTTACTAATAACCCCTGGGTTTAACCTGTTTGTAAGCATCTTGATCAAATGCTTATAAATGTTTTCTTACTGTTTAGGTGTAGTTAACTGCTTATTATTTAGGTTTTTTAGCTGCGGTTAGAGCAATTTTACTGGCCTTTGGATTTAATAAAGGTATTGAAGACATGCTAACTCATCCATACTGCACTACACAGACCTTTTGATTTTGATCTGCAGTTTGACTTGCATCCACACCGCAAAATGACAAGGCCTGTGGATAAGAGAAGCGGTGGATGTGATATACCTAGACTTTAGTAAGGCATTTGATACGGTCTTGCATGATATTCTTATAGATAAACTAGGAAAGTACAATTTAGATGGGGCTACTATAAGGTGGGTGCATAACTGGCTGGATAACCGTACGCAGAGAGTAGTTGTTAATGGCTCCCAATCCTGCTGGAAAGGTATAACAAGTGGGGTTCCGCAGGGGTCTGTTTTGGGACCGGCTCTGTTCAATATCTTCATCAACGATTTAGATGTTGGCATAGAAAGTACGCTTATTAAGACTCGATGACCTCTCCAGGTCCCTTCCAGTCCTAGAGTCTATAAGGCATGGATCTGAGACAGAGCAGAACTCGTGCTCTGACTCCCCCAGCACAATCCTAGAACCCCAAGACCAGAGTGCTTGTTGATCCAAGTCAGATTGAGTTGTTATGGACAGAAGGGGGGCTCAAGCCTGATCAGAGCCTGGACTCAATGTGCCATGCAGATATACCTTAAGTGTTTGTACAATACCTGGCACACCAGGGTCCTGATCTTGGTTGGGGCCTCTAGGCATTACTTACAGACTCAGACTCTACTACTGGAAGGGACCTCGAGAGGTCATCGAGTCCAGTCCCCTGCCCTCATGGCAGGACCAAATACTGTCTAGACCATCCCTGATAGACATTTATCTAACCTACTCTTAAATATCTCCAGAGATGGAGATTCCACAACTTCCCTAGGCAATCTATTCCAGTGTTTAACTACCCTGACAGTTAGGAACTTTTTCCTAATATCCAACCTAAATCTCCCTTGCTGCAGTTTAAGCCCATTGCTTCTTGTTCTATCATTAGAGGCTAAGGTGAACAAGTTTTCTCCCTCCTCCTGATGACACCCTTTTAGATACCTGAAAACTGCTATCATGTCTCCTCTCAGTCTTCTCTTTTCCAAACTAAACAAACCCAATTCCTTCAGCCTTCCTTCATAGGTCATGTTCTCAAGACCTTTAATCATTCTTGTTGCTCTTCTCTGGACCCTCTCCAATTTCTCCACATCTTTCTTGAAATGCAGTGCCCAGAACTGGACACAATACTCCAGTTGAGGCCTAACCAGCGCAGAGTAAAGCGGAAGAATGACTTCTCGTGTCTTGTTTACAACACACCTGTTAATGTATCCCAGAATCACGTTCGCTTTTTTTGTAACAGTATCATACTGTTGACTCATATTAAGCTTGTGGTCTACTATGACCCCTAGATCTCTTTCTGCCATACTCCTTCCTAGACAGTCTCTTCCCATTCTGTATGTGTGAAACTGATTGTTCCTTCCTAAGTGGAGCACTTTGCACTTATCTTTATTGAACTTCATCCTGTTTACCTCAGACCATTTCTCCAATTTGTCCAGATCATTTTGAATTTTGACCCTGTCCTCCAAAGCAGTTGCAATCCCTCCCAGTTTGGTATCATCTGCAAACTTAATAAGCGTACTTTCTATGCCAACATCTAAATCGTTGATGAAGATATTGAACAGAGCCGGTCCCAAAACAGACCCCTGCGGAACCCCACTTGTTATACCTTTCCAGCAGGATTGGGAGCCATTAATAAGTACTCTCTGAGTACAGTTATCCAGCCAGTTATGCTCCCACCTTATAGTAGCCCCATCTAAATTGTACTTTCCTAGTTTATCTATACTATCATGCGAGACCGTATCAAATGCCTTACTAAAGTCTAGGTATATCACATCCACCACTTCTCCTTTATCCACAAGGCTCGTTATCCTATCAAAGAATGCTATCAGATTAGTTTGACACGATTTGTTCTTTACAAATCCATGCTGGCTATTCCCTATCACCTTACCACCTTCCAAGTGTTTGCAGATGATTTCTTTAATTATCTGCTCCATTATCTTCCCTGGCACAGAAGTTAAACTAACTGGTCTGTAGTTTCCTGGGTTGTTTTTATTTCCCTTTTTATAGATGGGCACTATATTTGCCCCCTTCCAGTCTTCTGGAATCTCCCCCGTCTCCCATGATTTCCCAAAGATAATAGCTAGAGGCTCAGATACCTCTTCTATTAACTCCTTGAGTATTCTAGGATGCATTTCATCAGGCCCTGGTGACTTGCAGGCATCTAACTTTTCTAAGTGATTTTTTACTTGCTCTTTTTTTATTTTATCTTCTAAACCTACCCTCTTCCCGTAAGCATTCACTATATTAGACATTCCTTCAGACTTCTCAGTGAAGACCGAAACAAAGAAGTCATTAAGCATCTCTGCCATTTCCAAGTCTCCCGTTACTGTTTCCCCCTCCTCACTGAGCAGTGGGCCTAGCCTGTCCTTGGTCTTCCTCTTGCTTCTAATGTATTGATAAAAAGTCTTCTTGTTTCCCTTTATTCCCATAGCTAGTTTGAGCTCATTTTGTGCCTTTGCCTTTCTAATCTTGTCTCTGCATTCCTGTGTTATTTGCCTATATTCGTCCTTTGTAATCTGACCTAGTTTCCATTTTTTATATGACGCCTTTTTATTTTGTAGGTCACGCAAGATCTCGTGGTTAAGCCAAGGTGGTCTTTTGCCACATTTTTTATCTTTCCTACCCATCGGAATAGCTTGCTTTTGGGACCTTAATAGCGTCCCTTTGAAAAACTGCCAACTCTCCTCAGTTGTTTTTCCCCTCAGTCTTGATTCCCATGGGACCTTACCTATCAGCTCTCTGAGCTTACCAAAATCCGCCTTCCTGAAATCCATTGTCTCTATTTTGCTGTACTCCCTTCTACCCTTCCTTAGAATTGCAAACTCTATGATTTCATGATCACTTTCACCCAAGCTTCCTTCTACTTTCAAATTCTCAACGAGTTCCTCCCTATTTGTTAAAATCAAGTCTAGAACAGCTTCCCCCCAGTAGCTTTTTCAACTTTCTGAAATAAAAAGTGGTCTGCAATGCAGTCCAGGAAGTTATTGGATAGTCTGTGCCCCGCGGTGTTATTTTCCCAACATATATCTGGATAGTTGAAGTCCCCCATCACCACCAAATCTTGGGCTTTGGATGATTTTGTTAGTTGTTTGAAAAAAAGCCTCATCCACCTCTTCCACCTGATTAGTTGGCCTGTAGTAGACTCCCAGCACGACATCACCCCTGTTTTTTACCCCTTTTAGCTTAACCCAGAGACTCTCAACACTTCCATCTCCTATGTCCATCTCCACCTCAGTCCAAGTGTGTACATTTTTAATATAGAAGGCAACACCTCCTCCCTTTTTCCCCTGTCTATCCTTCCTGAGCAAACTATACCCATCCACACCAACTTCCAGTCGTGTGTATTATCCCACCAAGTTTCAGTAATGCCAACGTCATAGTTGTATTTATTTATTAGCGCTTCCAGTTCTTCCTGCTTATTACCCATACTTCTTGCATTTGTATATAGGCATCTAAGATACTGGTTTGATCTTGCCTCCCAGCTTTGCCCTGACCCTCCTTTCTCTCTGCCATTATAGCCCGTGCTCCCTCCTGTTTCCAACCCATCTCCCAGGTCTTGCTCCCCACTTACCTGTGGGGTTTGCTCACCTGTCCCCGTCGAACCTAGTTTAAAGCCCTCCTTACTAGGTTAGCCAGTCTGTGCGCAAATAAGGCTTTTCCCCTCCTTGAAAGGTGAACGCCATCTGTGCCTAGCAGTCCTTCCTCGAATAGCATCCCGTGGTCGAGGAAGCCAAAGCCCTCCTGGCGACGCCATCTTCGCAGCCAGGCATTCACCTCCACGATGCATCTGTCTCTGCCCGGGCCCCTATCTTCGACAGGAAGAATCGAAGAGAATACCACCTGCACTCCAAACTCCTTAACCCGTACTCCCAGAGCCCTGTAGTCACTCTTGATCTGCTCAGTGTCACACCTCACAGTATCATTTGTGCCCACACGGATGAGTAGCATGGGGTAGTAGTCAGAAGGCCGGATAATCCTCGACAATGCCTTTGTAACATCTCGGATATGGGCCCCTGGCAGGCAGCATACCTCCCGGGATGAAGGGTCAGGGCGACAGATGGGTGTCTCCGTCCCCCTCAGCAGAGAGTCTCCAAGCACCACTACCCTACGTTTCTTATTATCAGTGGTGGCAGCAGACCTCCCAGCCTTAGGGGTACGAGGTTTCGCCTCCTTAACTGTTGGGGGTGATTCCTTCTCTCCTGTATCAAGAAGAGCATAACGGTTATCTATTACCACAGCAGGAGGGTTCGCAGCAGGGGTAGAGCACTGCCTGCTGCCAGAAGTAACCAGCTGCCAGTGTCCACTCTGAGCCATCTCCTCCTCCACTGGTGTGTCAGTAGTCCTGTGAACTGGGACAGCTACGTCAGCTGTCTCCACATGGATACTGTCCAGGAATTGCTCATGGATACGGATATTCCTCAGCCTAGCCACCTCCTCCTGTAGCTCTCCCACCTGCTGCCTGAGAGATTCCACCAGTAGGCACCTTTCACATTGGATGCCACCCCCAGCCTGGATATCAGTAAGTGGAAATTGCAAGTTACAGTCTTTGCAAGCCCACACCAGAATCTGGGTAAAAGCATCCATGCTTTGGTGCTCTGTCTGGCTACAGGTGTATATATATACTTGAATATAAATAACCAATAAATTCTGCTGGGATCTCTGCATAGATATCAATATCTAAACAGTGGGGTAACAGAAAAATCACCAAATATACTTGGCTTCCAACTGCTGGAGGATTTTGTTTGGATTCTAGTGAATTCCAGCACTTACAGATTGCATTACAAGTAAATTAATAATCACAAGCCTCCCAAGACAAGATAGTATTTATCTATTTTTTCTAAGTCAAACCCTTAACATCACTGTAAGAGCAGAGTCTAACCCAATTTCCTCATTTAAATTTAGAAAGGAAAAAAATACACATAAACACTTAAAATTTATTTGACCTTTCCCTAGAATTTAGCCACTACTATATGATAGAGTTCAAACACTCCCCCAGGACCTGTATGCTCCTGGTGGAGCCAGAACTCCCACTGAAATCAAGGAGTGCATGCTCAGACTCAGACCAACAAAGATATCCCATATTTTAAAATCAAAAATGTTTCATTATGAACTTTGCCGAACTAAGACCAAACCAAACGATGTTTGGCTGCCCTGATGTCCAGATTTTAAGACTTTTTTCTATGCAAAAATGTATTTCATTACACAGATGACGTCAACTTAAAAAACAAAACACACTTTTGTCTGAATAACTTTACCAGTTAGCAGTAATACCCTAAGTCACTAGGTCCAAGGAGAGAATACTTCAGTGCTTCACAATGACACTGAAACAATAGAGGACAGCACTGTGTCAGCACATCTGTTGTCCCTGGGAGTCATTCACACAACGGAGAAGAGAACTACATTAAAAAACACACACACAAATAAATCCAGGAAGATGTGGCTGCAAAAGAAAGACAAAAAGTAGTGACTGACACTCGATGTACATTAACAACAATAAGTTGGTATAACTATGGTGAAAAATCTACAGCCTGAGAGATGCAGTTATGCCGACCTAACCTCTGGTGTAGACAGTGCTATGGCAACAGGTGGACTTGTCCTGGCTCTCAGTCTCAGGGAGGCGGAGTACCTCTCCTGCCAGCAGGTGTTGTCCTCCCTGAAGCCCTGCAGCTGCCCTTCTGTGGCATTTTAAGTGTAGACAAACCCTGAGAGCAGGACTGCCCATTGGCTACTAGGACCACAGCACAAAAGACCTGAGAGAGTGTTTAAGCCAATGAGATTTTGTATAGCCCCAGGGTCTGGGTTTTTCATAGCTACCTTCCGGTGCACGTTTTCCAGCGTCTCTTCACAATCACAACCGGAGGCTGAGCGGGGAGGGCGCCATGCGAGTCTAAGCAAGCTCATGGCTCCACAAACCGGGGCTTCAGAAGCCCCCACCCGAAGCCAGTGGCCCCGGCTCACGCCCCGCTCGCCAACCTCCGAAGAGCCGCACTTGAGACAGACGCTGACCCGTCGTCAGCCCCAGCGGCTGGGCGAATAAAGAACCGGCGCCTCCGTTCCCGGCTCGCCAAGCACCTGCCGCAGCGCGCTGCCCGCCCGCGGTAGGCCTGGCCCCGAGGCCCCGCAGCCAGGCTGCTAGTGGCCGGCCGGCCGCAGCGCGCTCCCTGCCCCGAAGGCAGCGCGAGCCAGCTGGGCGCGTGACCCGCGTCAGGGCCAGGCGCCCCGGCAGCGCTTACCCGCTCCGGCCCTACGGCCTCCTGCGGCGGAGCGCGGCCCCAGCGATCGCCCATGGCGCGCAGCGGCCAAGCGGGGCTGCGCCACGGGCCGGAGGGACACGCTCGACCGGCGCTGCGAAGCCGCTGGAACGTTACAAACGGCGCGGCTGCTCTGTTGGTACGGAGCATGCGCGTTCCGCTGGCGCATGCTCAGTGAGCTCGGCTGAAGCCGCTGCCCTCCCTCAGGCGGGGCGTCTGTGCGCAGCTGTTCGCAGGCGCGGGGCAGAGGCGCCAAGGGGCTGAGGGGGCGGGTGAAATATTTCACACCCCTGTCCCCGCCAGAAGCGCAAGCGCCTGCCCAGGTTGGCTGGTCGCAGGAGCCCGGCTAGGCCCAAGGCTGCATAAGGCCTCCTGCAGCGGGCAGGGGTGGCTCTGCGGTGCCGCCCTGGGCTGGGCCTGGCACAGCTGCAAGGGGTGAGGTCACTGAGTGAGCACTGCAGCGCTGGCCTGCGTTAGCTCGCTGCAGCCTGCTGTTTAGCGGGGTTCACCGTCCTTGACTCTCCGAAGGGCTGCTAGTAGCTTCAGCAATCAGCTCGGACAGTGGTGCCAGCAGAGCCCCTGCCGTTTGCAGCAGGAGTTTGTAAGTCTTAAAATTTTGTTCTTGCTCATACACGTTTGTTCTTTGGGATCATGTGACAGCAAGGCAGAGTGATTGTCTGGTTTGGTGTCAAAGCTTCTCCAGCTTCCTTTGATCCACTCCAGGTGATGGCCTTCATCAGCTGTCATTTTGTCTCTTTCTCCAGCAGCCTAGTGCTTTTTCGCATGGCACCATGTCTGTGTAGAACCTGCATCCCACATGTTCACCACAGGCCAGATTTTTAAAGAGGGAAAGTACCTTGTAGATACTTTTGAAAATTAGTTGCCTAAATATCTTTAAAAATCTGGCCTTATACTATCTCGCATGAAATACTTCTACGCAAATATCTACTGTATTTTTATAGTTATGCAACACAGTTATACAACATACAATATACTTATACAACCACGAGATAGACCGACAACCACAAGTATTCAAAAATCATGAGTTATACATACAAAAGTTATGAAAGTGAAATACATACATGTGGGTTTCTCTTACTTTGCTATTCTGTTTCTGAGCCTTTAGAGCAGGGTTGGGCAAACTACAGCCTGCGGGCTCCCACTGGGGAGCAGGGTCTGGGGCTTGCTCCAATCTGACACTCCAGCTTTGGCGCAGGGTTGGGGCCACTCCATGCAGCTCCTGGAAGTCATGGCATGACCCCACTCCAGCCAGGGCACAGGGTCAGAGATGCTCCCCACGGCTCCCGGAAGCTGCGGCAGGGCCCCGCTCCAGCTGGGGTGCAGGCCACACCATACGGCTCCCAGAAGCTGTGACATGGCCCTGCTCCAGTTCCTCTGTGCTCCAGTGGCCCCTTCCAGCACTCCAATGGGAGCTGCAGGGGCAGTGCCTGCGGACGGGGCAGTGTGCACAACCGCTTTGCCATGCCTCCACATAGGAGCTGGAGAAGGGACATGCTGCTGCTTCCAGGAACTGCTTAAGCTCCGTTCGGAACCTGCACCCCTGAGCCTCTCCACCTGCCCCTGCCCCAGTCCTGATCCCCCCTCATGCCCTCCAAACCCCTCAATCTCAGCCCAAAGCATCCTCCTGCACCCCAAACCTCTCATCCCTAGCCCCCGAGCCCACAACCCCAGCTGGAGACTGCACCCCTTCCTGCATCCCCAGGCCAGGGCCCCCTCCTGCACCCCTAACCAGAGCCCACACCCCAACCGCAATTTTGTGAGCATTCATGGCCCACCATACAATTTCTATTCCCAGATGTGGCCCTCAGGCCAAAAAGTTTGCCCACCCCTGGCTTAGGGTACACTAGCTTCATATTTTTGCTGTCTCCTTTCCCAAAGAATCCATATATCTAAAACAGGTCTACATTTCTATAACATTCAATACCATTTCGGACTTCCAGTAACACGCAATTCCCCCCTCCTTTTATAATTGAAAACTTATTAAAAATCCTCATGGCGATAAGTAATTCCCTATCCTGCAAACACCAAAGTGCATTCTCTACTCCATTTGTTGCATTTTTAAAAGTTGATTTTTCTACTGAAGTCTGTATTCTTCTAATTGCATATTTTAATTCTGTAGTCTTTGTTCTATATAATTGTTATGATACATTTCAGTGATGTTCTTTATTCTGACAAGTTTATTGTTCTGTCTTGCCAAAATCAAGGATTTTCTAAGATAAATTATCTTTTGCATTGGTTGCCTTTTGGAGAAACTAAAGTGCCTTTTCTCCACTATATTTTTACAGGGAGATAGCTAATGCATTAGCTATCCCATGGTAAAAATACACATTTCTCAACCCTGAGGGAACAGACTATAATGCTGACTCAGATGTTAAATTAACCATTATGCATAGTTTGAAAACACTGATACTGGTTGTGTGGCTAACATTGCTCCTTTGCCATAAGAGACATTTGTGTCTGAATGTCTGAAGCCCCACCCTCCATTTGGGCAAGTGTCATGGAAAAACAGTTTAAAGCATTTTAACGAAAGGAATTAACAGAGGCTCCCTGCCAACCCTCCCATTTTCCATTATTAAGGGCATTTCTAGATAGTGTGATATTTAAGGTACAAAGTTAATGCACATAACCTCACAGCACCTTAAACCCCTAGGTGTGGATGCTTTAATTCAAAAGTAAATTGGTGTTAGTTTTGACAACAGTAGTCAAGGCCCCATGGAAGATTTAATGAATCCTTTTGCAAAACATTATTAGTCAGCAGACCTTTGACCTGCCTTGAACATTTTTTTAATTTTGTGTGTATTCCACATCCGTCATACCTTGCTACCCATGGACCAGAGGACGAGGAAGTTTAGAGGCAGCAAATTATTACTGTTGCCATTTGCTACCTGTGGACTGGAGGCTGGGGTAAGGCAGGGGCAATAAATTGTGACAGGACAGCAAAAAAGAACGCCTAGATGTCAGTAACTGTGACTGATAGCAAATTGCAACATTACTTAGGTTTAAACAGAGACTGGGAATGGTTAGGTCATTACACTAATTGAATCTATTTCCCTATGTTAAGTTCTCCTTGCACCTTCTATAGGTCATCTCAATTATCACTTCAAAGGTTTTTTTTTCTTCTGCTGATGATAGCTCATCTCAATTGATTGACCTCTTCCAGTTGGTATGCATACTTCCACCTTTTCATGTTCTCTGTATGTATAAATATCTTCTGTCTGTGTTCCATTCTGTGCATCCGAAGAAGTGAGCTGTAGCCCACGAAAGCTTATGCTGAAATAAATGTTAGTCTCTAAGGTGCCACAAGTACTCCTGTTCTTATTACAGCCTGTGTGTGTGTAATTCTGTCACTGCATGTGCAAACTAAGCAATCAGCCTGTGGGTGAGGTCTGAGACTGGGCAATGGTCTGTCTGTCTCTGTTAAAGTAAAACTGAAAACTCCACCTGGAAAGAGCAAATATTCTTTTAAAAGCTTTTCTTTGAATTACACCAGGTTTTGGGGAAGTTTGGAAATTGTAACAAATTATCAAAAATATTTTGCTCCTGTAACTAAGTATGCACCACACACATATGCTTCTCCTATTAATCTCTCAAACCCCAATTTACACAGGAAAAAAAAGACAGGAACCCCCCCCAACTAAAAAAAGGGCAAGAAAATAGAAAAATCATGTGCCAGACTCCGGAGCAACCTTTTCCCTTCCTACACACAAGAGCAATCTTACCTGGACCTGCAACCATTTATGCGGAGCAGCAGTCTTGTTATGTGCAGAAACCAGAAAAAACTACCAGTGTCCAAACTTCATATAAAGCTCAAATAGGTTTTTGGATTAAACAATAAAAGAGTTCTGAAAGGGCAAAATTCTGAACACTTCACTCCACTGTTCTCTCTGGCACCTCGACCTGTAACCTTGACATTATTTGACTCATTTACATTTTTCTCACTTCTGTATTCAGGCTGTTGCCAAATCCTGCCAGTTCTTCCTGGCCCATCCACACAAGTTCAGATTGTGCACTTGCGAACCAACTGTGACATTCAAGTGACCCATTTACAGCATGTACAGCTGAGTTGTGTCATAAGACAGCAAAGAGGGGTCAAGGACCGTGCTCACCTCTGTGTCTGTACAGCACCTAGCACAATATGGGTACTACTGCACATCCACACCTACCACAGTGTTTTGCTGTTTGTTGGTGCATTCAGGGCCACCTGGGAGGGAGGGGGAAGTGGGGCAATTTGCCCCAGGCCTCCACAAGAATATAGTATTCTATAGTATTGCAACTTTTTTTATGAAGGACCCCCAAAATTGCTTTGCCCCAGGCCCCCTGAATTCTCTGAGCAGTCCTGGGCGCATTCTGGGAAGATTTAGTCAGTTACCTGTAACACCTCAGGAGTGGGCAGATTGATTGGAGGACATGCATATAGAGCAGCACCACCAGTACCTGGGTAATGCACACAGGGATGTCCTACCACCCAGACAGCTGGAAGGGAGGAGGAGCAGCCGCCAAACTGGTTGCAAAGGCAGAATAGCTAGGGGTGTTCTTGTCCAACCTGCGGAACAACAGGTATTAGTAAGGGCATGTCTATGCATACTGCACTGCAGCAGCACAATTGTACCGATGCAGCTGTGTCACTGCAGTGTTTCTGGTGAAGACACTATGCTGACGGGAGAGAGCTCTCCCATCAGCATTATAAAACCCCCTCTGTGAATGGCAGAACCTATGTTGGCAGAAGAAGCTCTCCCACTGATGTAGTGCTGTGCACACAAGTGCTTATGTCAGTGTAACTTGTCACTCAGGGGTTGTGGTTTATTCACACCCCTGAGCAACACAAGTTATGCAAACATAAGCTAAGTGGTTACAGAAAACCTGCCTACTCTTCTGGAACAAGTGAAGCACTTGACTGCCAGGTTTAGAGAGTATTAATCATGTATGTGAGCACAAACCATAGAGCAAACAACCCCACTAATGGTTAAAAGGGTGTGAACTGGTCAACTGCAATTCTCCCCTCTCCCTTTCTTGCTCTTCTCCATCTATCCAAAAATCCTTCACAAAATATGCCCATTTGAATCCCTTCACTGGTTTCAGGTCATCCTTTGCACAGAGTTCAGTTTTCTCAGCCTCACTTTCAAGGCCCTGCACTATTCTGCTCCTGTTTCTCAGTTCCTTAACTGCTCTCAAGCCACTCGCAGGGCAGGGGGATGGAACTCAGGAGATCTGGGTTCAGTTTTTAACTCTGGCACAGAATCCCTGTTTGACATCACTTTGTCTCTTTTGGGTCTCAGTTCCCAGGCTGGAAAGAGAAGACTAACACTTTCTAGGCTTTGTCCTTCAGAGGTGTTAAAAAACAAACACACACACACACACACACACACACACACACACCAAAAAGACAAAAAGTTGTGTCGATGACAAGCGCTGGCATGAACAGCACTTTGTTGGCAGGACAAAGCCGCTGCCGCTCATGGGGTGGGGATGGAAGTTTTTGGTCAGCAGGAGAGCTCTCTACTGCCAACAAACAGCAGCTACATTGCGCTCTTTTTAGCGGGATAGCCGTGTTGCTAAAAGCTGCATAGCGTAGACATAGCCTTAGAGGCATCAGAATTGCCTGGCTGGAACAGGTCAGGAGTTCATCTTGCAGAACATCTTGTCTCCAACAGTAGCCAGAATCATATACTTCTGCAATAGGCAGACATGGAACTTCCATTCTCCTATCCTTTGTCTTGCAATTTGAATTGTAATTTCCTTGGGGCAGGGACTGGCCCATGTATCCTTAGCACAATTGGGTCCATGAGATGCAAATGTATTTCAAACAACTAATTTCTCCCTTTATACTTTTCACCTGTTCTTGACTTCTACACTATCCTCTGCAACTGAAACAACTTCCCTATCCAGTAAGTGCTCTCCTTAAAATACATCTGTAAAGCCCCTCCACAACCAATTGAATTATACTTAAAAAAAAAAAACACTTTTGAAAATGCCTCGTGTTCCTGGCCCTTTACTGTATTAGGTCTGATCTTCTTTATTTGTCCAGTCCAGACTGTAAATTCCTTGGGGCAGGGACAGTGTTTCCATCTGTTTTGAATGGCACTGAACTCCCTGTCAACACTCAGTAACTGTCCATCTTGAACCTTGCATCAAAAGAGAAAAACTCTGAAGAGTCAGGTGTTCCCCATCTGCATCAGATCACCAGGCAGATGGGAGGCAGCTGCTTAGCCACAGGAATAAAATTTTTATTAAAGTTAATGTTTAAAATTAAATATACACAACTTAAGACAGAAGGTACTGTACATCTGGGGTCAGGCTTGAGTTATGAGGGATTACAGGTATTGGTTACAAGGATCATGAGAAACATACATATCATATAACCAGCATAGACCCAGATTGGGGTGCAGAGTTTTTAAAGCATCAGTGGATAAGTGGGCTCAGGTATACCACCCATGGAATGTATTAAGAGTCCAAGTCAGTATCAGTGTAGCAAATAAGTATGTGGGAACTACACTGTAGTCTGCAAGGAACTCAAGCCCAGAAAGTTATCAACAGAGTTTATTTTTTAAAAAAGGAGGGGAGCAGCAATTTGACCCATCAGATACCGTAACAAAGAGGTACTAATTCTACTGCCAGGAAAGACAAGATGCATCATCTCAGCAGAAGAAAACCAGAATACTTCAGTATTGTTGTAAGGGGCTTGATACCAGCCCATTATCATCCAATTGCATTTTCCCTCCCAAGTCAAAAACATTCTTTGCACCTGAGAACAAAAAAACCCACCCATCATGTATCACAGCAAGCAAAGTGTGGAGGTAAGCAGAGTCTAGGGAAAGCATGCTTACAAAGGGGACATGACACAAATGAGAGAGATTTAGGATCATTTTGTCTGGAATAGAGAATCACAGCAGAGCTGGGTGAGCGATTCTAAACGGTGATCAATTCCTTCCTTATTACCTTTTCCTGTAGTACAAGAACAAGAGATAATTCAATTACACTGATCACCACCACTTTTAGACAAAGTGTAAAAGGAAATATTACACACAGTATCAAGTTAGCCTGTGGAATTCACTGCCATTGGGAACCAAGTCAAATATTATGGCCAGAAAGATTGGTGGATTTGATAATTTTATTAATACCATTTGTAGTTACATATGTGAACATAATGGAAATCAGAAGGATGTCTCTAACCTGGTTTTGAATACCACTAAAATCCCTAGGTATTGTTCATCTGACTGAGATCTGAAATGATTTTTGCCTCTCCAGAAATTTAGGAGAGCCGCAGACTCTTCCTCCCAGTGATCCTCCATTAGCTCTGTGTGGTTTGTCCACTCAGCTGCTTCATTATAAATATTTACTAAAGCATGTGTCCCTGAAACAGGCTTGAACATAATAATCTGTTGATATCACAACAATAAGTAGCTGAAGGTGTCTCTCAGGAGGAAAACATTTGTCTTAATTAGTTGTTACATTTTTTCCTGCCTCTTCACTCAGGGCTTGTTACAATGGAGTAGCTGACCTGATGCAAACCCTTCATATGGAGATGTTGCACGGATGTGCTGGCAGATGTACAGCACTGGTGTAAAAATGATTTGTACTAGCAGAGCTTATCCTCGTTTTAGTAAACAGCTCTGATGCAAGTCACTTTTTACACTAGTGCAGTACATCTGCCCTAGGGGTTTGCATCAGCCTCAGGCCCAAACCCCGGTGTAGACAAGTCCTGAGGTCATAGTAAGAGTGAGGTGCTGGGAAGCATTTCCAGCTAGCAGAAGTGGCTACTCAGCAGGCAGATAAAAAGACCTTGAGAGCATGTGTCATAAACAGATAGCTAAGGGTTAATGTCTCTTTCACCTGAAGCACCTGACCAGAGGACCAATCAGGAAACCGGATTTTTTTCAACTTTGGGTGGAGGGAATTGAGTGTCTGAGTCTTTTGTCTTTGTTTTTTCTGGCTGCCTGCTTTCTCTGAGCTTTGGAGAAGTAGTTCTATTTTCTAATCTTCTGTTTCTAAGTGTAAGGACAAAGAGATCAGATAGTAAGTTATATGGTTTCTTTTCTTTGGTATTTGCATGAATATAAGTGCTGGAGTGCTTTGATTTGTATTCTTTTGGAATAAGGCTGTTTATTCAATATTCTTTTAAGAAATTGACCCTGTGTTGTATCATCTTAATACAGAGAGAACATTTGTACTTATTTTTCTTTCTTTTTATATAAAGCTTTCTTTTAAGACCTGTTGGAGTTTTTCTTTACTTCAGGGAAATTGAGTCTGTACTCACCAGGGAATTGGTGGGAGGAAGAAATCAAGGGGAGATTTGTGTGTTGGATCGCTAGCCTGATTTTGCATTCCCTCTGGGGGAATAGGAAAGTACTTTTTGTTTTCAGGATTGGGAACAGAGAGGGGGAGTCTCTCTGTGTAGTTTCACAGAGCTTGTGTCTGTGTATCTCTCCAGGAGCACCTGGAGGGGGGAAGGGAAAAAGGATTATTTCCCTTTGTTGTGAGACTCAAGGGATTTGGGTCTTGGGGTCCCCAGGGAAGGTTTTTCAGAGGGACCAGAGTGCCCCAAAACACTCTAATTTTTTGGGTGGTGGCAGCAGGTACCAGGTCCAAGCTGGTAACTAAGCTTGGAGGTTTTCATGCTAACCCCCAAAGAAAATAAGTACAAATGTTCTCTCTGTATTAAGATGATACAACACAGGGTCAATTTCTTAAAAGAATATTGAATAAACAGCCTTATTCCAAAAGAATACAAATCAAAGCACTCCAGCACTTATATTCATGCAAATACCAAAGAAAAGAAACCATATAACTTACTATCTGATCTCTTTGTCCTTACACTTAGAAACAGAAGATTAGAAAATAGAACTACTTCTCCAAAGCTCAGAGAAAGCAGGCAGCCAGAAAAAACAAAGACAAAAGACTCAGACACTCAATTCCCTCCACCCAAAGTTGAAAAAAATCCGGTTTCCTGATTGGTCCTCTGGTCAGGTGCTTCAGGTGAAAGAGACATTAACCCTTAGCTATCTGTTTATGACAGCATGTACTATGGCCCAGGCTGTTGAAAAAAGGTTAAACAAAGTTTGGTTTCTCCCTAGTGCTGGGACCTAACAGCAATGATACTTTAAGACTTACAAACATTGCAGGGGGTTGACCTTTAAAGCCACGGGAGGTTTATGGGGGGGGGGGGAGAAGAGGGGAAGGAGGTATCACTGCCAAATATTCCCAGCCAATGCCCAGCCACCAAAAGGCTTGTGTGGAATTGTAAATGACCGTTCAGAATTTCCACTTATTTTCCAGAAATTTAACCTTCATTTAGAATTTCTTGGCTCTCAGGGGTGTGTATTTTTTTAAAATAACAATATCCTAATAAGGACTAAAAATTATCTACACTATTCCTAACAGGTGTTTGCCTAACATGCTCTTAAAAATCTCCAATGATGGAGATTCCACAACCTCCCTAGTCCATTTATTCCAGTGTTTAGCCACCCTAACAGTTAGGTTGGACATTAGGAAAAACTTCCTAAACCTCCCTTGCTGCAATTTAAGCCCATTGCTTCTTGTCCCATCCTCACTGGTTAAGAACAAATTTTCTCCCTGCTCCTTGTAACAACCTTTTACATACTTGAAAACTGTTATGCCCCCTCACAGTCTTCTCTTTTCCAGACTAAACAAACCCAGTTTTTTTCAATCTTCCCTCCTAGGTCATGTTTTCTAGCTGTTTAATCATTTTTGTTGCTCTTCTCCGGACTCTCTCCAATTTGTCCACATCTTTCCTGAAATGTGGTACCCAGAACTGGACACAATACTCCAGCTGAGGCCTAAGTAGCACGGATTAGAGCAGAAAAATTACTTCTTGAGTCTTGCTTACAACATTCCTGCTAATACATCCCAGAAGGATTTTTTGTGCAAGTGTTACACTGTTGACTCATTTAGCTTGTGGTCCACTATGACCCCACACCCCCCAAGATCCCTTTCCCCAGTACTCCTTCCTAGGCAGTCATTTCCCATTTCCTATGAGAGGTAAGGAAGTATTCTCAATTCTACAGATAAGAAAGCTGAGGCAGAGAGATGTGTGTAGAATGTTACAAAGAAAGCCCATGGTGGAACTGGGTATAAAATCCAGGTTGCTCTTGGCTTTCAGTTCTATATTTCAATCACACAAGCATCTTCTCTCCCAAATCAATCTTGAGAGATTCCCCCCAACCCCCACAACAATTCTCAATTGCTCCCTGGAAGTATTTCACAGAAAGCCTTCCAGAATCAAAAGCTGACAATTCATGGAAAGTAACTTTTCAGTTATCTAACATAGCATTTCTCAACAACTAGTCTGTGGACTGGCACTGGCCAGAGAAAACTCTGACACAGTTTAGGAAGGCAACAAGATGGTCCCTGGTATAAAAAAGGTTGAGAAACACTGATCTAACACATAAGGAATTCAGCATGTCTGAGTCATTTGTTCAGTGACAAAATTTGCAAGACAGTTTCAACACAAAACAATAGGAAATTTAAACTAGGACAGGTAAGTTAAAAACAGTAGGGAAAATATGACACACCCAACAAGAGGGAGAATCCAGTGTTAAAAGATGTCTACTGTTGGGAATAGTTTGCAATGTAATTGGTGGCAACAAAAAAAGGCTGCTGCAATTTTGGGGTGCACAGAGACATTTCACAAATCAGGAATGTACTGTCTTCTCTACACAGCTCAGTGCAGCTGCATCAGGCACCTGATTCCATTTCAATTATCCAGATGTCTCTGAGGGCCAACTAAAAACTTCATATGATCAGTTTAAGATAAAAAACTGAAATTTGTTTATGAACATTTGGATTTGGGACAAATGTCAGATAAACTGAAATTTGGATAACTGGGGATTTGACTATATTGCAGTCAGTTCTGGGCAAACCACTAGTAGCAAGACAAACTGGAGGGAGTTCAGAGAAAAACAGCAACAATTTTAAGAGGTCTGGAAGGACTGATGAATGAGAAAAAAATTGTAAGTTAAATATACATAACTTGGTCATGAGACAAAGGGAGGGAGATATAAATCCATGAAGATCTGAAGAGTGTAAACAGAATGGAAAGGAGCCATTTAGAATAGTGGAAGGTGTATAATTATGATATACTACATTTTGGTTATAACATTACAAAAGGAAATTTTAGGTAGAATAGCAGGGAAAGCTTCCTGATTCTAGGATACATTATACTGTGGAATGGTATTCCAAGGGCTGTTACAAAAGACCCCATCAATAGATACCTAGAAGATGTACCTACCCCAGATAACAGTACAGCAACTATAGGGAGATGGACTGGATGAGCTACATCATTTTTTTCCCATTTGAATTATAGAATTAAAGATGAAGGGCATTTTAACATTTTCTGCCCTCACTCATCTTTGGATGAGTAAATCAGAATACCTCATTAGTTTTGTATGTAGTCCATGCTTTTACAATGAAAAAAACCCTTACTTATTTTTGGAAGGGAAGAGTAAAGTCTCATGTCTGTTTGAAATTACTAAAATTCTGCAAGAAATACATTTTGCTTTTGCTTGCAGATTTTCTAGTCTATTGCTCCTCTCTCCATGTTTAGATTTAATGAACAGAAATCTCACTTGCAATAGCAAAAAACAGTTGTCATTTCAAAGCCAAACTGGGAAATTAAACCAGCTAAGTATGAGGAAAAACTCAGATCATTTTTTTAAAATCTAGAATCCCAGAAAAGGGTTGCAACATGGAATTTAACTTAAGTGACGTGTATGATTACTTGAACATCAGTGACTACCATTAAAATCCAGAATTCGTCAGGTTAGCATGATGTGGTATATTGTTACAATAGGAATCAACTATTGACTTATTGGCAAACGTTGACATTTTATTGGCAGCTGCTGTACTACTTAGAGAATTATCAACACTTGAGGAATTAGGCCATAAAACTGAAATATTACAAACTTTTCTCCTTTTTTTTTTATTTCTCTATCGCATCTTAAAAATAAACTAACAGAAGGGCTTAAGTCAAAGGGAAACAAGGTGTATGATTTTAATAAACATTTTTCTTATTAAAAACCTTGATATTGCTTAAATATACCATACAGAGAAAAGCTATTTTATAAAGCAACATACACATTTCAAGTCAATGATGGCAACATAAATTATTCTGGCTAACCCCTCTGCTTATGTCATCAGAATGCCTTGGTTGTGTATATATGGTGAACTACTGTATAAGACTAGTTACCTGTGTAATTTCTGCCTAGCTATACAGTACAGGTTTTTAAAAAATGTTTATGCTATATACAGTAATATATATACATATAACATATATTTATATGTTATACATACACATACATTTTTATACATATACACACACAATACATATATACACAATACTTTACACTTACATACGGCCTTTGATCAGAGGATCTTGGATGAGTTTTACATCATTAAGCCTCACAAAGCTTCTGTGAGGGAGGCAGCTTCTTTATTTTATGGACTGTGAATCTGAGGCCTGATCTACACAGTCTTTATACCAATATGAACTATTTCAGTTAGGGCTGTGATTTTCTTTTTACTGAAGTATTTATATTGGTACAACACCTAGCGCGGACAGCTATACTGGTATAAAGGTGCCTTATATTTGTATAGCTCAGTGGTTTGAGCATTGGCCTGTTAGATCCAGGCTTGTGAGTTCAATCCTTGAAGGGGCAATTTGGGGATTGGTCCTGCTTTGAGCAGGGGGTTGGACTAGATGATCTCCTGAGGTCCCTACCAACCCTAATAATCTATGATTTTATGACATGCTACTTACATTCATAAAGCACCTTTATACCAAATATATAACTGCACCCACATCAGGGAGGCTGTACAACTTTAACTACACACCACTCTAGTAAAAGCAATATAGCTCGTGTTTATGTCTTTGAGCTGAGAGTTTGTCTAAAATAACTTGCTGAAGGTCACAGTGGCAGATCCAGGAACAGAATCCAAAATGCCAGACTCCCAGTCCCCATTACTTAACCACCTGAAACCTTCCCCCCTGCCTGTGAGGGCTGTTCTTGGGAATGCTATTATTATTTCATTAATACATGTGGAAATATTTCTACTGGTTTACTTGGTACATCTGCAGCTTAACTAAGCAAGTCTAGAAGAGTTAGCCTTATAAAATAGTCTTCAGAGTCAAAGTGGCACACATGGTGATCAGAGTTATGGTCCCAAGCCCTCCTCCATGCATGCAAGAGAGTTAGAGGTGCTACAGAAGCAGAATGCTGCATTTTTAGGTAGGGTGGAAAACGGAAGGAGTTTAGGTCACTTCTGGCCATCCACCTCTGTTTGGCACTCAAAGTGGCATTGACCAATTTTGGTGCAAAACCAGTTTAGCACCCCTCAGCAAGGAAAGGTCATTGCAATATGGAGTCACAGAATGCAGGGAAAAGTAGGAGAACAACAAAGTCATCAAAACCCATCATCATCAGTCTAGTCTATTAAGTCTTAGTAAGCATCAGAATTTGATAGCAAGGGCAGCCAAAGTTGCTCCTTCTTCTTTACTAATGGCCTTCCAACATTTAAAATGGAAATCATTAAAGCATTAAGAATTTAACGACAAAAGTACTAGGCTACTATATGTTCAAAGACTACCCTTGTAAAACCAATAATCGCTTTATTAAAAAGTGGTCATACACTACAATGAATCTGCATTTATTTATTTATTCCATCATAATCAATTTTGATTATTGGGGAGAAACTTTCCTTTAAATTCTGCATTTTTGTGAAGAGAAGGGGTTGCCTGGCTTGCTCCATTCAGGATTCTCTGCTAACTGTAAAATGTGGGCTGAATTGCTTCCATTAATTTATTTGTTATATAGTGCAAATGCAGATCAATTTTTCAGTTAAGAAATTGAGATTTTTAATGGACAACTGTGTCTGGTGTAGGCTGTTAGGCTAAAATATTCAGAGTTACATAAATAAAAACTATGGTGTCTTCAATATGACTTGGTATTTTGTCTATAATTTCTTTATTAAAAAACTGTAACAAGATACTTAAAAAAGGCTAGATACAAAAGTAGTTAAGCTGCTCACGAACATTAAAATTTTCCAAAATGTATCTTCAATAATCATGATCTTATAAACATTTTACAGTTACCAGAAAGTGCCCAGGCTGAGTTTACACAGTTGAGATACCGCAGTACAAGTGTCTAGTTAGAACTGGAAGTGGAACAATCTCCTGACTGTCTGCTTACTGAAATAGGGATACAAAAAAGTTGATTGTGAACTATGAAGTAATGTGCATTGGCCTCATCATATGTACAAAAAACCTCACTAAAGGTACAGATTACATGCAATCTATTAGTGATGGGATCTAATGTGCCAGAGTTCAATGCAATCAGAACAGAAATTGCAATGAAAGTGGTTTCATAAGTAAAAGTGAATGATTCCAACTCTTAGATCTGAACTGTGAAGAACTTTTTACAAGTTCAATATACATGATACACAACTGCAGCCAACCACAAATTGAACACCATAAAAAAAGTTAAAATAAAACACAGAACATACTTAATTTTTTATTTTGAAATTCCCTACTCCCTCTATACAAGAACCTTTGCTGAAACACTTTTCACAAAGGCAGCAGTGAATTTTTCTGAACATTTTACATATTTTCCCTCAGCAAAAAGATAAATCACAGTGTAAATTATATTGTTCTGCTGTCATCTTTGGCTGGGGTTAGGCCAAGAAGTTATTGACTAGCGAACTGTTACAGTCAAACATTGCTAGTGCTCCTTAGGCCTGTAGGTTACAAACTTAGTACAGGAATGTTTGCATTTAATCAATAAAGTACCACCAGGGGTATGACAGCATTAACTCTCATAAACTTTTATAGACAAATGGAAAAATCTACAAAACTTAGCTAGTAATATTACACAGCAATACACACTTTTTATACTCTACACAAAACCAAAATTCTTGGTCTTAATGGCGAGTAACAATTTCTGTTTCAGAATCTGTTTAGAGGAATAGAGTGGGACATAAAGGCGAGAAATGCAAGTGTTTGCTGTAGGAAGATGTTGGTCATCTGGTGGCCTTATTGTAATGGATGGCATGGGCTGGAATCCCTCCTCACTAGCAGGCAATGATGGGCTTGATGTCCAAAAATAAACCTAAAAGAATAGAAAGTAGGCTGTAACTTTTGCTGGTCTAGAAATATTTAAACTGACTCCAGGGTACAAACATTGGTATCACATACTGATCATTATTTTGACATGAGTAAAATGGGAAAGTCACAGGGCAATCATGGTGCTTGATCATAAAACATTCCTTGTAGTGTAGAGACTCAGTGGCTGTGCACTATTACGACAATGTTATACTCCCAGTCATTTCTTCTCTTCTCCCAACTACAAATATATAACACCACATTTATTGAAGCAATTTATCAAAAGAAGCAACACTCTCCAAATATTAACCACATCTTGGTGCAGGAAGTTGGGATTTCCCATCCTTTTGGGAAGAAGATAATGTCTGTGTATCAGAAATTTTTATATAATCAAATTAGCCATTTTATATCCATCAAATTACTATAAAATAAGCACTGATACCAAATGCATTAATAGCTAGCAATGGAAGTTGCAGTACCAAGAGTTTACTTGAAAAGTATTAGAAGTGTGAAATATTCTCTTGCAGAGCAAAGTGAATACTGAATTGCACCCTGAGTTCCCTTTGCCTAAAGCAATCTGCTCTAGATTTTCCTCTTTTTACACCAGTGCTTGTTTTCTTCTTTGGGAGTTCATTCAAAAATGAGACGGTTCACATCTCTGAGGTTATCAAAAGAGAACATTTAAAAAAAAAAAAGAGTGGGGGTATACAGTGCATAACAAGCTAACTTTTCCAATCCTCTATAAATGCAATTCAAACCTGATTTTCTGCCCACCTGTTAGTGTGAAACCTCTCAAACAGGGACTGCAAATGTGCTTGAGAGTTCTGAGATATGGACAATGAAAAATACACCAATATTAATTTTCTTGTGAACAAAGCTAGATTTCATATTCAGTCTCAAGAGTTGAAAGCCTAGTGCACAAACTCCCAAGTACTACTGCTACTCTACCAGTGTAGAAAACTGTTCCATTAAAAAAAAGAAAAAAAATACTGAAAAGCAATACTGATTGTTGAAAAACAGTCTTAAGCAACCTTTTACAGGGGAAGGACAACTTACTAGATCTTGTCTTTCTGTCATACTCATCTTCTCAACTATGGACCAAAACCAACGCTTGAATTGCAAAAGCTTCTCAGCATTTTCTCCTGTTTGAAACAGAATAATTACATTAAATGTATTTGACAAGGAACATTTAGAGCACGTTTTATACATGCCAGCAAGTAAAATACTTAGTGTCACTACCCCCTCCCAACAAAATCTGCACACCAGGAACAAGGACAATGCTATGTCAAACACTAATGCAAACACTTTTGAATGTAAGGACTAGACTTAAGAACACTGGTGTAAACAACTAATAAAATTAAGACACTGTATGATCTACTAACTAGCTGTATCTAAGTTTGTAACAGGTCAATGAAATATTTCTTTAAAATATTACATTACATCAATCATAACTCTAAATATATGGTCAGGCCAGGATTTGGCAGGAAAAAATAGCAACCCATAATTTGCTCTCCTTGCATTCTGATGGATTATTTATATAGTGATACTGAGGTTGTACCCTCAGAAGAGTTGTGTATTGTAATTTCCATTTTGAGGGAAAGAGTCTTAAAAGTGGCAAATAATAGGGTCCAGCACACTGAAAATCCTTTTAGCATATTATATTTAGAGCCATTCATTAAGGTCAATGAACAGAGCTGGTTTTAAGCTTAGAAAAAGCTGGATAGCAAGGATAATTTTTTCATCTCTACATAAAAGGACAGACAGGTGAATAATACTAAATTTCTAGCTGTACAACTCATTTCCTAAACAGACTAGGAATTTCATACCTGACTCATCATTGAAAGAGGTAAAGCTGATCAGCATTTGCACATTTACTTCACCACAGCCGTTTACCAAAAGCCTGAAATCTTCTGCTGTCAAGTCTTCTAATGAATTCTTTGGAAGCACATCCAGCAGACCTTTCCTCATTGCCTGAAAGAGTCACATGATTCACTTTACACTGACCACCTTTGCTACTGTTTAAGTGGATCTCTGAGAAGTTACATACAATGAAGTTCACAGCTCACAAATATCAGTTATTTCTCCTCTCGGCCGTTCACCTCTTCCATGTTCAATCACAAACTGGTAAAAACATCTTTTTGAATGGAACCTATATTGGGCCCACGGTCTAGGACTTACAATATTCAGGCCCAGACCAGCAACAAGCATTGGTAGACTGAGGGAACCAAATGACAATTATTTTTAAGGGTGGCACCTTGCAAACCATTGGTAGTACAAACAAGTGCTCTCTCTCTCTCTCTCTGGAATTTGAACCTTTCAATATAGCCATTTTTTCCTATGCCCCAGTCAGTTACAATATATCCACAATTCTTTTTATTACCTTGCTGCCTGCTACACAAATTCCACTTCCTGGAATTATGATAGTGCTTTAAAAATCTGCCACCTTGAGAACCACTAGACCTAGAATCTAATGTTGTAGCTGTATCTCATTCAAAAGCCACTAAAATCAGAAAGGATATGGACAGCTTCCATATGAGAAAAGATTAAAAAGACTGGGATTGTTCATCTTAGAAAAGAGATAACTAAGGTGAAGCGGATATGATAGAGGTCTCTAATATCATGAATGGTGTGGACAAAGTCAATAGGGAAGGGTTATTTACCCTCTTCATGTAACACATGAATCAGAGGTCACGTCATGAAACTAATAGGCAGTCAATTTAAAAAAAACATATGGAAGTACTTCTTCACATAATGCATAGTCAACCCATGACACTCATTGCCAGGGGATTTTTAAGGTCAAAAGTATAACTGGGTTCAAAAACAATTAAATATTTTCACAGAGAACAGGTATATCAACGGCTGTAAGCCAAGATGCTCAGGGGTGCAACCCTGTGCTCTGGGTGTCCCTAAACCTCTGACTGCTAGAAGCCAGGACTGGACGACAGGGGATGGATCACTTGATCACCTTTTCTGTTCACTCCCTCTGAAGCATCTGGCACCAGACACTGTTGGATAATAGGATATTGGGCTGGATGAACCATTGGTCTGACCCACTACAGCCATTATTATGTTCTTGAAATGAATATTCAGGAGATACTGATAAATCATGTCAGAACTGCAATTTGGGGCACGGGAAGGTGGGGAGGCAAATGACAGTAAGGACAATTTAATTTCAAAGTCTAAAATCCCATGGCCTACAATGGTTGGAAACAGTTTAGCAGTCCAATAAATTGTCCTGATAACAAAGCAAATATCTAATCTTTTAGTTTAGAACAGGCTTCTAAAAACAAGACCAAGTTTTACTTTTAATATAATTTCTGACAGATTCTGGTCATGCTTCTTGTTAAAAAATTAAGAATGGTAAGAATAAAAATTCTGCTTTCACTAGCCACACTGATCTTGCACAGAGCAGGCATAAGGAGGCCAGAAGCTCCAGTGACTTTATGCTGTCAGAGTTTGGCTTGTTAAATCTCTGAGCTAAGAGGTTAAATAAATCTAGGCTGACAAAGAAATATAGAAAAATGGAAGACTGAATAGAATCCATATGTCTTTGAAGATAAGCATTTCCCCAGTATACATTATATAAACTTAGGATATGAATCTTTTTTTTAATCTATATGTAAATGCTGAACTTTAACTAGTCACTGAGCTAACTTTAGTTCTTCCTTTTAGTGTACATGCTTCTTTCTATTCAAATAAGCTTTTAGGGTAATCAAGGTCTCCACATAATTAAGTTAACAACTATGTAATAAGAAACCAAGTTTAATACTCTTCAGAAGTTGGACAGCTTGGGATGGAACACGGTATATGCAGAAATTGACAGTATCATTCCAAAACATTACAAAGCACTTACATGTAGAGGTTGTTCTGCTACTACCAACATTCTGTGTTCTGCATATTTCCGGACATATTCATAAACATTCTGAGGGGTGACTGGTATATTTACACCATTAGAGATAAGTTCAACCTATGATGAAGTAGCAAAAAGGGGAGAGGATTTAAAAACATACTTTAAAGCAGAAAAAAACAGTTAAAACAAGAGTATCATTTCTATTACTGTAAGCAATAAATATATTGTGGTGCTATACAGCTTTTTCACTTTTAAAACAAGTTTTCAGTGGGTTACTGGTTTGGACTATTACCATGAACAGAAGTCTTATACTTAAAACCAGTCCTCGTGATGAGACCGATAATCCTGGTACTGCTGATTTCTCATTTAGATTATATTAAACAGCCCATAAATACTAGGGGTTGAATGTTCAAAAACATTTAAGTGATTTAGGAACACAAATCCCACAGACTTTCAATGGGTCTTTGTGCTCCTGAACACTTACACAGTTTAGAAAATCTCACCCTAAATCTGTCTGGGGTTTGACATGCTATGAACCAGTAACATTAAATTGTAAAGTCAAGTTCAGCTTGCACCTACCTGCCCTCCACCCTCCTCCTTGCACAGGTCTATTGCAAATGCTAAATCCATTGCTGCAAAAACAGCATCAGCATCCGTGCTCTGGGAGGCTAGGATAAGTTGCCGCAAGCTCTCATACATAACCGGATCAAAAAAAGCAAAGTCATGCCAGTTCACCTAAAATAAGGTAGATGTTTGATATGTAGCATTGTTTTTATAAATATATTCAACATAATGAGTTCTAAAACAGATAATATGTACACTAGCATAAGGCACCTAAATAGCCATGTAATGAGACATTCACTCAAACACTTGGAAAGAATCACAAAAAAAGGTAATTTCCATTCTCATCCTGATTTTCTGAGGTGCAGGAACATAACACCAGATTGAAGTGCACTGGCAAAGCACAGAGAAGGTTGTAAAGCATTTGCCCACACTAAGAATGACTATAGATCTAAGCAACTGAACTCTTGGAATGTATCCTTTCCATAAATCAGCATGGGTCAAAACAGACCCTGGTGGATTTTTCAACAGGATTTGAAAATGGGGTCATGTGTGTCATCACTCCTTTTCCTATCTCCACACTCCCTAAAACCCTGGAAGGAAATTCACCTGCGCCTTCACAGAAAGCAAGCTTCTTCCCAGCAGCTGTGAATTCTTTTAAGTGGAGGTTATTTGTGCCCAATAGTTGCCCTCCTCACCCTCAACAAGCAGATCTTTTGAGCAGATCCTTGCCTTTTTTGCCTTTAGGGGGCCTTTGCTCCATCAATTATCTGTCTTTCCATCTAAGACAGTACTTTGTGGTGCCCCTAAACTTTTACTCAGAGGGTAGAGCAGGGAGAATGTCCTTTTGTTTTGAAAAGGGGTTGGGGTGTTCTTGTGCATCCATAATCTCTTGCTCCTTTGTCACCATTCCCCTGCGCCATTTGTTAAAAATCACATCCATTTTGGACAAAGACTGGCTCTGATTTTTTTTTTTAATTTTTTTTTTTAAATAACCAAAATGAAGACCAGGGATAATGGAAAACTTTGTTCAGTTTGTTGCATTGGGCACCATATTTAGAGGTATACTGTCAAAAGATAATTAAAATGTGGTCTTCACCTAAAACAGTTAAAACACAGGCAATTGCTGGCCTACATTTAAATTTTATGTCTACACCTGAAGCAGAATTTGAAATCTGATTAAAGAATTCTCTCAATTGTTAAACAAAATGCCTTTTTGTAAATAGTAACAAAGAGCAGGAGAGAACTAATGCTACAGCACAGCTTCTTCAACTTCCTTCTTTTTTCTGCTCATGAAGATCAACCCTGTCCCATTTTAAATCTTTAATTAATATAGACAGCTATAGATAGAGAGAGCGAGCACACGTGCATATTATATTAACTGGAAACCCTCCTCAGTCAATTCCTTGGTATTCACTTGGCAAACTCAGTTTAATTGTAAGACAACAAAAAAAAATCACAACTGTTTTAATTAAATTTAGCATACCTCTACCTCGATATAACGTTGTCCTCGGGGGCCAAAAAATCTTACCACGTTATAGGTGAAACCGCATTATATCGAACTTGCTTTGATCCACTGGAGTGCGCAGCCCCCCTGCCCCCCGAGCACTGCTTTCACGCGTTATATCGGGTCGAGGGGTATTGCCAAACAAACACAATGTTAACATCAAAACATATATTTTAAAATAGATTTTTTTTTTAAAAAAAAATGTAAGTCTTATGTACTTAAATGCAGTTCAGATGTCTGTGATCAACTTACTTTTCTACCAAGAAGAACTTTGATAACATGTCTGTTTAACGTGATGGGACATAGTTCATTCTGCAGTAAGCATAACCCTAGAATTCTGAGAATAAAAAAAGAGTAGTATTAGAAAATCACAAAAGGAAATTGTTTAAAGTAGTGGGATTCAAAAGAGAGTTTCATGAATATTTCAAACAAAAAAAAAATTAACTCTGGAATTCTGGTTGAAGCTAGCTTCCAATTATAAAACCTCTTATTTAAAACTTCCCAATGCCTACATCCCCCAAAAGAAACCACTGTTTCTGAAATGGTGCATGCAGTACCTCGTCCCATGGGGAGTGTTTTTCTGGAAAGCTTGTTAAAAAATAAATAAATTTGCTATTTTTCCTGAAAGAACAGTCACAGGTAAAGAAGGATCACTTCCTCAAAAATACCTGCTGCAACAGAACTCCACTCCAAGAGACTAAAAATCTCCACAGATATTACTATGAAAGAAAATATCTAAAAAGTAGCAATGCGAGAATATAAAAATACTGTTAGTGGAAAGAAAACAATAAACCTATTTTATGCTGGAGTCAGCAAAAATAGAGATAAAATAAGAGGGTTCCCAAAAATTAAAAAAAACAAAACAGGACAACTTAGGCAAAAACTATTTCTGCAAAAAGGCTGGTAAAATGAATTTTGATGGCTGCCTTCTGGCTGAGCAATTACACTTTGTAAAGGTGTGAAGAGAACTCTACATACCTGCCCTATAAATCTGTTTGGAAAATTATGAGTCAGGTTGTGTAAGTAAATATCAAATGACTGAATGAGCTTTGAAGTTATAGGTTCAGCTAGTTGTTACAATAAAAAGCACAGGCAGACAAAACACTCCCACACGGTTCTTCTGAAATCAGGAGTATCTGCTGTACTGGAGTCAAAACAATCAAGAAGTGACTGGATTTTTAAGGGTATCATTCTTCTCCAGGCATAAGCCTACAGACTTCCACAAATTCGCTCTAAAAAGTGCCTCAGCAGAGCAATCCCGCATGTTTTTCTCATGATCACCTACTTCACAGCCAGGTGCACTGAGTCTATTAGTGCCAATGAGGTGCAAAAAAATGCATTTACTTATTCAACAGAGCAAACACTGGTCACAAGCCTTGTTCTGAAGCACATGATCCCACAAAGGAACAGTGTGGTACAATGACAGATGTCAGAAGCAACCTTCTGTCACATACATTTTCAGTGGAGATGAAGCAACATGGTAGGAAGACAACACCAGGCTTCACAATATATTCAGAACTGAAAAGTTACCTTTACTGTTGGAAATGGTGTAATGGAGAACTTCATCCTATCCTACAATAGGTTCTTATTCTGCCCTCGTCGACGTAGTATTGAGAATCTTCAAGCAGTGCGTTAGGCAACACGACTAAATTTTGTCATATGTGATTTAGTCTCCTCCTCTCATCCATGCCCCAGGGGAGAAGTTGTGCAGTGTAGTGTTTTGTTTAACATACACACTACTATGCATTTATGTCAGAGAAGACAAGGTGAAGGAATAACACCTTGCATTTGGAGTGGAACGTGGTGAGGTTTGTGATAGCCCTTAATTTGTGACACAGTTATTCCACAGACAGACTAGTCACTGAGAAAGCATTGTCTCCTGCACAGACAAGCTTTATTCCTGTGGTAGAAAGTTCCACTGTGCCACAGAAGTCAAGTTGTTGACCGAGGTCCTCATCCTGGAGCTTTAAGCAGTCTCTTTAAACGCTACTAAGCTCCTTGAAGATAAGGACTGAGACCTTGAACTTTACTCAATAGTCTCTGGAAAGCCAACATATAGAACAGAGGCCAGGTCTGATGGGCTCAAAGTAGCCAGCATTGCTGAGAATGCAGTGCAGGGTTCTGTACTAGCTGGGAGTTTCTCCAAGGACTGATGTCTTCACACCCAAGTACACTGCACTACTATCATACAGACAGAAGGTGATACAGCATATATAAGAACACTTGAGAACATGCCTTGAGAAGTCTAGGGAAGTGAAATGTCTTTGGAGCGAGTTCTACTTGATACACACCTTGTTTTCTTGGGAAGAGAAGGCCTTGTTTTTCAAGTCAGTGCCCAACAACATGATCAGGGTCCTGGAGTCCATCTATACCTGAAGCTAGCAGGTTGTTTGTGGAAACACAGCTTGAGAGCCTATTTTGTAAGAGCTTTACTGATGTGGGAAATATTGATAGTCATGATGTCCAGCAAGGATGGTCAACTGTTTATTTGAGGACTGTTTGCCTTTGAGACATTCTGGTCAGACCTTGCACTAGACTATGAAAACTGTGGCCGGAGTGGGGTGAGGAGGGGGCGAGGGGAGGGAGAGGATCAGGAATGATTTCAGGGAAACTCACTTTTGAACTTCAGGGCCCATGGCAACATCTGGACACAGATATTAAAGCCAAGACAGTTATTGTCTGTTCTGCTGGCTGTGCATGAGCTACTTAGACATAATGTGGATGGTACTGGAGCACTTTTAAGAACCTGCTTCTCTGACATACTTGCAAAATAAAAAGGGGGCAGGGAAAGCAAAAGCACAAAGATACAAGTTTTAGCTTACAAAATCAGTAAAATAGTTTCCTTTGACAGAAAGTTTCCCTATTCAGAGACCAGCGAGTCATGGGACCGGAAATGCCAATGATGCAATAAATCTGATGCTAACATTTTATCTTCTCTCTGTCTCTCACACATACATGTACACTGAGGGGTACTAGTGCAAATTTTAACAAAAAATTTAAGATTTCTCTCAAGACTTAATAGACTGAGTTGTTCAAGTTCCCCCACATGATTTCAAACCCAAGATGAGTGAACTCTATTACAGCTTTTATCTTTGGAGAAATATAAGCTATCAAAATATCTGAAATGCCAAGAGAACACAAGATTAGCAAATGTGCTTAATATAGTACCTGCCAATGTTTCTGAAACAATTCAACCTTGCCTCTGTGTTTTTGCCAGGCCTTGGCGTATAAAAACCTCGTTTCCCAGGTTGGTAGAATAGTGGTGCATTATCATCACCATCATCTGTATCATCCAATTCCATGTCCACCACACTGCGACTGGAGCCATGTCGCTTTCTATTTTCCTAGTACAAACGATTAAGAAGCTAATTTAGAATCTCAGTTAAAAATCAAACAAACATCTATCCTAATTTTTGTTACCCATTGAATACTGAAACCAGCTCACTATGGGACCAAAAGATTTTTGAGTCTCGCCATTTCAAAACACTGGTAATATTTGGCAATGGTGAATTTTTAAATAATTGAGCATTTACTTCATTATTTTGAAAAACAACAAATCAAAGAAGCAGATTCTTTCAGCAAAGAATCAGTAAAAAACACCCTTCATTTTATTAGGGCTGTTGATTAATTGCAGTTAACTCACGTGATTAACTCAGAAAAATGAATCATCATTAATCGCACTGTTAAATAATAGAATACCAATTGAAATGTATTAAATATTTCAGTGTTTTTCTACATTTTCAAAAATATTGATTTCTATTACAGCACAGAATACAAAGTGTACAGTGCTCATTTTGTATTATTTTTTATTACAAATATTTGCACTTTTAAAATGATAAAAGAAATAGTATTTTTCAATTCACCTCATACAAATACTGTGTATTCGAACAGCTGGACAAGCACAAGTCCATGGGGCTGGATGCGCTGCATCCGAGGGTGCTAAAGGAGTTAGCGGATGTGATTGCAGAGCCATTGGTCATTATCTTTGAAAACTCATGGCAATCAGGAGAGGTCCCAGATGACTGGAAAAAGGCTAATGTAGTCCCCATCTTTAAAAAAGGAAGGAGGAGGATCCGGGGAACTACAGGCCAGTCAGCCTCATCTCAGTCCCTGGAAAAATCATGGAGCATGTCCTCAAGGAATCAATTTTGATGCACTTAGAGAAGAGGAAAGTAATCAGGAACAGTCAGCATGGATTCACCAAGGGCAAGTCATGCCTTACTAACCTAATTGCCTTCTATGACAACTGGCTCTGTGGATAAGGGGAAAGCAGTGGACGTGTTATTCCTTGACTTTAGCAAAGCTTTTGATACCATCTCCCACAGTATTCTTGCCAGCAAGTTGAAGAATTATGGGCTGGATGAATGGACTATAACGTGGATAGAAAGCTCGCTAGATCGTTGGGCTCAACGGGCAGTGATCAATGGCTCCATGTCTAGTTGGCAGCTGGTATCAAGCGGAGTGCCTCAAGGATCAGTCCTGGGATCGGTTTTGTTCAATATCTTCATTAACGATCTGGAGGATGGTGTAGACTGCACCCTCCACAAGTTTGCAGACTAAACTGGGTGGAGTGGTAGATACGCTGGAGGGTAGGAATAGGATATAGAGGGACCTAGACAAATTAGGACTGGGCCAAAAGAAATCTGATGAGGTTCAACAGGGACAAGTGCAGAATCCTGTAATTAGGACGGAAGAATCCCATGCACTACTACAGAGTAGGGACCAAGTGGCTAGGCAGCAGTTCTGCAGAAAAGGACCTAGGGGTTACAGTGGATGAGAAGCTGGATATGAGTCAACAGTGTGCCCTTGTTGCCAAGAAGGCTAACGGCATTTTGGGCTGTACAAGTAGGGGCACTGCCAGCAGATCAAGGGACATGATCATTCCCCTCTATTCGACATTGGTGAGGCCTCATCTGGAGTACTGTGTCCAGCTTTGGGCCCCACGCTGCAAGAACGATGTGGAAAAATTGGAAAGAGTCCAGTGGAGGGCAACAAAAATTATTAGGGGGCTGGAGCACATGACTTATGAGGAGAGGCTGAGGGAACTGGATTGTTTAGTCTGCACAAGGGAAGACTGAGGGGGGATTTGACAGCTGCTTTCAACTACCTGAAAGGGGCTTCCAAAGAGGAAGGATCTAGACTGTTCTCACTGGTACCAGACGACAGAACAAGAAGTAATGGTCTCAAGTTGCAGTGGGGGGAAGTTTAGGTTGGATATTAGGAAAAACTTTTTCACTAGGAGGGTGGTGAAGCACTGGAATGGGTTATCTAGGGAGGTGGTGGAATGTCCTTCCTTAGAGGTTTTTAAGGTCAGGTTTGACAAAGTCCTGGCTGGAATGATTGAGTTGGGGATTGGTCCTGCTTTGAGCAGGGAGTTGGACTAGATGACCTTCTGAGGTCCCTTCCAACCCTGATATTCTATGATTTATGATAAAGAGATGCTCTACAGTACCTGTATTAGGTGAAGTGAAAAATACTATTTCTTTTGTTTTTTACAGTGCAAATATTTGCAATCAAAAATATAAAATGAGCACTATACACTTTGTATTTTGTGTTGTAACGGAAATCAATATTTGAAAATGTAGAAAACATCCAAAAATGTTTAAATAAATGGTATTCTATTAATCTTTTTGCACAATTAATCGCAATTGATTTTAATTAATTAATTAATTTTTTAAATCGCTTGACAGCCCTACATTTTATGTGATAAGAGGAGATAACTAACTGAGGCAAAATGGCAGGTCATTTACAGGTTGTTACATTATTTATTTTTAAGAACATACATCTTTTTATGGCAAGTCAATATAACTGATCTTAAATTTCCTTTAGTTCACACATGAACCCGATGCAAAACAGATCCCTTACCTGTACCTTATCTGAGGAGTCTAGCAACCCAAGATCCAGGATACTGTCAGCTCCATTTTCCCTGGGGAGAAGAGGCAAGCCAAAATTTAATTTACCATCATCAATTAATAGACACATTCTGAGCTGGAATTAGAAGAAGAGTTATATTTTTTTAATGAAAAGTCAAAATAATAAAACTAGATACAATTCTGAAAACAGAATTTAGTAAAGAAACGTTTGAAAGGAACAAGACTGCCAATTCTTTATTATGCATGTATACAGCTGAGTTTCCTCAACTAATCTCTACAGCTGGACAGGAGAAACATTGTAAGCCATTGTAACCAGGTTGTGAAAACAAACCGTGCGAAGTGAAGTTTCTTGCCAATTTGGTTTTAAAGCAAAACACAAACAAGAATACCATATTATTATTTATATTACAGTGGAACCTAGATGCATAACCAAGATAATGGTCCCACTGTGCTAGGTACTGTGCATACACAATGTAAGAAGTAGCCCTTGCCTCAAAGAGTTTATCATCTAAAAAGACAAGGTAGACATTGTGGGGAAAAGGAAGTACTTTCTTATTTTCCAAATGGGAAACTGAGGGTACTAATATTAGGTAACCTGCTCAAGGCAAACAGGACATCTGTGACAGAGCAGGGAACTGAACCTAGTTCTGCTGGGTCCTAGATCACTGTCTTAAACCACAAGAGCAGCCTTCCTTTTTTATCTGAATCTTTATTTATTCTTTACCTTCCATGTGCAATAATGAGTTCCATAGCCTCATCAACTCTTGCTCTAAGGGAATCTTCGCTTGCTAGTAATAGAAGCAGCTGAGCAGGGGACAACTCCAGTAGCATACCTGTGATTTTGCTTGCAAATGCCTGGAAATAAGAGTTCAAGATCTTACTGTCCCATCATTCCTTCAGTGCTCTCACTTTCAAATATAGCTTTATGAAAATCTTAATACACCCAACATTTTTAAAACAAATTTGTGAGTCAAATGACAAGTTGTAGAAATACAAAACTAGAGAAAGTCACAAAAGAGATACAGAAAAATACCCTTATAGAATTCAACTATTTTAATAAGTCATGAATTTCACAAGCAAAAGATAAAGAAAAGAAATCTTGAGTGAAAGATACCCATAGTAACAAAAACAATAGACTTAAATGTACTGCACAGATTGGTCTTACTGGTTGCATTGCTTGTACACGAGGGTAAAGCCTTTCTCCAAGGGCCTGTCGATGTGCTGGAAGAGGATCAGGATCATCACTAGGATTCCCTTCTGAGGCTGGTCTAAAGGGCCTTGTGTCAATGGAAAGCTGTCTTCTAAAGTCCCTTTAAAAATGACAGTTTACATCCCTCTTGGTTTATATTTTGTGAAACTTGATAAGAGTATGTTAGTTGCAAAGGAAACTTACGAAGTTCTAGGATCATAATATTTATGTACAGACAAAATAGTACAGACCAGTTTGTACAATTGTAATATTCCATGTAATTAGTTGGATATAAAGGTTTGCGAAGGGAACAGAGTTGAACTCTGTCGCTCTTTTGGGGAAACAAGATGGACAACCCACCAAGTAACAATGGTGTTATTTGTAATGCATTTCTTGTCTTGGCAACTGCAATGACAGGAGTGATTTGTGAGATGAGGTTGAACAGCAGTCTTGTGATGCTGAAATGGGCTTATTCATTAGCGCATGTATTTATATAACAAATCTCAAAAAATAATATGGAAGTTAGTCAAAATAAGTGCTCGACTGTCTTGAAAGAGAGAAGCGTAGTATCCTCTCAGTTTGAAGAAAGTAAAGTCCAAATTTTAGAATAGACATTCATCTATTTCAGTGGTTCTCAAACTTATTTGATCAGCTCCCCTAAATACATATACCACCACCAGGCTCTGAAGGCAAAGCAGAGAGCAGCAGTTGCTGGCTGGGCGTCCAGTTCTGAAAGCAGTGTCATGCCAGCAGCAGCACAGAAGGATGGCAATGTGAAAACGGATATTTGTCAATATCATTTTTCACAGCAGGCTTAGCGCCCCATTGCCACCCTTACTTCTGTGCTGCTGCTCCCACCCCAAAGTGAGGGATGCGGGGGGAGACAGAGAGCCTGAGCTTGGGCTGCCTACCCATGAGGGATGGGGGGTTGCAGGGGGGAAGCCCAGGTGGCAGGGCTTGGGCTGTCAGCCCTGGGACAGCAGGACTCCAGCTGTCCCCTTTATCCCAGCCTTCTGGGTGTGCACAGCCCTTCTGCATGAGGCCCAGCTGCCTGGGGCTGAAAGCCAGAGCTCTTTTCAAAAAACAAAACCACACAGCTCACACCTCTCTTGGGAGGTCTGCCCCACAGTTGGAGAATCGCTGACTTATTTCATAAAATACTTGTGACCAGGACATAATTACAGATAAATCACGTACCTATCCCTGTCTCTTCGAGAACCAGCTCGTAAGCCACTACTCCTCCTCATTTCCCTTTCTCGCTCCCTCTCCCGATCTCTCTCCCCTCTATTTCGCAATCTCTGCATCAGACCTGAAAAGGAAAAAAATGTTTTAAACTTCTCATACTTATACAATGCAGTGTACTCCAACCTCTTTATTCCATAGCTTGTGCAGGAAAAGAGCACAATTTTAGTGGACTGGATGGCTTAGCAGATCGCAATGGGATTCAAACTTCAATCTAGTTAATAGTTTATTTTACAGCTTTTGAAGTCTTATGCCAGGTATATGGTTTCAAATACTAAGGATGCGTTTTCTGTATCACAGACTAGGTTATTAACCTGTTTCAAATGGTGGTTTCCTGTTAAAGGGTTAAATCACTATTATATGTACTTCAAGGCCTGGTCTACACTACAGCATTAGGTCGATGTAAGCTGCCTTAAGTCGACCTAATTATGTCCGTGAACACACTACAGCGTTGCTCCCACCAATGTAAGTGCCCTGCTACACCAACATAGCCACCTCCATGAGGGCTTATGTTGGTGTAGTTAAGGCGACGCAGTGTCCCTGTAGACTCTGCGTTGTTACATCTACTGGCAGTCATTCTTGTAAATTTACAAGAAAGCTGACTCCACAGTTGGGCTGCTGCCTGGTCTCTGATCCCAGCTGGGCTGCCGCCCAGGCTCCCCGTTCCTTGCGGCGGATGGGGCAGCTAGGTTTCCCACAGGAAGCTCTGGCTCTCAGTCCCCCACACTGCCATTCTTAGGTCAGGGGAAGCACTCCTGGTGAGGACGCACATTGACAGAAGAACGTCAGCATGGACATGAACGACCCTCAATAATTACTACAGTGCCTGAAAGTCGACTTAACATAGGTTGATTTAAGTTTAAAGTGTAGCTATGCCCTGAGAGATTTTAAAATACAGGGGTTAGGCAGAAACAGCATTTATGGAGATTGGATTTGTGTACAGAGTCAGAGGAGGTGATATTTCATTCAGAGCAGCTGGATGTTTCTGTAAAGCGATCAATTGAATTTTTGACATGGACTTTACAAAGTCATTAGGAATCAGTTAACACACAACTAAGATAAACAGAGAAAGTTTGTAAGTTCAGATCAAACGTAGAACTCTACACAAACTCCAACTAAAATTATCTGAGCGGAGGTTCTAAGAGGGATTGTGGGGAAACAGAGCCATTCTTATCATAGAATCGTAGGACTGGAAGGGACCTCAAGAGGTCATCTAGTTTAGTCCCCTGCACTCATGTTGGTACTAAGTATTCTAGTTCTATTATCCTGACCCCCAAATAGTGTGTAGGTAAGGAACAGCTGTACAGTGACTCCAATGACACTACTATTACGTCTGCAGACTTTGGTAGTAGACGATTAGTCTGAATCTCACAGTGATGTTCTCCAATCCTCTGCGCTGCTCCAGTCACACCAAACTATCCAAATAGAGTTGCTATGCAAGCTGCTCCCACCACAGCAAACACACAGTGGCTCCATTACATTTAGGATCTTTTACCTCAGCTATGTCGGTAAGCATGCAGCTCCTAGAGTTATTTTAGTCTTCCTGAAGACTCAGCATTGCACCAGCACAAGTTCAGCATCTCTAGGAAATTGAAAGAACTAGATATTCCCCTTCCCGCCATGAAAAATTTAGTTTCTGCAGAAACTGAACTTAAATTTCTACAAGAGAAGTGCTGGTACAGCACACCACTTCATCCCTGAGATATGAGTGAAGTGGGACTGGATGGAATGGTCATGGGCTATAAAGCCTTCCACATTTCAGTTGTCTGTTCATAACCATATTGGCAATGTGCAAATATAGTAGATACTCATGGCTAATTTATATTCTAAGAGAAGTAAGTTGACGGTCTTCATCTGGTTCTAAGTGGACAAATAAATACTAAATCAGTATCCCTTTTTGGCAATTTTGGCCAAGAGGCAAAGAATTGAATGGATGTACCCTTTCAGGCTGGAGAAAGTTCCTTCAGGTCAAGGCTGATGCACATTTTCAGGGAATCAAGGGGAGAAGTTATAGCCACTAGTTATTTCTGGTTTTTCTAATGTATATTGAACTTTTAGTAAACAGAGTTAATATTCCAAAGTGAAAAGCGTGTCCACAGTTATGATTAATGGTAGCCATGGAATACCTTCTCTATGGTACTTACTTGTATGGGTACCCTTGTTGGCATTCTGGATGCAGTCTAGGTTTGGCAGTTTCTCATTTGATAGAAAAGCCTGTGCGATGGCAGTATAAAAACTTCGTGCTACACCACTGCCTTCTCCTGGCTCATCCTTAAATGTAACTTTTACTCTGTGCACAGCCATTGGAGTTGTAGCACATCTGCGACCAAAATGATTGTTGAGCTGCCTCATCGTCTGCTGAATTAGAAGATCTCTATCTCGATCAACCTAGCAAATACATAGGCTAAATTAAGGTTTACCCTTCTGTAATTATTGCCACAGCAAAAGAACAAATATTAATTTCAGCTTTAAATGTTATTTCAAGAGGATTTTTAGTATTTCAGAATAAAAGTTCCCATGAAATACTGTGATTGGAAGGAGTTACCAGAAGAAGGAATCCACAACACTACACAGTAATTGCAGCTCAGCACTATTCAGTGCACCGGAAATCCCTGCCTTGAAAAGTGTTCCAAAATGTTTGCTTACAGAGTTTGAAAAATAACTTTATATCAAATTACTAAAACACAGATTGCTGTAGTGTGTGTTAAAATCTTTAACAGAATATAAAATTATAATATGATGTTTTCATTGCATTCAACTTTTAATTAAGTTATAAATCAGGAAAATAAAACTTATTTTTCACCTCTAATGTTAAATCCCTGGATTGCTGGTTTCTAAGTTTTTCCATTTCTCTGCGGAATTTTGATTCTTTTACTTCAAAGCCACCTAATTCAGTCAAGATCTTTAAAAAAAGAAAATAAGTTAGTTATAGAATTTAAACAAACAAAATGCGGTCTACGATCTTCCACACAGAAAATACATACCGATCCAGGCTCTGCTCCAACATCTTCCATGAACACTCTGCCAAACAGTTCTAAAGAAAGGCGCCAGCGTCCTAACAACATATCATGAGAAATAACCATTCCCATGAAACTACACTGGGGCCTGGTAGAACAGGGAGAAAAAACAAACCTGTAATACTTAAAAAATGCAAACACTAAGTTAACCTCTGATATTACTCAGTTGTATATTTTTACTTTTGTTTAATCACTGCATTCAGAATAATTGCCTGATTTTCTAGCACCTAGAAACAGGAGCTTCAGGTCAGCTCATGTTCTAGTTTGAACTGAAAGTTTAAATGTAGAGACTCAGATACTAGATATTGTTTTCACCTCTCTTTAAACATGAAATCATTTGTTGTTAAGATCTGGACAAAATTTAAACTTTAACTGGCATTGTAAATTATTAATGACAGCCGTCACCTATAATAAAAGTTTTAAGTGATAAAACTGAAAGCTACAATAAGGGATATGATTTTGCCGTAAGAGCTCCTGAAAAATACAACTCAGAAATCAGCTCACATGCAACTTATGGCATTTCTCCTAGTTAATGGAGATGGAGTAGATGGAGCTTTCACAAATTACTATTCATTGCACAAAGCTGGCAAGAAATACTTCAAAGCCTGCCCAATTAAATACATCTATGCCTACCAAGTTGGTGATTATCATTTATTTATTTTTTAAAATAATGGAGGGGTAAGCAGCTGTCCACTTTATGTCTAATTTTCAAATCCTTCCTAACTTCTCCAAAGAGACACCACTCTTCCTGAAATTCTGCATATCATCTCAGGATACGCTTTTTCAGGAAATTGTGTAAAAGTCAGAGTTTTAAAGTTGTTACAAAACTAGCTTTGTTTACTTCAACATTATTCTAATACTTTTCCCCATTCATCATCTCTTCAGATGAGCTGGCCTAGAAACTCCAGATTTATTTTGCTAATCTAACTGAGAATTGCCTTTTAGGATTTTATTTTTTTTTTTGGAGGGCGTGTATGTGAAATGAGTGAGGAGTGTTAGAAACTGAATTTAAGTGCAAAAAGAGCATCAATTTTAAAAAGCATTTATAGATATATAAAAAAATGACCTTATGACTCCAGTTGCTGAGCTGAGCCAGAAACAAGAGTGTGGGAGTGGAGAGGGGGCATATGGAGGAGTGACACGGAAACACAATTTCAGATTTAGAAATGGAGGTTTTGGGAGAGGGGGTCAACAGAAGGGGTCATATGTAGAGGAAAGAAAAAGTGGTGCATCATGGGAAAATTAAAGGGATAACAGAACCACAGAGAAGAACATCACAGAAGATGGCACAGAAGTGGGTGCAGGACAATAGGAATGTTACTGGATGCACGTTCAGGGAATGTGTCTTACTTGCCAACCCAAAACAACTGTATGGTACCCAAAACAACTACACAATTCATTAACAAAAACATAACTATTTCCTAAACTAGGCTAAGGAATGCATCAGCAATGTCTTATCACTTAGAAAATATATTCTGTCTTCCAAGTAATTCTTCTACTTCAAAAACCCCTCAAAAATAGGAAAGTTCTGAGGTGAACCACTTTTCTCATGCCATATAGTCCTTTATTTTCTATCTCACCATGCAAGTAACTTCTCCCTATCCAGTCTCAACAATGTCCCCTTTGCATATATACATACATACATAAAGTTAAAATTACTAGGGGATTGGAAGATTGCTTTTCTTTATGAAGAAATCAGTTTCCAAGGCACTTTAAAATATGGTATTTTACTACTATTATTCATTACAAACAGTAAACATACTAATTAGCCATATCTACATATATTTAAACAACAGACTATATTTCATAATTTCAAGGAGAATGTTTACCTGTGCATTGATAAAAATATTACTCAAACATAAAATGTATGGCACTCTGATCTATGCTAATTAATCCTGTGAATTATGTAGTTATGAAATATTGAGCTCTAAGTTTCATATTATTTCTTATATATGTACACACACATTATTTCAGAACACAGCAAAGGGACACAATTTAGGTTCAATGAGGAGTTGTAATTTGCATGGTGAGATAGGAAGAAAAGGAGTACAGACACTCCCTAGGTTACACAAGACCCAACGTACAAATATCCGCACTTACGGAAAAAGTTCCATAAGCCAGAAATAGCATTTTTGAGTTGCAGAAATTTTTGCGTAATGCACGGGTATACGTTTCTGACTTACGCAAAATTTGAGTTAAGCAAAGCTTTCTGGAACGGAATCATTGTGTAAGTCAGGGATTGTTTGTATGAGCAAAGCTGCTGCATCCCTTAGCTGTTCATTTTCAAACATATTTATTAAATTTAACTTAAATTAAAAATGTTTTATTTAAATTTATTTGAATTAAAAAACCAAACAAAAACAACACGTAAGTAGAGGAATTATTCTATAGAAAGTATAACATTTTTAGGTGTTAAGCAGACTTCACTGCTATACATTTCAATATTAACAATTTCGTAATGACATGGTTTTTGTGGATTTTTTTAGTGCTATAAAAGATGCTGGATCATTACTTTAGAGACCAAAATCTCATCTAGAAGAGGTAGCAAAACAAACTGAGTACCAGCTTGTCCACCCTTCCTACGTACCTCAATCTTCTCTTCTGGAGGGCACTAATAATGAAGGCAGTTGAATCTCTAAGCCCATCAAATGATCTTTGGTACCCAAATGAGACTCTCACTACAGAGAGTAATAGTGCCAATTCCTGCGTGGAACTTGGCTACCTAAAAAGTCAATTAATCCTCCTCTGGACACAAACTATGTAAGAAGTAAAAGGCTTCCACTCCAGTTCATCTTCCTATCCACCTCTGCTCAACTGTACTACTTTGCATCCAACCAACTTTGAAACTGTTTCAGAAGAGTCTTGAGTATTTTTCAGTCTCTAAGTACTTCCAATAGTTTCTTACTAAAGGTTTGAAATGCTGTAAGATTATATGCTAATTTAGCACTATTTTATAGAACAATTCTATTGTACTCCTTGAGTACCTGAATGATGTAAGAGGTGGCCCTTCACTCTCTGTCAGTCCTATCTCTGCCAGCAAGCTGCTTTTCAGCTGTGCTGCAAGATCATGAGCTGAAGGCCCTGGTTTTGAAGTCTCAGATTCTTCTGTCGGCACATTTTGTTCCTCTCCTTCCTTCTTCTGCCGATTTTGCATGCTCATAACATTTTTTAAATTGGCTGCATAAGACATTTTGGTTGGAAGAACCTAAACAAGGAGATGTCATTTAATTACATTTTAAAAACAGACCATGAACTTTTTCAAATTAGACATCCTGAAGGAAATAATAAAACTGAACACTGTCCTTCATGAGCAGATGAATACGCTTCTACCACAATTTTAGTGTGTAAAATTTTAGAAGACCCTTTGTGTAATTTTCCTGTTGATTTTTTTTATTTATACAGAACTTCACTTAATATATGATAGACTTAGCTTGTCCACAGACCACACATTGCAGAATTTCGAGCACAAAGGCACTTCAAGATGGCAACAGTTCAGGCTCTGGGTGATCGTAATAGGACATTCCAGAGGTGGGAATTTTTTATTCCCTTTTCCTCTCAAATAGTCTTGATTTATTAGCATTTCAATTAAATCCCCCAAAATTACGGTAGCCTTGAAAAAATAATCAGAGCATGCACTTGATTATTAAAGGTATCTATTTAAAATAAGTTGTTTTTTCAAACAGATAAAAATATATTATGAACACACTTTTGTAAGTTTAAAATTTTACCAGGCTATTTTAGATCCACCACTATTTTAAAAGTTATCGTCAGCCTTTTCCCGTGGTGAAGCATTCACAACAACTGTCTTATTTGTTTTAAAGGGATTACATTGTATTAGCAGCTTTCATAAGCCACATACTTTGAAATAAAACAAAATTCCTGTAACCGTACCTCAAGGCAGTTTCTATCCACTGTAACTTCCATTAAGCATTTCCCACTGTTGGCAGAGGATGAATATAAACCCTGACTTGGACGGCCAAATAGATCTTCTTTTCTAGCATTTGGCTGAAAATTAATAGAAGCACGCTAAGTAAACAACATACTTTAGTTAGAAATGAAAAACAAACTACAAATAAGTGTCCTCAAGCATACAGTCTCTGGTGTCACCTGTAGAAGATGTGGCTGGTCTGCCAGGGGGATGGCTTCCGCCAGAGGAACTTCAAATGGATTGGGTGGAATACAACCAAGGAACGTCATGGAGTCTGACCGTCGGAAGAATGGATGGTTTTGGCCAGTTTCCGCTGGGAGGGAGTCATCATCCTTGTCATTAAGTGTAGCACCTAAATATCAGAAAAGTTTTTACTCTTAAAAAGCCTTAGGAAAGGTTATACAAAATTTACCTTAAGAGTACATTAAGGATGAGAAGTGAAGGATTTAAAAGCCAAGAAATGCCAAAGATGAAATTAAATATACTAGAGGATCACACATTTTATAGCTTATGTAAGATGAACTGGTAGTTGGTAGGAGGGACAAGAACACAGTCTCTATCCCTAAACCTGTAGTAATTTTACAAGATACTGCCAGTAAACCTAAATTTTATTAAGGCCTTTGAGCTGTTCCTCTTCATTGTTCCCCTTGACAGTGCCATTTGGTGCTGCAGGCAGAAGTCTGAACAGTAGCACTGTTACATCAGGAGGTAACTCAACCAGTCACTCCTTTCATTCCCTTCAGTTACCCTAAACCTAACCCTGCTGGGCTGCTCTGGTCACCTCTCCCTTTGACTGTGCCCATTCAGTGCTGCCACTGTTTAGATGAATTAGAACAGTTTTGACTGGGCAAAGATAAATGATCTTACCTGAGCCAGGAACAGTGTGGAGAAGCAAGTCTCACACAGTTTGGGATCACCATGAAGAAGCCTAGCATATCAGACTTCCTGATCTTTTAATAATTGAATACAACAGGCAGAGAAAAGTGAAGCAACTTCCCTTACGGTCACAAGTCAGTTGCAGGGCTGGAAATACATTCCAGATCTCCTATCTCCCCAGTCTCAACTCATGTCAGTTGAACCATGCAATACCTAACTGGCATTTAAATGGCACCACACTGTATCTGAGCACTGGTATTTTAAATTGGGTGCAGAACAACAAGCCTGCACCTTCTCTCCCCACACTCATTCACTTGGGAAAATAATCCAAAACAAATCACTCAGTTTATGGATTCTGTGTTCTTGCACAATGATACTTTCCTAGTTGTGCTAGCAACAATTTGTACCAACTTGGAATCATGAGTCCTGATCAAGTTCCAACTTTTGTTACCACTGTAAAAATAATATAGAAATAACTCAGCTGCAATCATCTCTCTCTACTGTGAGGGGGGCATCAAATAGGAAGACACACACACCTAGAAGATGGACATGAAATTTTGTAAAGTGATACCTGTAAGTGGGTTATTATTAAAAACAAAGAGCTTTACTCCAATATTTGTTTGTTCCGTCCCACCATTTTACATGGTATATTGGAGTAGCAAAATTCCCACCCAGAAAAAAAAAAAGTGTAGTTAAAGCTTTATTAAGTAGAGCCCTGTGCAGATACAAATTTTGTATCTGCAGCCAATCCGCAAAAATGGTCTGCAGATATCTACATACGCAGATATCCGTGGATATAAAGCGGATAGCCACAGATTTGCGGGGCTCTACTATTAAGCCAAAGGGGAAAAAGCATAAAGGATGTCCCATCTTGATATATGGCAGAAATTCTCTCTCATACTAACTTTGATTTGTGTCATCATCATTTTCATGTTCTGAATCTTCGTTGTCAAGACCCAGTTCCAAGAGCTCCCGAGTCCTGTCAGAGAATAATCAGTCAGTCATCTTGAAGAAATCATTTTGAAAATATAACACTAATATCATGCAATAAAAATGATAGAGTAATTAAAGGGTGGTTAGCCTACCATATGTGTAGTTCTCTGAAGATGGTGCCCTCCTAACGTCAGCCTAACTGGCCTCCATTGTGTTATACTGGGAGTTGACTCACAAAGTTTGAAGGCATTTCTTGACTACTCTTCGACACACTCCCACCCCACCCTCCACTGATGCACTCCTTCTGATTACTACCCAAACTGAGCAGCAGTTTCAAAAATTCAATTGGATGCGGGGGACGGAGAGGAGATAAATATAAGGGGTTCAATTGCTTTGTATAAAGAGAAAAGGAATTATCATTTGCGTTAGGTTACAGAAGGGTTGTACAGTGGATACCACTGTCAAAATTATGACAGATCAGATACCTACAGGAGAAAGCTAAGATCTATAAATCCTCTCTGAGACATTTTAGTACTAAAAAATTGCATCTACAGCACACAGTTAAAAATGTACTCAAAATGTACTCTTTTGGCATGTAACTTCAAAAGTATGTCAAATCAGTGACAAATAGTTAACCCGGGGTAGGCAACCTATGGCACGTGTGCCAAAGGCGGCACATGAGCTGATTTTCAGTGGCACTCACACTGCTCAAGTCCTGGCCACCGGTCTGGAGGCTCTGCATTTTAAATGAAGTTTTCTAAACATTTTAAAAACCTTATTTAACTTTACATACAACAATAGTTAAGTTATATATTACAGACTTCTAGAAAGAGACCTTCTAAAAACATTAAAATGTATCACTGGCACATGAAACCTTAAATTAGAGTGAATAAACGAAGACTTGGCATTCCACTTCTGAAAGGTTGCCGACCCCTAAGTTAACTTATTCTTGTTAATTAATAGTAATCCTACCATTAACTTTCCAAATAAATTTCTTTCTGCAGTATGCCAAAGAAGTGGAGCTAAAATGGGAGAAGTGTGAAATGTTATAGCTTCTACCCTGTTTTAAATCTGAGGGAGAATTCAGAGGTCAAATGTACTGGATGAGAGACTTGGAAGAAGTGAACACTGACGTAATCTACCCACAGGACAGGGCAGGAGCACAGCAGTACTGCAGAACCTCAGAAATGGAGGTTGTTCATAATTCTGAAACGTTCATAACTCTGAATAAAACATTATGGTTGTTCTTTCAAAAAAATTACACCTGAATATTGACTTTCTGCATGTTTGAAACTTTACTATGCAGAAGAAAAATGCTGCTTTCCCTTTACGATTTTTTTTTTTTTAGTAGTCTCTGCTGATGCCTGCTTGTGTACTTCTGGTTCTAAATGAAGTGTGAGATTGACTGATCAGTTTGTAATTCTAGTGTTCGTAACTCTGAGGTTCTACTGTAGCATGTTTCCCAAGATGTCTTGCTGATATACCTCATCCTCAATTAAGAGAAACTATCTCTAGGCCTGACAAGATACTTCAGTCTCCGCACTCATTCTATCCTTTCCCTCTAAGCAGAGGCTGCCGAAGTTTGAATTAGTGCCCATTTTGATGGAGGTTTACATGGTATGAACTGTCCTTTGTAAACTCGATAGAGATCATTAAAAACTCATTTCACACAGGCTACTGATCTGCCATCTGATGGTATTAACTGACCAGGGCTGGATTTGAATCAGTAACCTAGAAGTGAAAGGGTCTATATATCATTAGCAAATTTGACGAGCAATCACATAGTTCCGCTATACTAATGTAGCATTTACTTTCACATGATGGAAAAATCTCATGTTCTAGGTTTTTACAGTGTATTGGTAAACAGACACCTATGAAGAATGGTGTGAATACTTCAAAACTAAAATGTATCGCATCAATGCAGACCTAAGCTCCATATTTTAAGGGAATGTTCCAATTCATAGGCAAGAGGTCATATGACAGAGTTGCAGACCCGGATTTATGGCAACAAGATAAAAAGAACAGGAGTATTTGTGGCACCTTAGAGACTAACAAATTTATTGAGCATAAGCTTTCACAGGCTGCAGCCCACTTCATCGGATGCATAGAATGGAACATATAGTAAGGAGATATCTACACATACAGAAAACATGAAAAGGTGAGAGCTGCCCTACCAATTCTAAGAGGCTAATGAAGAGAAAAAACTTTTGTAGTGATGATCAAGATAGCCCATTTCAGACAGTTTGACAAGAAGGTGTGAGGATACTTGTAATGAGGAAATAGATTGACTGTGTGCAATAGCTCAGCCATTCCCAGTCTCTATTCAAGCCTAAATTGATGGTATCTAGTTTGCATATTAATTCAAGTTCAGCAGTTTCTCGGAGTCTGTTTTTGAAGACTTTCTGTTGCAAAATTGCCCCCAATTAAGTCTGTTACTGAGTGACCAAAGAGGCTGAAGTGTTCTCCTACTGGTTTTTGAATGTTATGATTCCTGATGTCAGATTTGTGTCCAATTTATTCTTTTGCGTAGAGACTGTCCGGTTTGGCCAATGTACATGGGAGAGGGGCACTGCCAGCACATGGCATATATCACATTGGTAGATGTGCAGGTGAACGAGCTCCTGATGGCATGGCTGATGTGATTAGGTCCTAGGCTGATGTCACTTGAATAGATATGTGGACAGAGTTGACATTGGGGTTTTGTTGCAAGCATATATTCCTGGGTTAGTGTTTTTGTTCTGTGATTACAGGTGAGTATTTGTTCACTGCAGAGTGTGTGTGTGTGTGTGTGTGTACACAATATGTTCCATTCTATGCATCCGATCAAATGGGTTTTAGCCCACGAAAGCTTCTGCTCAAATATATTTGTTAGTTTTTACGGTGCCATAAGTACTCCTGTTCTTTTTGCGGATACAGCCTAACATGGCTGTTACTCTGAAACAAGTCAAACTTAGGGTATGTCTACATCTACAATTTTGCAGCGCTGGTTGTTACAGCTGTATTAGTACAGCTGTATAGGGCCAGCGCTGCAGAGTGGCCACACTTACAGCAACCAGCGCTGCAAGTGGTGTTAGATGTGGCCACACTGCAGCGCTGTTGGGCGGCTTCAAGGGGGGTTCGGGGAACGCGAGAGCAAACCGCAGGGAAGGAGACCTGCTTGCTCGGGGGTTCGGGGAACGCGAGAGCAAACCGCAGGGAAGGAGACCTGCTTGCATGGGGGTTCGGGGAACGCGAGAGCAAACCGGGGAAGGAGACCTGCTTGATTACCAGAGAGGCTTCCTCAGGTATGCTGGGATACCTGCTTATTCCACGGAGGTCAAGAAAAGCGCTGGTAAGTGTCTACACTTGATTACCAGCGCTGGATCACCAGCGCTGGATCCTCTACACCTGAGACAAAACGGGAGTACGGCCAGCGCTGCAAACAGGGAGTTGCAGCGCTGGTGATGCCCTGCAGATGTGTACACCTCCTAAGTTGCAGCGCTGTAACCCCCTCACCAGCGCTACAACTTTGTGATGTAGACAAGCCCTTAGGCATTCATCAACGGCTGCCAAAGGCTTGAATCATAGTTCCCAAGTCAGAAATCAGCTTGGGTAAAATCCTAAAAATAAGTAAGTGTTGTGCTGATCTATCATGACAATTTAGCAACAAACAACAATAATGGCTATTTTGAGGTTGCAATTGGAGTATCTCTTGAACAAATACAAATTCAATAAAAACAAGAGCAGCCAAAACAACTTTAAAATATTCATGTCACAAGAACATCCCAACAACAATTAATGAACTTTGCAAGTAAACAGAAAAAGCTAAAAATGATAAAGTGCAATAATGAAAACTAAGAGCAAAATGGTATACAAGGACAGAGATTTATGTTGAGTCTCCGTATACCTGGCAACCATAAGGAAGCATCAGAGACACAAAACTCAAAGGGGAAAGGAAATTAATGGGTGAAGGCTGTCATTTATACTCCTTCTAGGATGATGAATTGTTCCTTCAAATGGGAGATTTCTAAAAAAAAGCTATTAGGTTTGAAAGCCAACACTTTATTCCACACTGGAGGCCACATGACCCAAGTAGTGAGAGGTCAATAGAGAACACACCCCTTTGGAAAGTATTTAACTATTATCAAATGCCAACATTTCTAACAACTTTTCTGTCAAGCAGAGTGACTGAACAACCATTAAGGAAAGCCACATAGGCACCTGGAAGGCAGAGATCTCTAATGTAATGATATTTCCTACTACTAACAGTTAGCCATATGCTTATATTGGTTGTTTTTGTCTCCAGTTCCTGCAAACATTTTTGTATTGATACCTTGTACTAACTAAGTGGTGCTTCTCTGATGTACCTTATGTCTGAAGAGCTACAGGTGCTTACACCAAATGGAATTAACTGCTATGCAAATTGTGTCAATGTCACATGGATCTATCTAATGCCACAAACCATTCTTCAGGTAGACTATTCAGTATCTCTTAGCACAATTAGAGCTAGCAGGACATTAAAGCAGCTTGGCAAGAGTTCTACTTGACCAGGGTATTATTTTTGAAAGTAAAATATTTTTTCATCACCACCATCATGAGAAAGATGTGGAGTAGATTGCATGTGTGGGCTGGTAAATTTTCAAGCCAACTTTATAAAAGGGTGATTTAAGGATGCTTCAAGGTTTTATACATTTGCTTCAGTGACCATAAATGCATTTTACCACAGATAGCATGCCCAGCTTAGGACACGGTGCAGAGGCATGCACAATGATTGCCAAGTATTGCTACCACAAAAGAACAAATCTTTTGAATTTTCAAGCTCACAGCACACTAGATTTCTGCCACGCTAGTAAGGATTTGTTTTTGCTAGAGTTGGCTTAATTACCTTTTCCGTTCCAGCTGAGGAGTGTCCAATGTTGTCTGTTGGTTCATTGCTTTAATCCAATAAATAAGGGCCTGAAAAACATATGCTACGTGCTTCAGTGAGCAGACATCCAGAACAGGAAGAACATCTGAGTGCTCATCATTGTGAGAACGCATCAGAGAGAGGGCATAATTTAGAAAGTCTCCACGTGCCGACATCATTCCTTGACGGGCACTGAGCAAAGTAGCACGCCTGTTAGGGAAAAAATTTATATATAAATGGTGCTTAGATAGTACAGTGGTAAGGTGCCTTAGAAATTCTCATGTAAGTTATGTAAAGTATATGAATGTATATCCTCTAATACCTGTAATTCAAAGATACTAAAATACTACCAGTATTGGGAAATGAAGTACAATAATTAAAACACAAAACCTTAAGTTTAATATGTATAAATAGCCAAATGATTAAATTTGTGACTCTTGTATTTAAGAAAGGTTATGAATTTTAGGGTTATGACAAAAATCAGTCCTGTCAGCAGCAAGGAAAGCATCTCATTTAACAAAATATATATTCATATTGAAGACAGTAGCAATAATTAAGGAAGCTTCCTGTTACATTACAAAAACAGTTACGCATCTATGCCTGAAGTCCAGGTTCCCAAAATGTCACAGCGAGTAAAGAGGTTAAAGTACAAAATGAACAAATTCATACAATTGAAACGTGAAACGAAATTTCACACCTTCTACCCTCAAGTGTTCTTAGACTAGCCTCCTCACGTGCTGTCATCCTCTCCCTTCTCGTTGAGTTCTGGGAAGCATGCAGGGGGTGGTTTGGATGTCCAGGGTCACCTGCAGATGCTAGTGCAGAACCATAACGCAGTTGAGCTTCAGTTGAGTCCATGATGCTAACCATCCAATTCCAAGTGGGAATAAGCTTTTCCTCTACATAGTTCTGAACAAAGATGAGACAATGAGTTAGCAGCATCACAAGAAAAAACAGAAAGGAAGGCAATTAAAGTATGAAGTATTGACACGACATTTTTAATTCACTCAGATTTACTGTAAATACTTAAATCTCTATACAAAGATTCCCACTCCTGGAGAAGGTTAAGAAAGTCGCCAGAAAGATCCATTCTGCTGTTAGCTTCTTCCCATGAACATCACTACTCTAAAGAAGCCTGGAGCTCCCACTGTGCAACACCTGTTTACTCACCCCACCTTGGAATCTCTCGGGGTAATCTTCACCAAACACACTGACCTCAATCTTGGAGATCCCCATCTTATGTCATTCGATACTGATCTCTCACAAATGCATATTTTTCAGAGTTCCATCTAAACTCTGATATTTCTGTTGCTTTGTAAGAACCATCTTCCCCCTCCAATCTCCCTCTCTTCTGTTGACTCCAATCTTTATCTTCAACTCTGCTTTACCACTGTGCACTTGAGTCCTTGACTCTACCCTACAGCTCTGTGCTGTCATTTTCGAACTCCTCAATCTGTTCCCTTGATCCCACTCCACCTAATGTCTCATTTCCTTACTCACTGCCCCCTCTTCTTCAAGCTCTCTCCCTCCCTGCAGACTTCAAACATGTTCTTGTATCTGTTATACTAATAGGACCCTCCCCTTCACCCCATTTGTGTATCCAAACAACAGCCCAACTCAAAAAATCCTCAAGTCTGGTCTATATACACACTGCTTGACTACATCATTTCTACATAACTTGAATGGCCCACCACCATTTCAAACTCAGTCAAAACTGTAACCTTCCCAACACATCTCAGTTCACTGTAAAAAAACTTTCACCATCCTACTCAGTTTCACCATATTAGTGCAATATTCAACTCCTCTCTGGGCTCCCCCACAGCCAACCAAGCTGTTATAAGGCCCCCTCTTTTCTTCTGATCCATTTATAATGGCACCAGTCACCAAAGAACCTAAGCATTGTTTCTCCTCCACAACTAAGACAGTCAGCTTTCTCCTCTCGTGTCCCACTACAGAAACTCCTTTCCACACCATGAACATTTTTTGCCTCAATTTCTGAAGCTCTCATCTCTGTAGTCCCCATATCCCACCACACTGCACTGTGGCCTATAGAAGATAGCATAGCTAAAAATCAACTTACTCTCCAGCTCCTCATATAGTGTCACTCCTCTCTGTGACTTCCTCTCACCTTTTGCATCAAGTTCCTCAGCTTCATCTCCAAATTACTGCTCCTTACTCCCTTTGCCTATGTTCCTCAAGCCTTCCTTCTGGAAGTCCCATGTCTATTTTCCAACCATTCTTTAAGTCTTCTTCCATGGTGCCTCAGACTTTGAACTCCCTTTCTCCCCACGTGCCAGCTGTCATCTTTCTACCCTTTCAAATTCTTCCTTATAGCTCATTTCTTCTATGAGTACCACCAAAAACTGATGTGCAATTCTCCAGGGCCTAAATTAAACCTGCAACATCAGGGAGATCAGAGGAGAAGAACACTGAACAGATCTAAGTGGATGGCTGAGGGAGGATACGGGGTTGGTCCTGAAGAGATGTTCCCTGAACAGGGGCAGGACTCACATGCAGGGAGGCCTGGGGAATGGAACACTGTGGGGAGCTCTTACAGGACACCTGACCTGGGGGCAGAGGCAAGAGTCAGGAGACTTGCCTGGAGAGTGGGTCCCTGGAGCAGAGGCTAAAGGAACTGGGAACACAATGCTGCTATCGACTCTTGAGTTGGTAACCTGGAATGTTCTCCTTGAAGAGGGTAGTGGGAAAACAAAAAACAAAAAAAAAAACCAACCTGTTTCTGCATATGTTTATTGTGGGTTTGTTCCCGCATAGGTTGACTGAGTTTGTTGAGAATGATTTTACTGCAAAGTGTTTTGTTTTTGTTTGGGGGCAGAGGAGGGGAACTACTGCACTGGTGTACACAAATTATGCCCAGAGCTGAGTTTTGCAAGCCATAATACATTATTTCAAAAGCATTCAAACATGGACAGAAGGAGCTATAAAAATGCCAAGTAGCAATAACGCAAAGTTTGTGGGCACAATTTCAACTCTAAGAACTAAAAATTTTACCCTAAATGGTTTTACAGAGAGATTAGATTACTCTGTGTGAAATATGGATAATCCAACATGTTAAAAACATTTAAAGTTCTACAGCAATTAACTGGAATGCAAATACAAGTTTTTTTTTTTTTTTTTTTAAATGTTAGCACTGAAACCAGCATTGACGTCTAGAGTGTTGTAGTTGCACCATACCTGCAAGTTTACTGCATCCTGATAAGTCAGTTTCACTGCAGCGGGGATCTGGGAGTATACCAGATGATTGTATTTGGGAATCAAACCCATCAAATCAGATATCTGTCGGATCACAATGCTGTATGCCCTCGCTAAGCTGCTCGCAGATGTCAAATAGCTGCTTGCATTGCTAGCTTCTAAAGCTGCAGCTGCTGCTGCAGCACTTGTGCTGATGGTGCCGCTTCGACGTAAATTTGATGGATCAATATAAATCAAACCTGCTGAACTTGCTAAAGATAAGAGAAAGTAAGACACCATTAATGATTTTATATACCCTTTACTAATTCTTGTATTTGACAACAGAAAAAGTTATTAAAATAAACTAAACTTTTAAGTGATTAAACATGAATAATGTACCTGTACTGGCCTTGCAGCTCTAACAATAAAACTTAATACTAGTATCTTCTTAGAGCAGGAATAAATACTGTATTCTATTAATTTCTTAACGAAACTTAAACAGGCAAAGCACTTTAAGACTGTGCATGTTTCTCTTAAGCTACAGCAAAAAGATAATACAGTATGTGGTAAAAAACAACATACTAACACTTAATCCTATGGGCTGATCTACACTAATGCTGTAAATTGACCTATGTTATGCTACTGCAGTTATGTAAGTTACATAACTGAAATCCACATAACTTAGGGTCAACTTAAAGCAGTGTCTACACTGCGCTATGTTGACTGGAGATGTGCTCTCGCCAACTTACATTTCACCATCGACTTAGCTTGTCTTCACCAGACCTGCTAAATCAACACTGCTGCATAGATCGCAGCACTGCCGATTTAGCAGGAAGCATAGACAAGCCTTACTAAACAGCAAAAACAAAGAACAAAACCATTTATAAATGATGTACGTGCATTCCCTTTGCTGAGACTTGCCTGCTGGGGCAGATGTACTTGATGGAGCCGTGCTAGTTGTTCTCTGATTCTGGGTGTTACGTACAGCCCACTGCATTGAACGGGGAGCTTGGGCAGCACCATTGGCATGAGAGCTATTTGTGGTTCGCTCTAGAGGCTCATCAAGCATGAAGGTCTCCTGCTCTATGTCATCACTCTGGCTACTGCTGCTGTCTGAATCACTGGAGTCATTTGACTGAGAATCATCCTCAGAAAAAAATGCTGGAACACTGCTAGCACCTATGTAGGAAAACAGTGTTTATTGTAATTCCCTTATAAGCAGTGATGCACAGTCAGATTATTGTACATATATAATAAGTGTTTGAAAACTTATTCCTGAAAAACAACTATAATTGTAACATTCAAGTACCATGCTTACAGAACATCCAGAAATGCATTCTAACAAATTGTCCTTAAAATACTAGTGCTAACTTTCCATGATAGTTTTATGGAAGGCAATCAAATTAGTTTTACTTGTGTTTTGAAAGAAAGTTAAATGATTAAGGAACATTTTAATTAAAACCACAGTCCTTTTCACTAACAGGTAATAGAGCAGAAAGTCAGTGTACAAGTTTGACCTGTTTTGACTAACTCTGATTTAGAAGGATCCTGCTCCCAAACAAGAAGGCAGAACAGTTGCTCTCTAACTCTACTTTTAAGTATTTTTAAGTTATATAGGGAAAAGAGACATTAAAACTTTTTAAGCTGACTTTACAACACTCCCAGGTATTTTCACACTGATGCTACAGCTGCACAGCAACAGAACATAGGCAGAAAGCCGTACTACAAGAGCCCATTTCTCTTAAGAGGGCTGCACACTGTCGTCTCAATATAGACAAATGCAAACTTTAAGTGAGAAAAACAGAGGAGGAGAAGCTTTAGAGAGAAGATTACAGGAGGAAAAGTCTCATTTAAGTGCTACGGGTTTCCCCTACAAATTTGGGGCAGAACTAATTATTTCCCCACATTTCTCCTGCATCTGTTTCTTGCACTTTACTGTCTTTGGCACTAGGCAGCATGTGAGCCTTCAAAGATTTTGTACCAGAAGCTGACAAGTAAAGTCTCTCCCAACCTGTATTTAATCAGTTAGATACTTTCCTTTTACACACATGCCTAAATCCTGGCTTCCAAGTTTAAATGAAGAATGATGCAAGAGAGGATGAAATGGTGTACCTGCTTCTGATCCCGCAGTAGCAGCAGTGACAACACTTCTACGCCCGCTAGCATTGTCCTGATTGCTATGGTTACTCTCACTGTCACTTTCTGTTTCAGCTGCTGCTAGTAGATCCAGCTCCATGTCACTGCCTATAAAAATGAAAAAATACAATATTAACATCTAATGCTTACAGGAAAATAATTTAATATCAAAGGAATTTGTGTAGTCCTGTATATTTACTACACCTCACGCTTATAACAGAGCACTAAGCATCTTAAAGCCATCTCACTTCTACACTTTTATTTCTACTAAGTTTTGAGAATTAAGAAATCATTATTAAGAACTCAAGCCACAAGATTCTACATTTAAAGTGGCACTTCCAGCCTTAATTCTGCTCCCTGTGCATATGTATTACATAGTCTTTAATTACAGGATCATGTTCTGTTTCAATAAATAAAATGTACATATAAACTGAGTATCTGAATATCTTGGAAGCAGCTGAAGCCTTCAGGAAATCAGAGTTTGTTAGTTTCTAGTCACATTTCAGTTTTGAACAAACCAAAATCTGGTTAAATCAGGATTACCTGCAAATACAATGGTTCAAAAGGAAAAGCCAGGGCAATCCTACCTTTAGGAACATAGAAAATGCCATATTTCATCAGACCTTTGGTCTATCTAGGCTGGCATACTGTCTCTGACAATGGCTGGTACCAGACAATTCAGACAAAAGCGCACCAGTTCCCATAATAGACAATTATGGAAAAGTTTGCCATAGGAACAAATCTTTCCTAACTTAACACAGTTTCTGGTGGTCTTAAGACCTCAAATATAAAAGGTTAGTATCCTTCTGATTTTTCTATCTATCTGATATAAATGTATGTTAGCAGTTCAAATTATTCTTTCCAACCTGTATCACTAAGCATTTGGTAATACTGTATTTTGACATGTTATTCATTTGCCTCGCTTTATGTCTCCTCAGTAGTCCTGTCTTCTCTAGTCTTGACTAATCTAAATAGTGTCACCTAAAATCTTTGCCATCTCCCTGTTCACTCCACTTATTACATCATTAATAACTGTACTGAATAAAAACCGGTGCTTTTATGAATCCTTGGGGCACCCCACCTAATCTTCTCATATTTAATACTATTTCTACTCATTTTTTAATCTGTGCCCGTTTCTAGCCCGTAACTCTTGTGAAGGACTTTGTTCAAATGCTTTTCGAAATTTCAAATAAGTTATATACATCAGTTCTTTTTTTTCCTACTATTTTGCTGACATGCTAAAAAGATTGTAGTATATTGGAGAGGCACTACTTTCCTTTGCAAAAGTCCCTTTCACATCTTGTTCATCCAAGTGTTCTATAACTCTCTATAAAGGGTGTTTCAAACAGTTTAAATCAAATATTGAAATAAGTCTCATTGTTCTGTAATTTCCATGAGCTTCCATAGCATCCTTGTAAAAAAAGGGGTACAGCACTTGCTATCCTCTAGTATAACAACTGATTTCAATGTGAAACTGAGTACCTTTATTAGCAATTCAATCATTTTATTCTGAAGTTCCTTCAGAACACTTGGATCATCATCATCATCAGGGCCTAGAGTCATTTGTTAGGCCACGTCCAGACTAGGGTATTAAAATCGATTTTAGATACGCAACTTCAGCTACGTGAATAACGTAGCTGAAGTCGAATTTCTAAAATCGAGGTACTCACCCGTCTGGACGGCGCGCCATCGATGTCCGCGGCTCTCCGTGTCGATTCCGGAACTCCGTTCGGGTTGATGGAGTTCCGGAATCGATGTAAGCGCGCTCGGGGATCGATACATCGCGTCCAGACTAGACGCGATATATCGATCCCCGAGCAATCGATTTTAACCCGCCGATGCCGCGGGTTAGTCTGGACGTGGGCTTAGTCTTTAACTGTCAATTTGTTCCATCACTTTGAAACCTCAATCTGTGAGTGTCCAATTTATTAGCTGAAAAACGAAGCTATGAAGTCTGTATTGCCTCAAAATTCTCTGTGGTGAAGACAATGCTAAGAAGCCGTTAGCTTCTTTGCAATACCTTAGCCTCCTTAATTGCTCCCTTTATTCCTTGGTAGTTCAGCAAACTCATCTATTCTTTCACAGGCTTCCTGACTCTGATGTATTTAAATTTTAATTTATTACTTTCTTTATGGTGTATTATTGCTGGAGCATTCGCAGCTGCTATACATTATGCTTTTAGACATACATAAAAACAACATGCATCTCTTTCTTTGGGAGGGGAATTAAAGGACAGTTACCTGTTCCGTAACTGGCGTTCTTCAAGATGTGCTGCTCAGGTGTATTCCACAGTAGGTGTGCGTGCTCGCCATGTGCAGCGATGTTGGAAGTTTTTCCTTTAGCAGTACCCATACTGGGGCAGCACCATGGCAACTCCTGGAGTGGCACCTCTGTATCGCGCTGTAAGGGGAGCCGCACTGTCCCCCCACCCTCGGTTCCTTCTTACCGGACAACTCCGACAGAAGTGAAGGAGAGTGGGATGTGGAATACACCTGAACAACCACCTCGACAGTTACCTGTTCCGTAACCGGTGTTCTTCCTTTCTTCAAGCGATTGCTCAGGTGTATTCCACAGTAGGTGACTCCAAGCTATGTCTGATGGAGGCGGGTAGGAGTTTAAGGGTTTCCCGGACGCAGTACCGCCCTACCAAACCCGGCAATCGCATAATGCGAAGAAAACATGTGGACAGAGGACCACATGGCAGCCCTACAGATGTCCTGCATCGGGACGTGGGCTATATAGGCAGCCGACGTGGTCTGAGCTCTCATTGAGTGTGCCCTGACGATCAGTGGTGGGGGAACCCTTGCCAGGTCATAGTACATGCAAATGCACAAGGTGATCCAGCGACAAAAGTGCTGGGTGGAAATTGGTTGCCCCCTCATACGCCGGCCAATGCAACGAACAGCTGCGAGGATTTCTGGAACAGCTTGGTCCGGTTCAGGTAGAAGGCCAGTGCCCTACGTACATCGAGCACGTGAAGGCAACGTTCCTCGTTGGAGGAATGGGGCTTAGGACAGAGCACCAGGAGGAAAATGTCCTGTTCCACATGCAAGGCGGAGACCACCTTAGGGAGGAATGCCGGATGTGGGCGAAGCTGGACCTTATCCTTGTGGAAGATGGTATATGGGGGTTCCGAGGTCAAGGCCCTGAGCTCTGAGACATGTCAGGCTGACATGATAGCTACAAGAAATGCTACCTTCCATGACAGGTGAGACCAGGAACATGTGGCCAAGGATTCAAGGGGAGGTCCCGTGAGACGGGATAACACTAGGTTTAGGTCCCGTTGCAGAACGGAGGACCTAGCATACGGGAATGAATAGTCCAGGCCTCTTAGAAAGTTGGAGGTCATAGTGTGAGAAAAGACCGATTGGCCCTGAACTGGCGGGTGGAAGGCCGATATGGCCGCCAAATGTACTCTGACAGAGGTGGGAGCTAGCCCTTGGGTCCTAATGGACAGGAGATCATCAAAGATAATCTGGAGCAGTGCTGACAATGGGGATGTTCCCCGCTCCGTTGCCCACCTAGAGAATCTGGACCACTTTGCCAGGTACGTCTGTCACATAGACAGCTTTCTACTTTCCAGCAGGACTCGTCCGACATCCTCTGAGCACCTCCCCTCCTCCTCATCTAACCACTAAGCAACAACGCTGTCAGGTGGAGCGCAGCTAGGCTGGGATGGAGGAGGTGGCCCCCTTTCTGGGAGAGGAGGTCCAGACGAAGTGGTAGCCTCCGTGGGGAGGCCGCTAAGAGGTGCAGGAGGATCCCATACCAATGTTGTCGGGCCCAGTCCGGGGCTATGAAGATAGCCCACGTCCTGTCCATTTTACTTTTTGCAAGACCTTGCCGATCAGGGGGAAGGATGAGAAGGCATAGAAAAGCTGGCCTGACCACTGCAGAAGGAAGGCATCCGAGATCGCCCCCCTTCCCCATTCCTCTTCGGAGCAGAACTGGAGACCGCACCGGTTCTGGTCGGTTGCAAAGAGGTTGACCCGGGGAACTCCCCACTCTCAGAAGGGCTGGTGGGTGACCTCCAAGTGGAGCGACCACTCGTACTGGTGGGAGAAAACCCTGCTGAGGCGGTCGGTTTGCACATTGTGGATGCCCGGTAGGTGGAATGCTTGCAGGGAGATATCTTGGGCTATACAGAATTCCCATAGGCTCAGGGCTTCCAGGCATAGGGTTGAGGAACAAATCCCGCCTTGCCTGTTGATGTAGTACATTGCAGCGGTGTTGTCCGTAAGGATGCTGACCACCTTCCCATGAAGGTGCATGCTGAAAGCTACGCACGCCAGCCGTATCGCCCTGAGCTCTCTAGCATTTATGTGGAGGGACAACTCTGAGGCCAACCATCTCCTTTGGGTTTGAATGTTCCCTACATGAGCTCCACATCCCAGATCCAAGGCATCTGACACCAGGTCTAATGATGGGGAGGTTTCCTGGAAAGGGACCCCTTGTAGTATATGTTGCTTGGGAGGCACCACAGTTGTAGGGAGGCAACTACCTGGGGCAGTACCGTGATAACCTTGTCCAGCCCATCCCGGGCCTGAGTACTGAGAGGCTAGCCAGAGCTGGAGGGGCCTCATTCTGAGCCTGGCATGGTGGACCACTTACGTGCATGCCACCATGTGCCCGAGGATCTGAAGGCATGCTCTTGCCATCGTCACGGGAAAGGTCATGACCGAGGCGATGAGGCCTTTGAGGGTCTCGAACCCTGCCTGGAAGGAGAGAGGCTCTGGCCCTTAAGGAGTCCAGCATCGCCCCTATGAATTCTATGCGCTGAACTGAGACTAATGTAGATTTGTTCTCATTCACTACTAGGCTGAGATCTGCGCATGTGGACAAGAGCAACTCCACATGTGCCTGCATCTGGGAGCCGCCCTTGAGAAGCCAATTGTCCAGATATGAGAAGATCTGCACCCCTTTTCGCTGGAGGTAGGCTGCTACCACAGCCATGCACTTGGTGAAAACCCTGGGTGCTATGGATAGGCCAAAAGGGAGGACCGTGAACTGGTAGTGATCCTGCCCCACCAGGAACCGGAGGAAGTGCCTGTGCCCTTTGAATATATCGATGCGGAAATACGTGTCCTGAAGGTCCAGGGAGGGAATGATAGAGGCCAAGGACACCACGCGGAACTTGGAGCAGACCATAAACCGGTTGAGATTCCGTAGGTCCAGGATGGGCCTGAGCCTCTCTTTTGTCTTTGGGATCAGGAAATACCAGGAGTAGAAGCCTCTGCCATGGCAGTCTACTGGTACTCTTTCCACCATCCCCAGCTGGAGCAGATGCACTACCACCTGCCCTAGGAGGCGAGCAAGCTCCGGGTCCCTGGGGCTCACCAGAGACGGGGTGGCAAGGTGGGGGCAAAGTGAACTGCAACACGTAGCCTTTGGAAATGGTGTTGAGGACCCATTAGTCCGACGTTATACGGGATTACTCTACTCAGAAGGCAGACAATCGGCTGCAGAACACAAACTTTATTAATCAAGGGGGTTTCCCTGGCATCAGGCCTGGTGCCCCCCTGCAAATAGTCAAAACCGCCTCTTTTCCTGCCTCTTGCCCTTAGAAGGTCTGGGCTGCGGGGCAGAGTGGGAATGATGTTGAGGCCGACGCCGCTGGTCTCCCGGCCTCTTGGACAGGGACTCATATCTGCTCTGTGCAGGTGGAGCCAAAGTTTGCGGCCTGGGCTTGTCCTTAGCTGGTGAGACGTAGAGGCCCAAGGTTTGCAGGATGGTACGGGAATCCTTCATCCCGTGCAAATGGACAGCCATTTGGTCCGCAAACGGTGCTCTTTTGTCAAAGGGCAGGTCCTGTATGAGGGACTGGGCCTCTACCGACAGCCTGGACAGGAGGAGCCAGGATGCCCTGAGCATGGAGATGGTGGAAGCCATCGAGCAGGCTGCTGCATCGGCTGCGTCCAATGCCACCTGGAGGGTTGCTTTTGCTGCTGCCGCCCCTTCCTCTACCAGAGCCTTGAAATCCTTTTTGTCCCACTCCGTGAGGAGAGGCTCAAACTTTGGTAGGGACCCTATAAGTTAAAGTCATACTGGCTCAGTAGGGCCTGATGATTGGCCACCCTGAGCTGGAAGCTTGCCAAAGAATAAACTTCCCTGCCAAAAGTATCCAGTCTCCTGGCGTCTTTATCCTTCGGGGTGGGCACAGGCTGGCCATGTTGTCCTCAGTGGTTTACCGATTCCACCACCAGAGAGTTAGATGCTGGGTTAGAGGTACTCATGGTTCTTAGCTGGCAAAGTACTTCCTCTCCACCTTTTTGGAAATGGGGGCCAAGGAAACAGGAGTTTGCCACAAGGTAATGGAAATGTTGGCTACTCCCTGATGGAGGGGCAGGGCCACACGGCCCGGTGCCGAGGACGACAGCACATTGAAAAGGGAGTCAGACGGGTCCTCCATCTCCTCAGCCTGTAGCTGGAGGTTGGATGCCACCCTCTTAAGGAGGTCTTGATTTGCCTTCAAGTCCTCCTGTGGAATGGGAATGGTGCCGTAATGGCATCATCCGGTGCTGGAGAGGGGGCCGGTGCAGAGCCGAGAGTCTTGGGTGGTACCAGGGGGTCGGTCCCCAGGTAGGAGTCTGGGTGTAGGGCTGCCAACTCAGGACCTGTGGATTTGTCCCTTTGCCAAGAAGCGGAGGCCGAAGGAGCCTAGGACGCTCTGGCAACCAAGCGAGTTCCCGTCTGGGCGAGCTTCTGCAGCCACAGTGCCCCTTGCCACTGACCGATTTGGGGGCCTGGTGGAGCCATCTGTTCCAGCTGAACTGCACGACCTGGTGATGGGTGGCTGGGGGCCAATGCTGAGGTCATCGTCGAGCACACGGTCTCATAGGAGCAGCGAGAGTGACGATGCCTATGATGGTGCCTTCCGCATGATCAGGACCTCGATGCCAAGGAGCGGTACCCGTCGGAAGTGCTTCTCCGGTATTCATCCCGGTGCCAGGAGCTACAATGTTCTGATGCCACTGAATTGTGAGAAGAGTCCCGAGTGCAATGCCTGGCAGAGCAGGAATTCGAGTGGGGGCATCGACAGCGTTGGGACCGGCTATGGTAGCTGCAATGTGAGGAAGAGTGTCTGCGGCGCCTGTCACGGTGCCTGCACCTGTCGCTGTGCAGTGTGGAGGGGCCTCGAGATTCCTGTTCGAGCAGAGAGCCGGTCAACTTGACTGGTGTAGAGGGCTGGTGTGAGCTGCAAGATGACCACGTCAAACGAGGTAAGGAGCGGTTCTCGGAGCAGGAGCTGCGCCGTGCTGGGGAGGTCTGATGAGCGCCCAGTGGCGGCTTGCCTTGGGACTAAGGGCCTGATACTGCCGGAGCACTGGGTATCGGTAAGCTCAAGATGTCTCACACGGCCTGTGCAGCCTCCGGCGTCGACGGCATCCTCCCCGCAGGGGAGGCATACATGGACGGAGCCGGGCTGCTCCGCTCAACACGAGTCAGAGGCCTAGGGCCCGGGGGGGGGAGGGGGACAGGGATTGAGGGCTGCCTGGCTCAGGACCAGCCTCACCCCTCTCCTTTTCTCGGCGCCACTGTGCGGAAGTCTTCCCTTGCTTCTTGGGAGGGGAGCCGTGTGGCTAGAAGAGGGGACTTTGTTATGTGCCAAAGTCGTGGTGCCGGGCACTGATTCTGCTCGGTGCGCCGGGGTAGGGGCCAGTGCCGATTCCATCAGGCAAGCATGAAGCCTGATGTCCCTCTCCTTCTTAGTCCGTGGCTTGAATGATCTACAGATCTTGCAGCGCTCACTCATGTGAGTTTCGCCCAAGCAGCAGAGACACTCAGCGTGCAGATCACTTCTAGGCATAGAATGGCGACAGGAGTTGCACAACTTGAAGACTGGGGCATGGGGTATGCCCCAAGCCCACTCTAACTACTTGAAAAACTACTAAAAGTAACTGTACCACTAAGATCAACTACAGAAGCTGCAGCAAGGCTGGAGCAATACGTTCCAACTACTTTCACTGGTAGCAAGAAGGAACTGAGGGTGAGGGGAGCGCGTGGCTCCCATTATAGCGTGATCTAGAGATGCCACTCCAGGGGTCGCAGCGGTGCTCCCCCAGTATGGGTACTGCTAAGGGAAAAACTTCCGACACCGGTGCACATGGCGAGCACGCACACCTACTGTGGAAGACACATAAGCAATCACTCGAAGAACTGTAACCGTTTGTCCAGAATCTTGTCTTTTAAAGGGGTGAGGGATGGAGGAAGAGGAAGGAGAGATGCTCCTTTTGCATTATAGGATAAAATTGTTAATAAAGTAACAGTATATGAATGAAAAGTGTGTACCATCTTCATCATGCTCATCATGTTGTCCTTCTGCTTCAGCATTTTCTTCTCCATGTTCTTCTTGTTCATCATGGTGGTCTTCCTCTCCAGCTACTCCCTCAACCACTTCAACCTGGAAAATGCTTTTTATTTTTATGCTGTAACATGTATGTTTATTTTAGTTCTGTTCAAGTACAAGCTGTCTGCTTTATCCAGAATTTTGTTCTGGGAATCATAGTGCAAAGTGACAATTCTGTTTCCTGCAGCAATACCAGTATAAACTGATCATACAATTCTGGTAGAGGTGAGGAGGAGGAGGAAGGCATTTATTTGCACTAGTTTGTGTGGCCGCTCATTTGACAGTTCACAAATGAAGTGTTATGGAACAGACAAGGCACCCAAAAAGTTGCCTTGGACATCAGAACCTAATGTTGAAAAGGAAATGTTGGCCACGAAAACCAGGATTAACTAATTCTTTCTTGGTGGACCTATGCTCTGAAATCTACCATATGTTAATGGATTTTTACAATAAAATATCACCCAACACACTTGAAACATGAAGCGTGTAAAGGACTGCGTGTTACTTTAACAGTGTTCTGAATCATGTTCTAGTTTTGCAAAACTCAAACATTTAAGAACATGTCTACAACACCATTCAGTCCAATCCTATTTCCGTAGCAAGACTGAACCATGTTGTAATCATGTCAGGCACTACTGTCTCATAACGCAGACCTTCACCACATGTTTTTCCTGTGTATAGCAGACCTTAATTGCAGCATTCCTGGAGGCCAGTGCAGTCTCAATACCATGTATATGCTTAAGTATTGAATTCATGGCTTTCTAGCTCGGAGGTGAGTGCCATTGATTATTAACTGATATTTAAACAGCAAAATGCACATTATGTATCAAATCGAGAAAAATTAAGAAAATAACCTCTTCCACATCTGCTGATACAATATCATCTTGCTCTTCATCTCTGCCACGAACTGGCTGTGACTGGCTGATCCGTCTCTGCTGAGGATTCCTTATAATGTAGGAGGACTGAGACTGACTGGAACTACAATAAAAGAGAAACGTAAGTAAACTACTGCAACAGAAAAAATTACAGTATAAATATTTTTAACAAAGTAGTAGGTATTCACTTCACTAGATTTTTAGATTAGCTCTGTTGTTGTTGTGAGAAGGGAAGTGTGAGGATGGAAGAACGAAGAGACTTCCTTAGATTTACTATCAAATTAGAAGGAACAGCTTTTTCCTTTCCTTTCTTCCAAATGAGGAAAAACCTTTCAAATTAGACTGAAATGGAGTGAGATTGTCACTTACTCAGCACATGTTCACCTTTCCACAAACACACCCAAACAGCAGGAATTAATCAGTGTATTCATGTATGTGAGGGGATGACAGCACTAGTCAGTGAAGAAAGGCAAGTACTATGGGAATTGGCAAATTGCTCCTTTTACCCAGCCATTAGCACTTCTCCAGTACTGCTGAACACTAGCATTTTTTCTACTTATCTTCTGGCTAAAGTTACTTGATCCAGTGTGTGTCTCTGTGATTGAGCTTCAATATCATTACCCCTTACTGCACTTGGGCTGGAATCAGACTGTCTTCATTTCTCTGTTTCCAATACGGTCAGAGATTTGCTCTCATGCTCACTGGGGGTCTCCAGCAGCACTTGCATTTCTCTAGACCAGTGGTTCTTAACCTGGTGTGGTTCTTAACCACGAGATGCCCTTTCTGGGGGGGCGGGTGAGATATGCCAGATTTTTTTAGAAGGTAAATCACTGAAAACACAAATTAAGTACAGGCGCTAAATACAACTACTTTGTTTCATCAAACCTATGTATTTATTAACATTATACAAAAGAATTCTCTCTTTTATTCTATAGTTATGATATATCTAGGTTTAAAGAACTGATCTACTTCAACGATTTTTGATAAGGGATGCGAGAAGGTATTTTGAGAACCAAAGAGGTACAGGCGGCAGTAAAGGTTAAGAACCACTGCTCCAGACTCAGCCAAACACCACCAAATTACCCTCAGAACAACTGATTATGTTCCTTCCTCCCACACATTGTAAAAAGCATCCTGTATTCACACCCTGAAAGGTCCAGATGCAAAGTACACCGACCTGTTATTCTTTTATTATGTTCTGGTGGATGCTGCCACACAATTTTTTGTGATTTATATACTCATGACAAAGTATTCTGGCAACATTTTATTTGTAATATGGAGCGTTTACATTCTGCTACTAAATAAATAATGATTCTTTAAAGGACATTCCAAAACCATATTTCAGCAAGCACACGATGAGATGAATAGAATAAGTAGTTAACTTTACCTGCTAGACTGATCAGATGATGGTCTTGGTGGTAGAGGTTCCACGGAGAATAGTTCTTCACTGCCTTGCATGGCATCTATACTAGTGCTAGCAAGCGTAAATGGTGCAGTAGGACGCGCAATACCCATCCTGACTGGAATAATTAGGGATTCCGCTACATTACACAACTCCTCCACAGCATAGGGTAACAATGCTTGGAATACACGTTTACATTTTCCAATTGGTTGTGGAATAAAGTTGCTAGAAAAAAAAATTGTGGAAAGAAGAATCAAATAGGTCATCTTTTAAAAAGTGTTTATAAGATATATATGGGTAAAAATTATTAACCAATGACAGAATATGAGACAATATATGTGTAATGCATTCTCAAAACAAAAAGCAAAACACTCAGTTACATGAGAAGCAAAGATACAGAAATTGCAATAATTTGTGATGATGTTGGTCAAAAGAGGGTTAGAATTAGAGCTACCGGGGGAACCATCCTGCAAAGTTTTCAGAGATTTCCAAACTGTTTGTCCTGCTGTAGAACAAGAACAAACAAACAAAAAAAAAAACCAACAGACACTCTCACACCTCTCCCAGAACAGCCAACAACATGAGGATTAAGGCATTAACATGGGATGAGAGATGCCCAGGTTCAAATCCCTGCTCTGCCAGTCTTCGACATCCCAAGTCAGCATCCTAACCATCAGCCAATAGCTATTCTGAGGTGTGGGGTCTCAGTCTTTTCTGTTGAAATAGTTCTACTTTGTAGACATTTCCATTGGAGCAGGTAACTTAAACCTAAGTCTCCCACATCCCAGATGATCACCCAATCTCTGAATATTCTGGGGTGGGTGAGCCTGCCAGCCCCCCTCCCTCTACCAACAAAAAGTTTGCTTTAGCTTTTATCAGCATTTATTGAAAAATTCTCAACTAGTTCTAGTTTGACTACTTCTTGTTAATACCTCAAAAATGAGGCAGCACATACAAGTGTACTGTTGACAGAACAAAGTTGGTCAAGGCAGAACATTTTGTATAAAAAATAGAACCTATTCAACATTAAAATTTAAGGTTCCTTTTATATCTTAACTAAAGTAAGTTCAGCACGCAATTTATAAAAGCTGAGGTCCAATGCAGCACTGTGTGTAGGGCTATATGTGATGTAAACTTCACAGTTCCACCAACACACCTCATTTTTGACCTGTGACACCTGACATTGTAAGTCTGGAGACACTACAAGAAACTGCCAATTGTGCTGAACTGTGTGACTATGTTATGTACGTTGTAGTAGCTGTGTTGGACCCAGGATATGAGAGAGACAAGGTGGGAGAGGTAGTATCTTTTACTGGACCAACTTCTGTGGCTGAAAGACAAACTTTCGAGCTACACAGAGCTCTTGTTCAGGTCTGTGTAACTTGAAAGAGAAGTTGATCCAATAAAAGATATTACCTCACCCACCTTGTCTCTCTAAGTATGCTATGGGAAAAGAGACTAAAATAAGAGTTAAACCATTCTTTTTTATATGGAACTTCAGTATCATTTGAATCCAGATCTCCAGAGGTAAAAGGTTAGTTTCAGAAGCCTTATGCATCACCTATCCCCACAAAACCGTTTTAGTGTGTTTTCCTTATTAATGACCAACACCAGTTCATACACATCCATTTATGTAATAAGTAAAACACAACCCTTACTTTTTCTTTTTGGATGAAGCCATTTCCACACTAAGAATAACAAAAACTCTTGCCACAGAACGCAGAAATCTCATTGTAACTGCAATAGCTTCTTCTCTGCGCCCTGGAGTGTATTTATTTTGTAGCTCCTTTACAAGAGTACCCAGCAAAGTATCTAAAAGCTATGGAGACAACATTATAATGTATTATTTATGTGGTAAGAAATCACACTAGAAATGCTTAATGCATTTTGTTTCAAGTGTCTAAATTAAAGATTCACAGAAAACTGGTATAAAAAAAAATGTGCTAGTTCCTTAATGTTAAAAAAAAAAAGCCATCTTTACTAGATCACATAAGAGCAGAATTGGGTGGAAAATCCTGTGCCTTATATTTAAAACTGAATTAAAATCCAACTCAAACTTATCAATATCTACTGGATATTGCATGATGTACAAAATTAATTTAAAACATGGCTAAGAGCACTTACCAAAATGTCTGCTGTGCACTTGACAATAAGGCAATGTGTAAAACAGTCCAACCGAATTGTACCACTTTGTTGATTAAGGTAAACTTGTTCTTCAGGCAAAAGATGACCTATTCTACTGCTTGCACTAAGACTTGGAAAAAACAAAGCAAAATGAAAAAAATGTATATAAGTTGACAGATCTCAAAGACAACAGTTTAAAAAAAATTGAAATAATATTTGCAAATACACACGGGTCTTTATTCTCCTGGGAGCCAAACATGATCATAGATTTCAGTGCATTCCAGTCTTGCAAAACACGTTCCAAAGCAAGCTGAGCAAATCGTGGAGGTTCTAAATCGTGATCAGGCATATCAGAATCTAATGTGAAAACAAAGCCAGAGTGGCATGTGAGAAAGATAGTGAAATGCAGAGACCTACATAGTCTTCGTTTCATCGAAAAAAGGCTTACCTTCAGGATTTGCAGTTTTACGATTACGATCTTCCCTAATTCTAGGTGGTCTGTACTGGCAGTGTTCTACAGTTTGCCTGGCAACTGTTTGTACTAAGAATAATAGAAGATGTTCCCCCCTGTAATGCAGAATACATTGGTAAGAAAAATATTTAAAAACAAGCCTGTTACATATATTATTCCTTCCACATTCCCCACTCCAAGTCACTACAAATACAAACTTACCTGCTATTTGGCATTGTGACCAGATTTGTAGTGGTAAGCAGTCTGTAAAGTAGATCAAGACGAGCAGACTTCTGTCCTGCAATTAATGTTTTACACTTGCATTTTTCCCAGCAATCACAGTAGGCTGTTGGGGATGTTCGCTTGAGCCTGAAACAAATAAAAATATTTAAACATCACTGTTCAAAAATTCATTTTTAAAACATTTACTGAAAGGGGCTTTTGGATTTATTTTTTTTTAATTAATTTCATTTTCTACTACAAACTTTTAAAAACAACAGTAAACAAACAAAACAATCATTTAAGAGAAAAAAATTACAATTCCTAAATAACTCAACTTCAGTTTATTGGTGTTCTATCCTACTACTAATTTAGCGTGACAGTTTCACTATAGAGCTTTTCACATTTCAGATAGTATATTTTTTTTTTTTTTTTTTTTTTTTTTTTTTTTTTTTTTTTTTTTTTTAAGTAAAAGGGGTCTCCAAAGCATCAAAAAGTTTAACTGAAATCCTTTTTTCCTACTGAAGAAAAATCAAAGATTCTTAAAAATTACAAGCACATCTTTCTGGATATAAGCTGATAACTTTTTAGTTTATAGATGTTTGATATTAATGCAGCAGAGCTTAAGCTGTTTAATGAAGTTATCTAGACTGTAGCTTCAAATTTGTAGCAATCAAATATTTTGGATGTATATTTGGTTTCTAGCTCATTTATCCCTTGCGCAGCGCTAGTTTTTAGGGGGAACATACATTAAATTTGTTTTGATGCTTCATAGCTTTGGTTCACATTTTATTCCAATATAAGCAAACTTTTGAGGTTGTGGTTGAATATGCTAACCATTTACTCTGTATACCACTGCCTCCAGTCAAATAGCAGAAAGACTAACAACATTTATGGATATAAAAAAAATTATGGATGGAGACTGGTTCATATTAAGTTAATTTTTAATAGTTTATTAATTTGCAAGTATTTTGTAGCATAAACTGATGAATATGAAGCAACAACTAATCAGAAGTGAAAACAGTTAGTGAATGGACCCAATTAAGACATCAGTTTGACTGTAAGATAGTGAACTCAGTGTGTACATACTTGCAATCATGACCTTTGTGACAAACTCGTGCACATTCTGTGCAGCAACAAAGAGATTCCAGTAAGCCACATGTTCGGCATTCAAAAATATCCTAAAATGAAAAAAAAACCACCATTTTATAAACATGAAGTTATATGCATAATTTTCCCCTCACAGTGATATGCAGTTTAAATATTCACATATTATATTAATTCAATACAATATCAAAAATGTAGGGCTGTAAGAGACCTCAAAAATTCATCTGGTCCACCTCCATTTTCTACGATACAGGATTAAGTATATTACAGTATACTTAAAGATGTTTTATCTGGCATGTTGGAGGAATGGGGGGGTGCCAGTAAGTGAAAAAATGACTGTTAACTAAGAGGGAAGGAGTTTGGGTGCAGGAGGGGCTCGGGGAAATGGGCTGGGACCTGGGAGGGGGTGCCAGGTGCTGGATCCATGCGGGGCATGGGGGGAGGCACTCACCTTCAGCGGCTCCCTGCAAGCAGCGACCTGTCCCGGCTGCTCCTAGGCAAAGGCAGGCAGGCAGGCAGCTCCGTGCGCTGCTTCCGCCCACAGGCTCCACTCCCACAGCTCCCATTGGCCATACTTCCCAGCCAATGGAAGCTGCGGCGCTAGCGCTCGAGGCATGGGCAGCACGCAGAGCTGCCTGCCGCACCTCTGCCTAGGAGCAGCCAAGACAGGTCACTGCTTGCGGGGAGCCACCCAAGGTGAGCACCCCCCAGATCCGACACCCAGCACCCGCTCCTGCACCCCAACCTACTGCCCTGAGGCCCCTCCCACACCCAAACTCCCTCCAGAGCCCACGCTCCACGCCCCCTCCCACATCCCACCCGCCTGCCAGACTATAAACGCCCTGATCGACTATAAACCAGAATGTCAAAGAAGATCAGAAATAGATAAAGACGACAATAGCACAACTCCAAACTGTTAAAATGAATTAATAGATGAAGTTCAGCTATACAAGAATAGGGCCAGTGGTGTTCATTAACATTAAGTACAGACAATGCATAATTGAAACACATTCCCATTTAACTTATTAAAAAGTGTTAAACTTACCTGATTAATGTGCTCTGCTCCCGTCCACGTAAAGCTGCATGTATCATTACAGCATAGAACATATAAAGGAGAATCATCTGGGTTTGTGCCAGATGGGCAAACCATTCCCATGAACACATCTTCCTCTTTTTCACTAGAAGTTGCCTCAGCTAGAAAAATTCAAGTAAAGAGTTTTAAAACAAAGTTTTTCATGGTAAAATCAATTTTAAAAAAGTTATATATGATAAAATGCTCTCCATAATATTTAGAAGACTTCTTCCCCAACACACTATAGGTCTTCCCTGCAAAGAACACCTGCAGATAACTACGACAGAAGTTAAACAGGTGCCCAAGTCTTTTCAGGAATGGGACCTAAATGTGTGTACAGTTGCATCAGATATTGTATTCCAAACCAGAAAGAATAAACTTTAGTAGTGAATCAAGTGATCCATTTATATTACAGGAGTACTGTGATGTTTAATCATTTAGCATTTTGAAAATACTATCTTAATTCATTAGTGTTTGTAAAGCAACAGATCCTTGAATGAAAGGCCTGGTATAGAGCAAAGTAGTGATATTAACAAAACCTCCATTGCTACTATTAATACACATATTAGTACATGTACTCAAATAGCAAATTATCCATGACACAGGCACCATATTTTGGGAGGGGGTAAATTCTGGACACCAGAATTTACTCAAATATATCCAATTTTACATAAAAGAAAGTTTGTTAGTTATACATTCAATTACTGTCTTTGTATGTATGCCAAAACCAAAATTAAAAAAAGGAAACAGCTCAGTATGCATAAAACATATTTGAAACTCATTTACCTTTGGCAATTTTCTGCGCAGTTTCCAGAATGGTAATTGCAGCAGGGTACGCTCTGCCACTAACAGCAGACATAAATGGTGTCATACCTCTTGCATCTCTAGTAAATAAATTGGTAAAGTTATTACCAAATAAGTTGAAAAATGCTGAACTTGTAGTTGCAATAGAAGGCTATGAAATAGGCCAACATAACCCTATATAAACGGGAGTTAGTCTAGATAAATGAGGCTGCTGAATATTAGTACATTGGTAATAACCAAAAAGAATTTGTTTTGTGTAACAAAACTGGAAAGATTAAAAAATGAAGTTACTATAGTGCATACACTAAGGAAAAGCAAGGAGTTGGCAATTTAATAATTTATCATATATTTAAAACTTTGTCATGTTGATTGAAGGGAGAAACTCAACTAATTACGTGTCTTTTTTTACTGTAATAATATAAACAGTCTTTCTTCAGAAAAGAAATCAAATGTTTGACTCCTTATAATTTTTGCTTCAGTCCTCTTTGGCATCTTATAGCAAACCTTTATTGCACAAAGGACAATATGTCAAAGTTCCAGAGAGTTTCCTGACACTTAAGTAGTGTCCCTTTGTTTCTTAACTCCTCCCTAGTATGAACCGTATATCAATTTTATCAATCTCGTCAATTGTGAAAATTTAGTTAATTTCAAAGCCTTGTCTTCTCCAAAGATATTAGTTGGATTCCATATAATCTTTTTTCACGAAAAATCTCTAGACCTGGTGTCGATTTCTTATGATATACCCTTCTCTAATACAGCATTACCACAGTGTAAGTGCCTAGATTAAATATCCTCAAAGGGATTAATTGAGAAGTAAAGTACTTTGCAGTACATTCTGCAGTAATTCTAGTTTAATATACTGCTTCATATTTAAAATTTGCCTACATATTGAAGACATTTTCACCAAGATGTTCATGAGTAAGTTTCAGCTCATGTATCATCTTCAGGGGACATTTGTTTTAAACAATGGTGGCACTTTTCATTTGAAAACCCTTACTTGGCTGATAGTAGTTCTCGAAGATAAGGTTGTAAAACGACACTATCACATAACAATTTCAGTATAAAATGAGCATTTGCCTTCCGATCCTTTGATTCCACTACAGATGGTTCAGTAGAAGGACCTGCGATCAGAAAAAAATACTTCTGTGGAAACAATCCCCGAAGTGGGTCCCTCTTACAGTGGATCATTTAATAAAAGTAATTTCATCAAAAAGAGAGACATCTGTATTAAGGTCATCATCAATCACCACCTTGACTATGACAGTCTTGGCAGTTTCAGCAACATTATGCATTTCACTGTATATAAAAGACTGAATGTGAGAATATGAAATGTTATTAGCTGAAACAGATAGTAAGCACAATTTCATATTACTACTGACATTTTTACATGCACAACATTTGCAGGTAAATAAAAGTTTGTGATATTCTATTGAACTGTGCTTTACATAAAAATAAGTTTAAGAATAGTGGTAAAATGCTGCTTCAAGCCAAAGCTATCTGTATTTACAAAAGAGCAGCAGTTGGGATACACAAAAACCTATCAAAAGGTAGCTTTCGTGATTCCCTCCTCCTCTGCCCAAGCATATCCAGATAAAGAGCAGGTTCTCACCTGGTATGGTGGAGGTGCTAGGTCCTGGGCCAGTGCCAGTCGCTGCTGTGGTAAGAGATCCCACAGCGGGGGCCAGGATAAAATCAATGTCACCATCTTTCAGTAAACAGAACAGCAGGAATTTTTTTTAATATATTGATGTACATTCTAACAACAAGCTTTTTCTGCAGTATTCTAGCGACACTATATACCTGTTCTTTATATTTAACTGACACTTTGCTTTTAGCAAAAAGTCATGTAATTAGACTGACATCAATATAGCCAACATTAGAGCAAATACTTTAAAAAAGTTTGGCAACAGCATTTTAAACAAATTTTGTTTATTGTACCAGTTTGAATAAGTGCTTTTAAATTCTAAATCACTGCTTCCATACAAAAAGTACATCTGATTACTCCATTACTGACAATACTTACTCTTCAGGACATTTAACATTTCAGTCTCTGAAGGTGAATTTAAAATTTAGTGTCTAAGTCATTAGTTTGTTGCTTTTTTAATCATGTCTAGTTTTACACTCACATCAACTGATACATTAGCAATCTTACCAGGATCCATTGCAGGAGGATCAGGAACCCAGCTGGGAGGAGCTATTGGTGGAGAAACTGGGTCCTGGTGATCACTAGATGAAGCTCCAGCTTCATGTCTACCCAATCCAGCTGCTCGCAAGGATCTTCTCATCATCTCCCTTAATCTCAAACTGAATACAAACCAAACAGAACAAATTCACTTCCACATTGATTTATAATTAGGTAATATACTTAAAAGAAAAACTTCTGTAGTTAAAGGCAACCCAAACTTCTTTTATTCCTATAATTGTCTTAGGTACAGAGAGATCATCAGTCAAGCAATAATTTTAACATTTCCTCCCAACATTCTATTGTAGCAGGATATATTGGCCCTTTAAGGGCCGCTGTGGCCCAGTACTTCTGTTATTGGGTCTTGTTCCCTTTAAAAGTCCTTGTATATGCACCTGCTCTTATTTAGAGGTTGCAAGATTGGGTATTCCAGAGAGAGTAAGAGGAAGGCTCCACCTTTTACTCCCTTGCATCAAAAGGGAAGACTGTATGGATATGGAGTAGAGGACTATGGCCCAGGGATGGCAAAGGACTGTTTTATTTCATGTGGATTTATGCTTTGGCGAGACAGTCAAAGCACAAATATCATACAGACTCCCCATCCAGTCAAAGGAAAACGGAGGAATGGCTCTGGAACCGGATACTTGAAAGATAGCTACTCATTACACTTATCTGTAGGTTCTGTCCTAAACATCTATAAATGTAGATACCACTCAGATCTGAGGGCTTGTGGGGGGGGGAGCACTTAATGAAATTAGAGGTCTTGCAGCAGGCAAATAAATAGGGACACCTTGTGATTTAGATAGAGATCACACACACTGAAATCATTAGCTTATCCTAGAAGTTCTCTTAAGATGTAAATATAAGCAGCAATTTTCAAACATTTCTATAACACTTTTATTCTTAGACTCTTTAATTAATTGCACTTTATAATGTGCTTTATAAACCACAATTAAAGCCTCTAAATCTCCAGATTGTAGATAAGTACTAATGCCACTTTGCAGCTGAGGAAGCTGAAGGCCAGAATAGTTAAGAGAGATGCCCACAAGTCCATGCTAGAGCTAGAAACAGAGCCAAGACTGTCTGGCCCTCACTCCTGCACTTTAATCACTACACCCCCATTTCCTTCTCCTTAATCTGACAACAGCACCCCATGCTTGACCACAGCTAAAAGGCAAAACAAACCTCTTCTAGAATAGGCTTATGATTTCAACGTGTGTGGTCTCTGTACATTAAAGTGTAATTTCTATGATGGCAAAGTAAATGAGAATATTGAAATTGATATTCCTAATATCACCTTTTATAGTTTCATTAACATATGAGGGGTACTCAAAGTACAAAACAAGCTTGGTAAAACCAGTCTATACCTTCTGCTGCTTGATGATCCTGCCCGATTTCCTGGACCATTACTTGATACTACTGAGATTGCATTTGCAATAGCCTCAACCGCAGAAAGCCTTTCAGCAAATGTATTCCTTTCAGAGCGCTCTGCTTCTGAAACATTAAGAAAAACATTTGGTGCCAAATCTTAAATAAAGTATCATTATAAAAAAAGGAGTTAACACAGGGATCTTAACTACATCTTAAAGACTCTCCTGCAAACTCAGAATGTTTGTTTTAAATTCAATTAGTTTTCCAGTTGCAAATTCCCTGGCTCTAGGAGGAAAATAGCTGTTGATGGGAAATGATTGCATAGAATGTGCTTTATGATCTGCAAAAACATGGATCTTATGTTTTTCATTTTGCAAGTGGTATCCAGATATTATTGCTGTGTGCAATAATTATTGGAATAAGACTCTGGATTCAACGAATAAGGTATAGAACTATTAGTATCTTTATATACGACAACCCAAAGAGTCTTAAATCTCCTCTAATGGCTGTACAAACATACAAAGGGCATGAGTGCCAAAGGGAACCAGCATTTGAAAAGTCATTGCAAAAGAAACAATTGCATAGCACTCCCCTCTGAAATTCTCTGAGGTGTCAACCCAATAAAGTTAATCAAAACAATATCGTGCAGGCAATTCTGACAAAAATCTATGGTACAACAAATAGGATCAGCAAGACATTTTCATTGTTTTGTGTATTAGAATAAAAGTTTTACAAAAAGAATTGTATAATTCAGTATAAAAGGTTTCTCTCAAAGAGAACCATTTTGTCTAGATTACAACATTCCTGAGAAACAGCCAATCATCTAAACACAACACCACTGTGGTAACTAAAAATCCAAAAATGACTGAGGGCATGTCTTCACTAGCACAGTTAAAGCGCTGCCCCAGGTGTGTAGTTGCAGCACCAGGGTGGGAGAAAGAGCTGAAAAAACAACCTCCACGAGGGGAATAGCTACCCTCTCCCAGCACTGGTGCACTGTCTACACTGGCACTTTACAGAGCTGAAACTTGCAGCGCTCAAGGGTGTGTTTTTTCACATCCCTGAGCGAGAAAGTTACAGCGCTGTCAAGTGCCAGTGTAGACAAGGCCTAAGTCATTTACTTTTAGTGCTTCTGTCTGGATAATGAGAAATAGTCCTTTACTTACTTCCCTATGAAATATTCTAGTTCAGAATCTCAAAATAGGCATCAGTAAAAGTCATTAGAAATACTGTTCAGCAAGATACAAGTTAAAAACAAAACATTTCCAGTTAAGTAGTTAATGCAGTTTACAAGGTCATTTTCTGAGTTTATTTTATTCAGGCAGATAATGTGAAACTGTAAAAAACCACCACACTGGATTTATATTCTGAGTTAAAAAATGTCACAAGCATTTCTGTAATAGCATTTAACTAGAACTGCTTAAGGTTTCTACTTTAATATGATCAAAGTTCTGAGGTTACAGTATTGGTACTGTCTATATATAAAAGCATACACATCATTATAAGTGGTACCAGTACTAACACGTATATTTAATGTTGCCTGACATTTTCCATTATAAGACCCTGTTTCAGTTGCTTATAGCTTTGCCAGACTCGAGCCATTTGGACTGAAACTTCATGCTGACTACCTTAGGCTTATGTCTTTTTCAAAAGTTGAAGCCAAATTGGTTCAGCTGTTCTCAGAAAGAGATGAACAGTTCAGTCCATGTTATAAAAATTTTAACTATTTCATTGAGAAACTCAAACACACCCTCTACAGAACCTGAAATTGAATCCATTATTCCTGAGTCAACATTCCTTTGCTGCCATCTCTGTCTAGTGGCAGGTCAACAGAAGATAACATTCTACCACTGCTGCTACTGTTAGCTCAAGTAGGGAAGACTGTGCATGGGAACTAAAGAGCCCAACCCTACTTATAAGAAGGAGAGGAGTCAATATGACTCCACATGATGGAATTTTTATCTTTTTGGATTTTAAGTTTTAAGGAAACCTGGTAAATTACATTTAATAAAAAAAATGTCAAAAGAATGTTAAGGTTACACAGTCAAGTATTTAAAATTAGGAAGAGAGAGAGAGAGAATTAAGATTGCCAGCCAATGCAACCTTATTTCAGTCCTCTTGTGGATATGCATTTTAGTACAGTCTTTAATTACATGATCACACAGTATTTTTTCCCAAAGGACCACTGCCTCAATCAGTGCACATGATGGACAGTGCTCTGGGAATCACTGCTGTGTAGTGAATGAGGCTTTCATCTGTAGAACCCCTGCCTCATTTTTGTCACAGAAATTGGAAGGTGTGTAATAAATGAGACCAGGAACTGCAGGAAGAAAAAGGATGGTCTTGCAGTTAAGGCAGCTGTATTCCACTCTAAAGAATTGGATTCTATTTCTTCCCCCTTCTCCCCCACCCAGTGCCATATAGAAACTCTGTGGCAAAGTCACAAATCAAATTTTCCACTGGTGATCATTATGTGCTCTTTGGGTAACCAACCTGAGACACATGGGGTTTGACTTGTGAGTGATCCACACTTCTACAACAGCAACTGAGATTAACGGGAGTTGTGCTCTGAATGGAGAGTGCTATAAATTGCTAAATACTTGGGAAAAAAATCAGGCCCATGGCTTCTCAAACTGGGCACCCAAAATTAGTTGGCACTTCCAGATTTACTCTCTATGCTTCAGTTCCTCACGCGTAAAACAGAGATGATACCACCCAGTCACCACAGTGGCATTATGAAGGTAAGTTCATTAATGACTCCTGTCTGTGTGTTCCATTCTATGATCCGAAGAAGTGAGCTGTAGCTCACGAAAGCTCATGCTGAAATAAATTTGTTAGTCTCTAAGGTGCAACAAGTACTCTTGTTCTTTTTGCGGATACAGACTAACACGGCTGCTACTCCGAAACCTGTAAAGAACCAAGATACTACTATGAGAGCACCACAGTAAAGCCCATCAGGAAGTTAAATCTTTATTCAGTGCAGGGTTTGGATGGTGTACAATAAATAAGGAATGGGGCCACACATTGAATGATGAGGATAAAAGAAATATTGAATAGCTACCCATTTGGTGAGCACTGTCCATCTTGTGCACTGAATGAAGTAGCCCTGTGGAAACAATAGTATGTGATCATGTAATTAAAGACTGTATCATAATGCATATGCAGAAGGAGGCTGAATTAAAATTGCAAGAGTAGTTTTAATTCTGGCATTTCCCATCTTTTGAGCATTTGACTTTGCAAACTTAATGTTCTTTTCATGTAGTTTTTTTGGGGGGGTTTGATGCAATAGTATTTTAAAAGCTATAAAAAATGTCAGTCCTTTACATCAACAGAAAGCCCTGTGTTCATATTTTCCAATACAGATATCTCAATGGAAGAAATACCGAAGACACCAGTAAACATTAGACAAGTTATCTGATAATCCTGGAAAGAAAACCTGAACACTTTGTGTGTGTATAAAAAAAAACCCCAAGCTAATAATGATATAAAGGGACAATCTAAAATTTTCAGATCTGGGTGCTCTAAGTGTGTCCTAAAACCACAGTTAAGCACCTAAATAAAGTAGCACTGAGCTCCCACAAATCCCAATGAAGTAAATGGGAGCTGCATAAGCTCCACACCTTTGAAAAGTTAGGTCATTTATTTTAGGTCCCACATTTTAGGCACTTGTTTTGAAAATTTTGGCTCTCCTTCAAATATTCTTGAAACTGTATTAAAAAAAGGTAGATTCAAAGAGGCTCTCATGATACATTGCTCACCCTCTTCCTCTTTAGTTTCTTTGTTACTGGTTGGAAAGCACACGGATACACAAGCATGTAGAATATTACGATTTCCATCGCATCTGTGGCTGAGGAACGTCTGTAGCATTTGTAGATTCTGATCCAAGACAACAGCTTGTTCAAGATTCATCAGGTATTGTCTGCAGGCCTCATAGTCACATCGGAGGATATGCTGCATTAAAGTCTGTTTCTGCGCTCAGAAAAAGGAAGAAAGACTTTAATAAAATGGAACAAAAAATTTAGACAAACAATTCTAGATATTTCTGGCTTTGCATTGAAAAATGAACATGCAAAAACTTAAGTATAAGATGTTCACTAGTAACACAGGAAGTGCTGAATACAAATATACTAGAACTTTTTTTTAATGTTATGAACTCAACATCATCTCATATTGAGACTGAATGTCATTTCTACTATAAGCAAATAATAAAAGAAAATTGAAGAAAAAGGACATGCTGAAATACCAAGCATCTGTCAAACTACCAATGCTTGGCTCTTGGCATCATACCCGGTTACATCAATTCAAAAGATACAGGATTTCTATGATTCATGACTATGTACCACAGCAAAATTGTAGGACTCAAGGAACACAACAAGTGGTCTATATGAACTGGCTTTTATAGGGTTTTTTCTTAATGATTGGTAGAAGTGGGATGGGGAGGTTGAAATTGTCTGGGTGGCCCCTTTTCCTCCTAAAAATGTGGAGTACCCCAATGCAAGACTCAATATAGGTTTAATATGATGTGCAGCAGTACAGCACATATGATAAATTCATCCTTTAGGGCAGGGGTTCTCAAACTGGCGGTTGGGACCCCTCAGGGGTCCTGAGGTTATTACACGGGGGGTTGTCAGCTGTCAGCCTCCACCTCAAATCCTGCTTTGCCTCCAGCATTTATAATGGTGTTAAATATATAACAAAGTGTTTTTAATTTATAAGGGGGATCACATTCAGAGGCTTGCTATGTGAAATGGGTCACCAGTAAAAAAAAGTTTGAGAGCCGCTGCTTTAGGGAATCTGCTAACACACCACACTAACCATTTAAGAGGAAGTAGTGGAGGTTCTTCTAGCATGTTTGGCATTTTGCATAAACTAGTATTCAATATATTGTATAATTATTTATATGGTGCTATAGGTGTATATGGCACTCTACAGAGGATTCAAGCAAGAGGTCCTTCCCCAAAGATTTTATACGTCGCAACAATGGAGATTCACAAGAAATCACTCCTACAATTTCTCCTTTAACATTTCCTGCACTAGTTCAAATTACAGGCAAACTGTAGTGCATTTACAGTAACATGGCAAACTTCTGATCACTTGAGAAAGCACATACATTCAATAATAGAACAATACAATATCATGCAAGAGTCACTAGTCAATATTTTAAACTTTAGAAGCATAATCCCTAATAATTCTAACAATTATAAAATAATAATTTAAAAATCTCACACTGGAATCATGTCAAAGACCTTTTGGTTTACTAAATAGCTGCGTTTGGTTTTCAGGTTTATAAAACATTACTGAATTTAAAATGACAGAAGAGTAGAAATGTAATGGTAATTTAAAGAATTAAATACCAAGATGCTTTAATTTACCATTTTAAAAAAAGCAGTTATTAAGATTACCATATAGTAATGAAGTAAGCAAAACATAGAACTTTACCTCAACAGCCATGATGATGATAGCAGCTTTCTTTTTAATGGTTGAATTAGCAGGAAGATTTGTTAAGGAATGAACACCCATTCCAAGACTACTAATAGGTGGAAGATCAAGCCAGTCGGGATCCCTTATTCCACCCATGCAATCTTTTGCCATTGGATAGATAGTTCCATTTCCATCTCTAAGAATAATAGGAGATTCCTACATAAAAATAAATTAACACCAGATCACCATTTTGCAAAATCATATAATATGTATTTCCACATTTAAATCCCTCCTAAAGACTCACTTCTGTCATGCTGCCCACAGGAAATCTAGGTGATTTGAAATTCATAACCTCTCTCTACCTCTTTTTAGATTGAGCTCCTTGGGGCAAGAGCTACCACTTCTTGAATGACTGGGAAGTGCTTAGCACAGCACAGTCAATAGCACAAATAAGTGTCCATTTACTTCAAAAAATTAAAATTCAACCTTAATTAAAATGAAATATGTACCAATCCTAAGACAATACCAGGATCTTTGACGCCATAATTTATTGACAAACAATACTGTTTACAAACAAACTTGAATGGAAACATTGAATTCTACAAATTTTCAGAGGATCTTTGACAATAAAATTTTCTTACATATCTGTACTAAAGATGTGGCTTGCAGAAATCACTGAAAATTATTTTTTCTGTTTCTTCTTCTAAATACCTATGTATGCCTGCAGATCCATTATTCACTTATATGTAACCTAAGCAAGGTTACAATCATGGACTGCCTACACAACGTGTGTGTGTGTGTGATTTTCTCTATAGCCTTTATATACTAATCTGCATTAAAATATGCAGTTACAGATGGCCCTTACATATGCATTACAATACTGAGTTAAATCTGCATATTCAACCTAAGTTTGGGATTATCTGACTTATGTATTTAGCCATGCAAATTCTACAGTGATTTAATATACCTTTGACCCCCAGTTTCTATTATTTTAAAGGGGGGATGGGAATGACAAACTTAAAAGAAGCAGATCAACATCACAAGAGTTAGCAGCTCTGACTTCGAAAATATTGCAAAAGCACAGCCAGACCTATTCATCTTTACACCATCACTGGAATCTGATCAACCTTGATGCCACAGGAACCCAAAGAGAAGGCTCCATTTAATAAGATCTTGGGTCTGAGAAACATTTAAGAAGTTTCAGTCTTCTGGAAGTGCTTCAAGGGGACTTAGTAGTTCAGAATGCTCCTAAAATAGGATGTGCCACACAGCCATGTGTCAGTGATTAAGTGTTCATTAAGCTCCTTACAGACACATGCACTTCACATCCTATTAGACAGATGCTTAACAAGCTTAACACACACTAGCATGAAATAGTTTTTGCTATATTCAAATGTTCAGAAATGGGCCAGATGAAAATCTACTTTCCTCCTGAACACAGCCATATCTGCTGTTTGCTGAAGTCTTCACTGAAGCAAACAGCAGACAGCTGCCTCCTCTGTAATAAAAATATTTTGCGCCTTCTATCTAAGGATTTCAAAGTACTGATATGGGGATTTCAGACATGCTTAAGTGTTTAAGTGCCTAACTTCCAATGAAAGTCAAGGGAGTTGGATGCCTAGCTCCCTTAAACCATTTAAAAATCCCAGCTCTTCCAAATCTTAAACAAGTTTTAGAAAAGGAAGCAGCATTCTCATTTTACAGATTAGGAAAACTGACGCTCTGAGAAGTTAAACGACTAAAATCTAACAGGGAAATTAACAAAAGAACCCAAACAAACCTGTCCAGCTGTAAAAATGGCAACACTTCTCTCATTCTGACCCAGGAAAGCAATGCTGCTAGTGGGGAAGTTATTTTCTTGCTCAGCTTTCCCAGTAGCAAGGTCAAATATGCAGTATCGAACCCAGTTCCCAGTCTTCAGGACAGCATGCACTCCTTCATGGGTACATGAACAAGAAAGAAAAAAATTAACCTCTCTCATTGGTGGCATTCTGTAATACAACACAACACACATGCAAACTATTGCATCTGTAATTATTTGTTAATCAACGCAGATAAGCATGCACCTTAATTTGACAGTTGAAATGTTTTCCACAAAAAAGGGGCAGAGGGGAGAGAACACTTCTTAGAAGTGCAGCAGGGTAGTTTACAGAAAACACTTACCTTTTGAATCTACATTCACTGCTAGAATCTCTGTTTTTTCAGGAATACACAGCTTTTTAGGAGTCCTTTGGAAGCAATCTGGAACTTTTGGAGTCCCACCAGTTTTGACTACCTAAAACACAAGAGTAAGATCTCAGTATGCAAACACCATGAGGAAATTTCAAATTCCTGTTTTTTATTTCTCCATTCAACGTACCTGGAGTTCATCTATTCTGAGCAGCCTACAATCTTGGAGAAGGGAAGAAGGATCAGGATCTGAACCGGAGCTGCTCTGACAGTTTGCATTACTAGATGTGCCTGGAAATTTCACAGCAACATAGGCACCATCCACTTTTAGTACCTACAAGCAGAACACAAACATAATTGATGTGTCACTAAAAACTTTGAGATACAGCTGAAAAGTAGTTTCATTTACCTTGAACCTTTTTGTCAGAGCACAGAAGTTTGGTCTGAGATGGTAAGTCTTAACTCCGAGGTCCCTAGTTATTAGGGGCATTATTCTTCTGCAGTTACTGGGCTCCTGTGCACCTATTTGTTTAGGTGTATTTCTTAACGCCTACCCCTAATCCAGTATTTGGAATGACTACAGAAAGGAGCCGCATGACAGTAACCAGTGAACAGCGTGGTCTTATCTGCCCTAATCCAATCTCAAAAATAGTTTACTACTAAAACTCCTGAGTCTAAGAATGTAGCCACGCATACCCAGGAACATTTACACTACATCCGTCTTTCCCCTTACAAAGCAGTCGAAAGCCACTCAGGCCACTTCTTCTGAAATTCTAAGTGGAGCATCTCTTCAAGGACAAGTACATTACATATGCAAGACTGGTATGCTTGCGTCAAGTAAGCTCCTCGGTTTAGCACTGTGTTCATTAAATCGCCAAACTGCAAAGTCATCGTGTCCCTTGGTCATTCCAGCTGCAGTCACCAGTCTCTCAAAAGTATAAGAGAAAAATCAGCAGAAAAAGTGCTATGCTCCTGTAACTTTTGAGGCTTCTAGGACAAATGAAGGTCCAACAAAAGATGAAAGTATTAGTCATAATCAGGTGATGAGATCCGCCTTCAGATTTACTAAAGCCTTCATCTCAAGGAACAACAACAACTCTGGAGCTTTTGCTAGCCTCCAAATTAAGTGAAATTTGTGCACGTACCCTGCCTGCAAGGAAACAAAATATTTTGTTCACTAGTCAACTGCTGCACCCTCCTCTACTCCTACGGAGTTGTAAGGAGTAGGAGAGCTTCCCTCTAAATCTTCAGGGTAACAGAGATGCCTATGGACTCCCAACCCTTCTCCCAACCAGTCTCAGGTGGCCAAGTGGTATGCGGAAGTAGATGCACTGATGGAGAAAGAATACCTTAACACCCTGTATAAAGACAGATGGCACCAAGAATGGCAACAAGGTAACCAGCAGTATCAGAGGCACTGGTGCCAAAGCATATGGCACAATCACCCAGAGATGGGAGTGAGCTTGATGCCCTATGCCGTGTCAATTAATACAGAACATACAGGGTTGACAAGCTGTAAGAACATGGTGTAATGCCACAAACCTGGCCCTGCCAAAAGAGAACATGTTTTAGACCAGAGTTTAGCTAGCAGGAATGCTAATGAAAGAATGATATTGCATGGAGGACTCAAGCAGTTTGATCCAGGCATTCCAGGGAAAAACTATGCATAGGAAATGTCAGTAAATAATCTACACTTTAAGGGAGGATTCAGTGCCAGTTTCTCCAGTGACCAGCGATGTAGATTGAGTGTTTGAGACCACACTGAAGCCTTGGCACAACCACTGCTCTTACGCACGGGAACTCACAAATGACTGTTTAAGTGCTGCTATGGAAGTTTTGATTTGTGCCTCTTCTGTACAGAGTCTTAGCTCTCAGTGCTCCTGATAGAAGTTATGAGGCCATCTTTCACGTTGCCTCCTTTCCCATCTTCAAGACTTACATAACCTGCAACAGGGGAAAAAGTTCGAGCTGTCCCCAGCATCTAAAAGATCAACACATCTTCCTAAAGCAAATCTGCTCTAGACTTCTTCTGATCACACTTCCGTAACCATTTAAAGCAACTGACCTGCTTTTCATATATTCAGTAAAAAAGAAATACTGACAGAATAAGAAAAATGCAGTGACCCTAAAAGGAAACTGTTTTTTAAAGGCAAAGCACCAAAACTGAACATTATTTAGAAAGAAACTAATAGTCAGAATTGATTTAGGAAAACTTGGGGAAACCTTCATTCAAAAAGATTTGGGAGAGAACGGATGAAAAGTGAGCTCCTGAAAAAAAGAGCACTAAGGTAGCTCCTTCATTGGCGGATGCTACAGTATTTATTGGCTTTTGTGTGTCAGACTAGTCGGGATGGACCACCCACTGACAAATTAAGCAACCAACTGGGAAGTAAAAACTGGATGCTCTGATCCCAGTTACACACAGAGAACACAGACCCAAGAGTTTGGATCTATTATATATTTGCGTTTAGAGAAAGATTAATTGACCAGTATACAACAGCAAATTTTTTCTGTTTTACTAGTCAAGTAGCTCAGACTCATTTTTATTCCCAGTTTATTTTAGTCTCAATTCAATGAAAGAAGCTCACTATTATCCCCTGGTGTTTTATTATTTTATTCTTTTTAATAAAAATACTTGATTTAGACATATCTTTCAGAAACAGAATTGTTTACTACAGATATTCCGAACTGCTAGTGTAACTTCTCACAATTTGTGCAAATGCCATCAAAAACGAAAATACAGTTTCAGTAACAGGATATATGCATCTATTGTACAGTCGTACATTCAGTACGAGTAGCCTCTAAGAGTTGTCATTAAATAGACTAACTTATTTAGAAGACAAGCAGATAAAAACACTGAAGTTTAAATATATTTCCAAAAGCAAAATTCACTTTCCATGGCATCTGCTCTATTTCTGCCGCATTCCGCTTATATTCCACCTTAGTTTTTCAATATTTTAAAATATTGATTGAAAAGGAAATATTTGAGTCAATTTGCCACGTACCATACATAGAGATATGCATTTACTAACACTGAACACACACACATTCTTTTGTGCATTTCATTAAGTTATACTAAAAAAGCAAAGTGGAGAAAAAAATATTCTGAACAATCAGGAAAATAAAATGTTCAATGGCACATTCTGTTCTTCAGCAACAAATGGAGGCAATTCTGCTGAGGTTCTGCTCCTTAGGGCTCAGTGTAGAAGACTATGTTTGCCGAACACTCCCCAGGTATTAAGGAACATGGAAGATGACTATTACAGAGCCAATCCTTTCAGAAATTACATTTTTGAAGGGTCTACTGGTAACCTGCATAAATATTCCATCTCTCCAGGGTGACTGGATTTCCTCTCCGGAAAGCAGTACAGCTAGCCAAGTGAAAGTGCAATTTTATACTTTTAACCAATTCACCGTGGGACTGAACAGGACCAGTTTAATAGCTTGCCCTATTTCAATATAACCCACATGTATATTTAATATATATATCCATATATAACTTTATGTAAAGAGAAGACTACTTCCTTACCCTCAGAGCATGTACAAAAGGCCATGCCTAAAGAAATAATGGATTAAGACAAGTACAGCCATGAAAAAGGAGCTACACACCTTTTAGGGGACCATGTTAGGCTTGGTCTACACTACGCGTTTAAACCGATTTTAGAAGCGTTAAACCGATTTAACGCTGTACCCGTCCACACTATGAGGCCCTTTATATCGATATAAAGGGCTCTTTAAATCGGTTTCTGTACTCCTCCCAAACGAGAGTAGCGCTAAAATCGGTATTACCATATCGGATTAGGGATAGTGTGGCCGCAAATTGACGGTATTGGCCTCCGGGTGGTATCCCACAGTGCACCATTGTGACCGCTCTGGACAGCAATCTCAACTCGGATGCAGTGGCCAGGTAAACAGGAAAAGCCCTGCGAAATTTTGATTTTCATTTCCTGTTTGCCCAGTGTGGAACTCTGATCAGCACGGGTGGTAATGCAGCCCCAAATGCAAAAAGAGCTCCAGCATGGACCATATGGGAGATACTGAATCTGATCGCTGTATGGGGAAACAAATTTGTTCTATCAAAGCTCCATTACAGAAGACGAAATGCCAAAGCATTTGAAAAAAAAAATCTACAGGCTACGTGCTGTGTGCTTGCTGCGTGACAAGCGTAATGGGAAGCCAGAGACTAAAATGGACGCTCATAGAGGGAGGGAGGGGGTACTGAGGACTCCAGCTATCCCACAGTCCCCAGCAGTCTCCGAAAAGTATTTGCATTCTTGGCTGAGCTCCCAATGCCTGTAGGGTCAAACACATTGTCCGGCGTGGCTCAGGGAATAGCTCGTCAATTTACTCCCCCACCCACCCACATGAAAGAAAAGGGAAAGAAATCATTTCTTGACTTCTTTCAATGTCACCCTATGTCTACTGAATGCTGCTGGTAGATGCGATGCTGCAGCAGTAAAGAGCTGTAGCCGCTCCTCTCCCCTCTTTGGTGGCAGACGGTGCAGTAGGACTGGTAACCGTCCTTCTTATCAACCCGTGAGTGCTCCTGGCTGGCTTCAGGTGAGGCTGGCCGGGGGCGCCTGGGTGAAAATAGGAATGATTCTCGGTCATTCCCAGTAGATGGTACAGAATGGCTGGTAACCATCTTCATCATGGCAACTGGGGGCTGAGCTCCATCAGCCCCCTCCCTTTCCTGTGTAAAGAAAAAATTCTGTACTGCCTGGACTATCATAGCAGCGGCATACTGGGCTCCTCTCCCCCACACTGCTTAAAGTCCTGCCTGGACTGTCATAGCACCGGGAGGCTGCCTCCCCCTCATTTTATCTCACTAACAAGTCACTGTTTCTTATTCCTGCATTCTTTATTACTTTATCACACAAATGGGAGGGGACACTGCCACGGTAGCCCAGGAAGGTTGGGGGAGGAGGGAAGCAACGGGTGGGGTTGTTGCAGGGGCACCCCCCGTGAATGGCATGTAGCTCATCATTTCTGCGGGATCTGACACAGAGCAGCTGTGCTCTCTGATACACGGCTTCTCTAGTACACTTGCCCCATATTCTAGGCAGGACTGACTCTATTTTTAGATACAACATAAAGGAGGGAATGACTCGGGGAGTCATTCCCAGTTTTGCCTTTGCGCCCCCAGCCGATCTCAGCCAGGGGCACCCATGATAGCAGCACATAGTATAGAAGGACAGATAACCATCATCTCATTGCCAAATTACACTGGCAGCAGATGGTACAGAACAACTGGTAACCGTCTCTGCTATCATGCAAAAGCAAATGAATGCTGCTGTGTAGCGCTGGAGTATCGCCTCTGTCCGCGGCATCCAGTACACATACGGTGACTGTAAAAAAAAAAAGAGCTGAACAGGCTCCATGGTTGCCGTGCTATGGCGTCTGCCAGGGCAATCCAGGGAAAAAGGGCGCGAAATGATTGTCTGCCGTTGCTTTCCCGGAGGAAGGAATGACTGACGACATTTACCCAGAACCACCCACGACAATGATTTTTGCCCCATCAGCCACTGGGCTCTCAACCCAGAATTCTAAGGGGCGGAGGAGACTGCGGGAATTATGGGATAGCTATGGAATAGCTACCCACAGTGCAACACTCCAGAAATCGATGCAAGCCTCGGACCATGGACGCACACCGCTGAATTAGTGTGCTTAGTGTGGCCGCGTGCACTCGACTTTATAAAATATGTTTGATAAAACCGGTTTATGTAAATAGGAATAATCCCGCAGTGTAGACGTACCCTTAGATGTGAGCACCTCTAAGGCATTTTTCCTATGAGGTTGAGAACAAAGGCAAAAATTCTAGAAACTAAGACTAAATACATTTGAAGCACTGCCTAAAAGGATATATCCCAATCTTCTGGCCAAGCTTTTTTACATATTCAATCCAATTTGGGTATTACACACAAGATCCCCTACAATCCGAGGAAAATTTTGGCTTATGAACTTAGAAATGGACACTATTCTGAACTCTCACCTGATCCAGGATACAATTGATAGACTGAAGTTGTTTGGGGAAGCGATAGACGCTGCCAATAGGAAGCTCCAGACCAAATGGAACTGCAGCTGCCAAAGTACAAGACAGAAGCAGCTTCAACCCAATTTTCCTACATTTCAGATTTCAACCATTCCAAGCAGCAGAGTCTAATAGTTAAAATAGCAGGTGCAAGACTTTGGTGCTGAATAATATTCACTCTCTGTTCCTGTATCCGTTTTCACCATGTTGGCAACCTTCTAATTAGGATCTCCTTGACCTGCAGAGCTTTGAGGAATATGCTTTGGATTCCATTCTAAACCCATGAAGTTTAGGATTAAAGTGGAACATCAAGACTAGGAAACAATACAGGTCTGGGAAATAACTTCAACCTTGTCAGAGCTTCCATCTGACAAGTTCTGCTGCTCTTCTGTCTTCCAGTGTCTTAAGACTACAATAAACTAGGAGTTACTGCACTCAGACCATCCTTCTGTGTAGTACCAAAGGAACAAATACACATCAGAATATTCCTGCCAATTCCATGAGGTCTGTTTCTATAACATGGTTGCTGTACAGACTATGGGGGAACTGACAGAGCCCAGTGTTAATAGAATCACTGCAGAGGCCAAGCAATGGGACAACAGGACAAACATGAGGACTGTATCTTACCAGGATCAGAGGCTGAGTCCTGGTAAGATACTTCACTTCCCTCCCCCCTTCCCCAAAAAACAGCTGGTCAGATCTTATTCATTCCTCTGTATAGGGTCCTACAAACAGATCACACCACCTGGTCTTCACAGTATCCTAACAGCATCTAGAGATTATAAATTTAGGCAAAGTTGTTGCACACAGTCAAGTGCACTGGCAGCACTAAAAATTTCCAGAGGCCAGAACAGTTTCTTTTTTTGAATCTAGATTCTTGAAAGCTATTTGCTGGTTCAATCTAACCATGAAATGTTTCTGAACTAAGCCCCTAGCTCTAAACTCAACCTCCCTTTTAAACTTTAACTGAGATTTTTATAATTTTGGAGCAACTGAAATATTAGCCTGGAGTGACAATACATAAGCCACAGGGTCTTTTACCCTAAACCCAAACATTTTTCTTCACTGTGCCCCAAACAGAGAAATCATAGGGAAGTTCAGATGCTTTCTGATGGTTAGAAGATAGCAATCAAGTACTGCTCTCGGCAAGAAGCCTGTCATTGCCTGCTTACTAAGCAGTATTTCTCAAAGAGGTCACATTAGTCCTGTGCCTCATGAGATTCACCAGAAGACAAATTAAGAGAATGAATTTTAAGGTGTTGTGGTTTTGACCTTCAAAGTTTTGGTTACTTGAGGGACTGCTTCACCCCTCTCCAGTTATCTGAGGTGTCTAAGGTAGCAGACCTTAGGAGAAGATTTTCACTGAAGTTTCCTCAAGATGTGGAAGTCTCAGAAACCCTGATCTGTCAGAGCCCTGATTTCATACTGCAGGAGAGGAGCTTGTACAAAACATTTACTGTTCCAAACATGGTGGCGGCACACAGAGGGATGACTGGGTTATTTTGTGTTTTTGCTTTGGGGGAGGGGGAGGAGGAGGAGGAAGAGAGGAGAAGGAGAAAGGAAAAGGAGAATGGGAAAGAATAGGATTGAGTCCATTCCAAAATCGGGCAGGCCATCTTGTCTTTTTGACATGTTTGATAACTTTGCCATTTGGAAGTCTGTATGCATCTAAAATTCATGATACATGCAATGTATAAATCTAAAATATGAGGACCCAAATCCTCTTTCCATTCAATAAAGAGTTAAAAAAGGTTAAACAATTACCAACACTACCGTTGAAAGATGAACAAGATTGGCTATTGGGGAGGCTTGCAAGACAGAAGCATAATGAACAGTATTTTTCCAGTGGATATTAAGTGTGTCCCCAACTTGTTCTGCGCAACTTCATGGGCAGAAAGAAGCTAAGCAATCTGAATCAGTAAGGTTGCAACTTGCATTTCTCTGCCCTCTTTCACCGGATGTTACAAGTGCATGTCTATTTTTGCATCCTGGGTTCTAGAAGCTACTGTTTATCTAAATCTTTATTTTGTTATCTGTTTTTATACTATTGCTTGAAACTTAAAATTGGCTGACATTTACATTGCATTGTACATTTTACAGTGTTATATAAGTAGTAATGTTTCCCTACCTTAAAGAATTTACAATCTAAGAGATATAAATAGATATTAAAACAGCACCATAAATAAGTATGGTGCGTAAAACACATTCCTGGCCATCAAGAGTTCACATTCTACACTAAGTCAAGTTGGTCTCATGATTAGAAAAACGAGGGCAAAAGGACAGACATGAATAACAGCAGTACAACTATGTGATTGTTTTGGCTGGTAATACAAGAATTGGACACTAAGAATTATTTTTTTCCCCGAACTATTCATTCATGCCTGATACCATTTCTTGGAAGAGAGGAATAGGTTTTGCAGGCTTCATTTCTGTTCAAACAAAGGAGAGTCTGCAAAGATTACTGGAGGAGAAGGTGGGAAGTATTCTTGAAAGCAGTGGGATTGGTGGGTAGGGAAAGATTAACTGGACCTGTCCCTTTCTTTTTGATAGCTTGAACCTGTTACAGTTTTACTTTTAGAAACACTGTTTGCATTATTATGGTGTCATCTAGCCTTCTATATTTAAAAAAAAAACAGCAAAGGTGACTGAGTAGTCCTGAAGGGTGGGCCTCCTTACTAGCAATTGGTGGACTTTTGTAAGTTGTAAAAATTTACAGGCATATATTATATTATATATATATATATATAAAAATAAATCTGTATTACAGTGGCACCTAGAGATCTCACCCCAGATTTAGCACCATTGTGCCAGGTACTGTACAGATACAGTGAGAAACTGTCCCTGCTCTGAAGAGCTTACAATCTAAATGGAAGAGACAGATGAAAGGCAAATAGATTAAATGGCTTTTGCAAAGTCACAGACCACATCAGTGGCAGAAATAGTAACAGATTCCAAGGGTAAGTCTTCACTATCGGCCGTATCAACGGGTAGCAGTCGATTTCTCGGGGATTGCTATATCGCATCTCATCTAGACGGGATATATTGATCCCCGAACACGCTCCTGTCGACTCCAGAACTCCACCAACACGAACGGCGGTAACGGAGTCAATAGGGGGAGCCGCGGACGTCGATCCTGCGCCGTGAGGACGGTAGGTAACTCGATCTAAGATACTTCGACTTCAGCTACGTTATTCACGTAGCTGAAGTTATGTATCTTAGATCGATCCTCTCCCTAGTGTAGACCAGCCCCAAGTATCCCGACTCCCAGTCCAGTGCCCTATCCACTAGAACACACTGTCTCCCCAAGAGAAACCTGCAAATGCTTTCGAGTGTTCTTACATAAACTAATCAATGCTCCCTTATGCAGGAATACTCCATACAAGGAAGTGGAAATATATCGTGGGATCTTCCCCTTTCAGAAAGGGAAGCAGTGCAAGTTTCTGCAGTTTACTACAAATTGTGCCAGCTTTTATAATATATGGAGATATACCTATCTCATAGAGCTTGAAGGGACCCTGAAAGGTCGAGTCCATCCCCCTGCTGTCACTAGCAGGACCAAGTACTGATTTTGCCCCAGATCTTTAAGTGGCTCCCTCAAGGACTGAACTCACAAGCCTGGGTTTAGCAGGCCAATGCTCAAACCACTGAGCTATCCCTCCCCCCAGTTTGGAGAATACTGCAGAAACATCCCCAACTGACCTCATCCCTCCCAACTAATTTCATAAAGCCAGAACTAAAGGAGTGTTGGAAACAAAGGGCAGTACAGTGTAGAGACAGAATCTCCCCCTTCAGCACTCTTGATCCCGCACAAGATCTCTAAAGGCAGGTTCACCTTCACATGTGGGTAGAGAGAGAAGTTTGGGGTCCTGAGATATATAGGACCACACAAACTGGCATTCTTGACTAAAGGAAAGTGTCCTGATGGTGCCATATTGGAAAAAATTGAAATAAAATTATTACCAGTCTCCAGTAAACATATCAGTTTATTTCTACCCCGAACCTTGCTCTTGTTTGTTTTCTGGGATTCCATTTCATCAATAGATTTGTCCAGACAAATTTTCAGGTGATGCTGTCTCAAAATATAGTTTATTTGACCCACCACGATTTTGCTGGACAAACCAGGGGGCTACCGTTCCTTCAATTGTAAGAACTTTTGAGCAAGGTCAATTCTTTGTGCTTTTCTTGCAAAGACAGACTTGGATCAAGTCTAGGGAAAAATCAAAGATTACTTCTTTCACAGTCAGCATTTTGGACTCAGAGTATGTTTGCAGTTGATGAGCATCACTGACGGGGTTAAGAACAAATGTTCAAAATATGACAAAAGTTGTGCTGGGAAGAAGCACAGCGAACAATACTCCCGTCTGTCCCCAAAATTGGGTCACTCTACAGCCAAAGTAAAACCAACTGTACAGTCAGCCAATCGAAAGGAAAGATCATTTCACAGCAATTAAATGGAAAGCAATCAGAATTCATTTTAAACAAACCTTGCCAACAGGAACATTCTTAACATCTTCTACAAACACGACTTCCCTCAGAGACCACTGCTCTTCATTCACTTTCTCTTCTTCTTTCGGAGCAGGAGTAGACCGCCGTCGTTCTTAAAACAACAACAAAATAATAAGTACCAAAAAAACCCAAAACTTGAAACATTTCATCTAAATATAGCAGAGATCTTACTTTATGCCTAACACACACACGCTTTGCAAAAGTGTACCATTATTCAAATCAAAATTTAAATCAGAAGTAAAATTTAGTTTGATTTTAACACTGTCTGAAGTCAGAGTAGCATGACAGAATTTCTCAATGCCACTTAAAATGTTTTGCTAATAAATCTGTACCAAACAGTAAAGCTGTTCCATAACAAAAAGAAACTAAAAAAGGTCTATTAAAGCTATGACTTCCTTAGTCATGTTAATTGATTCCTAGGCATGTTTATTCCATATGTTAAAGATTCCAAGTATTAAAGTACCAAAATACTGTTTTTATAAATGTTACAGTAATTATGATGAATGACCTAAAAAGTTGAAGTTAGCATAAGATCCTTAATTCAGACATGTTAAATATGCTGCATCATTTATGACAGCTTTGCAAAATTCTGCCAACTAGCCCAGGCCAATATTTGACAGATGAATAAAACCGTATTACTGTGGTAAAGGTGATAGTACACATTTTGGACCTGGGTTGCAATGTATTCACGGCAGTCTTATTTTGTTTTAAAGATCAACATCTGAAGAGCAAGTATTTACATTACAACAAGAATACAAACGTGAAACATGGCTGATTTAACATTAGTATGAAGCCTTTCGCTTCCTTACTTATAAGAGTTCATATTAACCAACACTACACGAACATATGATTTCGTATTTTTTTAAATAAAGAAACGGGAAAAAGGTTTATAAACTCCACACATTTATAGCCCTGCACTTACAGCTTTAAAATTCCACACAAACGTATAAGGCACCGGGCTGAAAACATGGGGTCTTTTAATAGCTGGAACATAACTATTTAAACAGTGAACGATTAAACAGACAGCTGTGGCCTGAAATCTTAAGTCAAAAAAAGAGTTGCTGCATTCAAAACTGATCTATAAAACAGTTTTCTATTTTGAAAGCTCTCTCTTTAGATACTGGCTATAACAAAATTAGTATTGTAGGTCTGAACCTAAAGTTCTCTAATCTAGGTAGTTATGTGACCCTTCAGTACACTCTGGTATGTGTATAACTGGAGAGACAGGTCTAAACGAGGAAGTTGTTGAAATTACAGTATCAGAATAAGAATAGCTATACTGATTAAAAGTCACAAAGGTGGTATGGTAGGGACAAGTGCTTTTGAGTTTTTAATCTGGTATATTTGGTATTCTGAGAACTGTTGATGCAAGTAGCAAACAGTTTTACAGCACATGTGCAATACTGAACTTCTAAATTTTTAAAACTATTACTTTGTGTATGTGCACATAAGAGTGGGAGAAGGTCCTCAGAGGAAGACTAACCAATCGGAAGAATGCCCTAGTTAAGATGCCTGAGCAATGTCAGAAATGTCTTAAAATAATCTGGAAGTGCATAAGGTATATTTCTGCCAACCTTGCACACTTCAAAAACTGAAGAATGGATTTTACTCAATTTTTCAAAACCAGTTCAACTTTAGGTTGAAACCGAGAATGGAAAATTTCATTCCAGGAAGTTCTAAACATAAGAAAATTGTTATAATGGAAGTCTCTGTATAACTAACTACAATGTTTCTACCAAATGAGCATCATATAGTTATTGGCTTTTGCATAAATCTACAACAAGCTTCATGACTGAAATTTACTATATATAACTTTAAGATACTAGCACTAAACTCCCACTGTTTATTCTAATAAATTCTACATTAGAAGAACAATGGCAAATCAGACCTTTCAAAATCAGTGGATTAAAAAATGTTTTCACAGTAGTCTATGTGAACTACAGTTAGGACCGAAGAGCCAGAATGCATTTTGCCAGTCAGAAAGTTAAATTTTCAAAGATTTCTGTTAACTACACTATTCATAAGACATCTCCCATTTACTGGTTTTAAATTGCTTGTCAAGAGCACTCTTCAATGTTAGAGATAAATAAAAACAAACATACATCGGATAGACTTAGGATAACTGTGATATATACAAATGCTCTCCGGGTTACACAAACCCAACTTACGAAAATCCGCACTTACAGAAAAAGTTCCATAAGCTTTTTTTTTTTTTTTTTTTTTTTGGGGGGGGGGGAGTGGAGGGAAGGAAAGAAGGGGGCGGTGTAATTGTCGGGTATACGTTCCCAACTTACGCAAGACATCTGTAACAGTGATATAGACATTTCACTATTAAAGTAAAACTTACTGTACGGCATTGATGCGCTGCTTGCAATTGAAGATGCATCACTACAGGTAGAAGCTGGGGATGGTGGTGGACCCATTTCAGTTTTCACTGGTTCCTGTTTGCTTTCAGGCCTAGGATTTAAGAATTTAATTATATTTATGAAAAAAACATTAACAGAATGAAAGGTCTATTTCAAGGTTTGGACAAAACAGTTTCTTGTTTTGCTGAACAAAAACCTAATCTAGCCAAGCATTTCAAATTGTAATTTGTGTAAGAGCTAAAATTACTTTTCTTTTTGCAAACACTTAAAAACAGATTTCTTAATTTAGAATGAAACAGTAAAAACTCTAATATAAATCTATATTTCTATGCTTTTAACATATCCAATTATAGCTACTAGGATAAAGTTATAATGTCTAGATGATGCTATGTTCCTTACGCAGGGTCTAGCTGTAAAATTGTTCTCAATGGAGAGCTGAAATCCTGCATTTTGGAATGTTAAAACATCCCCAAATGTGAACTAATTTGGGAGGATAGGGTGGGAAGAAGAGAAAGGTGTTTATTTATTAAAGTGACCTATAACTCAAAATAAGTTGTAAGAAAACTGTCAAACTAACAAAAACAGCTCCCTTTTACAGTAAGTGAAAATTTTCAGGCCAAACCATTTTTTTCAAGTCAGAGTTATCCATTTTAATGGAAGCTGGATGCAACCCTAATTTTGGAGAGACTACCCCACACAGCTTTTCACAACATAATTAGTATCAAGACTGAAGCAATTTCCAGCTTACTAAAATACGTAATTGTTCAAGTAAAATTTTACCACCATGAAACAACACAGTAGACAAAAGAGTCTCAGTCTTCACATAACACTCCTGTTGCTTAAATGTCCATAGTTTCAAACACTTGTAGCGACATCTTGATTGCAATTAAAATGTCTGCACTGTGACAGGGTCAGGCCAGACAGATATAGGAGAGTGTTCGAAGGCAAACATATTAGTCCCATATTAAGTAGATCCCTTTTCCCTGAGTAAGGTAACAGACAATTCCAGAACAATCAGGAACTTGCTGGAACCAATTAAGGCAGGCAGGCTAATTAGGACACCTGGAGCCAATTGAGAAGAAACCACTAGCCTCAATTAGGACAGGCTGCCTAATCAGGGCACCTCAAATTTAAAAGGACCTCACTTCAGTTTGTAGCATGCATGCGAGGACCTGGGAGCAAGAGGCACTAGGAGCTGAGAGTGGGAAGGCGTATTGCTGGAGGATTGAAGGGTACAAGCATTATCAGACACCAGGAAAAAGGTCCTGTGGTGAGGATAAAGGTGTTGCAAGGAGGCTATGGGGAAGTAGCCTAGGGAGTTGTAGCTGTCACATAGCTGTCCCAGGAGGTACTCTAGACAGCTGCAGTCCACAGGGCCCTGGGCTGGAACCCGGAGTAGAGGGCGGGCTCAGGTTCCCCCCAAATCTCCCAACTCCTGATCAGACACAGGAGGAATTAACCTGGACTGTAGGTTCTACCAGAGGGGAAGGTCTCTGGGCTGTTCCCTGACCCACATGGTGAATCTCTGAGGGAAACAAATCCATCAATAAGCGCAGGACCCACCAAGATAGAGGAACTTTGTCACAGCACATTTAAGCAATTTGAAAATGCAGGCTTTACCAGTAAATCTGAGTCTCACTCTGAGATGGAATAATAAACAAACACTCTAGATTTCGCTCAACCCCATACGCCTTAGCTGAGGTCTGACCACTTCCAAGTATTTTCCTTTATATTTTGGCACCACCAATTCAAAGCTTTTAAGTAAAACATTCAACAACCTAATTGATAAAGTAACTAAATCACCCCTTTGGGATTGTTGTTTTCCTTCCCCATCAATTGTGCGATGTCAAGTTATGACAAGACGTTATAAGCCAGCGACCATGTTCTGTTAAAAAATATCAATAGTTTACCTAATTAAAAATCTCCTGCTATAATATACAGAAGAGCCTCATTTATTGCTTTGCCACGCACTAATACCAGCTAGAAATTATATTCTGCCAAAAGCAAATAAAAGCTAAAGCAATAAAATATGGTCACATGTATTAAAAAATCAATAATTTAGCAAAGTAAAAGCAAGACCATCAAGTCAACTACCACCTCTCAAAACAGGGTATCAGCAACACATTTTTCTTTTAAATTGTGTTAACTTGCTATTTGCTATCTAAAATTATATATACATACTGCAGATCTATGTACTTTTTATTTGTAACAGATGTGGTGCAAATTTCAGTCCCTCACCACTAATAATTAAAAACTATTATCCCTACTTGGGAAAGCAACTATATTTCAAAAAAATAAGGGTCTCTCCTCTTCCCCTGCCCCTCCCTTACCACCCCCCACCCCCAAAAAAAAAAGTGGACTAATGCCCTCTGGAACCTATGAGGACTTTACCTTGAATGTTCTTGCTTATTTTACTGCTGTGATTTTTCAACCTTTTTTCATTTGCAGACCCCTACAAAAGTTTCAAATGGAGGAGTGAACCCGTTTGGAAATCTTAGACAGTCTGCAGACCCTCAGGGGTCTGCAGACAACAGGTTGAAAACCACTGTTTTACTGATTTTTCTCCTAGAGATTACCTTCACTCTTTACATCTGAGCTATACTAGCGATCACTCTGAGGAGGAAATGACAATTAAAAGCAGGAGAAGGATATGGTAAAGAGGAATGCCAGTGGAAACATCTGACCTGAACAGCATTAGGACAAAAGAAAGAAGTAGTGGCCAATGCTGTGAGGAGCGGCCAAGACAACAGTGACATCTGGCAGGTTATCAATTGATCTATCCAGGAGGAAGTAATGGCTGAGCTGGTCATTTGGTAGGTACCATGGGGAGAGAGAACAATGGCACCACCTATCCAGTGACCTTAAATTTTTATTTGAAAGAAGTTATTTAGACAAAGATGAATTTCTGGTTGTTAGTGGATGTTAGACTAAGTATCTATTAGATGTCAACTTTCCAGAAAAGGGTCTGACTAAGAACCGAGGAAACACAAATAATTTAGCAACTACAAACTTCTACAACAAATGCGCTAAGGCAAGCTCAAAACCTTATCAAAATGATAAGTCCGTTAATTTCTGGAAGTTTTCAAATAAGTACTATGAAGTTAAAAAAAACGTAATAATATATTGATTTTCAAAGTGAGCAGGGTAGAGAGCAAAAATGAGCACAGTCAAGTGACCCAATAGGCAAATAGGGTGCTCTCTTCCTCTCTCTAATTCCAGAACACAATTTACTGACTGAACTAGAATGACGCATAAATATGGTGTACAGTAATCCGATCATCTTTTAGTCAGACCACCTGACATTTACAACTCAGTTATCCCAATAGTCTGTTTTTCCCTCTCACATCAAGCAATCCTACTGATACCAGAGAACACTGGAATCACCAATAACTGCCCTATGAAAATCTTTCAGTGACCAATACAGTTTTTTTTAAATGGCGTAGTAGTTTCAACAAGTGGCACTGTCATGCCTCTGTTTGCTTGCCTGCCTACCGTGATCCTCATCACTGATAATTTCTCCTTTAGATTCAGTTATCCTAAGATTCTTCACAAGACAGTCTTCTTTCTCATATGCTGCTATGTTTCTAAACCCCATCCATTTAATGTTAAATACACTAGAATCTGAGAGTTAAATACCAGAGTTACGAACTGACCAGTCAACAACACACCTAATTTGGAACCAGAAGTACACAATCAGGCAGCTCAGAGACCATAAAAAAAGCAAATACAGTAAAGTACTGTTAAATGTAAACTACTAAAAAACTGAAGGGAAAGCAGCATTTTCTTCTGCATAGTAAAGTTTCAAAGCAGTATTAAGTCAATGTTCAATTGTAAACTTTTGAAAGAATCATAACATTTATTTAGAGTTAGGAACATTTCAGAATTACAACCGTCATTCCCGAGGTGTTCACAACGTGGAGGTTCTACTATACAAAAGTGGTTTGTGTCACTCACTCATTACCCCCAAAATAATCAATTTTACTGAATAGTTATTTGCCAGGTAATCTCCATCAGTGACGTCAGGAAAGAGCTCACAGCAGCAGCCGCCTGCAGAATCTATGGGGATTTTGTTTAATTTCAGAGTCTGCCAGAAACTTCATATAAGCTTGATGCAAACTCATGATTGCCAGTATCAATTAATCGGTATCTTAATTAATATTACGCCACTAGGAAATTTCCACTCCAAAAATATATACAGATTCTTTTAGTGCACTTACTTTGCCTCAGTAGTTTTGCTAGCTTTCTCCATGTTTTTCAAGCTCTCTGGTGATCGAAGCTGGAACCTACAGCTATCATTCATATTCCAAACGGATTCCATTAAGACACCCACTTTAGGAATTCCAGCGCTAATTGAAAAAGCCACAGCTCCAGCATGATAAAGGGGATTATTTCTCAGACACACCTACAGACAAGAGTTAGAAATAGATGAATATTTCTATGTAAGGTCAGACAAAGAATGATATTGATTCAGATAAGAGTACAAGCAAACGTTGACCATACATATCTCTGTGAAAGTGTCTCATTTCCTCAGCAATTAGAAAGGGAAAACTTTAGGGGAGGAGTGGACACAATAGGTGCAGATGCAACCAGCAGTTGCTAGTTGCAAAAAGGCCATTTCAAATATGACTTTACCAAGCAACTACAGCCTTAAAGGGCCAGACTCAGAAAAGAATGCTAGGAAAAAAAGTGTTCCTAGAAAAGTGCCACCCTCTCCTGGGGAGTCAATAAGGACAAAGCAGCAGCTCCTTGGAAAGATGCTGTTCTGTGGGTGTGACTAGCACCATTATAATAATCATGCAGCATGAGTGTCTTAGGTTGTTTTCAGACTTTTTCAGGCCCCAGTCTGACAAATGCTTATATGAGTAAACTAAGCATTTACCAGATCAGAGCCTAATACTGAATGACTTATAAAGCAGTATTCTCAATAGAGTACATCAAGTGTTTAGTCCTGCAGCCCATAATACATTCTTTACTACTTTTTAAAGCAATTCAAATTGAATTATAGACAAATAGCTACCCCTTGGGCAAAGCTCATGTACATAGATTTTAAAGAGATAACTGTAGATTAAGCTACTTTATCTGTATTGTTTGTTCTATACTCCTAGTGAATTTGTAGAGTGCAATTAGTTAAAATTTATAACAAAAAAATGCATGGTGACAGGTTTCAGAGTGGTAGCCGTGTTCTTCAAGATGTATTGCTCTTGTCCATTCCATTCTAGGTGCATGTGCGTTCATGTGCGCAGTCAGAGATTTTTGTCTTACCAGTATCCATAGGGTCAGCTGCAGTGCCCACTTGACTCCCATGCTCATGCGCCAGTATATTCAATGCTGCCAACCCTACACCCTCTCAGTTTCTTCTTGCCAGCCACACTGACAGAGGGGCAAGAGGGCGGGTAACAGAATGGACATGAGCAACACATCTTGAACAACAGTTATGGAAAGCAGGTAACCATTTTTCTTCGAGTGCTTGCTCATGTCAATTCCATTCTAGGGGACACACAAGCAGTATCCTTGGAGGCGGGCTCGGAGTTCATGGACTTGCGGCTTGCAGCATTGCTCTACAGAAACCAGCATCACCCCAGGCCAGCTGGATAAGCATGTAATGGAACATTAATGTGTGGATGGACGATCAAGTGGCCGCCTTACAGATGTCCTGGATAGGCACTTGGGCTAGGAAAGCTGCCAAAGAGGCTTGCGCTCTGTTTGAATGGGCGGTCACGATCGCCAGAGGCAGCATCCTTGCCTGATCGTAGCTGCAGCAAATGCACGCAGTGAACCAAGAAGAAATTCTTTGAGAAGGCACTAGACAACCTCCCATCCTGTCAGTCACCATGACGAACAATTGCTCCAACTTGCGGAATGGCTTAGTCCTTTCAATGTAAAGGGCTAGCGCCCTCCTGAAGTCTAGGGAATGCAACCTACACTCCTCCTCTGACTTACGCTGCTTTGGAAAAAACAGGTAAGTAAACGTTCTGGGCTGCACAAAACTGAGACCACCTCAGGCAGGAAAGCCAGGTGTGGCCACAGCTGAAACTTGTCTTTGTAAAACCCATATAGGGCAGTTCTGAGGTAAGAGCCCTAATCTCAGAGACCAGGCAGGCAGATGTTACTGCAAACAAAAACATGACTTTCCAGGAAAGGAAGAGGAGAGAGCAGGAAGCCAGAGGCTCAAAAGGGGGGTCCCGCGAGCCATGACAGCACATGATTCAGGTCCCACAGAGGGACCAAGTCCCTGACGTGCGGGTAGAAGTGCTCGAGGCCCTTGAGGAACCTGGTAGTCATGTCCTGTGTGAAAACTGACCTACCGTCAAGCGGTGGATGGGAGGCTGAGAGAGCAGCCAAGTGGACCTTGATAGCTGAAAGGGACAGGCCTTGGAGCTTGAGATGCAAAAGGTGGGGTACGTCCAAACTACCCGCCGTATTGGCGGGTAGTGATCGATTTTTCGGGGATGGATCTATTGCGTCTTATCTAGACGCGATATATCGATCCCCGAACGTGCTCCCGTCGACTCCGGAACTCCACCAGAGCGAGCGACAGTAGCGGAGTTGACACGGGGAGCCGCGGACGTCGATTTCGCACCATGAGGACCCGAGGTAAATCGATCTAAGATATTTCGACTTCAGCTACACTATTCATGTAGCTGAAGATGCGTATCTTAGATCAATTACCCTCTCCCCAGTGTAGACCAGCCTGTAGTCCAAGATCAACTGCAGCGAGGCCCACTTCTTACCTAAGGTCTAAACAAGAAAACTGCTTTCATATGGCCAGGTAGGTCGCTCTGGTGGAAGGCTTTCTGCTGCCCAACAGGACCTGCTGGACACCAGCCGACCACTTCTGCTCCCCCGCATTGAACCATGCAACAGCCAAGACAAAGTGCAGTGCCACCAAGTTCAGATGTAGAAGACTGCCTTGGTTTTGTGACAGCAGATCCAACTGGAGCGGTAGCTGTAACTGAGCAGCCATCAAGAAGTCCAGTAGCATGCCAAACCAGTGTTGGCACTATGAGAATTACTTTCACTGTGTCCTAATTGATCTTCATGAGGACTCTGTGGATCAGTGGAACTAGGGGGAAGGCGTACATTAGAGCCCCCCCACCCCCGGGGACAGGAAAGTGTCTGACAGGAAGTCTCTGTCGAACCCCCAAAAGGAGCAGAAAACGTGGAATTTCCTATTGTGCTTGGATGCAAACAGATCCACCTGGGGAGTACTCCACCTCTGGAAGATGATGCTGACTACCTCTAGATGGAGAAGCCACCCATGGCGAGGCTAGAAAGTCCTGCTGAGGCAATCTGCCAAGGCATTCCTAGCCCCAGCGAGGTGTGCGGCTATGAGACAGATGTCATGTTATACATAGAAGTCCCATAGCCTGAGGGCTTCCTGGAAAAGGGTAGATGAACTGGCTCCATCTTGCTTATTGATATAGAACATAGCTGCTGCATTGTCCATCACGACCTGGACCACCTGCTCTTTAGGTGAGGTAGGAAGGCACGGCAAGCCAAGCGGACTGCTCTGAGCTCTCTGACACTGATGTGTAGGGAATGATCAAGATAGGACCAATGACCTTGCGTGCTGAGATTGTCCAGGTGGGCTCCCCATCTCAGGTCCGAAGCATCAGAGACGAGGGTAACCAACGAAGGGAAGGCCACGAACGGAACTCCCTCCAATGCCGATGCAGAATTTTTCCACCATGCAAGTGATAACAGGATGTGGTCCAGGACCTTGACCACATTGTCTGTGCTGTGTCTGTTGGGGACGCAGACTGACGGCAGCCACGCCTGTAGTGGCCTGAAGTGGAGCCATGCATGTCAGATCATGTAAGTACAGGCTACCGTGTGGCCCAACAACTGCAGGCACGCATGAACGGCAGCAAGAAGGTGGGCCTGCACACACAAGATCAGGTCCGCCATGGTCTGGAACCAGGTCTGAGGGAGAAGGCCCTGGCACGAATAGTCAAGGACTGCTTCGATGAACTCTAATCCGTGTGCTGGAACTAAGGCTGATTTTTTCTCATTTATTAACCACCGCAGGTCGTGATTTGTGGAGCAAACCAGGTAGAGGACACTGCACCTTTATTAATTAACCAGTTGTCAAGGTATGGATAAATTTACATACCTCAGGTAAGTAGCCACTGGCGCTATTCACTTTGTAAACGCCCTTGGAGCTGACGAGAGCCTGAAGAACAGTGCGTGAATTGAAAATGGCGGTGGTCCAACACACAAAAAAAAAAAAAAAAAAAAAAAAAAAAGGAAACACCTGTGCCCCAGGAAAGTGGAAATATGAAAATACATGTCCTTTAAGTCAAAGGCAGCGTATCAATTTCCCGGATCCTCAAAATGCCTGCTTTAGGCTTCTCTGGCCTCTGGAAGAACCAGGCTGGGAAGAGGAATGGGAAGACAAAGGGTGCCGCCACTTAAACAGTTTGTCTCTGTCCTTCTTCCTGTAGGAGCTGGACCGGGAGATACCCCAGGACCTCGACGGAGGAGGCAGGAGACGTAATGGCTTTCTAACCTACTGAGGGGTTTGCAGGCCCAAGGAATAGAGGGTGGCACAGGAGTCTTTAAGGCCATAGAGCTGTGCATCAGTCAGCTCTGAGAAGAGCTCTGCTCCCTCAAACAGGAGGTCCTGAAGGGTAGTCTGCATCTTCTGGGGCAGGCCAGAAGACTGCAACCAGGAGCTGCAGCTCATGACCACCACAGAGGCAACTACCCTGGGCACCAACTCCGCAGTATCCCAGACCATCTGGAGAGCGTTTCTCGCCACCACCAAGATGGCAAACTCCTGTGGAAGGCCCTCCTTGAACTTGCTGATGGAGTCCCACAGCTTGACGTTGTACCTGCCTAGCAGGGCCTGATTGTTAGACATCCAAAATTGCAGGCTGGCTGTTTTGAATAAATGTTCCTGACAAATAAGTCCAGCATCCTGGCATCTTTATTTTTCTGTGTGCCGCTCGCTTGGCCCTTTTGTTGATGGCGGACATGACCAGGGACCCCACTGGAAGTGGGTATACAGGTATTTGCTAGCACATAGTACTTCTTTTCTGCCTTCTCATAGGAAGGTGGAATGGAAGAGGGGGGTCTCCACAAAGACTTAGCAATTTTCAGGACCCCTGAGTGGACAGGCAACGGGACCCGGGCCAGGGTGGAGAAGAGCATGACATTAAAGAGGTCAGACTCCTTCGCTAGCTCCTTGACCTCCAAGTTCAGGTTGACCTCCAAGTCATCAGGTGGGCTGCTCGTTTGCAAGGGACCTGCTACCACTTCATCCAGAGATGACGAAGACAACTGCACCACAGGGGAAGAGCGGCATCCCTTTGCTCATCTGGGGATGGCTCCTTGGGCATCGGGGCTTGCTGAGTCGCCCCCACATTGGATTCAGCACTGTGCTCTGACTCTGGTGCCAGCTGTGCCAAAGGCAGTTTGTCCAAACTGACCTGGGAGGAACAGGGGGAGTACAAGACCAGCATAACAGGTACACCCCACGGGTTCCAGTACTGGTAATGAGCAGGCCACGGCCAGCGCCACTGCTTCCATGCAGCCGCCACAGGAGGTGCACCAATGGCGATACGCCTTTTATCGGTGAGGGGCTGAACTCCCCTTCCGACTTGGACCACTGCCTTCCTGGTGACCAGGTGGAGCCATAGATGCCTGAGCCTGCCAACAGACCCTCATTGGCGACTGGTAAGGAGAGGGTGAGGATCTGTGCCTTCCCGAAGAGCGGAAGCAGGGAGCTGGAGACTGGTGCCACAACTGGAACAACCCCCCACGGGGGGAGGAGGGGAAGAGAAGAGATGAGATATCGATGCCCGGGAGACCACCCAGATGATGGTGATCTGCACTGTGGTGATCTCTGGTGGAAGGTCCGTCGGCACCATGAATACAGGGATCAGCATCATGATTCAGCATGCCCTGTAGGTAGAGATCTTGACATCAGGGACCTGGGTCTTCTAACTGAGGACCAAGGCTGCACTGCTGAAGTCCTAGACCATGGTGACGGGGATCGACACCTGCAATCCAGGGATGCTCCGCTTCTCCTTTAGATACCGGGACCGTAGCCAATTCTATCACCTGGCTTGGCGTCGGTAGCGCCAACCGGCCTACTTTCTCTTTGGCTGCCAGGCCCACTTCGGGGACACATGGCCCTATGAGTGGCCGAAACCCCCTACCGTTCCCAGGAGTCGGAGGTGGATCCCTAACTGGGCTAGGGGTTCCAACCACAGCGGTACACCCAAGTAGCTCCAGGTCAGGCATGTGGCCTAACAGGTCCTTTGCCCAAAGCCCCTTTTTCCTGCAGTGCCGGTAGGCACTTCGACTTCAGATGTTTCTTAGGCATGGGCAAGGGGGAAATGGTGCCGAGCAGATTCTGGTGCTAGCAATGCTTTGCATGCTAATGCCGAAGCGCCAGGCATGGAGTCCAATCGAGAGGTCTCAGACAGGATGAAGTGTAGCCTCCCAGAGGATATCCCACTCCTTTTGAGTTTGAGGGCAAAAGTATTTGCAAATCCTTCACTTATCCTTTCTGTGGGACTCCCCCAAACATCGCTCGGGGGGTTGTTAATGGGCATCGTCCGGCTGCACGATGAGCATGGGTTAAAGCCTAGAGAATGGAGCATGCCCTGGTCCAAGGCGAAGTCCCCAGCTGGGACTCTAACTTCGAAACTACTACTCTAACACTTAATGGTTTAAGTACCTATCAACTAAATACAAAGGAGACAGAACAATGGACTATAAGAACCACTAACGCTCTTGCCATTTAAGACACAGTGCGCCGACCAAACGTCACTGGCGGTAAGAAGGAAGAGGGGGTATGGTCAGTGGTACCTCATATACCGATGCATGATAGGTACTCAAGGGGGCACCACAGCTAACCCTACAGATACCACTAAGGCAAAAGTATCTGATGACTGTACACATGGGCGCACACACACCTAGAATGGAATCAACATTAGCAAGCTCTCGAAGAAGAACTGATGTTCAGAACTGGACAGCAACGACTCCTATACACTATTACAAAGTTGTACACAGCTGTTAAGAATTGCAGGTGATCCCAACAACATCTATTTGCTTGGGTTTCAGAGAACAGCGTAAAGGGACCTCAGGCCTGGTCTACACAGTGTTTGGATTGACTTATTTTCGTTTTAAAAACCAAAAAAAGAGTAGGTCAGATTCTGAGGTCAGAAGGGATCACTGTGATCATCCAGTCTGATCTCCTGTATGACATAGGTCATAGAACTTCCCCGCAGAATTATTCTTTTTGAACTACAGCATATCAAATTTTAAAAAAAATCCAATCTTGATCTTAAAAATCACCAGTGTTGGAGATTCCACTACAACACTTGATACATTTTTAAGTGAGGGTAATTAGACTCTGAAACAATGACTTATTTCCAGTCTGAATTTGTCTCACTTCAACATCCTACCATTATTATACCTTTGTGTGCTAGAAAGAAGAGTCCATTATCAAATGTCTGTTCCCCACATAGGTAGTTATAGGCTGTGATCAAGTCACTCCTTAGCCTTCCCTTTGTTAAGGTAAACAATAGGGCTGTCCAGCATTAAAAAAATTAATTTCGATTAATCGTGCTGTTAAACAAAAGAACTCTGTGACGTTGCACTCTACATGATTTTATGAAAGTATGCTGATGAGTGTGAATATAATGTAACTAAAATATGCTTCATGCAAAAGGTCTCTTGTAAGGCACCATTACAAAGTTTATAATCTACTGAGTGCGGTCATCCTATTTGTATAAATGTATCACTCTTGTATCTGAAACTAGAAATATAACTCTGAGGGCCTATTGTAATTATGCAAAGTGTGGGCCATTAATGGTGGTTTGGAATCTTGATGGCTCCCATCAACCAGGACAATTGACTGTGGATGGGCTCTGTTTGCAGGCAGGCCTTCCTGTGAGTCAGGCTGGAAGGAATGAAGGCTTGGGGTCTTACAGTGACATGTGATCATGTCACCTGGCTGGAATCCATCTTTAACCTGATGTTTTTCCATTGAGAAGGAGGGCTGGGAACCCAGAGGTACAAGAATTCCTGCCTTATGCAAAAGATATACAAGTGGGTGGCACAAAGGGGGCAGCCATCATGAGAAATCCCCTAGCTACCACCTGAGCTGGAACAAGGGCTGTACCAGAGAAAAGGATTGTGCCCAGACTAGGAAGGCATCTAGACTGTGAAATAAACTTACTGAAACATCTGAGGGCGAGATTTTATCTGTATTCAGTTTTATTATTGTACTAGGCTTAGACTTGCGTGTTTTGTTTTATTCTGCTTGGTAATTCACTTTGTTCTGTCTGCTATTACTTGGAACCACTTAAATACTATTTCCTGTATTTAATAAAAATCACTTTTTACTTATTAACCCAGGAGTATGTATTAATACGGGGGGGGGGAGGGCGGAAGAGCTGTGCATACCTCTCTATCAGTGTTATAGGGGGCAAACAATTTATGAGTTTACCCTGAATAAGTTTTATATGAGTAAAATGGATTTATTTGGGGTTTGGACCCCATTGGGAGTTGGGCATCTGAGTGTTAAAGACAGGAATACTACTTAAGCTGCTTTCAGTTTAAGCCTACAGCTGTTGGAGGACGTGGTTCAGACCTGGGTCTGGGTTTGCAATAGGCTAGCGGGTCTGGCTCAAACCAGGCAGCACTGAAGTCCCAAGCTGGGAGGGCAGGGAAAGCAGGAGCAGAAGTAGTCTTGAACATCAGTTGGGAGCCCTAAGATGGTTTCCATGATTCAACCCATCACAAACACTATTTATATAAATATTTTTGGATGTTTTCCACATTTTCAAATATATTGGTTTCAATTACAATGCAGAATACAAAATGTACAGTGCTCACTTTTATTTTTTATTATAAATACTTGCACTGTAAAAATAAATTAGTATTTTTCAATTCAAGTACTGTAGTGCAATCTCTCCCTCATGGAAGTTGAGCTTACAAATATAGATTTATGTACAAAAAATAACTGCATTCAAAAATAAAAACGCAAAACTTTAGAGCCTACAAGTCCACTCAGTCCTACTTCTTTGTTCAGTCAATTGCTCAGATAAACAAGTTTGTTTACATTTGCAGGAGATATTGTAAACAAGAAGTGGGCAGCATTGTCACCTCAAAGTGAGAACAGGTGTTTGCATGGCACTGTTGTAGCTGGCGTTGAAAGATTCATATGTCCCTTCATGCTTCAACCACCATTCCAGAATACATGCTTCCATGCTGATGATGGGTTCTGCTCAATAACAATCCAAAGAAGTGCAAACAGACGCATGTTCATTTTCATCATCTGAGTCAGAAGCCACCAGCGGAAGGTTGATTTTCTATTTTGGTGGCTCAGGTTCTGGAGTTTCCGCATTTGAGTACTGCTTTTAAAACTTCTGAAAACATGCACCAGATCCCATCCCAATCAGATTTTGGAAGGCACGTCAGATTCTTAAACCTTGGGTTGAGTGCTCTAGCTATCTTTAGAAATCTCACATTGGTACTTTCTACGTGTTTTGTCAAATCTGTAGTGAAAGTGTTCTTGAAAAGAACGTGTGCTGGGTCATCATCAGAGATTGCTATAACATGAAATACATGGCAGAATATGGGGAAAACACACAGCAGGAGACATACAATTCTCCAAGGAGTTCAGTCACAAATTTAATTAACGCATTATTTTTTTAACAAGCGTCATCAGCATGGGTAGCATGTCTTCTGGATTGGTGGCCAAAGCATGAAGGGTCATACAAATGTTTAGCATATCTGGCACGTAAATACCTTGCAATGCCAGTTACAAAAGTGCCATGCGAACGTCTGTTCTCACTTTCAGGTGACATTGTAAATGAGAAGCGGCCAGCATTATCTCCCGTAAATGTAAACAAACTTGTTTCTTTTAGCGATTGGCTGAACAAGAAGTAGGACTGAGTGGACTTATAGACTCTGAAGTTTTACATTGTTACATAACTGCACTCAAAAACGAAACAAACAAAAAAATCTACATTTGTAAGTTGTGCTTTCACAATAAATAGCTTGCACTATGGTATCTGTATGAGGTGAACTGAAAAATACTATTTTCTTTATTGTTTTTACAGTGCAAATATTTAATAAAAATATAAAGTGAGCACTGTACACTTTGTATTCTGTATTGTAATTGAAATCAATATTTGAAAAAGTAGAAAAATATCCAAAATATTTAAGAAATTTCAATTGGTATTTTATTGTTTAACAGTGCAATTAAAATGGCTATTAATCTCGATTGATCTTTTTGAGTTAATCATGAGTTCACTGCAGTTAATCAACAGCTCTAGTAAACAGATTCAAGGACCCAATCTATCACTATAAAACAGGTTTTCTAATCCTTTAACATCATTCACATGACTTTTCTCTGAACCCTCTCCAATTTATCAACCTCCTTCTTGAATTGTGGACATCAAAGCTGGATACTATTCCAGGAGTGGCTGTACCAGTAACAAACACAAAGGCATAACCATCTCATTACTCCTACTCGAGAATCTCCAGTTTATGCATCCAAGGATCATATTTTCCCCTGTGGCCACAGCATTGCATTGGGAGCTCATGTTTAGTTAATTATCCATCATGACCCCCAAATCTTTTTCAGAACCACTGCTTCCCAGGATAGAGTCCCTGATTCCATAAGTATGACTTACATTCTTTGTTCCTAGATGTATGTTTACATTTAGCCACTTAAAACGCATTACTTGTGCTCTGCTTACCAAACAATCCAAGCCTCTTTCTACCAGTGACTTGTCCACGCTCCAAATTTGTGTCATCTGAAAACTCTCAATGATTTTTTGTTTTCTTCCAGATCATTGATGAAAGTGTTAAATAGCATACGGCCAAGGACCGATCCCTGTAGGATTGCCCTGTCCCCCCGAAACAGACATTTGATGATGATTTCCTATTTACAATTACATTTCGAGACCCAGAGTTTGCCAGTTTTTTAATCTATTCAATGTGTATGCCGTATTAATTTTGTGCCCTTCTACTTTTTTAATCCACCTTGCTAAACAAAGTAATAACATCTATACAACCCCTTCACTGGATGTAGTTGTACCGGTATAAAGGTGCCTTATACTGGTATAGCTTATGTGACACGTGATACGTTGGAAACATCAACTATTCAAAGCCTATTGGTAGGGCCCTACTAAATTCATGGGCATGAAAAACGTGTCAGGGACCGTGAAAGCTGGTCTCCTCTGAGAAATGTGGCTATTGTAGGGGGCTCACAGTACTGCAATCCTTACTTCTGTGCTTCCTTCAGAGCTCAGTGTCTGCTGGGCTGGTGCCCAGCTCTGAAAACAGCACCGCCACCAGCAGCAGTGCAGAACTAAGGATGGCAATACCACAATGCCATCCCCAACAATGGCCTTATGACCCCCTCACAGCCTCCTTTTCAGTCAGGACCCCCACCATTACAACACCGGTAACTTTCAGATTTAAATATGCGAAACCACAATATTTAAGATTTTTTAAAATCCTATGACCGTGAAATTTACCAGAATGGACCATGAATTTGGTAGGGCCCTATCTATAGCATTGAGATGTGACAGATGTTATGAGCACATGGAATACTCAAAAACAGCTGCATCAATTTTAAATGTTATTTGTATTCCTGACTCAACAAGTGAACTAAAGGGTTTTTGCAAGAACTGAAGTCACTGAGGAATAATTGATACTAATCCTCACCGGTGAAACAAGACAAGTAACAAATCTGTGGAAGTTTCGCCCCCATCTCCTTCAAGGGAAATAGCATATACTAGTTTGACCTGGTAAGAGGCCTGGGAGATGAACTTGAAACAATATAAAATATCAGCCATGAACAGTCACCACTCACACTCAAACCAAGAACAAACATGAGATTGAACAAGAGAGGCAAGCCCTGCAGAAAAGACCTAATATATATTAGTCCTAGTAGGGTCTCTATGTGGGAGATTAACTGAACAGGCAGTCACCAGACATGCATAAGATGTTTTCTTTGTAATGCTTTTATTCTGAATAAACAGCACTTAGCTTTGTTAGAGCTGTCTGATCACCGGTTAACCCTGTCACTGTCTCTGAAACAGGACTGCAGGTGCTGAACTAAAAAGTCAGACCTGCTGAGATAATCACAATAAATTGCAGAAACCTGCAGCCTAAGTCCCCAGCCTGGGAAGAAAGGATCATGGGATCCCATCCTGAAACAGGTCTTAGGCCTCTATCCGTCACCTAAGTGAGTGCCCTCAAGAGATACCAGAAGGCAGTCAGAGATGCAGTTAACTGGAACTGTGACAGCTTGTTCCTCTAAATTTACAGGAATAAGCTATACCAGCATAACTGAATCGACACATATGGGGTTGCAGCACTTTAACTATACCAGCATAGTAAAAGTGATAACTTTTGTGCACAGACAAGGCTTTAGTATAAATGGAGAATGGCGCCTGATATTTTTGGACAACTGTATCCCTGTCCCACAACACTTAAGACAGCTCACGATACAGTGGTTGTACTTACTTGCGTGCCAACTGTGATATTTGGCATTGAAGAGATGCCAGCACTAGACTTGGGCTTTTTATTTTTTGCTCTGGCCTTTTCTAGCATCTTCTTCCTTTGGCTAAAAGGAACTACTCCCCTAAGGAAAGAAAACAAATTATTAAACCAAGAACTACAAAAGAAGTGTCTTGAGCTTCTCAAGTCTACAACTTAGGGCTTGTCTACATTGGCAAGTTTTGTCGCCAAAAGGCGAGAGTATACACACCACAAAAGACGGTTACTCACCTTTTGTTCTTTGAGATGTGTTGCTCATATCCATACTAGTTAGGTGTGAGCGCGCCGCGTGCACGTTCGTCAGAAGACTTTTTACTCTAGCAACACTCGGTGGGTCGGCTGGGCACCCCCTGGAGTGGCGCCATTATGGCACCGGATATATACCCCAGCCGACCCAGCCACCTTTCAGTTCCTTCTTACCACCTGTGTCAGTCGTTGGAACAGTGGAGTGCGGCTTAGCTGACCTCCACTTCCCTAGCTACTAGTAGTTTCTCCTTCGTTATCCTGTATATAGTTATAATTCTTTTTTATATAGTTAGTGGGGTTCGGAGAGTAGCCCCTTCCCCGCACCGGAGCCCATGCCCGGCTCACTGGGTTTCAAACCGTGCTCAGCCTGCCACAGGCCGATGCCAGCAGGAGATCCGCACGACTCCTGATTGAAGTGCCTCGGGGAATCGCACTTGACAGCTAAGTGCCCCATTTGCAAGGCTTTCAAGCCACGAACAAAAAAGGAGCGGGACATCAGGCTTAAACAGCTCCTTATGGAGGCAGCTCTCACCCCTCCACCTTTGGCACCGAGCGCTGGTCAGCCGGTGAGCAGAAGCGTCTCCGCGGCACCGTACCACACCGGTACACTCAAAGACTCTCGGCACCGGACATCACCGGCACCGAAGTCGGCTCCACGATGCTCCCTCTCCCCGAGGTTGAGGTCCCTCGCCACTGAGAACGCCTCTGGCGTGGACGGCATGGTGAGCTCTACCGTGGCACGCGCCGGGGAGCTAACAGGCGCCGGACTCGACGGCCCTTGTGGGACCGGAATCGACAGTTCTGATTTAGTCGGTGCCACAGCGGGTGATCTGACCTAGGCATACTCTCTGGCTGCGGTGCGGGTGGTGCCGAAGCAGCAGGAGTCTTGGCCTTCCTCAACCTCGGGGAGAGCGAGCGTCTTGGAGCCGACTTCGGTGCCGGCGACATCCGGTGCCTAGAGTCTTTGGGTGTACTGGTGTCGTCCGGTGCCGCGGAGGCGCTTCTGCTCACCGACTGACCAGTGCTCGGTGCGGAAGGTGGAGGGATGAGAGCTGCCTCCATAAGGAGCTGTTTAAACCTGATGTCCTGCTCCTTTTTTGTTCGTGGCTTGAAAGCCTTGCAAATGGGGCACTTAGCTGTCAAGTGCGATTCCCTGAGGCACTTCAATCAGGAGTCATGCGGATCTCCTGCTGGCATCGGCCTGTGGCAGGCCGAGCACGGTTTGAAACCCGGTGAGCCGGGCATGGGCTCCGGCACCGGGTGCGGGGAAGGGGCTACTCTCCGAACCCCACTAACTATATAAAAAAGAATTATAACTATATACAGGATAACGAACGAGAAACTACTAGTAGCTAGGGAAGTGGAGATCAGCTAAGCCGCACTCCACTGTTCCAACGACCGACACGGGTGGTAAAAAGGAACTGAAGGGTGGCTGGGTCGGCTGGGGTATATATCCGGTGCCATAGCGGTGCCACTCCAGGGGGTGCCCAGCCGACCCACCGAGTGTTGCTAGGGTAAAAAGTCTTCCGATGAACATGCACGCGGCGCGCACACACCGAACTGGAATGAATATGAGCAATCACTCGAAAAAGAATGGGACTTTTGTTGCGAAAAACGTCCAGTTTTGGCAATAATATACTTCCACCCCATGAGACTTTTGTCTTTTCCCCTCCCTTTATTGTCGACAAAGAGCCAGTGCAGACATTGCTGATTGTTTTGTTAACAGAACCAGCTTCCGCCAGTATCCCACAATGCCTCCCTGACAGCTCTGCTCAGTGTTTTGATCTCTGCTGCTCTGATGGCATACATCACTCCCCTTTCAAAGCTCCTGAAAGTATCTGTGTGCTGCTCCATTTGGGGAACAAAGAGCAAATCACTGGAATGCTCTTGTTCTGCCCTGCACTAGGAACACAGCAGCAGGCAGACTGCTGCTGCAGGGGGAGGGGAACAGAGCTGCTATGCTGCTGCTCTCCACAGCTGAGGGGGCTGTGGGAGAACTTGGAGAAAATCCCAAGATGTGGGGTGATCAGCTCTTCCTTCCCACAACACTGCATTGTGGGATACATACCCACAGTGCATTGATCGTCCTGTCGATGATGGTGTCCCCAGTGTGGACACGATCTGTCGACAGAGTAGCAAATACCCTTTGGCGATTTTTGTTTTTGTCAACTTTTGGGTGTCGACATAAGTTCTGTCAACAAAACTGGGTAGTGTAGACAAGCCCTTAAATGGAAGGCATGGTAAAACAACTCTGCCAAAAGCCCTCAGCCATCCCATATTCATTCCATCTCAAAAACACTCTTATATCAAAATGCTCACTTTATAAATATTTTTTTTCTCAACTGCCTGTACTGAACTCAACACGCTATTTAGAAATCTAAATTTTTTGTCCTGCTTTCTATACCACAATATAGAATCTAGACTCAAACTCACTTTGCAATTCTGCTAAAGAAACAAGGAAGAAACACCACTTGCAGCGCATTCAATGTTTAATGCAGATATAATTTGCACTATACAGAGATACAGTCAGGAAAAAGGGGCCAATTTCAAGTCATCTGATCATAATGGCATTTTGGATCTAGCTCAACAAAAGAACAAAGGTGAAGCTGTTTAAATATATTTTAAAATACTACATTGTCACACCAGCCTGACAACACAGCAGATGGAAGATGTGCAGCCATTCAAGAGATTGAGGATGAGAAGCAATTACAATATTCTCTCCACTGGAACTCTATGTAAACACCACAAGAGCTTTTTGCACATGGGTTCTTAGTGCTCTACTCTGTACTCAGTTCCAGGATCAGCTCTGGATAGTAGTAAGGATACATGCACCAAGGGTAAATCAGGTAACAAGTACAACTTGAATCAATTTTCTTGAAATGCAAAAACAACTAACTAGCTAATACCAACTCTCTTTGGCAATCAGTCTCTAAACATATTGAGGCTGTCCTCACCATGACTGCAACAATTCCCAAAGCCTTCTCTTTACTGGAGAAAAGAGTGGTGTTGGGAGACTATTTCTTTTTAAAGCAGGTTAAACAACACTTTGTCCTGGTGTGGCCATGGCCTCAGTGTAATTTCCAAATCATCATATTTTTTCCTCATCTAGATACTTCCCCCCCCCAACTGAGTTAGATTGATGCAGCTACAACGCAAATGAAAATCCTAACACCCTTACCTTGATTTTAGCAAGTCAAGTTACAACCTCAGACTATAAAGCTAGAGGTGGTTAACTGTGTTTACCCAGGGGTAGGCAACCTATGGCACGCATGCCAAAGGCGGCACGCGAGCTGATTTTAAGTTGCACTCACACTGCTTGGGTCCTGGCCACTGGTCTGGGGGGCTTTGTATTTTAATTTAATTTTAAATGAAGCTTCTTAAACATTTTTAAAACCTTTTTTTTTTTTTTTTTTTTACTTTACATACAACAATAGTTTAGTTATATATTATAGACTTATAGAAAGAGACCTTCTAAAAACGTTAAAATGTATGACTGGCACACGAAGTCTTAAATTAGAGTGAATAAATTAAGACTAGGCACACCATGTCCAAAAGGTTGCTGACCCCTGGTGTACACTGAAACAAAGTGTGGTTTTCGAACAGCGTTAAGCCAATTTTATTTAGATAACATGATTTACATAGAAGACACCTTTTTACCATAGCCTAGCCACAGTATAAACAGCAGGGGATGCGCTCTCTACCATGCCTGTCCGCAATTCTGATTTTTTTTTTTTGGAAAAAGAATTATGATTAATAGATACTCATGTCTACATAATCAGATGGCAAATACATGACTATCAATATTCAAGTTAAACATACCTAACTAGTGATAGGCCCTGCAAGATAATTAAATTTGTAGTTAATTTTTCAATAGTATAACAATCTCTTAAATACAATGGGCTGATTATTCAAAAAAGGTAAGAAGGCATGCAAAAGTTTCCAGTATTCAGGTCCCCCCAAAGTTGTGGTTTACTGGTTGCCATACTGAATGATGCTCTAGAATGAACCATGTTCGCGATGACATTACTAAACAGTTGGTTTTACAATCAAGAAAAAAAAAAATCAGTAAGTTGTGATTTCTACTACCGCTCTGCCCTAAATTTCAAAATTAGGAGTAACACCCAGTTTCCTCATATATCTGGCTGTGATTTTGTTTGGGGAGTATTTGCTAAAGATTGACCAGAAGTCAATCAGAAAGATATTTAGAATCTCAAATTTTCAGTGCTTGCAAGTAATTGGTCAGTGAACATTTAACCCCACTATAACAAAAGCTACTTGAGATCCCTACCACCATAAGCAAGTCTTGCTTAGATTTTGCATAACTCTTGAGTGAAGCACAGATAAAACAGGGTGAGCACTGAAAATGGCACTGATATGCATGTCAACTCATTGTAACTAGAAATGTATTTTCATTTTTTTACATGCTTGGAAAAATCAACTTCTACCTTTTTATGTCCGGAAAACTTGACATTTTAAAAACTCAATGAAGTTTTACAAATAGAAATCTTTTAACAATGTTTCAGCAATTTATGGGGGGTTATTTCATCCAAATTTTCAGCATGCATTTAAGCCAGCAATATAGTTTGTGAATCAGACTGAATAACATTCTAGCCACAGAGCCCTATGGGAGAAAAAATGACAGCATACACAGGTAAGTTTGTTTTCTATATTATTTGAAAAGGCCTGAAAAATATATTAAAACTTTGTAAAACTATGTAAAACCAGGGGAAAACACTCAGCCAACAAGCATTTATTTTCCCTATAAGAACAACTCTATTATCTGGATTGGCAGATGACAACCCAACTTGACAAGACAATTTTCTTCATTATCTATATTGCAGTCTCAGTCTAATGTCCTAAATTTTGTAGCTCGTAGCAAGGCTGTCATAATCTACGCAGTCAGTCATCGGACTCCAATGATGAAAGTATATCTTTATAGGCGTATCTAGAGTCTTGACACCTTAGTCAGTGGCACCTCTTTGTATTATATAGCTGTTCCTCAGCTACAATACAATAATGGTATCAGTTTCACAGCACAATTAGCAAAACCAGTCTTCTCTATAATCATTTCTTTATCAACTTTCCTATCACTATCCCATCTGAATACTAATGGATTTAACTTCAAGGTATCACAGTATCCCATTTTACAAAATTAAAAAAAAAAGAATTTCAATTACACCTCTACTCCGATATAACGCGGCCCGATACAACACGAATTCGGATATAATGTGGTAAAGCAGTGCTCCAGGGGGGCAGGGCTGCGCACTCCGGTGGATCAGAGCAAGTTCGATATAACGCGGTTTCACCTAAAACGCAGTAAGATTTTTTGGCTCCCAAAGACAGCATTATATTGAGGTAGAGGTGTACTTCCTCAAAGTCACACAGGAAGTTTGTGGTAGAGCTAGGAATAAACCCCAGATCTCTTGATTCCAGCCAGGTCCAATGCTTTCCTCTTTTGTAATCAGAGTGTGCAATAATACAAAAACTTCCCTCAAGGATAGTATAAGCCACGAAACCGGAGTGACAGAACTTCATCACTAGAACTATAACATGAAGTTTCCTTGCAGTGCACGTCATTATAATGGGTTTGCAGATATGTTTGGACTAATATATTCAATACCATATATACTTACCACCAGTACAAGTTGTTCTCTAGCTGAGCACAGGTATAAAGAGCGCAACAATGTAATGAAACTATCCGTTCTCCCTGCAGCTCTGAGTATGTCTGTGCAGTATGTTCCAATTTAGAAGCTACAGAGCTTAAAGTTTCATCCACCCAGGTAGCAACCTAAAAGGAAGAGGAGGGAAAAAAAACAACACTGCATCCTAAACAAACTCCTTACATTTTTCAGGATAATCAGTTTGGGAAAAGTATCAACACCCCAACCTTTACTCCAGTTTTAGAACTGGTCTTTTAAAGTTCTGATCTATCTAGATAACTTTCCCTTCCAGTTCTGGTCTCAGACAGAAAATGAAAGTACCAAAACACTGAAAGGGTACTGCTGTCAAAGGATTTCATCAAATGTGGATATGTAACCAAACCGCACTTGAACCGTATACCTTTTAGGATGCATCTATTATTGGTCAAAACAAACTTACTGTTTGTATAATCTGTTTTACTGTATTTGGAGCTCAAATATCTTTAACTCCATTCCAGAATTAGGCCTCTCTAACCTTAGATTTCAGTGCAGCAGAAAATTTAAAGTTTTTGGTAATTTGATAAGATGGACAGCCCTTCATTCCTGGAGGTTGGACTACCTTTTAATCTTTGCTCACAGAAAGACCTCAGAACTGCTTTTGATTTAAATTCCTATAGTACAAAATAAGACAATTATGAAAGCTGAACCCGTCAATAAAGATTATTCAATATGATCTTTATAATTAAATTAATTTATACTACTGACTTATAGCTGCAGACTTTGGTTTACTTATTCTTCATAGAGCAAAACAGTGGCTGAAAACCCCCCAAAAGTTTAATCATGAACTCAACAACAAAGAAAAGAATCTCATACCTTGTTATTTTCTGTGGCTACAGTTGCTCTGATACTATTTGCAGAAAGGAGCACTATCTTTTCATTGGTTAACCCCAAAAACATTGCTCGTGGATGATGTAATGAAGGATTCTTTGAAAGCATAAAAGAGGTTATTTTATAAAAATTCATACTTATAGAATTATTTTAATGATAGATTTAAGGATGTACAGTACCTGTGCATTTCTATAAGGCTCTGATTCACTCCATTTCCACTGATAAAGTTCCCCTTTACTGCTAACTGCCACAAGCTCAGAATACAGAGCTCCAATAGAAATAAACTTTGTTCCATCCTACAAATGAAAAAGATAATATCTAAAATGGCAGTGCTATAAACTAAAACCTTTTGAGTAACAGCAGATTTTAATAAACAAAAAATGTCAAGTTTGCAAAACAGAGCTTATAATGGTTACTGAAATTTTAATCAAGACATCTGTACTATTAGAGTTCCATTGAATTTAAAATTCGGTAGTAAAAAAATTATCTAATGTGTTGCCTGAAGCTGATCATGCTTTCAGAAACAAATAATGAAATATTCAAGATATCTTATTCAGGGACTTGTTTTCCTTCAGTTCAGTAATATCACAATTTGCCAATCACATTAAAAAAAATTCAATTCACAGCCACAGAATATTTATGACCGTGTGGTTTTTGGCTTAAAGATACAAAAGGAAGGATATTTAAATGTTACAGATAAGTGTCCTATTAGGGGCAGAATTTATCAGTTTGGAAAAGTCCCATTTCCATGTGGAAATTTTTGCACCCATTACTGTTATCAATGACTACTAAAAATATAACTACAAGATTTGAGAAAAATATATTTGAAGTCTCTTTTACATTATACATTTGACAGCACTTTTGTGGACACTCAATTACATTTTTGGTGATGGAAAGTGCCTTTTTTCACACCCTGCTGGAGTATGGTGATGAGTAACAGGAAGAGAGCTGAATGGACAACAAGCAGTAGGCAGATGTGCGCACACATAAAAGGGGAGCTGGAAACAAGGCTGGGCATGAGCATTTTTGTTATTGCTCTCATCGCCTCTGAGCCTCTCTGTATGTCTGTCTGCACCTGTATTTATTTTTAAAGTTTTTTCTTTTTAATTCAAAATATATCATTTAAAGGGTGATCAAGAATTTTTTTTTAAGATAATAAATTAACACACATCCAAGTTGTCAGTGTTCCCTTAATTTTAAAATTCTATTAGGGTCTCAGTACCACAACCCAGTATGTGCACCTTTACATACTATTATTCTAAGGTGGCACTCTTACCCGGTTTAGGCCCCATTTTCTTTAGTTTGTCAAGGCTCCCTCTTTTGGGACTGAAATTTTCATGTTCTGTCTCATCCCTGATAATTTTTATTTGTATTTTAAGTTTAAGTTTCAGCAAAATATGTTTGGCTATTTTTAAATTACACAAGCATGGCTGGAGAGGGAGGGAAATGGGACAAGATACACTATCTTATCAATTTTTTTTTGTTAAAAGTCAAAATATTTTAAGCAAGAAAACATACTTGATTTTTACATAGCTCAAGGTGTAAGGTTCAAGACACCAGAAGAAAGACATTCAGCAGTTTTAAAGTAATAGACATTTTAGGACTTGGATCCTGCAGTCAAAGCCACATAGGTAGACTTCTGTGTCCACATGGATCCCCAGTGTCTTGAAAGCAAACTCCATGCAGATAAAGAAGACCTGCCTATGCAGATCTGACTACAGAATCAGGGCCTTAATTTATCAATTTCATGCACAGGATTGTAGAATTTAAAAAACAGTGGGATTTCAGTTCAGTTCCAGATAGTCTTCCAACTTTAAAATTAAGATGAATTTTCTTTGACTTTAGCTTGTTTGGCAAAACTAAGGTTTTAAACAGTAAACCTCGTTTGGGGTTTTTTTTGGAGGAGGGGGTTGGCATTTTGGGGACAGGTTGATTTTGTTATTAAATTGGTTCTGATGGCTTAAAATTACAAATGTTTTAAAACCAGTTCCTCAACTGGAAAATCAGTTCTTCCAAAAATTGTGAAGATCGTCCCATTAAGAAATGGCTCAATTTTAGCAGGCAAACTGAGTAGCTCAGATTTCTCTCTCTCTGTCTCTCTCAAAAGAATTTCCCCCCCTCCCTAAAGTGCAAATACAACAATAAGGATGAGGGAGTGAGAGGTTAAGGCTGGATATTAAAGCCTTCACACTTCCCCTTTTTGCATATTCTTTAAAAGTTGTATCTTTATAGTATTATACACATTTAGGAATACATAAATATAAATAAAAAGTGCATTCTGCAAGATGTATACAATATGTATAGTAATATACTATTATGTAACACAGATTCAGCACATAATCTGATCTTTTTTTCCTGTTATATGAAAAACCAAAAATTCTTCCAAAAGATCAGGTGGTTTCTTTCACTGGATACTGATTGCAAATCAATTGCCATGTTGTGAGTTCCTAGATCCATTTAGGTTCTAGTAGTTTAAAAAAAGACTAGTACTTTTTTTTGCCCCCAGAACATTCAAGCATATTAAATTGCCAGAGGAATTGTTTATAAAAACGCAAGTGTATAAAATGAGCACTGATCAACAATACACTCATCTTCATAACTCATCTCTAATTTTGCACATTGTTCCTCAAAGGATTTTAAAACATTCATTAGGAAAGAAATGTCTAAAACGTGTTTTGTGATGTGCCCTTACACACACAGTAACATGGTATAATGATGTCATTATAAATGTTTCATCTACATTTTATAAAATATTCCAAGGTTTAGAGACCTTCAAGATATGTGTGTATGTGTATTTTTATTATTATATATATATACACACACATATATACGTACACATATATATATATATACACACACACACACACACACACACACACACACACACACTTTGGATTTAAACACTCATGTTGTGGCTAGAGAGGTCACCATATTATGTAGGTTAGACCCAGAACCAGACAACGGAACTTTTAAATGTACATTTTTTTTTAATGTAGGCTTCCTAAAATGTTTATGGATAGTCTTCATTCACATGAAACAAAAAACCATGAGAGCTATTTATCTGATATCATTACAAAAATTGTTTAAAATAAGATACAATTTCATATAGATTGCTATTTAATAGTTACATTTATAAACAGAGGCTCAAATATCCACTCCAAGATGACTCTGGATTAATGAAATATTACATGCTATGTTGACTTAAGATAAGCTTCCTCAAAAATAGTAAATAAGTTTCACCTTCGTGATAACTGTATTAAAAACAAGACAAGACATTTACAACAGCTGAGTGTGAAGTATTTACTAGAATATGCATATGAACTGTGAGCAGTAAATGTTTATTACTAGTTAAAGATTCATTTTACAAATTCATCTTATACAGCAACACCAAAATATGTTAAGGTATTATTCAGTAACAAATTTAACTAGGAAGTATATACATATAGCATTATATGAGAGGATATAACATGAATTATAGTGTTCTTCATACAGAAAAGAGCAACCCAAGAACAACTAGATAGATGGTGAGTTACTATCACTGCTACTGAATGGCTACCAGAGTGCCGCAGAGAAAAATAATTCCATTTACTAGAGGATTTGGGTATTCTAAAAGTTGCTTTTGCTCGGATTTGGAATGAAAACAGAAAACTCTGAAATTCTCTGCAAAATGGAAAGCCCTGGGGTCCCCAGCCCAGGGACATTCTGATCAGCTGACTGCCCAGGAGCTGTGGACTCAACACCTGGGAGCCTGGGCTGCCAAGGAGCCATACCACTCAGAACTTCCATGCTCCCTGTCAGCCCACCTCTGAGCTCTAGAGGAGCAAGCAGCCTAGAAGCTTTGCTTCATGGTAACCCAACAGATGAGATTTAAAGGGGAGACCTGGTTCCTCATCAGGCAGACTGCTGAGGAGCCATGTGGGTAAGCTGGCAGGAAAACAGATAGGATTCCATTGGAATCCTGCTTGCATCTCATAAAAAATGAATAGTCTCTAATTTAGATGAATTAGCATTCTCTGACTGAAACACACTCCACTGGCAAATTTCCAACCACCCCGATAGCTATGAATTAGGTACACCTTATATTCATTACCCTGTCACCTTTACTCCCTATACCCCAGCCTATGCCTTCACTCACTATACCCCAGTCTGCTTATTTGTCTCATCCATCTGTTATGTCCTGTCTTTTATACTGCAAGCTCCCTGAATGAGGGACTCAAGTTTATTAAAAGATTGAACAACTAAACAGAATGGAATACCAACTCATTGTGGCCTTCAGGTGCTACTGCAATACAAATGTAAGTAATAAAAAAATAATAAATTAGGCCTGTACGGAATCCCAGTGATTTTATATTATTTGCTAAATATTTTGTCTATATGAGCTACATGACTTTCTTCATACTACTGTTAAGACAAGTCAGAGGGCCAAAAGCACTGATCTAACAATTTAGAGTTACATATTTAGGTTGTACTTTAGAATTCCAGGCATGGGTTGAACAGTACTTATTCAAACATGAACAGTTTTTCCAAGTATCCACAGTGTTCAGCCTGAGTATCAGGATGGAGGAAGTGGTAGTCAAGGTCAGCAGATAGAGATGGAAAGTGACAAATCTCTACAAGCTCTTTACCGCTTGCCTGGCAAGAGGGCAAATAAACCAGAGAAGTGGGAAGCCCAAAAATACATTAAAAGAACTGCTGAGTCAGGAAGACAGGAGAGAATGGGTAAAGGAAGAAGAAAGACAAATTGCAGACTGACATAGAGCTGTTGAATTGCCTAGAAGCAGCCAGTCGGCAGGAACACTCTCAACCTTGTGGAATCTAACGGGGCCTCAATTAACGCAATTTTTTGAGTGGGAGCCAAGGTTGACTTTGCGCTGTTTAAAATGAGTCCCAGACAGTCGAGCAAATGCAACATGGTGTCGACATGGGTGAAAAGCTCCTCTCTGGAGCCACCTTCAGCAACCACTAGTAAAATGTCCACCTGTTTGTGCATGTTCTCTTGGAAGAGCTCTGCTTGGATGCCCATGGATGCAACTACGTGACATAAAAGAATAGAACTATGAACCAGGCAGCACAGCATCATCCTGTGATGAGGACAAAGGTCTTGGGTGAGCCAAAACCGTCTCTCCCCGCCCTGGAAAAAGTACCCAGGAGGGAAGACTCTGCCAGTTTTGCAGGAAGGAACACCGGTGATGCCAAGACTTGTGGTTAAGCTGAAAGCACCACCACCAACCTATCAGGTGACTTTGGCTTCAAAACAGAACAAAGAGCAGTACACAGGTTGGGCACTGGTCACCAGTAAGGGCCGGGCCATGGACTTCCATCCCAGCCACAAGGCATACACCAATTGTGAGAGACATACTGATCCACTGGCGGCTCCCAGAGTTCATCGGGCGATGTGGAGCAGGCAGAGGATGCCTCCAACTCGTAATCAGAACCTCAGGATCTGGGCAGAGCAACCCCAACTGAGCCAGCAGAAAGTCAGATTCATCCATCACCCAGAACGAGACCAGAATCGTCATCTCTGATTAAAGCAGTAGTATCGGTACAGAGCATGCCGGTGCCACAGGCAGTGTTGGTCCCAGAGCAAACAGTAGGGGAGCGCTCTAATACATTGACGTCAAAGGTGGTGAGAGCCACTATGAGAGCGCTTCTGGCATCAAATGCAGCAGGGCCAAAGAGGGTCCCAAGGCCGAGGTCTCCCACACGATTTTGGTACTGCCTCCATCCCCACCATAGGGAGGGGAGCATCTGAATGCAGTGCTGACCAACATGAAGGTTCAATGGTTCGCTTCATTAGAGGGTTTATAGGTGAGGCAGCCCGGGGAAAGTCCTGGACCAACAGTGAGATTGGGACCAAAAGGCAGAGGAGATCTGCAGTGGTCATAAGTGAAGCAGGCATCAACACTACATTTGGTACTGGTATCTCCTTCGTTGGTACTGAACTCAACAGATGCTCAGAGGCCAGAAACAGAGTCAACAACATGGGATTTATGCTCTTCCCACTCAGTAAAAGGGAAGCATCAGAAGTACCCCTGCCATTCTGGTGGTAGAACCGTTCTGTGCTGGTCCACATTTTTCCTCGGGGAGGTGGAGGAGTCACCCTGCAACTTGGAGAGGTTCTGAATGGTCTTATGAGACTTTTTCCTTGGAGCTAATGATAAAGAACACCTTCTTCACCTCTCTGGCAAGGCACCTACCCTGGAACGAGGGGCAACAGTGCTCTCCGAGCCAAAGAGTGATCTTTGGCCTAACAGGGCCTTGGTACCAGATCAGGCCTGTTCAAGTAGGGGCTGCTTGAAGCTAAGGTCCTGTGCCTCCTGAGTCCTCCTTTTAAATGATTTACAAATCTAACAGTGCTCTTTAAGGAGTGCTTTGCCAAGACGAAGTGGGGGTCACTGTGGAGATCACACCTACACACAAAGAACAATGTTTATCCCCAGTGAGGGTTCACCAGGGACACTAACACTAACTACTAACTTACCATACACACCTCTATCTCAATATAACGCTGTCCTCAGGAGCCAAAAAAATCTTACAATGCGGTTTCACCTATAACGCGGTATCAAACTTGCTTTGATTTACCCGAGTGCGCAGTCCTGCCCCCCCGGAGCGCTGCTTAACCACGTTATATCTGAATTCATGTTATATCGGGTCGCGTTATATTGAGGTAGAGGTGTACAATAAACTAGGCTAAGACTAAATAAGCAGTTGAGAGACTACAATCACACAAAAGCTCTGGCTTCAGCCATGGGCTGTGAAGAAACCGAAAGGGGTTAGGACAGCACTGTCTCATATAGCCAGGGGAGGGGCCACAGCCATGAGCACTGCCCCTCTAGAAGTACACCTAAGAAAAAGTCTCCAGCTCCAGTGCGCTGGGCATACACACACCTAGGTGGAATACACACACTGCATCTACTCAAATACCACCTAAAATTTTAGCCTGGGCTCCTATGGAGATGGAATATGGGGTGCAGGTGGGTCCATCTACCAGAGCCAGACGGATACTTCATTACTATTTGTGCACCTCTTGATCTTCACTTATTTAAATAACCAACCATGACAAAACAGGATAAATATAAACAAAATTGAAAAAAACTGAATAAAAATACAAGCCTCCTTTAAAGGAGCTGGACATGAATATGACCATTCAGTCCAATGCATAAGTGCAACTCAACAGGAAACGGGAAATTGTTTCATGGAAGAGAGAGCTTAAGTTCTTTGAGATTTCTCTGGTTGTTGCCTGCATGAGTGGCAGCCACAAAGATGAAATAGGTCACAATACAAGAGGCAACTGAACCTCAGTTTTAAGGGCATGAACAGCAATAATATAAACAAAACTAAACAAGCACATTTGGAATAATTTTACTTCAATAAAAAAAAAAAATCAAGATTTCTCCAGGGAAATCAGAAGTACAGACATTTCTATGGAAAAATAAGATCAGTTGCATGCAATGTACTAAGCATATAAAGGAGCCAAAAAAATTCTCAATACCTTATCTGGCCACCACTGCAAGTCTTCTCCTAACGAGACTGGGCTTTGAACAGGTGTATTCTTCTTATCCAGGTTTGGCTCCCCTTCCTTGCTTGTAGAGCCCCTTTCATTATCAAATGAGGCTCCATCAAGCCACCTTCGTTCACGCAAACGTAAAACGGACTCTCGTTCACGCAACAGCTCAGAGTCTCTCTCTAAGGGAAGAAGGAGAACTGGTATGCAATTGGGTCACACCAGTGGGATAAAAGTAAGCCACTCTCTAGTAAAGACCCTTCAGGATGCAACTAACAGCAGTTAAATCTATTCACAAAAATTTAAAATACTGATATATAAAAAAATCCTGACATGCAACATTCAATATATTAACCCTTTCAAGCATATGTACTTATTACTAGAATATAAAACATATCAAATGATTAACTGGAAATAAAGTTATTTCTAGAAATAAGAAAATCAGGTAGTTTCTATACTCCTGAAAGCATAATGCTTCATTTTTTACTCAGAGTGGTAAAAAGCCACAATGTGTTTAACAAGGTAACTTAAGGTTTTATAGTACAATATGCCCTGACATTTTACCATATGATGGTTTTTCTAGTAACAAAATCATCTAATCTACAACATCTGTTAGATACATTTAAGCAAGCCAAAAAAGAGTATTTATTAGAGAGTCTCATAGCAAGTTTCCCAAAAATAACAACTTGAAAAGGTTAAAGACAAAGCAATCTTTTAAAAAGGCTCTTGTAAAAATTTGATAATCCAACCCCTTTTGTTAAAAGCAATGTTTTACAGGACTGGATTTAATAAATTAAAGTATATCTGATGGTGGTTTTGTTGTTGTTGTTTTCTGTTTTGTTTTTTAAGTATTCAAATGAAAACTTTTCAAGAGTCAGACAAGTTTTAAAAAGGATCCTTGTAGGAAAGTGTTCCTTACCAAAATGCTTCCCCTCCAATTGGCCTATAAACTGTCTAATGCCAGTACTCTGCAGTTCGCTCATGCAGATAAATTTTTTAAATCAGGTAATCAAACTAACTTTCCAAGAGTCAACTATGCATGGAAAATAAGGATTATAAAATTCGTGGTAACGTCTTACATAGAATAAACCTTAGGAAAGGAAAAAAAGGAGGGATTTAGAAGGAGTTATGTCAAATGTTGAATATTTGTACATGCACATAATGCATTTAACCCATTAAGTACCTCATTTATGTTCATAAAATTAAATTGTAATTACAGTATGAAATGGTCACACTACTGTATCATCCTTTCAATAAATTCCTCAAAATCTTGGGTCTTTTGCTACTCTTAGACAAACGGGAACAACTTTTTACATAAGCCAAACATGACACCTTGCCCTGTAGGTAAAGTTCTCATAACACTGAACCTGCTCATTAGGAAACATACTGACCCTTGACTGATAATTTGTATCAAGAAATTATATGTTCAGCAGTTAATATACTAATGAAGAAAACAGAATTATGAAACAGGTTACAGCTGTACTAAATGAGCAATCATGGCAGAGGTTGGATTAACAGTTTGTAAAATGCTCTGGGCATCTATTGAGTAGAATTATCTTCAAGAAGCTACGAAGAAAAAAAAGCTACAGATTCTGTGCCATAAATATTAAGATTTAATGTAGTTCTCTAAGCATCTGTAATAATTTCCTACTATTCAAAGTGTTCATTAACCTTAGACAGTTACTACCCATTTCCGAAAATGCTTCAAGAGCAGCACAGCTTAGCTCTCATCTCCCGCCCCTGAATTTAAAATGGCCTTCACTCATGTATTTGTGTGCCACGATACAAGTTAACTAGTTAAGAAAATTAGAAGAGCACTGCATACTGAGCAACCTAAACCAAAGAAACTAGCTTTCAGAATGCTGCATGTCATATCAAATTTGAGTATTGCTTTTAGATCAGAACATTCTCAATTAGCTACATTAAGATAATTAGTAAGCAATTGTGGTTTAAAAAATAATCAGTAGGTATTTGTGATTTTAAAAATTTCATGCAAAATTTTAAACTGATTAACATCATCAAATTTCAAATTCACTCATGATTTTTGCAGAACTTACCTGTTCATATTAAAAAAATTACTATTAATTTTATCAAAACTATTAAAGACTTAATGTTTAACAATCAATTTGTGCACACAAATCAAAGTCTAAATAACTAGTGCGTACTACCACTAGCTTTTTGCACAGCAAACTACTTATTACAAAGGAAAAAAAAGATGCAAAATTACCTCGGGATGAGCCTAGCCTGGAAAGTGATGAACGCCGAAAGGATGGATAACCAAAGTAACTAATATCTTCTGAAAACATAGCATCAGCATCAATAATGACACTTGGGTGAGCAGAATGTATGTCAGCATCCAGAAGAGACATAAGATCCTCTATAAGAGGAGACAAGGGTCTTAAGTGAATAATCAGCTACTTAAAACATCAACTAGAGAGACCATCACCAAATAAACATCAAAACAAAAAATTTCCTACTTGTAAGTTGAATTTCTGCTCTTCAGATTCACCAGTACAAACCAATGTGTCTCCTATGCACCCACATTTACAATCAAGCACAGTGGTCCCATGTATGCAAGCCAATTTTCCCTACAGGAACTGCTCTGTCACTTGTCTAACCAAGTTTTCTGAACAAATCTTACTCGAAAAGAAAAATTTCTACACCCCAGAAATTCAAACCTTAGTCACACACTTGGGAAGAGCAAAGCATTAATTAAAATAAACAGCCAAACTCCATAAATTAGTTACCTAGAATTAGAAAAAACTAGTATTGCTATTAGGTAAAGCTCTCCCTCCAAAGACCCTGCCAAGCAAAGAGACTATACACGTTTCCAAGTGGCTGCCCAGCAAAATTTGCTTCAGAGATTAAGAAATTTCTTCACTCCCGGAAACAGTTGCTGTGCTTTCATAGAATAAGCTCTGAAGTCAGGCATAAGGTTCACTATTAAAATTAAAATGAATAAAAGATGTCTACAAAAATAGTCACTATTTCAAATCTATACAATAAAAATTAAGACCTAATTTGAACTACCCTGGGTCTAATCCCAACTCGAAAAATCTTGCGACCCTAAATAAAGACATTTACAATGTTTCCTCAACGAGTCCCTATTATCAAAGAAGTCTAATATAAAGGTAGAAACACAAAATCCCATTATAAAAAGATACATAGAGCTAACATGCCAAACTTAATCACCATGTAATACAATACACCCAGCTCTTCAGCCATGATCTCTCCAAGTATGGAATTTGTAAAGCCTCTAAATTATCATATACCAAAAAAAAAAAATGCAGCAACACTCTAGGATTTAGTGGAATTAATTTGAAGGTTAAATAATAAAAGCTCTGAACCCCGGCTGGCAGACAGTGATTTCTACTTGGACTTCTGGAATTAAGAAGGGTAAACCTAGATGAGATGGTATCCAAAAACTGAAAAGAAGCAGACACCCTGTATTATAACTTCTAGGCATCTGTCCTCTGCAAATGTTTCATTTCTTGACAGTGAAAAGGTCAGTCAGTGAACCTCAGTCCCTAAAGACCAGAAGGGCCACGCTAACATTTTCTGAAGCCAGACAAATAGTCCACCGTCCCACAATAGCTACTTGCTTTCTCAGCAGTGGTAAGACATTTCACATAAATAGACATTCACTGATGACAGTCATAAGAACATTAAAATGGCCATACTGGGGGAATAAACAGAACAGGGCAATTACTGAGTGATCCATCCCATCATCCAGCCCCAGGTTCTGGCAGTCAAGAGGGTTAGGGACACCTGGAGAATGGAGCTGCGTCCCTAGCCACCTTGGATAATAGACATTAATGGACCTATCCTCCAGGAATTTATCTAATGCTTTTTTGAACCCAGTTATACTTTTGGCATACATACTTTTGGCATTCTCCGGCAATGAGTTCCACAGGTTGACTGTGAATTGTGTGAAGTAGTACTTCTGTTTGTTTTAAACCTGCTGTCTTAATTTCATTGGGTGACCCCTGGTTCTTGTGTTATGAGAAAGGGTAAATAAAGCTCTCCTATTCACTTTCTCCACATCATTCATGATTTTATAGACCTCTATCATTCTTCCTCCCCCCCCACAACACATACACACTTAATAGTCTCTTTTCTAAGATGACCATTCCCAGTCTTTTTAATCTCACCTCATATGGGAGTTATTCCATACCTCTACTCTGTAACTTTTCCAATGCTAATCTCTTTATTGATTGATTGACGGGGGAGACGGGGGGTGGGGGGGAGGAAACCAGAACTGTTGGCAATACAGCAGCACAGACCAGCCTATATTGTCAGACCATCCGAGTACATACAATGGTGTAGGAAAAAGCAATGACCTGGCTGTCCAAATGTCTACCAGATCCTTCTACACACACACACACACACACACACACCAGAGCAGCCTAACCTCATTGTACCTGCTGGCAGCTCTCCACAAAGGAACAGGGTGGTCTAAATCCACCACCAATCTGTCACTGTCCATCCAAATGGCTGCAATGCACATCATCCCAGCCCTTTTTAATAGAATTAATCTATAGGAAGCATCTCTTGGAGAAAGTTGTTGAGTGTTCATCCAAGTTGAATAGCCTGCTTCCTCAGCTCAGCTATCAGAGACTGAAATTTCCTATACAGGACATCTAGAACTTAACAGGCATCCCTCCAGCCATATTGTTCATCTGCAGGTGGGAAATTTTTTTCAGTAGATAAGTTACAAGTCAGCATAACGCCTCCATAAATTTGAACAAATCTTTTAACAACTCTAACATACATGTTTGGCTCCTGAGTCTAAGAAAAACACGAAGAGGGCACAATATCAAACATTTATCTTTCCTCCTGTAGGACCAGTTCCAATTCAAAAGATAAAATTCTCTCTTCTATTCTCTATGCCATCAAATTATATATCACATAAATTTTTGGATTTAGGAGTCAAATCCAGTATCCTTCAAAGATCAGTCAGGCATTTTCTTTGAATTCTGTGGAGATTCAAATAGACTCAGCAAGACTAAAACTCAGCCTAAGAAGCTTGGGTGAGAACACAAAATATTCCATTACTTATTCAAGAAGTTCTGCCACATGACTTGATGCACCACTGTTCTCAAGAATCCTATCAGATTTGGTCACTTATGTTTCCGGCAATGTTATGATCATACATTTCTCATTATTGAGCAAGATAGGATGATCCCGATAGCTCTGTCCAGAAATGAAGGGACTTATACCTACTTCATCTGAATGAGCTACCAGTGAACACTGTGGTAAAAAGGAAACTGTTTTTGACCAAGCCCAGACAGTTCAGTAAGTGCACCACCAGCAATCACCACACACATTTGTTGGTATCGTGTCCGGATATTCTCCATCTTGGAGATCATTTTAAGAAAATAATTGGTTATTCGTCAAGTAGGAAAATTTCTAGGGACTCAATTTTTCATCTTTTCCTTATCTCCCAACATCACTAACTCACACTATGATGTAATACAAATACACCAGACAGTGCTGCACCTTTAAGTCTTCCACATTTCTTCCTTCTGAACAATCAGAACTTTAAGGAAAACATTATTTTATGTTCCACTATCCATAGCAATAAGTAAATGTCACTGCAATTATGTTTCACAAGCTTCTCTAGAAGCAATGTATTCTTCACGCTGAAAATCAGAACCAGGTATGTCTGTCATATATAAATTGCTAGGGAGGAACAAAATAAAAATCTAATTAACTAGGCTACCAGGATCTTTTTACGTTCTGGAGAATCACAGCACTTTATTAGAACAAAGTCCCAGGCAAAATTCCAAGCTAGCTCACTTGCCATGAGTTGCGAGCTAGTGGCTGAACCAGGACACCGGAGCATGCCTCTATCAAATGGTATTCTCCTTTCTGTAGTCTCATTTACATTACTAATAAGTAAAACACAGCAATGTATTCAATGGAGTCTCCTTACTTTGCCACCAACAAAGACAAGACGAGACTAGATTTTTTAAACTAGGTCATGAAAGCAAGCACGCATACATAAGAAAAACAAAAGCATTCATTAAAGGTGACCTGAAAAGGAAAAACAAATTGGGCTTATTTCCCTTCTTTGCTTTTTGTTTTTTTTTTTGTTTTTTTTTTAAATGATGTTTTAAAAGTGTCTGAAACATTAAAAATTCAAGTCAACTCTTTTATTATCTAAAAGACTATGGCGATTAAAGTACTAGTGAAATATGACAGCATAATATACAGGAAGCTGAAAATTGCATAAATTGAGGGAGAAAGATTTTCTACTCTGATTGTAAAATTGTTTTTTTTTTTTAAACACATATTTAACTCTAATGAACACTTTTAAAAAAAAACAAAAACAAAAAAAGGGCACTTCCTTGCTTGACAGGTATGGAGGAATAACCAACTATAGTGGATCACGGAGCACCAGGTGCCCATGAGGGAGAAAGAAGCAATATGTGAAGTTTCAATACCATTATAATTAAGGGGCCAGAGTTTAAAACAAACACTTCTGAAGAACTCAAGAAGCCCTCCAACCTTGACATTCCTGCTTTTCCAAAGTTTTAAAAACAAGCAGAAACGCATAACTTTCAAGCATTCATTCTATAAGATCAAACGCTAAGAGGCAAACCCCACTTTTAGCAAACAACTGTTCAGGATCACCTTTAAAAAAAAAAAGTTACTTGGAGTTACCACTTGAGAGACTGGATCATAAATGTTGGTTTTCTTGTAATTTTTTCCCCCTCTTCAAGAATATAGCGCTGTAAGTTCAAAAGAATATCCAGAGGCAAGAGGAGAAGAACAATTTCAGAAAATAAAGAAGGTTCAGAAGACTTAGGGTAGGTTATGCTTGGCGTGAATGAGAAACGAGACAATCAAAAATTCAATTTGTATCTGTTATGGAGTCTTCTGAAGGTGAATGTCACTATCTTTCACAAGAGATGCTGGGAAGGTATTTTGGTCCACCATTTTTCCTGGAGCCTATACTTTATCCTAATCCTAACAATTAACTTGACTCTGAAGAGCTAGAAGAACTGCTAAATTTGTAAGCAAAATTCAATATACAAAAGAAGAGAGTCACAGGCATAGAGTCGTCATATTTTTAAGTTGGCCTTCTGCCATGTCCGGATCATGACTATAGTTCAATACTGACAATTCTTAGTTATCAACTTTAGCCTGTAAAAATCTAATGTAGTTTAAGAAAGGCAAAGGAAAGCATATTCTGAGAACTTGGAATTCTGGATTAACTTCATCTAGACTGGAGCTGAAGGGTGTCAAAAGTGCCATTTCTGTTATTTCCAATCTCTTTGCCCACAAAACATTTGAAAATAAATCAGTTTTCTCAGGGGGAATGCGGGATAAGATAAGAAAGATTACAATTTTATGTAAGGAAGTTGCAGTCTTACCTAGAAAGGTTTGATCTTTCCAAAGGGAGGATCATAAAAAAAGTTAGCTAAGGAAGAAACTCTTTTCTAGGAATTTACTGAAAGCTTAGACATTGTGCTAATTATCTTATATTGAGCCAAGACAGTCTAAAGTCATCAACTGAGGTCACAGTACTCACAGACATGTTCCAAATCATAGATTGTCAGATGGTCCCTGCAAGCTTGCCGCTATAACCTGAAGTAGTACTAATCAAGAGAATCATTAGTTCAGCACAGAATTGGGGTGGAAAGAAACTCTGGTCTAAACATGGACCAAGGGTGCTTACCTACAGAGCTGGATACAATTTCAGGATTGATACTCCTGAGAAAACAAGAATATTTACTTTGAATAAAATTGAGGAGAGAGTAAAATGAACTTATTTCCTCAATTACATCTCTGGTAGAGAGACTGTGCAACTAAATACTAAAGAGAAAGGTGGAACAAAAGTGCCTTAATTTGCTTTCTCTGTGCCTACAGGTTCAACCAAAGGACTCTTGATTCTAAAGCAAAATAAAGAAGTTGTCAGATGCAAATACAGGAAAACACACCTTTATCCAATCACATGGTAGACAAGATAAAGATGAAGGAAGCCCATGAGCTTCTTGGTGAACCAGACGAGCAGAAAAACCCATTTATTAGAAAAATATACTAAAATGTCATTCTATCATACAAAAAGAAAAACTACTATGCACTCAGAGTTTAGATGTTTGATTTTCATACTATGCATCTAACCAGAACATACAAACATTAGACTTGGCTACTACATATTTTCAAGCATGTTTTCCTACTGAGTAAAGTCCAATTACGGAAATATTAGACAATGCAAGAAAAGGTTGAAGGACTTTTAAAAGCAATTACAAGGCAAAGACACTATTTCAAAAAAGGCTCATCCAGCACGACAGCAACACTCCAGCACTGCTATAAGATTAGTTATGAGGATACTTTGGATACTAAGGAATAGACACTCTCAATAAAACTGTCAAAGACTATTAAGCTAGATCCTATTGAGCCCTTACACAACATAATATCTTAATAGAAAGCTGTACACATTATTCTCTAAAAAATGCATCTTAGAAGTTCGCATTACCACGTAAAGACTAAGATTCAAAATTTAAAGAATTAATTTCATCATTAGAATTATAATCCCTGGCAGTCATCTCACTGAACAGTAGCATAATTTGTAATGTTGATGATGTGAAGCCCAGCATCCAAAAGACTCACTTCTGTGTTACCCACAAAGTAGTAAAGACAATAGTTAGTTTTTTTAAAACATGAAAGCTATTCCCTTCTCCAAGCTTCCCAGTGCAACCTGTTATCCATATCTTAGACGGAAACCTCCTGGATGCAAGGAATATCTTCATTGTGTATCTTGCACAGCACAGAGCACATTGCTGATGCTCAAACAGAGAGAGCTGAGAACTTGTTTGCATTGTCAGATAACCCTTTTGAAACAGGAGAGCTCAACAGTATTTGAAAGATGGAAAAAAAGTAAAGATCATGATATACAAACCTCCAGGTAGATATGATTCACTTGCTGTGTCATCTCCATCATCTCCATCTTCATCATCACGGCTCAGCAAATTATTTACAGCAAGATTTACGTCAAGATTTGTCCGCTGGAGTTCTCGTATAATGACACTTCTGGACTTTCCTTGTAAAACAACTTGTGCCTATAAAATGCAGAACACTGTTTGTTATTTGTAATTCCCAATTCACCAACCACCACTCAGTGATTTCTCTCTACAAGAAGAAAACTTCCTGAAGCAGCAAAAAGTTGGAGCGCTACGGTTGACTTCCCAAAGAGACAAGCATAGTGTATGAAGGTCAATGGTCAACATTTTGATTCACCAGTACATGGAAACCAAGTTTCCAAATGAAAAGCAAGATTTTGGGATTTGGGTTTTGTAAGTCCCCAAAAGCCACGTGATAATTTGCATACGGTAATGAAGAATGTGAAGGTGAAGAAGCTAATGAACAAAGGTAATACAGCTGAAAGATGGCTCCCATATAACAAGTTAAGACTGCATTTTCATTCCTTTGCCCCACATACTATCTTCCAATTTCCTTAAAAAAAAAAAAAAAAAAGACTTTCACCTCTCACAATATCACCTTCTGAAGATGCACAGTTGCATACAGATGTTAATGCATTATTTCAGATAAAAACCACATTAAGATGGAGTTACGGTTGAAAGTACACATAGTAATTTAGACTCTAAATTACCATGTGTACTTTCAACCTTAACTCCATCTTAAATGTGGTTTTTATCTGGGAATATAGAAAAAAATGGGACTGTAGCCAGAATGTAGTAATTAACTCATAACCAAGAGTACTAAACCTAGGACACTCAATTAAATTTAAAAAAAATACAAATGGATACAAATAAGATATGGAAGTGCACACAGGTACACACCCTGCTACCTTCTCTGTTGAATAGATCTGGTACAACACCTTTTGGAAGGGAATATTTAGAATTAATGGGGTTTTGGCCAATATTTTTCATAACCCAAAAGTTTTTCTGTAGGAAGAGGCTGGTACATAAAGTCTTCTCTTTCAGAAACCCTCAAGAAAAAAAACCCAGTGGTTCAAATGAAAAAGAGTCAAGATGCTATTGGGTAAGACTGTCACCCTATACCAGGGGTTGGCAACCTTTCAGAAGTGGTGTGCCGAGTCTTCATTTATTCACTCTAATTTAAGGTTTTGCACACCAGTAATACAGTTTAACGTTTTTAGAAGGTCTCTTTCTATAAGTCTATAATATATTACTAAACTATTGTTGTATGTAAAGTAAATAAGGTATTTAAAATGTTTAAGAAGCTTCATTTAAAAATTAAATTAAAATGCAGAGCTCCCCGGACTGGTGGCCAGGACCCAGGCAGTGCGAGTGCCACTGAAAATCAGCTCATGTGTCACCTTTGGCACGCGTGTCATAGGTTGCCTACCCCTGCCCTATACTGTCAGGAGGCTTAGAGGACCACCTGTCCCACTGAGAACAAGGAGATAGTGACCACTATGGAAAGGCCAGGTTCTTCATGGAATTCTCTCTGTAGCAGGTTATTCTTCAGCAGAGTCTGAAGAAATTCAGTTATGAAGAACAGGAAAAAAAATGCCATCAACCATAAAAACGGTTTTTCAAATGAAGCCTATATACCCAGATTTTAGTGACTTTTAGCTATTTAGAAAGTCTGAGGAGTCTGTATTATTCTGTTTTTAAATCATTATGGAGAACAAAGCTGTTGATCATTAGGTGCTAGATTTCTTAAAGGACATTTTAAATTTAATTTTAAACTATTGAACTACTTAATGGATTTACTCGTGAATTCTCAAAGAATTCATTTTATACTCAGAGTAAGGAGAGAATATACTGTATTTTTCTGTATATAAAGATGTTTAATCCCTGCTGTAAATGAAAATCTCAACTCAATCTTAACTGTGGAGCTGCAGCTGGTTCCATAATGTTGTTAATCCCTTCCTTTCTGTCAACAGTGGCTCTCCCCCACCTCGGTCTCATTCAAACACATGGGCTGCTATGCCCTCCTATACAGACTTTTAAAAGACTGAATTCTCAACCTGCTGCTTGCCTTTTCTTTTTTTTTTTTTTTTTTAATTAAGTCTACCCTCCTTTGCTTATGCATCTATTCCTTTATCTTTGTTGAACCAGGTCTTTTAAAACTCCCTCAATCACTAATGACAAACAAACTTTCCTAGGAAGTATCCTCAACTTCTCCAGCATTTAAGCTTTTATTTAAAAAAAAAAAAAAAATTCTAATGCTAAGAAAGCTTTCCAAACGTGAAATGAAGTAAGTAGATGAAATGCTGTCTTCTTAAGTCCACAGGTAATAGCACAACTTACAAGAATCAGGTCAATTTCAATCTATTGCCTACTGCTTTGATCTTTGAGGAAAGCAAAGAGCATGCTCAGGACAGCTTCTGAAGACTATGGGAGTCTAGTAAGACTGAGTACTGACAATCGGTCATTAATTACCCAACTGCTCTTAGAATTCCAGTGGGTAAGAATGCCACAAACTGACTTTCTTCCATCTGTATTGGACACTAAGAGTGTTACAGTTTCTAATGTGGACATAAGCACAGTTACCCAGTGCTTTGTGATCAGTGGATTGCGACCAAAGTGTTTCTACTGGACAAATAAAGCAATCCCAACCATCTCCATCTCCTTTACCCTCCTTAACAGAGACTCATTTGCCTCTACTGTCAATAACCTTGACATCCATTCTTGAACATGAACTCTTTCCCTGCAACATCCCCTGTATCTGCAGATTACCAACTCTATAACATTATGTATGTATGCCATGCCTCATCTCCACCTCTAAGTTCTGGTCCTTGCCTTCAGCTCCCTCAATGTGCAGGCTCTCACATTCAAGTCACCACCTCTCCATATCTACCATTCTCATCACTCATTCCCATTATGGGGAAACTGGCATTAGTGTGTCCTTGAATATCAACTTGATAAATCTAAAATAAAATTCAGCCAGATAAGGTCAGGTTTTTCAGATAGAAGAGGAAATTAAAAGGCAAAGAGAAAACAATACCAAATGGTACCCACCAATTATCAAACAGTTTCCAAAGGTTTATCAACGAAGGCAAAGTTCTGCCAGTTCACCTACCTGTGAAATGAGTTCCTCTGGAATTACTGATGCTGGAATCACTGGCTGTGGCTGACTACCTAACAGTCCAGATCCTCTATCACGTCCAGTGCGAATAACTCTGGTTTGCCTTCGGGAATCCCGAGCTCCAGCTGATGATCTACCAGAGGATCCTCCTCCACTTCCACCAACCCCTGAACTCCAGCGGCTTCTAAGGGATTTACATTTTTATTATTATTTTAAACAGATCTGTACATTTTCTGAGCTATTTTAAAAGGGTAAAATATATTGGATTTTATTCACTGGAATCTTCACATCAGACACCTTATGGGATACATTTCATTTCTATCAGGTTAAGAAAAGTACAACTGAGGCTAAGCCATGTCACCTCCATGTAAAAGAGAGAAGAGCTTGTCAGCTTGAATTCTTAGTTGATTTCTCCAGAGCAGTGATCTCTAACACTAATAAAGCATGTAAACAGCAGTAAAATTAGCCAATTCAGAATAACTGAAAGTATAAGCTTGGGCTGTAGGGAAGAAGTTGTAAGAACCAGAATTTTGGGGTAATAAATTTTATTGTTCATGACTCTACACCAGTCATGAATCTTGGAGTTTCTAAAAGCAACAGTAACATCAACAAGAAAGTATTACACCTAACTGTGCATAGCATCGTTCTGAGAAGTGCACATCAGAGGAGGTTGCCACATTCAGCCAACAGAGCTTCAGAGATGGTCACGACACTCAGCTGACTGCCTTACAAATATCTAACAGCTCTTCTGACCTGTCCGTCTAGAAGAGGTCACTACTCAAGAGAAACGTGCCTTGAAGCATGCAGTCATTTCCCTGATGCTAAGGCTTGTCTACACTACGGAGGTAAGTCGACCTAAGTTACGCAACTTTTTGTTTTTATTTTTTTTGGAGCACGATTTCCCCAGGAATAGTATGTGTCCATGACATGTTTTTCATAGCCTTGAATTTGGTAGGGCCATACATTTTATAGATAGGGTAACTGAGATTAACAGAAGTGACTTGTTCAATGTGCTAGTGCCAAAAAGGAACAAAAACAGATCTCCCAATTTCTAGATCCATCCTCAATCCACTCTATCACGGCTACCTTTTAATAATTTAAAGCAGCCACAGAATTCCTTCAGAAGGATCTATGCTGGAGTAAACCTAGGTAACTCGCAGTATGCTGAGAATCTGAAAGTCTCTAGTTTCAGATTAGATAAAACCAGGCTTTGGAGAATAAATCAGTCATCCATTCCTTCAGAAAGAGAGCTTTTCTGACCAACATAGATGTTGTCATATTGCACACTGAGGCTTAAGGATATCAGATATAGCATCATTGACAATTTAATCAAGAGTATGAACAGAACTAGTTAGAAAGGACCAGCCTCATCTTTAACAGTTTCAAGAAGAGAAAATACAGAAGACCAAACTTCTGATTAATAGAAATATATATGTTGTCTGAAGTAGAAACTGCTAAAAATATTCCTAGGAAAGCAGTTCAGATACAAACACAGTTGCTTGATTTAAAAAAAGGACTGGATGTCTAAACTACAATTTTGCAGCCCCACAACACGAGCCCAAATCAGCTGACACGGTCAGCAGTGAGACTGTAGACACATCTACATCTTGTTTTTCACCTTGATTTGTTCAGTCCTATACTCCAGGATACAAGATATTACTCTGAATTATAAGAGGCATATATTGTCTACATGGTTCAAATAGTCGAGTTATTTCTATCAATGCATTAAGACCAAAGTTCTCAAATTGTACACAGTGGACTGTTGACATTCTAAAGCTGGTCTGTCACAATAAAGAAAAAAGTACATAATTGAAACACATCATCCCAGAAAATAGGAAGCCTGAGAACAAGGCTCTGTTGGGATTCCTTTGGTGTAAGCATCAACCATGAATTTCTTGATGCCACCAAAATTGGGGAGAGACAGCAAAAACACAAGTGAATAGAAGCAACCATGCAATAACTTGGTCAAATAAGAGCAGAGGCTTTGAAGCAGCAAGGAGAGATTTGATACTAATATGTACGAAGTTGTACATTCCAGGAGATAAAACAATAGAGAAGGTGCAATATTTGGGAGGAAAGGGGACTGGACGCAAGTTAGTACTGAATTAGATGAAGCTTATCTTTGCCTGTTGAAGGGGGCTGATGTGGCTCCATCAGACAATACTTCGCCTGTCATGAAAAAGGCATATAATGTGGACAAATTTTCTTGGGCAGCCAAGTCTTGTTAGAATGGTCCAAAGGGCTTCCCTGTTGACGGTATCAAATGCCTTTGTCAGATCTATGAAGACAGCATACAGGTGCATATTCTGTTCAATGCACTTCTCTTGTATTTGTCTGACAGCAAACATCATGTCGACTGTGCACTGGCCAGGTCATAAACCACACTGACTTTCAGGTAGATTTGCCTCGGAAATACTGGCTATTAGGCGGTTCAAGATGATGCGGGCGATGATCTTCCCACCAACGGAGAGGAAGGATATGCCTCTATAGCTTCCACATTTTGCTTTGCTGCCTTTGTTCTTGAAAAGAGAGACAATAGTGGCATCGCGAGGTCCCCGGATATGTTTTCATCCTCCCAGATGCTGATGATCACGTTGTAGAAAGCTGCTAATGTTGCTGGACCTGCTGCTTTGTATCTCTCTGCTGGTATCCCATCTTTTCCAGGAGCTTTTCCTGAACTCATCTGGTTAACAGCTTTCTTAATCTCATCTGTCGTGGGCGGAAAGTCAAGATCTGTCAGAGCAGGTTGTTGTGGAATTTCATTGAGGAAATTATTATTCACGGTTGATGGTCTATTGAGAAGGTTGCTAAAGTGTTCTTGCCATCTTTCGTTGATGCCTTCTTTATCTTTAATCAGCGTTGTGTTGTCTGATGAGAGCAATGAGGTGGTCCTTGGTTTAGAAGATCCATAGTCTTAATAGCACTGAAGAAGATCTTTGAGTTGTGAGTCTCAGCATAATGCTCAATTTCTTTGGCTTTGCTCTCCCACCAGTTGTCATGTATCTGACGGAGCTCCTTCTGTGTTTTGCTCTGAAGGTACTTGAAATGGTCCCGTTTAGAGACTGAGGAGGGGTCATTCTGCCATTCGATAAAGGCTGTTCTCTTTACTTCCAGTGCTGAGCATATTTCTTCTTGGTTCTCAAACCAATCCTGATGTGTTCTTTTCTTTGGTCCAAGAGATGTTATTGCTGTGTCAGTCACTATCTGCTCGAACTGGTCCCACTTTTCGGTTACAGTACCAATCAATTGTCCGTGGGATGTTAGTTTGACATCAAGACTCCTCTGGAAATTGTTGAAACACTGAGCATCCTTCAGTTTGGCTAAGCTGAAAGCAGGTCGCACATGCTTAAGGCGTTTGTGCCGAGAGGGAGCAATGTGAAGTTGAAGAGACATGTCTGATGGAGCCACATCAGCCCCCTTCAACATCACCAATGGCGTGAAACAAGGATGTGTTCTCGCGCCTGTCCTATTTAACTTGTTCTTTGCATGCGTCCTTAACCATGCAATGAAAGATCTGGACCTAGGTATATACTTGAAATACCGGCACGATGGTTCACTTTTTGACCTCTGTCGCCTGAATGCAAAGACTAAGACAGTGCAGAAATTCCTCGAGGCACTCTTTGCCGACGACTGTGCCCTCATGGCTCACACTGAAAATGATCTTCAGCACATTGTCAACAAGTTTGCTGAGGCCTCAACTCTTCGGACTAACTATCAGCCTCGGAAAAACAGAAGTTCATCAACCTGCACCTGGATCAAATGCTTCTGTCCCAAGTATCTCCACTGACGGCACTCATCTTAAAGTAGTGGAGAATTTTAAATACCTGGGTAGTGTCATATCCAGTGATGGATCACTGGATAATGAGATCAACACACGAATATCCAAAGCAAGCCAGGCACTTGGCTGTCTGCGTGTCAAAGTTTTAAACCACCACAACATCCGGATGTCAACAAAACTGTTTGTGTACAAAGCTGTTGTTCTCTCATCTCTTTTGTACGGGTGCGAAACATGGACATTGTATAGGTGTCACATCAAGCAAACTGAAGCATTCCATATGCGCTGCCTCCGCAACATCATGAAGATCCGCAAGACAGTGCCCAATCTCGAGGTCCTCAAGAGAGCCCAGATGACAAGCATCGAAATGATGATCATGAAGTCACAGCTACGTTGGACTGGTCATGTCAGCCGCATGGATGTCAACAGAATCCCCCACCAGCTTCTGTATGGTGATCTCTCCCAGGGCATCAGGCATATAGGTCGCCCACGGAAACGTTACAAGGACACCATCAAAGCCAATCTGCAGTACAGTAGTATCAAACCTAGGGACCTTGAGGACGCCACCAGCGACAGAACACAGTGGCATGCAACAGTTAGAAATACCTGCATCGCCTTTGAGGAAGACCGCTGCCAGCATCTACAAGAGGCATGCAAACGACATCACAGAGCATCAGCAGCGCACAATCCACTGACCGTGAACTTCCCATGCACCATCTCCAGCAAAATGTGCACCTCTAGAATTGGCTTGTACAGTCAGAGGGCACACCATGAGGCCAACAATAGACGATCTGCACAGATTTGTCATCATCGGATCGATGGACTACCAAGAAGATCTTCGCCTAATTTCTAATGGTCCTGTCAATATTGAACTTTCCCCTAGCTAGGAAGCCATTTTTAAAGAACGGCACAAAACAGTTTCTGCAAACAATTATTCTGGCTAATGTGGGCTGGTTATAACATGGTTAACTTCAGTTTAAGCAGATATGGGAGGTGGATCATGAGAGGATTTCTAGTTTAAGGGTTGCATTTCTTTCATTTTAATCATACAAAGCACTAGCTAACGTTAGTTTATTCTTTGACATAAGTAAGCGACAAATTCCACTTTGGACAAAAACCATTGCCTCTCCTCTATTTAACCATGCTGCAAATTTTCCCACATGTTCAAGGACTGTGTTTACAGAATTTCGTAATATCCACTGAAATATAAACTAACAAAATGTGGACCTGTTCAAAAGGTCTTTAAAAAGTCACAGAATGCAAAATCTACTATGATTAAATAATGAAGACTAATTTACATGGATATATAGACATTTGATTTCAATGGAACACCATCAATTTGAAATCCAAGCAATCTGAAATAAATGAAAAATTGTGTAGTATTCCTCCAAATTCCTGTCTCAATTTTTGTGGTTTTGCAGTCACTTTCCTTTTTATTAAATTATTATTATTAAAGGACTTTGTCTCCTCTTACTGTGTGAAAGGCCTACACAAACATGGGAAACCAACTAAGGTACACAGAAGGGCAAACAATAAAACTATGAACAGGCTGTTGAAAAATGCACAAAATAAACCACAGTTTTTTCCCCTCTGTAATCCCTTTAATTTAAAAATGTTAAAGTATTACTTTAATACTAGTAGTCTAAAAGATTTCCAACAGAAGTGTGGTGTTTAAATAGACAGCGTCCCCCTAAAAATTAGTAATGACCCAAAATTCAAACACTAATACTTCTTAAAGGACAACACAACCAATAGTATGAGTTGAGTTTTAATTGTATGTATTCTGAATTGGTTTCATCCTGAATACAGGATATCTTCAAATCTTAGGTTCTGAGCGATCAGCTGTGATTTAATAAATCGGGTTTTTTAGTTGTGCCCTAGCTAAACAACTGCTGCATTTAAACTTCTTTCATACAAAATGTATACAATTTATATGTGTATACACACATACCCAAATATGGTACAAAAAGATTGCAGCCTCAATCCTATCAAAACTTACCCAAGGGTGTTGCCTGCCAGTCTGCCCAGAGTTTCAGAACCAGACAGAAACCATGGGGAGTCACTAGTCCTGCCTGGCCTGGATGTCCTTCCTGCCCCTGAGCCACTGCTCAACTTTGAACTGAAAGTAAAAGATGGTAAATCAGTCACAAAACAATCCCAAATGGGTTAAGAACAAAACCTGGAATCCCAGGTCTAAAATCTCAGGGACTTAGTCTGGTAACATACCAGCTTAAGCAACACCCTTGGGGAATACTCCAAACTATTCTAACTGCAAAATAGTAAGGTGTATACTGAGATATGGAAAGCATGCCTAATAGATATTCATGTCAGCAATCCATTGTTTTCTTCTTACAAAAAAAGTCTTTTCAACAGAATAACTGCAAACACATATAACTCTAATTACTTTGAACTGAGGTAGCCTCTGAACTTCACATTTAATTTAAGGTATATGTATAGATTGCAATTGTCACTGTTATTTCTGTAAACCAGAGGCAACAACTTGCTATTTTAGCATTAAAAAGATTGTTTTAAGCCCAGATTAGAGTTATTTTGATAGTAGTCCTATCAAGTGCACTTACCTGGGCTAAAGTCAATGAAAGTCCTTCCAGTCAGGACCATTTTCAGAGTAGGTTCAATATGGGGCTTAAACACTTAAGTCTGTTCCTTTCAGAAAGTTATTTTTTATGTTAAAGAGATTCTGTAGGAAGTTTATCATTTTGGTATTAAGTATGGCATTTCTTTCAACACAAAAATATAACTATCAAGCTAGAACTGAACTGTTTGGCGACATAATCACAAACACTGTAGCATATCTAAAGATTTCCTACATGGTACTAGCATTCATTTTAAATTTTGAGGATAGATTTCAAAGACAAATATATAAGAAAATTCAGATTTATCCATTTCATATATCTGCTGTGTACAAAAAGGGTATTTTCTTACCCATCGTTATTGTCAGGTTTACCCAATTCCAGTCTGTCTGGCTGAACTGAAAAGCCAATCCTGCAGACTCTACCGTCCTATTTTTAACATAAGAAAAACAAGTGTCCAAAACTGAAATGCAAGGCAGTAGAGAAAAATCAAGTCTTCAGTTGCTGATTAAATTTGATGTTAAAAAGCATTATGTTTAACCGTATGGTTTCAAACTTGTTATGAGAACAGATTTGAGCAATTTACCTCAAGAAGAAATGCAGCATGATTTGGTCCCACTACACACTGTTTAATAGTAGCCTGTTCCAATACATTCAAAGGGGGGTGGCTGAAAATAAAAAGTGAGCATGTATAACATTTTTAAACTTTTGAACTCTGAACAAAAATTGTACAAAGTGGTATATGGAAGAAGCAATGTGCAATGATGGTTACTGATATAAAACATTTCAAATGACTAAAAATGTACATTAGTTGAAGCAAATATGATGTATTTTCAGTCATTAAGCACAGAAAAGGCAAAACAAAACCTTAAAAGGTGATAAAGCAATATTGTATATTTTATTTCAGTCAGCAATAAAAAGTGGAGCCTATACTCCAAATTAAATTCATTCTACGAGATGGGTGCTCTACTAACAGATAATCAACAGCTAGAACTTCCTACCCAGACACAAGTTATCTTTTTCAGAAATATATCAAAAAAGTAAAACATTAGTAGTAGAAATGTATATCTACAATGTAAACTTTTGCTTGTCAGAAAAAGTGTTTTGCTGAATGGTTTTACAGCAATGGCTAATATATCTTACCTATTTAAATTGTATTTATTCAGCTTCTCTGAAACTTCCCTTAACCTGCAACAACAACAAAAAAAGAGTGCATGGTATATGAAAAATATCCTGTATTATATGCAAACTTCACTTAAGCAGCATATTTGTTTTGTGACATGATTTATTCTGCTCAATCTCTTACCATTGTGTGGCTTCTCCAACATACTACACAACTTGAAATCACCACAGCAGCATAACTACGTGAAGACATGGACTGCCACTTAATACTCAAATTACATTTCAGAACTCAAGTCATCAGACAAATTGTGCAATTCGCTGTCGGCCACTGCATCAGTAGGCAACAAAGTTATATATTATACCAGCTACTCACTACTACGTAGTGATGAAACCCAGTACAAACACTACAAGATGCCAGGATACTGCACTACAATTTTGTGGGGGCCAGCCTCAATTCAACAAACTACTTTAGGATTTTATGCTGCCATCCATTACCATAGAATCCAAGTACAGTATCTTTTTGCTCACATTTCTCACTCATTTTTGATTATTGGAAAGAAAAGGGCATTCATTACTCCTGTCTTGTCACCATATGTCACATATATTGGCTAGGAAGGGTAACGCGGGCAAACAATGATTAAGGCTGCAATTTAGTCATGAAATCTGTGATTTCCAAAGACCTCTGTGACTCTAGCCAGCACCGCCACCCACCACTCCCTGCTGCCCGGGGGGGGGGGGGGGGGAGGAGGGAACCTCCCCGCCACTTCTAGGTGGCAGGTGCAGGGACTACCACCACTCCCAGCCACCAGTGGAGGGGGACAATGGAGCTCCCAGGCCCCACGGGTGGTGGGGGCCCTGGAGCCCACACCCAGCTGCCCAGAATCCCCATTTTGTCATGGATATTTTCAGTAAAAGTCAGGGACAGGTCACGGACTTCCCTGACTTTTACTAAAAATATCCGTGACAAAATCTTATAGCCTTAACAATGATCAAACATCAGGTGGAACAAGTACCTATCTAAGACTAAACTGTTTCCAACCCCACAGCAAAAGGGAAAGATGCCATTTTCCAGGGCATTTAAGGGTGTGGGATCTTAGATTTAAAACAAACACATGATTCTCAAATAAAAGAAAGCAAAGGGAGGGGGAAAAGCTCAAATACAAAAAGTGTCAAATAAAGAGAAACTATAAATGCAACTTGATGTACGGGAAAATAGGCAGACAATTCAGAGAAATCAGAAATATTTATTATTCAATAGCGTCTAAGATATATACCCAGCTCCAAACAGCTTAAAGTCTAACATTTACACAAACATCTCCGAGACGCTCTTTATGACACCTAATTGATTGAAAGATCTGAGCTTGAACAGAACCCACAAGAGCATGTATCCAAGGAGTGCGCCACAGATGGGACAGAATCCTCAGGGACCATGCAGTAACTTCCATTCCCCTGTCTCTGAACAAAGTTTGTTTCTAGGCAGTGAAGCACTCTCATATTGAAGATACTTACAGTGCAATTTAGCCAACAGCTAAGCAGGAGTTCAGAGTGTGCCTGCTCTGATTCTCTCTCCTCAGTGATCTGGACAAGGTGCCTGAAGCCTCAGAATAAGAAGATTCAAAGGCTTAGGAACTACACACTGTGGTTCCAAATGTCTCCCAGATTTAAAAGGTAATATTTTAATTTGGTTGGGAACCAATAACTTTTACCCAATCAACACTGTACAAATGCTGCCTGAATAAGGAAAAACTAAATGCATATAACAGTCTTTATGGAGAAAAGGGGTAAGTCTGGTACAGAGCGCATCTTCTCTGTAAGTAATCATCTCTTTCTAAGCATTTCAGAGCACAGGAACACTTGAACGTTTACATTGCAATTGGGAAGTGTGATTGCAGCATATGTAGACATAGCCAAGTGAGCTGCAGCAAGCTCTATGGCCCTCACCTGCAACAGGCACCTTGGATACATGATCCCCAATCCCTACACCAAGATCTTGTGGGGCCCTCCAGGATCTGAGGAAACAGCATTATGGCTATCCTCCTCCAGCTGGACATAGGACATTTAAGGTCTCTTTATACCACACTCCAGATCTTTTATGCAGAATAAAGGAAATGAAGCAGAGGTGAAGATCTCTCCCTAAAATATTCAAGCTGCAATCCATGAGGTATAAATCAGGACTCTATACTCCCACTGCACTCACTGGCATACCCACTTCTATCAGCAGGATTAGCACAAAGATCAAGGGTGCAATATGACCTTTATGTAATTAAACATGTAACTATCATAAGAGAGCTAGTAGTTCCTCCTTGTCATAAACAGATAAGTAAGAGTTAATAGAACAAAAGTGCTTCATCTCTCTTTTGCCTGGAAAGGGTTAACAAGAACAGTGAGCCTGGCTGTCACCTGACCAGAGGACCAATCAGAGGACCAGATACTTTCAAATCTTGAGGGAGGGAAGTTTGTGTGTGTGCTGTTAGTGTTTGGTTGTTGTTCACACTGGGGACTCAGAGGGACCAGACGTGCAACCAGGTTTCTCTCCAGTCTCTCCAATACAGGTTCTTATAGATTCAAAATAGTGAGTACTAAGTAGATAAAGCAAGTTAGGTTTATGCTTGTTTTCTCTATTTGCAAATGTGTATTTGGTTGGAAGGAGTTCAAATTGGTATTTTGCTGAAAAGATTTTTATTTATACTTGATACTTAGGCTGGGAGGGTATTCCCAGTGTCTATAGATGAAAGACCCTGTACCTATTCCATTTTTTTAAATTTACAAAGATATTTTTTTCTGTTTTTTCTTTCTTTAATTAAAAGCTTTTCTTGTTTAAGAATCTGACTGTTTTTTTTTTATTCTGGTGTGAGACCCCAGGGGACGGGCTCTGGATTCACCAGGGAATTGGTGGGGAGAAAGGAGGAGAGAAAGGTTAATTTCTCTCTGTGTTAGGATTACTGTCTCTCTCAGGGAGAGTCTAGGAGGAGAAGAGAGAAGGAGGGGGGAAGGTGCATTTTCCTCTCTGTTTTAAGATTCAAGGAGCTTGAATCACAGTGATCTTCCAGGGTAACCCAGGGAGGGGAAGCCTGGGAGAGGCAATGGTGAGGGAAAGGGTTTACTTTTCTTGCGTTAAGATCCAGAGGGTCTGGGTCTTGGGGGTCCCGGGCAAGGTTTTGTGGGGACCAGAGTGTACCAGGCACTGGAATTCCTGGTTGGTGGCAGCGCTACAGGTTCTAAGCTGATAATTGAGCTTAGAGGAATTCATGCTGGTACCCCATCTTTTGGACGCTAAGGTTCAGAGTGGGGAATTATGCCAGTGACACTCCTATAGTTAAGTTGGTCTAAAATGTTCATTATCAGACCCTATTTTCAGTTCCTTATAATTCTCCCAAACTTAAAATGTTCAAGCTGCAATTCTCCATATGCCAGGTGTTTGTCAAAAAAAAAAAAAAAAAGTTTCATTTTTATTTACTTAATTTTTTTTTTAAAAAGTTTCAACTAGAACTTTTCAGAAGTTTCCAAGCAACAACAAGATTAGGGAAAAGTGGTTTTAGCCCATGTTACAATAATTCTTGCCACTCTTTTGTTGAGAAGCTCTAGTACACGCATGCTTTGGAGACAATGGGGAGGGGAGGACGATGCCTCTCACACACACTGGTGTGAGTGATGTGCCTTTTGCCACCCCTATGAAAATTCACTCAAATTTGGTCAAGTTACGAACCTTCAAATGACAACTCACACATCCTCAGTAGAAACTTGTTCAAGTTTGACAGCGGTATACAATCACCAATCCCCTGAGCAGGATGTTGATGGTAAGATTAGCGGGATTATAAAAATAGAAAACTCAATAATAATTGGGGATTTCAACTATCTCCATATTGACATATCACCTCAGGACAGGATGCAGAAATAGAATTTCTTACCACCACAAATGACTGCTTCTTGGAGCAGCTTGTCCTGGAACCCATAAGAGAAGAGGCAATTCTTGATTTAGTCTTAAGTGGAGCACAGGATCTGATACAAGAGGTGAATATTGCTGAACTGCTTAGTAAGAGCAACCATAATATAATTAAATGTAACGTTGGGGGGGGGGGGGGAGAAGACACCAAAGAAGCCCACCACAGTAGCATTTAGCTTCAGAAAGGGAACTACACTAAAATGAGGAGGCCAGTTAAATAGAAATTAAAAAGGTACAGTCACAAGTGTGACATGTCCGCAAGCTGCACGGAAACGTTTTAAATACACCATAATAGAGGCTCAACTTAAATATATTCCCCAAATTGAAAAACATACTAAGAACCAAAAAAGTGCCACCATGGCTAAAAACAAAGTAAAAGAAATGGCTAGAGGCAAAAAGGCATCCTTTAAAAATTGGAAACGAAATCCTACTAAGGAAAAGAGAAAACCATAAACTCTGGGAAGTCAAGCGTAAAAGTATAATTAGGCAGGCCAAAAAGGAATTTGAAGAGCAAAAAGCCAAAGACCCAAAATCTAACAGCAAAAATATGTTTAAATACATCAGAAACAGGAAGCCTGCCAAACAATCAGTGGGGCCCCTGGAAGATTGAGGTGTTTAAAGGAGCATTCAAGGAAGTAATGGCCATTGCGGAGAAGCTAAATTAATTCTTTGCATAGGTGTTCACTGAAAAGGATATGAGCCATTCTTTTTAGGTGACAAATCTGAGGAACTGTCCCAGATTGAGGTGTCAGTAGAGGAGATTTTGGGATTAAACAAACAGCAATAAGTCACCAGGACCAGACGGTATTCACTCAAAAGTTCTAAAGGAACTCAGATATGAAATTGCAGAACTACTAACTGTACATAAGCTCTCACTTAAATCATCCTCTGTACTAAATGACTGGAGGACAGCTAGTGAGACATTTCTTTTTCTTTTTAAAGGCTCCAAAGGTGATTTGCTAGGGCACAACTAAAAAACCCTATTAAATCACAACGGATCACTCAGAACCTAAGATTTGAAGATATCCTGTATTCAGGATGAAACCAATTCAGAATACATACATGTTTTGTGAGATCCCTTTGTGACTCTTTAAAGTCTGCTTTGGACTTAACTAGCTTGAGTAATTTTATATCACCTGCAGATTTTGCCACCTGTTTACCTCTTTTTCCAGGTCATTTATGAATGTCGAACAGCACTGGTCCCAGTGCAGATCCTTGGGGGACACTACTATTTACCTCTCTCCTTTCTGAAAACTGACCATTTATTCCTACCCTTTGTTTACTGTCTTTTTAACCAGTTACTGACCCATGAGCAGGCCCTCCCTCTTATCCCATGACTTCTTAGTTTCCTTAAGACCTTTTGGTAAGGGACCTTGTCAAAGGCTGTCTGAAAGTCCAAGTACACTATGTTCACTGGATCACCCTTGTCCACATGTATGACTCCCTCAAAGAATTCTAATAGATGACTGAGGCATGATTTCCCTTTACAAAGGCAAAGTTGACTCTTGCTCAACAAATCTTGTTCATCTGTATGTCTGATAATTCTGTTCTTTACTGTAGTTTCAACCAATTTTCCTGGTAATGAAGTTAGGCTGAAAAAAAATCAGGCTCTAGGCTTCTCAAATTGGGAACCCAGAATTCATGGGTACTTCACTCAATCTTCTCTCTCTCTTTGTCTCAGTTCCTCAGACGTAAAGTAATAATACCACCTAATCTCAGAGGGGAGATATGAAGATGAATTCATTAAATGGTTGTGAAGCACTCGTATACTATGAGGAGAACACCACAGAAATAATTTTGTATTCAGTGGATGGTGTGTGTTAAGTAAAGTCTGGAGCCACACAATGAATGATGAAAATAAAAAGCAACATTGAATACCTATGCATTTGTAAAATAAGGAGTGGGTACTATGGAAAAACTAATATGTGACTGCATAATTAAAGACTAACAATGAGTATGCACAGGCAACCTTAATTCTAACATTCCAATCTTCTGAGTGTTTGACTTGGCAACCTTACTTTTAAGTATAGTTTATGTAAATTTCTTTAGTGTCTGTCTATATGCTTTGTTTCTCTTTCTCTATCCTCCTTTGCCTGTTTCACTCCCACTTCTGCATATTTACTAGTCTTCTGTAATTTTCTCAGCATTTCCATCCCTCAAGAAATTCCCAATTTTCAGCCAAGTGTGCTCGTCCATTCCACTTCATTACTGCCCACTTCATTCCATCCACCAGAATGATCACTGATTAGACTGCTAATGTTGAAATTGAAGTGTCATTACTGGGCTTTAATCTGAATGAGTATCAGCTTGGGGGATGGAAGAAGTAGCTCACACTCTTAAGTCATGGCTTCAAGCTATCTGCAGAATTAGGCCAACATCGAAGCATCAGTTACACTTTTGGAAGGTTCTCCCTGTAGATAGTAGGGCTAGAGACTTGGGTTTTTTAAATGAATGCTTAGAGGATAGAGAATCTGAATGTCATGTAGGCCAATAAATACATTATGTGGGTTGCATGTTTGATTCCCCTACTCTATGAGAACACTCTTGGAAGAGGGCTTATGAAAGTGACAACATCTTGAACTAAATTAACCTTTGTTCAATCTCCACTGAAGTAAAAAATACAAGGCATAAAATTGGTCCCTGAACTACTGACATAATGGAGCCATTTAGAACTACACAGGTACTCATGTGGTATATTTGACAGACTAACTTTCTGACTCCACCTTTTCTTTAGCACATAGCACAGAAATTATTTCTCAAAAGGGAAAAAAAGATAAGATCATTTAGATTAATATCCGTATACACTACATTAAATAAAACAATCTTCTTTATAGATCTATAGTCAATATAAAATCTTATTCTATCAGATGGCATCCTTTTCTTCACAGTAGTCAGTGAGCCTCAGTAGTAGAGTGCCGTTAGTAACAATAACACAGTTCCAACTGGTTTAGGGAGAAGCAGGCTTTTCAAGATCTCCTCCAATAGTGTACATGTGCAGTTTTCATGTATGAGTGCGCTACAGTGCCACAGGGAAACAAGATACTGGTTCAGGAAAGGACCAGATTTTCAATTCTCCCCCCACTTTCAGGAGGTGACATTGGTGCAAAGAACTGAATAAGTTACTGAGGACTACAGCAGTCTGAATGTCAAGTGGTATACCTGTGACATATGAAGTCTGGTGGCCTGGGGCTAAATGTGTGTGAGGAACCTCAAAAGCCAGGATCAACCCTCAGATATACTTTAAAGATCCAGTAGTAAGGAATTATGTATCATATCCAGCTTTTTTCACATCCACACCTAAGTCTTTGGTAGGAGAGGACATGTTTATGGATTATTTTAAAATAATTCCAAAATGTACTAAGACCTATACCCCATGAAACTTACAAATTACTTTAGGACATGATGCAATAAGGTAATGAAAGGTATGAGGAAGAACAAAGGTAACATCAGTAGGCAATGTAGATACTCAGCAAAGCTTAGTGCATAGCATTGGGTATATGCAAATAGGGAGGTTTCTTTTCTTCTCCCCCCACTTAAAAAGATAAATTAGCAAACGGTTTATTCAGCTACTTTCCTCTAGCCACCAGAGAGAACATAAGTGTGTATCCAGTAGGTTTTTAAACAGCAAGAAGGCAGTGGATTTGCAGACCACATTCTGCAAGCTAGAAGATGATCTTTAGGGTACTAGCCCTGCAAGTATGGTGGTTTTGACACATTTGGTTGGATTTTCACAGGCACTCTATAATGGGGTGGTCTTCCCCTTTAGGGGCTGGGGAGCCTGAGGCAAGCGTGTACAGTTCTGGGGCACAGTTATTTTAGAATAGGTGATTGGGCCTGGCACAGAGGGATCGACCAAGCTAGGAATGGGTGACTGCCTGATGAGCATCTGATTCCTATAAAGCAGGCCTGCACAACATGTGGCCCAGGGGAGGGAAGAGTAGGCAAGTGGCAGGTGAGGGAGGGGGGCTGAGGAGGCGAGCAGGCAGGGGGAGGCAGGTGAACCGGCAGCGAGGGAGGAGGCCTGAGGAAGCGAACATGCGGGCAGTGGCGGGGGGACAGGTGAGCCACAGCAGCTGGCCCCAGCTCACTGCCGCTCCGCCTCTGCTGAACGCTCCATCCTGCTTCTCCCCTCCCCCCGCTTCCCGCGAATCAGCTGTTCGCACAGGAAGCCAGGAAGGGCAGAGACGCAAGTGGCAACTTCATGCTGAAGCTCAGGGAGCCGGAGCCGGAGCCAAGGTGAGCTGGGGCGGAGGGGCCACCCACACCGCAGCAGGTAACCGGGGGGGGAGGGGGTGGGAGCAAGGGAACCGCTCCCCATCACAGCTCACCTCCGCCTCAGCGTGAAGCCACTGCTTGCTTCTCAGCCCTCCCAGGCTTCCCACGTGAACAGCTGATTCATGAGAAGCGGGGGGTGGGGGGCCTGCAAGCTTGGCCTGACCCAGTGCTCCAGGCGCTGCGCGGTGGTGGCATGGTCCGGCTCCAGCTGAGCAGCACGGCTGTAGCACCACCAGCACCTCCAGGCAGCACAGTAAGGAGGTAGGGAGCTGGGGGGAGCGGGATAGGGAGGGGGCGTGAACAGGGGTCAGGGCGGTCAGAGGGTGGGGAACAGAGGGGTTGAATGGGGGCAAGGGTCTCAAGGGGGCTGTCAAGAAGGAGGGGGAGTTGGATTGGGAAGCAGGGGGCAGTCAGGGGCAGGGGTTCCGGGGATGGTCAGGGGACAGGGAGAAGGGGTGGTTGGATGAGGCATGGGTCCCAGGGGGGCCATCAGGACCCAGAGGAGGGGTTGGATAAGAGTTGCTGGGGGTAGTCAGGGGACAGGGAAGGAGGTGGATGGGGCAGTGGTCCTGGGGGGGATGTCAAGGAATGTGGGGGGTTGGATGAGGCAGGAGTCCCGGGGAGGGGGCACAAGCCCCTTGTGGGGTGAGGAGGGAACCGGTTGTTAAGATTTTGGCACCTCAACACTGGCCAGGGGGGTGGGAAGCTGAGGAGGTGAGCAAGCAGGCAGTGGCGGGGGGTGAGCATGCGAGCTGGAGAAAGGGGGGCTGAGAAGGCGAGCGGGGGGCAGGTGAGCTGTGACAGTGGGGGTCTGAGGAGGCAAGCATGCGGGCATTGGCAGGCGGGGCAGGTGAGCTGGCGGCAGGTGAGGAGGGCTGAGGAGGTGAGTGAGCAGGCAGGGAGGGGGGCTGAGGAGGCAAGCAGGGGGTGGGGGGCTGAGGAGACAAGCTATGAGTTGGTGGCTGACCTGTTCTACTGATCTGGTCTGACTCCCATCCCCTCTCCAAGGGTTGCAGCTGTCTGAAGGTGCTGCCTTCTAAGCCATCCTCAGTCATACCTCATTCATTCAATGGGGCAATTGATTACGGGGGGGGGGGGGGGGGGGGGGGGGAGAGATCTTATTCTACTTCTAGCAAAAAGACATTTTTCTTTTACCTTAATTATACTACCTTAGGGGCTCGTTATAACATATTACCAAGGTTCAATACTGCTGTTTCGATGGGATGGCGCTGCGGAAGGAGGGTTTGTTTTCGCAGGGAGGGTGGTGCTGGGGGGGGGGAGGTGTTTCAGCGGTGCGAGGTGGGGGGGGGGGGTTTGGCAGGGCAGCGGGGGTTTCAGCCTTTAGCTGTTTTCTTTGGAGTAATATGGCCCTCACCACTTTACAAGTTGTGCAGGCCTCCATAAAAGGCTGAAAGTGCTCACTCTCAGGGCTTGTCTATACTACCCACCGGATCGGCAGGCAGCGATTGATCCAGCAGGGGTCGATACAGCATGTCTAGTATAGATGCGATAATCGACCGCTGAGCACTCTCCGGTCGACTCCAGTACTCCATCAGAACGAGAAGCGCAAGCAGAGTCAACGGGAGAGCGTCAGCTGCCGACTTACCGCAGTGAAGACACCACATAAGAAGATCTAAGTACGTTGACTTCAGCTATGCTATTCACGTAGCTGAAGTTGCGCATCTTAGATCAACTCCATGCGGTAGTGTAGACAAACTCTGAGATGGGGGACCCATAGAAAGCAGGCTAGCTCCAGGGGGAGGCCCTGGAGAAGGTGGATTGCCATGTAGATGCTCTCTAGGAGGCCTCGGAAAGTGCAGCCAGGAATAGGGAAGCTCTGGAAAGAAAGCCTCTGGGTCAGGGGAAAGGCAGCTGTTGGATTTATGCTGAACTATTTTATTTTTGGTGTTTGCTAAAGATTGTCAGTGAAATCAATAAATGGTGCCTAAAGAAAGGGACTGAACAGACCCTAGGCATGGCATTTAATCATTCCAGGGCTAGGGAGACAGAAGAGCAGCCTACATACAATCATTAAATGGGAGACATCATGTCCTCTTCTGGATCAGTTATACAGGTCAATATACAACCATAATCCAATCCAACAATATTATCTTAAAAGGTACGTTCTGAAATAGTATAGGACAAAAAGTCAGTTCATTTTTCAGATGAGCAAAATCGTCCAAATCCAAAATTAACACCTCAACTCCACCAAAAGCAGGTGCAAAAGCCTCTAGTCTTCCCAACTTAAAAATACAATAATGCAATCGTCAATACAAAATACAGCAGCACATAGGTGATAGATGTAAGAACATTCCCAAGTTAAATTTATCAAATTAAACCTACGGAACGTTATTCTAACTGCATTATTACATTTGAAAATAAAATCAGTAAGTCTCGCATTTTTAATTTGCTTTAAAATGCAGCCGAAATAGAACAGCCAGTATTGTTATGCTGCAGGAATTAGAGAGACTTGTTGCATAATGTGCATTCGGGAAGCTACAGACTACATAATGCCTTGCTTGTATAATTAAAATCTCTTTCAATGGCTAACGGTAAAACTTCATCATCTAAATATAGAATTTTTAAAGAACAAAAATCATTTTCAGTTTCTGTCTATTATCAGATATTGCAACCCTGTTTTAGAAGGGAAACAGAGGGGAAAAAATTGTTTATGAGACAGTGCTAGGCCAAAAAAAACAAGCAGCCATACTTTTATGAAAAGTGGGATTTCAGGCTGAATAACTCAAAACTGAAAAGCCAGTCAGCCTATGGGATGGATAGGTCACCGTACCACTTTGCCTGCATTTCCCAAAAACTGATTATTTCCCTCCTCCATCTACCAGTACAGCAGCCACAAAATTTCCAGGTACTCCTCCTCCCCCCCCCCCCAGTCTATCCAGCCTTTTGGTTTTATGCCGAGAAATTCATTAAGCATCATACTATATAGCTCTTGCTTCATATTGTGCCCGAAGCCATACTATTTAGAGCAGCAATCTTGTCAGATATAAGCTGCCTGACCCTGTTTAGACTGAACCACTGGCCCTGCACAATGGTGCAGTTTTTCAGCAGATATTAAAAACGGAGGAACTGGCCACTCCTGGGAATAATACCTTTTTGCAGGAGTGGGACTGTTCTGATCACATTACCTTCTGGCTGCCTATTTGCCCCCTGTAACAACATACGGTATGAGATATCTTAAAATTGCTTGCAACATTTCCATATACTGTTAAATAACTCCAGAGTTCCATCCAACAGAGGAGCACATTTCAGAAGTGGGTGAAACAGTCCTGACAGCAACGCCTGTGAAATGCTATACAAGTAATCTATTTTCACAAAAGGAAAAAAATACACAAATAAGACGGACCACTATGTGTCCAGTAGGAAGGAAGGAAGGAAGAGGGAGCCTCTAAGAAAAACTCTGCCATTATACCACTGAATTTAAAAAAAGGTACTTTTTAAAAGGTTGACCAGGAATGGTGGAGGTGGAAGAAAGGGTCTCAATACTTTGCTTCTTTACGCAACATAAAGGAAGCCTGAAATTTGGGGAGGGGTAATTTTTTTCCATTAGAAATTCAGATTTTTGTCTACCTTCTTTAACCTGGAAGGCTCTAAAGGCAATTGTAATTAAGAAGAAATCAGACACAATATAAATGAAATCTGAGAGGGGAAGCTATTTTTATTTGGCATGTTTAAACCATGTTGTGTGTGGATAACAGTTAAACGTTAGAGAAAAGTTTCAAAGATTTGACATCTTCAACTTCTGAATATTAAGAATGAGAAAGCTCGTAATCCATATTTCAGACCTATAAGTGCAGCAAAATTAGGGAAGGAGAGACTTGATATTTTTGGTATGTCAACAGAAAAACAAGTAGGTTTTGGGGTCAAGTTTTCAGGAACTTTACACAAAATACAGAAGCCAATTCTCCCCTCCTCCCTTTTGCATATCACCTATGAAGACTGATTTAATATTTAATCTAGCTGTAAATATTGAACAATTTTTAAATAATTTGTAGGAAAACTTCATTTTACCCATTTGTGTGGCCAGATCCTCAGAGTACCTAAATAAATAGCAGAACTCATTGACTTCAGTGGTGGCAGAATCAGGCCAATAGCTTCTGATCAAGGAAGTGCCACTCAGGTAAATGCATTAAGGTGGTTAAGCATTTTGATGATGGTCTTAAAATAAGTTATTAGAAAAATTAGTGCAACACACTTATTTGTACATATTAAGTAGAGTCAAACTGCAAGTGGGGGGAGTTTAATATTAAACTCCAGTTAAATTATTTGTTTAGTCTGCGATAGCTCCCAACCAGCATTAGGGCCTCACTGCACTAAGAATGTGTAGAAACATACAGAAAGACAATTTCAGTCTCAAAGAACTTACAAAAAGACAAGAGATATAAAATGTGGGTAAAAGGGATATAGCATATAAGTAGTCATAGAATCATAGATTATTAGGGTTGGAAGGGACCTCAGGAGATCATCTAGTCCAACCCCCTGCTCAAAGCAGGACCAATCCCCAAATGGCCCCCTCAAGGACTGAACTCACAACCCTGGGTTTAGCAGGAGAATGCTCAAACCACTGAGCTATCCCAGCCATACGTCTTGTAAGTTTATATATATTTTCATATATATAAAATAAACTGAACAAAGACTTGAACCTACTATCACTCTAATGATTTTATTTAGATGCTACATCCTTCTCCCCGACCTTTTATCTTTTTGTCATCTATTTTTTATGACAAGGACTTGATTTTAGGTTTAAAGGATATTTTGAGAGAGTTTCACTCCAGGTGGATAGGAAAAACATGTTTCATCCAGGGGCTAGTTGGGGGAAGAAGGTGGGATAGGAAAGAACTGTTCAAGCAGCAGTAGATAAAGTGCAAGGGAACCTGAGGGGAAAGAGAGAAGATGGTAAGCAAAATAATAAGCAGGGAGAATTAGATTAGGCAGATGAAGAGATGCTGCAGTGGGAGAGGTTCAAGATGAAGGGGCCAACAACTATTAGCAATATAGCACATGAAAAAAGAAATCCAGAATCTAAGTTTGAGCTGAGTGAATGATGTCAAGAGGCAATGCAGGAACCTCCTGGCTATTACTGCTGATTCCCATTTGGAGGGGAGGCTGCCGAGGCTGGTGTCCTGGGAAGATGTCTGTAATAGATTAAAGGACTACTGTAATACAGTAATAATGACTCTAAATTACCCACATCTTTGGCTGTGGCTGGTACTAGCTGCTTTGAGTAAAGAGCAGCAAATAGCTTGTGCATGTGTGTTTTTCTACACAATATTTTGTACAAAAGATAAACCAGAGAAACTATGAAAGTCTCCCACCTTCATGCTTTCATCTGCTAAGTTACACTTCTGCTGTCATAAACTAAATCAGCAAAACTGAATGTCATACCGGTAGCAGCAATAAAACAGTAGTGATTGATAGTGATTGCTTCTGTTGACTCAGCAAAGAGGTATTAAAAACAGCAAAACATTTTGAAAACTCCCTTTGTAATTGGTATTCTTTAGTAAAACCATTTTAGCTATGTATGGTATTACAACAAATTAATTGCAGCTGTCTTTTAAAACCTGCAGTTTCAGGTTCTCACTGTACTACTCCTACAGTCTGACCAGCCTTTTAAAAAAAAAATAAAATTAAAAAGGCATTTGGGAGCACATTAAGCTATTCCCAATTTAAAACATTTTTGAAAAATACAAAAATGAAATGAGAAAACCAACTGGAGGAGGAGGAGCAGAAGACACTTTGGAAAGATCATTTCTGACAGAAGGGAGCTGGGGCAATAGGCACAGGGGAAAGTCTGAATCGAAAACCTGGAAAAACAAACATACTAATGTAATTAATTTCCTCAAAATTATTTTTAAATCCACAAAGAAATCCTTAGGAGCAATTTTACAACATCGTTTTGGTGGGGTTTTGGGAGTAACACTCCTGTCCCAATCCACATTGATCAAATTAATAAGTACAGAGAAAGACAATGCATGCATAATATACCACTATCGTAATCGAAGGCCCATTTTGTAACTGCAATAAGATGAATTGTGTAGTAGTGCTGACAAATGCATAAACTGTTTGCATTTGAAGCATATCTATCTCAAGCCCTAACACACCTAAGATATACAGCCGGTCATGTCTTAAGATTTAAATTATCAAAACTTGTCAGGGGAAGGGGATACTCTCTCATTCATCAGTAGGAAAGTTCCCTTGGCAAACGGGGACCAGCAGCAACAGAATGAAATGCAGAATTGAGCCAGTTCTGCTTTGCCAGAAGACTTATGTTTCTCAACGGGCATGGTAAAGGCAAGTTCCATATTTAAGCCCTGCTCTGCAATTAGATTCCCACACAAGCAGTTTTTTGAACTTACGTACATTCAACTGCAGCATCAGGAGCTCAGTAAACATTAGCTAACGATGGATGATACAAAAGATGGGGCTGGTCAGCAGGATTCAGGAATTGCCTCTTAATAAGCCTCACAACTTCCTCAACAAATGCTATGTTTGAATCTCAAATGGATTGGACGTGCATTTGTAGTATGGACTTTGAGTAAACCGATTTCGCTCTTCAGCAACATTTTTTGAACTGTGTTATAAATCTTTAGCATCATTTCTTTTGAAGGTAAATGTCATATCCTATGTGGTTTAAGTGTCTATAACCTGTGGTTTTCACATAGAAGCCATTCAAAAGAGCAAAAACGAGAAGAACTTCAAGATTAAATGAACAATCCTTCAAACCCTGATTTTGTTTTGGAATAGCTAATCACCTTCCTGAGCATTATGCTTGTATCTCACATCTCCTTCCCCACTTTTTGATTGTGTCTTTATAGATCAGCATTTCAAACATGTAACAGACATCATCCTGCCACATACAGGACCTAGTTGTCTTACAACTCAAAATGCGCAAATAGTGATAAAGCCAACTACACATTTATCTATCTATGCTCTTGTATAAGCTTACAAATTACCAGTTTAAAACAATCATTATGAATGGAGGTGCTTCTCACATTCATAGTTTTCAGAAATTTTCCATGTTTTTGTGCATAACAGTTTGAACAAATCTTATCTGTCTTTTGAATCAGTGGGATGGTGCAGGTAAAATATTTCTCCTGCTTAAAAGGTTCTGCAAAAAAAAAAAAAGGGGGGGGGGAGGGGGGGCTAAAGTTTGAAGGCGGATACTTGGTATGCAGGTGAGCCATTGCTTTCACAAATTATTTCAAAACTGCTTAGTGACCATACAGACTCTTCATTTGAGAGGGGTATTGCTCCAGGTTAGACACAATACAAATACATGTACAATTTCAACCGCACACCTCTCAAACTTGTTAAAAGGCAGTGTTGCCTAAGTTGTCCGTTGCCTCATAACTTCCATCTCCTTGTCCCTAGACAGACCGCAACCTACTCATTCTACCTACCTCATTTTATACTACTGCCCACCACCATAGTATCTGATGCCCAGATCCTCACAGGTATTTAGACTCTGAACTTCCCCTAAAGTCCATGGGAGTTCGGTGTCTAAATCCCTTTGAGGTTCTCAGCCTGAGTGCCTTCCATGTAAAAAGTTTCTTGCAATAGAGACTTCATGCAGTCTCAGACATGGTTTTTAAAAAAATTCTGTGCAATTTAAACCATTCTAAGGGGCAAGGAGGCTGTAGGGCTGATATGTGGTGGGGTGGTAAGAATAGGCTATAATAGGAATGTTTCGCAAACTTAACTACCGAGGATGCTACGAGTGCAAACACTCTAAAAAATGAGCATTCTGTCAAATATCCTGAACCCTCATCTCTGGTTGATATCTATAATACATATGCCCTACATTTAAGACAATATAATAATTATGAAGTCAATTGTAAAAATAAGTATAGCTGCAACATACTGGAAAAAACTGTAGTATTTAGGTATACTGTTTGGGTGAAGCAATGTATAATTTATATTTATGTAAAAAAATTCATTTTTGCATCTACTATATCCCTCTAAATAGTCTTTCTAGATATTAAGAACATCTGATCACACACAAAATCTGTTTTAAACCTAACTTGTGGATTTATGGCACCAACTTTATCATGTAACAAATTCATTCAGCATGGCAACTAAAGCAACTGTCATCAGGAATTATTTTAACATATGACTATATACTTAGTATGTTGAAACTAACCACATTAGTATGTTATTAGTTGGTTATAAGTTTTAAGTTTTACGATGAATTAAAACATTGCAAAAATATCTTTATTAGTCACAAAAATCCTACTTCTGTATATGATCAAAAACTGAGTATTTTTCTGATTTACATATCTGTCCTCAAGATGCGGCAAATATAATCTCAATCCACTGGGCTAATCTAGCAAGAATAGTAAACAAAGTCTGATCCCAAAGGCAATCCTAAAACTGAAGGGTGGAGGGGAGGGAGGACGAGGGATTGGAAAATGTGTGACCAGCCTGCTACCCTGATAAATTCTTCCTCTAGCTCTGCTCAGCCACTTGCACCTTAGACCACACTTTAGGAAGAGTATGCACGGCCAATTATGCATGTGCTGTCCTCAAAGTCAAGTCTGGGGTGCAGTGGCTGAGCAGAATCTATTACTACTGACATTTAAGAAGAGACCTTCTCCCCACAAACTCCAATTCCCATTTTCAATCTCAGGTTTGAGATGCCACCCAGAAAAAGAATTTACAGTTTGTATATGAACATCAGACCAGAAGTTTGTCCTTGAAGGAGGTACAATACAATGAAATTTCACTTTAAAATAAATCGTTAACAACCGAAGTGCTAACATGACTACAGAAAAGTTGCATCACTGCCGCTGGAGCACTTCTGCGGCAGCACTTTGAAGTGAGAGTGTGCTCACACATGACTGTAATCCACCTCCACAAGAGGAATAGCTCTGAGCCCAGCGTTCAGAGCCTGTCCACACTAGCGCTCTTGCGGCGCTTGGGGGGGGGGGGGGTGATTTTTCATACACACACCCGAACCAGCAAGTTCGAATGCTATAAAATGTAAGTGTAGACAATCCCTGAGCTTCTGCACAAGTCCTTTATATAGTAAATTTTGTGAGTACAAAACTAAAGAAAGCGGACACAGAGCTTTCTGAATATTTTCACTACAATGGATTCTGTCAAGCTTATAGCCAATAATACCTAAAACCAAGAAGTTGGTTAACTTGCTACATGACTTATCCTTAAAACAAAAAGCTGAAATAAAAAGAACATAAGCCTTAATGCATTAGTGCATAAGTCAACAATGGATTTCAACCTGTGGTCCACAGACCTCTATGGGTAAGATTTCCAAAGAGGTCCACCACCTCATTCAACATTTTGTAGGGGTCCACAAATGAAAAAATGTTGAAAACTGCTGCACTAACAGCTTGGAATTTGGACAAAACCTCCTATTGGCAGGTTATTCCACAACTGTACTTTAGAGAGATTCTTGAAACTTTCTTCCGGAGTATCTGGTACTGTCTGGCCACTGTCATAGACAAGATACTGTGCTGCGCAGACCAAAGATCTCAGCTGGTACAGAAAGGGCTCTATAACGCAAAAGGTTCTCATACTGCTGCATGCAGACCACTAGCAGTCTGAAGTGCTGATAGTCAAATGGCTTCTTGTCTCCACCTCCTAAATTGCATTAGGGACAACTACAAATATACTGAGTATGTTCTAAGTCAGGAATTGCTATAGTTGCCACAGAGATGTTGTGTAATCATGAATGGATGAGATGATCGACATGAATATCTCTATTAAAACACAGTTTACCCTATGAACGAGGTTGAGAATTCCTTCTACAAACCATTACAGAGTTTCAAGAATTTTATCTCATCTTCAAAACAGTTTTATTATGCAGTTGTTTGTAATTAAGTACTGTTAAACCTTTTGGGATAAAAATAGTGGATTTCGGCAACAAAGACCAGTAAAGGAAAATATTCTACAAGTATGCGAAGATCACTTTCTGGAAACAAAAGTATTAGTATTAAATTAATCCTTATACAATCAATTACACACAACCTTGGGTCTGTTACAGACAGGGTCATATGTGTTTTATTGTTTACTGCTTAGAAACACAAGCTACAATCAATGGACAATACCTAAAAATGTGTATGAAGCATTGTAAATAAAAGTTTAACATCCCACATCACACTGTATTGGTTAGCTTTCACAACATACAGCTGTCAGTAAGAAATCAACATCCTTGATCTTCTAACAGCAGCATTAGGGTGAGTTTTAAACATAAATGTCTAATTTGTTTTTTCAAAGGAAGGGATTGTTCCAAGACGAAGCTTTCCAGATACTGATACTTTCCTCAAGACAATAGATAGATAAGTAAAACCTCAGAGTTACAGACACCTCAGGAATGGAGGTTGTCCGTAACTCTGAAATGGTCTGTAACTCCGAAAAAGACATTAAGGACTTTAGCAGAGGAGTTGGGGTTGCAGCTGCAGGCAAAAGGTGGGGTCAGGGCTTCTGACCCTAGGCGCCACCAGGACTCCCCGGTTTTAGATCTTGAGGGGAGCGATGGAGCACCAGCACTTTAGACGTAGGGCAGGAGCCCGCCTGTGGCTACGTTCTGGTTTCAGCCCTGCAGAGGGCACTGGGATCGGGGCTTCCACCTTCTGCTCCCAGTTTTGGGGAGGGGAAGGGGCACCAGGGATTGGGGCTTCAACCTCACAGCTCTGCTCCCAGTTTCAGCTTCAGAGGGGTGTTAGCTATGGGGGAAAGGAGAGGAGCGCTGGGGCTGAAACCGGCACTCCCCTCATAGCTAAAGCCCCGATCCCCAGAGCCCTCCACAACACCCCCACCAGCTGAAACCAGGAGTGGAGCTGCAGGGCTGAAGTTCCAATCCCCAACATGCACCCCTCCACACATACACACAAAATCAATCCATCCCTTGCATTGGTCTCCCCCAACTCCTCACTGAAACCGGGAGCAGATCCATGGGGCTGAAGCCCCGAGCCCTGGCACCCTCAGCAGGGTGAAGCCAGGAACAGAGCTGGGGCTGAAGCCCCAAGCCCAGCACTTCCCCACCCGGTCTAAAGCCCTGAGCCCCACTGCTCCCAAGGGTCAGAAGCCCCGAGCCCCCACTCCGCCCATAGCCCTGACCCCAAACACACACCTTACAGCTGCAGCCCCAACTCTCCTGTGGCTGAAGCCCCAACGCAGTACAGTATTGCTTTTTTCAGTCCGCGCTATTGCCTCATGGAGGACTTCCAGTTTCACAGGGTGTCCAGTAAACCAGTAAATCCATAACTCTGGTGTTCATATCTTTTAAATATAGTAGACCTTCAATGTTATAGCATAATTTATTACAGGAGGCAGACATGTCATTCCCATTAAAACTTCTGGATTAAGTTTTTATCCCATATGCATTTAAGAGACTAAATCCTTAAAACAAACTCCCAACACACTTACTTGTAACTAAATCTTGTAGTCTTGTCTACACAAGAAAGTTACAATGGGAAAAAGTCTAATTAGAGGTCATGGATCCACCAGTACCCTGCCTCTCCAGAGATACCCTCTCTGCATCAGTGAAGAAGTGCCTGTGGAACTATACTCCATGACGTACACACTGCACCCATGGTCTCCAGTCCTGCACACATTAAAACCTTACAAAGTAAAGGGCATAGTTTAACCTAAGTATATTAATATCTTTACTACCAATTGTCACAGTAGCTAGGCACTTCTGTTTTAAAAATTAAAGCCATAAACTATTGTGTCACCTGTACTCTGCAGAAAGAAAATTTCTAGATCATCAAGTTGCAGACTGTACCTCGAATTTTAATTTTTCCTATTTGGTCTGCAGAGGAGAAATTGTTTAGGAAAATCTCCAAGTCACCTATTTTTCTAACAAATATACTACCGCTTTGTAGAAGCTTCATTAGGTCAATTCATCCTAAACACGAGTGAGCAAATCAGTTAACCATTTCAATAAATGAATCCTAATACAACCTCACACATTGCCTTCCTTTTAAACACCATCTTGTACTTTTTCTTCTACATAATAAACAGCTTCTAGACAACTACTGAATACCCTGAACAAGTTATTTTAACAATACTTCAACTTATATGAGATAGTACTAAGGGACATCATCAAGGTGGACTCTAGTTATTTTGAAAAAGAAAATTAAAAATCAATTTCAGGTATTACAACTGTTCACGTTCTCTTCCCAATTTTTGTGGGTTCTATAATCATTTCTTTAAAAGGTGTTTTCCCTTGCCCTGTTATTGGGTGAAATGCCTACTCAGATAAAGGGGAGACTAATTATGTTGGGAAAAATTAGTGCAAACTATTAGCTAACTGCAGTCAGATTTGCCAAGTAAAAAGATTTTTTTCAAATTTTAGGTGTTATTTGTAACAATGGGAGGTAAAACATTTTTAGAGAACTATGCTTTCTTATGATTTTGCCTCTCAAACATTATACTTGCTGCTCTAAATTTACACTGGTTAAATGCTTTATTTTAAGATCCGAGGCCATTCAAAATCTTGATTCGCAGGAGAGTTACACATACAAATTCCTCATGCTTCAACAGATAAATATTTCCCAAATATTAAATTTAAACAGCTGATATTCATCCATTTATGATTTCAGGAGAACATAATATAGGCGTCTTTTTTTGCACAGGGTATACAGTGGGCTGTCAAAATGGAATTCTGCTCACAAAAATCAGATCCAGAAGCAATTAGAAGCTGCAGTAGGAATGCTGAAAAGTGACTTTGCCTGCTGACAGTATTCATGGAAGAAAGAATAGCAAGTCAAGAAAAAGAAAAGCAAACTCTATAAAATGGAAAAAAGATGTGGAAAAGCATCTTACAGCTCAACAGGAATTTCTAAATGCATATTTATGTGAAATCTAGTATAATGCTTCTAGGCCCTGTTATAGCGTTACATTACAGCGGTAAGTAGTACTGCTATAAACAAAAATGAATTGGATTTTCTTGAATAACACCCACCACATAAATCCTATTTATGAACCCCTTTGAATTCAGAGTTACAAGTTTGATATACATTTAATATATTTCTAGTAAAATTATGTTTGTGAAGAGAATACTTACGATTTTCTGCTCAGATCAAGAAGACACTTGATTCAACAGAAGTCACTACTTAATAGCACTTTTACAGCTTTTTTCTATACATTAATTACCACATTTTTGTGAAGCTTTGTACATCAAATAAAAGTCTAAGGGCAGGTGCTGTGGTAAAATAAATTTAGGAAGTGCTAGAAGGACTGAAGGGTCATATTCAGTACAGATAACTGGGGGGCACACACTTTGTAATACTTGTAGACAAAGGTTATTGCATTTGCACATACCAGGGGCTTCTTGAATTCCTTCATTCCAGGCCACAAAGCCCCTGAGTGCCATTCTGCCATCCATCTCTTTCAGCAGCTCCACACAAATTCCCCCAACCCCTCCCTCATGTTGGGACTCTGTGTACCCTCCTATTCTACCACTACAACCAGGGTCCCTCAACCTCCTCCCTGCCAGGGGTCTGGGTGCCTCCCATTCTCCATCTTCCCATACCAAGCTCCCCAATCTTCTCCCAAGGCCAGCAGTCAGTTCTCTGTGCCTCTCCATTATTCCTTCCTCCTATGTCAGAGGTTTTGTGTTCTCCCCACACCAGAGGGTCCTGTGTGCCCTCCCCATTCATCCTCCCACAGTCCAGGATCCCCCATTCTACCACCCATAGAAGGGGCTCTGTGCACATCTGCTTTCCCCATTCCTCCTCTCCCACCACAGCAGGGTACCCCACACTTCACGCCAGAAGGGATTGTGTATTCTCTCCTCTCCCCCTCTCATTCCAGTGTCCCCTATTCACCCCACTCCCAGGGGCTGTGCTCACACTCCTATTCCCCCGCACTGTTATTTTTCCTTGTCTGGGAGGAAAGTCATTCAAGGTATTAAGATGTTAAACTCTGCTGGGAGGAGACACAGAGATAAGCCTGGGATATTGTTATGCTGGATGGCATTAATGGGTGCCATCAACCTGTTGTTTGATCTAGAAATAATTGCAGAGGTGCTTTTCTAATTGGATAGCTGAGACTCCATATGTGTGCCATTTTTCCCTCTTATTTTTCCCATTTTCCCTCAAATCACTAGAATTCTGGCATTTGACCCCTAGCACTTTTCCTGTTATTTTGGAATTGATCAGATGTGTTGTTCTCAACTTACTGCATTACTGAGAAACAGTAGTTAGTTAGTAGTAGTAGTTAGCAGGTTAGTTGAATGTAAGGCTTTCAGCCAATAAACAAGACAGGTGATGTGTTAAAGAAAAACCTGGAGCGTTCCTTCAATACACTTGAAGCAATGTGGGTAATTACATGCTGAATAACCGTCTCATCATATTTTTTAAAAACAAGTTGGCTCTTTCAAGATCAAAAATCTTCATAAACCAGAATTTAGGTGAAGAAATGGAACTATCCCAGCACAGTATAAGTGCTCACCATTTTCCTCCTCCTGCAGGAAGCAACTGCATGCCATACATCAGTGGTTCTCAAACTTTTGTAATGGTGACCCCTTTCATATAGCAAGCCCCAGAGTGTGACCCCCCTTATAAATTAAAAAACTTTAAAATATATTTAACACTATTATAAATGCTGGAGGCAAAGCAGGGTTTGGGGTGGAGGCTGACAGCTCACGACCCCCCATGTAATAACCCTGTGACTCCCTGAGGGGTCCCAAGCCCCCAGTTTGAGAACCCCTGCCATACATGAAAGCTTTACTGTGAAAGAGGTCAATCTCCCAGCAGTTGTTAGGCCACCTCTTTTGGGAACCACATGCCAAACAGTGTCCTGTAAGATGTGTCACCAGGTCACCCCAAAAAAGTTACACCCAACTGACAAGCTTCAGGACATGGCCCCGTTTTATCACTACAAATCTCTCCTCTCTGTTTAAGGTCAAAGATGAAGCAGTTTGGGTGAAATATGACCCTTACAATGTCTTACTTTGCTCATTGTAAACATTAAGCCCCTGAATCTCAGATGTGGTTTAACAGAGGCATTTCAGCCCTCTCTTTTTCCCTACTCCAAATTACTCAGCGAGATATCATCATGGAAGCTGCCTAGATCTATGTTCAAACCTGGGAGGCAGCAAAAGATGGAAGTCCATATCCAAAGGCCCAAACAGCCTGATTAAAAAGATTACTTGGATTTCCACCTTATAACTTATCTAAGACTTCTCTATTATTAACCACAAACAATCTGACAGGGAATTAATATAAACTGAGAATTTATCAATTCGGATCTTATTTTATATTTGTGAAATTTACTAGCTTCAGAAAACTACTACTAATGATTACATAGGAAGACAGCAGAGAATTCTGAGAATTCTCACATCTCTTGAAATTTAAATAAAAGGTTTTCTTCCTTCCCCAGGCCTGTTTTAGTTTCCTCATAACTTGCATTTTTCTCATCGTAATTTAAAATATAATAGTAGTTTCCAAACATCACACTCAAAGATGCAATGTGTTTCCATGTCTCTCTTCTGTCTCTCTCCCCTGCCTGAGACATCCACAATCAGCACTTTATAGCACAGCCCTTTTCAAAATAAAAGCCTAAAACCTAGTACAGACATTTATATTTATCCCACTTTATACTTCCCTCACCATCCTTGTGTATGTTCCATCATTTTCACCCCCTACCTCCCAACTGCATCGTCTGTCAATTCATCGTTGAGTTATACGGACAAATTTTTGCTCCTCGTCAGCCCAGGAGTAATTATAACTCACTTCTCACATGGGGAGCCTGGTACAACCCCGGTGTCCCCTGACCAGGGAAAGCTGGGTGGAGAGAGGCCGGGAAGGGAGTGAGACTCACTCGCAGAGGTCACGATCCCCCAGTATCCAAAGTTTGCGGTGCCCGGGGACCACGAGGAAATGACCACGCTGTATACAGCGCAGCTAGACCCGTCCTCTCACCGTCCCTGCACAGAGAGTGGCCGGGGACACCACCCACTGGCTATGGGGCGGGCGGGGGGAGAGTTGACCCAGCCCTCTGATACATCGGACACCGGGCAGAGAAGCGGGTTAACTTCACCGGCCCCGCGGATACCCCCACGGCGAGGCTTCCTCCCCTCCCCGGAGCCCCGCCACACGCCGCACTCCAGCCGCCAGACACATGGGCCCGGCCCCTCCCCTCACACACGGGGGCCAGGCCGCGTCCCCCCCTCCCGTCCCGCGTCCCCCCTCAGCCACATGGGCCTTCCCTCACCGGTCATTGAGCTGGTCCTCGGTGCCCGGCAGCGGGTGCACCACGAAGTGGATCGATGTCATGTTGCGCTCCCCCCCCAGAGGCAGGCAGAGGCCGGGCGCACAATGGGGGTGGGGGGAGCTCGGCGTCTCCCTGGGGCGGCGCGGGCGCTCGCACCCGCAGGCAGAGTCCTTCCCTCACCACAGCGACGCGACGCGACGCGGAGCGGGGTGTAGGGGCCCGCGACAGCAGCGCCAGGAAGAGACTCGCTCCGCGCCGCACTCACACACGCGCCGCCATCTTAACTTCCAGGGGCCCCTTCTCCCTTCTCCCTCCCCCTCCTTGCGCTGCGCCGCGCCGGGCTGGGCGGGGCGCCGATTGACCGACCGCGATGTAAGGCGCACGCTTACTGGCGCGTGGGTGGCTCGTCGCCGGTGTGTCTGTAAGGACGTAGCGGATTGGACCAGGGAGTGTGTAAAGCGCGACCACATCGGCCGTGAAGTACGTAGAGACCACGCGCTCCTGGGAGAAGCCGCTGGGAGCGGGTGTGGGGTTGCGGCGCGGTGTCCGCTCGGGGGAGGGGGTGCGGCTGCGCGCCGCGGCCTGGCTGGGGGAGCGGCCGGCTCGGCTCGTTATGGCGGAAGGGAGGCCTAGTCCCCGCGCTCGGCTCACGGCGGCGCTCGGGCCTGGGCTGGCGTGTCTGGGCGCTGCGGTCCTGCCTGGAGGGCGGTGCCGGCACAGAGAGGTCGGGGGTCGGGGCCCCCGTGCCTCCGCTCTGCATCTGCGCTGGGAGCCCAGGCTGGCGACGGCTGGAAGGCGCTGCCGCACGGACGTCTGCTACCCGCGAGGGGCTGGCTGTCCGCGGCAGGGGCTGGGCTCACGGTCCTCTCTGCCCGCCGGCGTCTAACCTCAACAGGCGCTAACTGACTGCACTGAGAGTGGTGTCTGAGCGCTTAAATACTCGTGTGTGGACCAGGCTAGGGATTACAATCGCTTTTGCTAGCTAACCGATACCTAATACAGCCGGCAGCTGATTCCAGAAGAGGCCTACGCTCTGTCTTGGGGTGTCTTGAAGACTTTTCCAATCATCAGGGTAGCAGGAAAGAATATTCTTTCTGTCCTTGCCCCAAGCAGCTGTAGTGTGTGGACAGTTTAGCCTTGTTTCTGTCATGTGAACTGGAGTAGGAGGGGGAGATGGAAACATCTAAAGTGGCGTTAAAAGCTATCCACAGCTGCTTTGGGGAGGGGAGCGATATTCAATCTTGAGTGTGGATTGAGCCTGAGATGTTGCCTTCTCAAGTGAGCATCTAGCCTAAATTTACTGTTGCTGTACCTATTTGTAATGATCGATAACTGCAACTACACTTGCAGAGACAGCAAGAGGGCTACTTTAACCAGCACTAAATTCAGTTAAATCAACAGACTACATGTATTTTCAGCTTGTGTAGACAAGTGCACTGATTTGTCACAATTTAAAAAACATTTGTTTAAAACATTTAGATCCCTAAGACCCTAGATTACCAACATGGGAAATTGTAATTTAGGTGGTCAGCAGTTATAGTGCTTGCTATTTTGTTTGATCAAAAGAAAGTTTCACTTTTGTTTATTTTTGTAATTGATCATGCTTCCACACACCAGAACAATGTTGTAGTGTGCAGTTGCAAAATCACAGGGGTTTGTCTGTCTGTTTTTAAAGGAATTTCCGCAATGGAATAAATGTGTGGTCTACTAGTCTAGTGTGCTATTTCCAACAGCAGCCAGATCTATGGCTTTCAGAGAATGGTGTAACTACCCTGCAGTCAGCATATGTGGGGGGGAGATTCCACATAGTTCTCAGCCTGATCTGTTAGGTATTGACTTAAGCCTTGAAGCACAAAGTTTAATATCCCTTCCAAAAATTATCTTTAATGATAACTGAATATTCTCGAGCTCCATGAATATCCAATCTTTTGTACATATTAAAACAACCTTCCTCTAGCATTTAACAAAAGGGTGCTATAAAAATATCTTTACAAAAACAAAGTTTTGTCCAACTCTTTAACATCTCATCTACACAATGATTATAACAGTCTTGGAGAGCCCAGTTGTAACACTAGTCAAAATATATATCAAATTATTGCAAGATAGTGATTCACTATTTTCAAGAGAATCAGTAATGGTAGATAAGGTCAATTTCTTAATAGGATATACATTTCCACAACATTTCAGATACATAACTAACTGCACTAAGTTATAACAAGTGATTCTAGATCAGATGTCTGAAGAAAACATTTAAAGATTCCCTGAAATTTAACATTTCAGAAACATTGATAAGACAATCTTATTGAAATCTGTGGTTTGGTTTTCTTTAATAATGTCACCTTAAATTAAAGAGCAGTCTTGGTTACATCTTAAAGTTCTCTTTTGCCTTCCTCCATGCTTTTCTCTCTCAGTGCAGGAGGGAAATTTCCTTTTTTGTCTCTCCCTTCCCCCCCCTTTTGAAGGTCTCACACTTCAAGGAATGGGGGGAAATGTTGCAAATGGATAACTATAAAAAGAAAGCACAGTGCACCTGATCATTTTCTAGAGAGAACTGGCCTATTAGTTGTTTCTTCAGCAGGAACACTGACTCCCCTCCTCTGCTGATATTTGGGGAGGGGAGGAGGGTTGTCAGACCAACAGAGAGAGAGAGAACATCTCTGTTTTGGGCATGAGCTGTCTTCTAGTAATGCTACTGTGTTGTTAAAGGGAGCTTTCCCTTAATGGAATGTGGGTGCTGCAGTGAACCTGAGCCCTCCAACTCCTCCCAGTGACAAGTTGGTCTGGTCTAGCTTCCACACTTCACCACCCCATCAGTTGTTTGTGACATTAGCCTGCCACTGCTTACCAGTCTCCGTGAACTTGGTGTGAGGGGGAAAATTCAGCCGTGTGCTAACAATGCTGTATTATATATTTGCTTCCTCTGCATTTCTGTTTTTTATAATGTGTACTGTATGGTATCGAGCATGTTATCAGTGCTAAACAAATACCTGTTTTAAGGAATGAAGGCACAGCACAGTTGACCTAGTTTCTATTCCTGGGACTCCGTAGATTTCCTTTGTGACCTAAGTTCTGGTAATAACATTAGTGTCCACTTGATTTCCTCCTTGTGTGTTTGACCTCATGAGTCTGTCAGATCAAAAATTTGGGAGGTCAGCTTGTTTGGATAGCTTGCTTTTCAAGGGCCTATGTGAAGAAATTTCAGTTGATCAGCTGGCAACACTACTCCTGAGAGAATTGTGTGTCACAAAATTAAAAATTCTGCAAATTTTATTTGTCAAAATAGCACAATATAATCACATCATTTCAATTATTTTGGCAATTTATTTCAAAATACCTGTCAGCAAGTGTGTCTGTGACAATACGGATTCAGGAAATGCTTTTTCACAAGTTGATTACTTACTAAGCATATTAGCACATTTATATGGCTCCATGAGTGAGCAGGATGGAATCTCACACACATGTCCAGTCCTGCCCCCAATCCAGGTGTAGGGTAAGCGAGCTCAGCCCAGCAGGATCCAAGTGTGGAGGGGCTTAGTGGGTGTGGGCGACTCAGTGGGGGATCCAGGTGCAGGGAGGGGATCTGAATGCACAGGGGCTCAGTGGGGGGTTCCGGGTGCAGGGGGAATAGGACTTGCAGGGAGATCCAGGTGAAGGTGGTTGGAGATCTGCAGGAGGCTCTTGGGGGAGAGTCTGGGTGCTGGGGGAGTGGAGCTTGGTGGGCTCCAGGTGCAGCTAGTTGGGACTCAGTGGGGTGGAGATCCAGGTGTGGGGCACTTGGTGTGGTAATCCAAGTGCAGGAGTGTAGGGGTTTGAATGTGGGGGGGACACAGAGGGAAACGGTCTGGGTGCATGGGTGGGGGTCTGGATGCCAGAGGGTGGGCCCTGGTAGGGGTGGGGACAGAGTCTGGGTGAGGTCAGGATGCACCAGGATTGGGTAGATCCCTGTACAGTGACCCCTTCCCCCCACAAGTGGAGAGCAATGGAAGCAGGAAGAAGGAGGCAGTGTAGAACTTCCAGCAGCAGCAGGAGGTTCCTGGGGTGGTCTGACCCAGCCCTGGCAGCAGCCCATGCAGGGGAAGAGGAAGTCCTGTCCACCAACAGCCCAGCCGGAACTAGCAGCTGGAGGCCAGTGCATAATAGGAGCCACCAGCCAGGATGTCCCCAGCCCCGCCCCTCCCTGGCTCCGGGCACATGGCAATAGTGAGCAGAAGGGATAGAAAGAGACAAGCTCTGCCCCCTGAGACACTGATTTACATCTTCCCCAGCTGCTTTTGACACCAGAACCTGATGCATATCACCTCCTCCCGCCAGACCACAACCTGGGAGTTTTTCCTGCAGGAAAAAAGTAAATTCTGTGGGGAACATTAAGGGAAAGTGTGGGACCGTTACTGAATGGGGGAGGCAACCTAGTGACAGATAATATGGAAAAAACTGAAGTACTCAATGTTTTTTTTTGCCTCGTTCTTCACAAACAAGGTCAGCTTCCAGACTGCTGCATAGAGGAACTGCCCTCATTGGTGAAAGAACAGGTTGAGGACTATTTAGAAAAGCTGGACATGCACAAGTCCAGGGGTCTGGATCTAAAGCAGGGTGCTGAGGGAGTTGGTTGATGTGATTGCAGAGCCATTGGTTATTATCTTTGAAAACTTGTGGTGAGCGGGGGAGGTCTCGCGCGATTGGAAAAAGGCAAATAGAGTGCCCATCTTTAACAAAGGGAAGAAGGAGAATCTGAGGAACTACAGACTGGACAGCCTCACCTCAGTCCCCACAAAAATCATGGAGCAGGTCCTCAAGGAATCCATTTTGAAGCACTTTGAGGAGAGGAAAGTGATCAGAAACAGTCAACATGGATTCACCAAGGGCAAGTCATGCCTGGCCATCCTGATTGCCTTCTATAATGAGATAACTGGCTCTATGGATATAGGGAAAACACTGGACGTGATACACCTTGCCTTTAGCAAAGCTTTTGATATGGTTTCTCAGTATTCTTGCCAGCATGTTAAAAAAAAGTATGGATTGGATGAATGGACTATAAGGTGAATAGAAATCTGGCTAGATCATCAGGCTCAATGGGTAGTGATCAACAGCTCAATGTTTAGTTAGCAGCCAGTACCAAGCAGAATGCGCCAGAGGTTGGTCCTGGGACTGGTTTGGTTCTGGATGTTGGGATGGATTGCACCCTCAGCAAGTTCATGGATGACACTAAGCTGGGGGGAGAGGTAGATACGCTGGGGGGTAGAGAGAGGGTCCAGAGTGGCCTCGACAAACTAGGATTGGGCCAAAAGAAATCTAATGAGGTTCAACAAGGAAAAGTGCAGAGTCCTGCCCTTAGGAAGGAATAATTCCATGCACTGCTACAAGCTGGGGACTGACTGGCTAAGCGGCAGTTCTGCAGAAAAGGACCTAGGGATTACAGTGGATGAGATGCTGGATATGAATCAGCCTTCTTGGCAACAAGGGCACATTGTTAACGGCATATTGGGCTGCATTAGTTGGAGCATTGCCAGCAGATTGAGGGAAGTGATTATTCCCCTCATACAGCACTGGTTTAGGCCACACCTGGAGCATTGCGTCCAGTTTTGGGCCCCCACTACAGAAAGGATGTGGACAAATTGGAAAGAGTCCAGTGGAGGGAAATGAAAATGATTAGGGGGCTGGGGCACATGGCTTATGAGGAGAGGTTGAGGAAACGGCTTATTGAGTCTGCAGAAGAGAAGAGTGAGGGGGGATTTGATAGCAGCCTTCAGCTACCTGAAGGGGAGTTCCGAAGAGGCTGGAGCTAGGCTGTTCTCAGTGGTGGCAGATGATAGAACAAAGAGCAGTGGTCTCAAGTTGCAGTGAGGGAAGTCTAGGTTGGATATTAGGAAAAACTATTTCACTAGGAAGGTGGTGAAATGGGCTACCTAGGGAGGTGGTGGAATCTCCATCCTAAGAGGTTTTTAAGGCCCAGCTTGACAAAGCCCCGGCTGGGATGATTTAGTTGGCGTTGGTACTGCTTTGAGCAGGGGGTTGGAGCAGATCTCTTCCAATTCTAATCTTCTATGATTCTAATTCCGTGCTTGCGCAGTGGTGCAGAATTCCCCCAGGAGTACAACATGGATTGCTCTTTAACAGATCTCACCAAGTGTAGCACATAAGCAAATCCTGCAGTCCCTACTCAGACATAAGTCCAGTAAATTGGAATGGAAATTTTGTCCAGGTAAAAGATGGCAGGATTAGATTGCCATAATTAGAAACCCTCCCTTTTCAAAAGTACGATATATGATCAAACAATTTTAAAGAGAAGGTACCTTCCAGAATGGACCAATGTCTATTACCACCAGCCATCCCACTATAATTTCTCTGCTGTGAAGAGTAAGTAAAATAATGAAAAAACAATAAAAATTGTGTTTTATAATGGAGTTAACACCAATCTTTGTCTTTGATGGGACCTTAACATCTGTGTATAACTCAGCCTGTTTCCTATATTTTATTTTCTAAAAATAGCAAACACTCAGGTTGAATTATTTTCAAATCTCTTGAACATTGACAAGTATACCCTTGATAAGGTAAAAAAGAGCCATCCCATTTTTATAAAGTCTAGGGCAGGGAGATTCTCCTTTTTGGGGTTATGTAGCTGCAGAAATGCAATCCCTAGACATCCCAACTTGCCCTCTCCTCCCTCTCTTCACGGTGCTCTCATGTTATCAAATAAAGGTGTGATTCTAAACTTTGCTAATTTGAAACTTCTTCCTTTTTTCAGAACAGCTGCAATAAGCTATACCAAGAAGGAGCCAGCATAGCTCATTCTTTTAGGATTTGGTGAACCTGTTTCCCAAAATCCATAAATTCTTTCATCATGTGAGTCACTGTAGTAAGGATAGTAGCTATTATCAAACTATCTGAATATAGCACAACTTTGTTCTGCATTTATTCCCAAGATGGTAGATGAACACCTTCTTAGTTTTGTTATTACCCTCTCGTATTTATTTCCAGACAATAACTCCATTAAAAATGGAGTTAGTTGAGAGTGCAAATCTGTAATTTAGAGTAGAAAAACATTACAATGATGTTGCAGTTATCCCAATACAAGCATTATTGACCCAGCATATTCAATGTTAAGGTTAAACTTAAAAGAAATCCTAGTCTGTTAATGTGGCAATTCACAATTATGACACCAAAATAACTTTAATTCTCCCCTGTAGTGACACTATGCAATAATCATACATTTTATGAATAAGGAATTTTAGTGTTTGTAGTCCCAGTTTAGATGGATTTTTAAAAATAATAGATTTTTTTTCATTTTTTTACACAGTTTTGCCTCCTGGTGTCTCTACAGGGCAGAGTTAAGATGGTTTGGATGCCTTAGTGCTGCATTCCCTTATCACTCTTTGTTATTTCTGCAGATATTCTCCAGATCAAGCTCCCAGGCAACTGGAATCTGTTATTTACAACAGTTAGTACAGCTGAATGTTCTTTAAATCAGAATGACTGAAGTTGAAAGAGCAAGACCTACATCTGTTAATAATTCTGTCTGGATGCTTTGCAGCTCAGATTTCATTGATTTTATTTCAGACAATTCTCACATACCTGCCTTCATTTCAGACATATTCCCATTTTCTATTGTACTGTGTTGTGAGTAGAACATTGGCTCATGGGGTGTTCTGCCACGGAGCTTGCTGCTTCTCTTAAGAAAGATCTTGTTACTAGCAATGTGTTTATGTACAGGTGTTTGGAGGCCTCCAGACACTAGTCTCCTGGTTCTCTGAGTCATTTAAATTGACAAACGCGAAGACTGATGCAGTGGAGCTCTCTTAAGGAGCAGTCAGCTTGTACCCATTTCCTCTCTCTCACATGCACTATTTGAAATTTAGGAGTTTATGGAAATTAGATAAAAGACAGATGGGGGTGGGGGGAGTCTGGAAACCCCCATAAGGGAGCCTGCCTCTTCTGAGTCCTGCTGGTGGAATTCCATGTGGGTATTTTCTGTAGCCCTGTTTACACTTGGAATTATCTGAGAACATAAAAACGGCCATACTGGGTCAGACCAAAGGTCCATCTAGCCCAGTATCCTGCCTTCCAACAGTGGCCAAAGCCAGGTGCTTCAGATAGAACGAACAGAACAGGTAATCATCAAGTGATCCATCCCCTGCCACCCATTCCTAGCTTCTGGCACACAGAGGCTAGGGACACCATCACTGCCCATCCTGGCTAATAGCCATTGAGGGACCTATCCTCCATGAATTTATCTAGCTCTTTTTTGAACCCTGTCCAGGTCTTCTCTGGCAAAGAGTTCCACAAGTTGACTGTGCGTTGTGTGAAGAAATACTTCCTTTTATTTGTTTTTAACCTGCTGCCTATTAATTTTAGCCATTGGTGTAGCTGCATTAGCGTAAACCCCTGGTGTAGACAAGGAAAGTCATGATTTGCTCCAGTAGAATTTACCCCACTTGAAACCAGGATAAACTCCGCTAGTGCAAATATCAGCTTGCTTTCTTCCCAGTAGGAGTTTGCACTGATGCTGCTACGTTGATGGCTAAAAAAAAAGGTAACTAATTCAAGTATAGACAAGACTCAAGAGTGCTTCGTCCATCAGAGAAAACTAGCAGTTTACGGATTATTTTGTTGTTCTGATATTATTTTGGAACAATGGACACAAATGGAATTTCCAACTGGTTGTCAGTAGTGTCCCTTACTCATCAATGAGGCTTAATTAATGTATAGCACTGAGTCAATTTTCTTATTTTTATTTATAAATTCAGTTTCAGGATAGCAGTAAGGTACAGATTCACAAAGGTACATAAATGCCTAAGTCCCAGATTTGACTCCACTCCGATTCACAGAACTCCTACCAATCTGTCGGTGAATAAACTCACTCTGCACCTAAGTTTTCAGGGTAAATGTTCTCTCGGCATCCATGTTGCTCCCTTACTCTAGGTCTCCAGATGCCTATTTCCACCAGCAAGCCGCAGAGTGATTCACAACCCTGGGGAAGATGAGCATTCATGTACCAGTGTTGCATGTGGGGCCCAATCCAGTAGGTGTGCTTAGCTGCTGCCTATCTACTCAGGTTCCATTCAAATACTGGCTGCTAGAAGAGGAGGTGGTAGTGCCACTTTATAACTTTTATCCCACTGGTTAGCACACTTGTCTGGGGTGTGGGAGATGCAGGTTCAATTCCCCCTCTTTCTTCCAGAGGAGGAGAAAGGATTTGAACAGGGTGTGACTCAGGGCAGCCCTCACTGAGAATGCCAAGGTTAGGGCAGGCTGCAAAAGGGAGAGCAGATACTTCCAAAACTGGGGGTTAACACTGAAGTTAAACTCGCCAACCAGTCACACACTGTACTTCTGATCTCCCACACTGGTTATCAAGAAGTTTTTAAAAAAGAAATCATGCAGCCCCCTTACTGCATTCCAGTTCTCTGGCTCCTAATTAGCACCTAGGTTCAGTACAGTGAGAAGTTATTTAAAAACTCTGCTCACAATACAAAATGTTCTGACTCCAAAGGGTCAGCCACATTACCAGGTCAATATTAGTTTGGATCTTACCCTAAATATCACACTGCCAGCCAATCCTTTAGTGTCTAAAACTAAAGGTTTATTACAAAGAAAAAGAGAACAAGAAGAGAGTTATTAAATGGCAAAGTAATCAGCTACATACTTCAAACTTCAGCATCTATACATCAGCTTCTTAGCAGTATTGGTGAGTTTGCTGCTTTAAAGTTCCTCTGGAACACATCCACAGGCTGAATACGTCATTCAATCCTTTGTTCAGAGCTTTGTTTGTCAAAAAGTTACTCCACAGGTAAGAAGCAGGAGTGAAGACAAAATGGAGAAGATGCAGCTACTTTTTGTAGTCTTTTGCCACGTGGCTTGTATTTCCTTTGTCCCAAACACAAGCTTCCAGCACATGGCATGGCACGGAAAAGAGTTCTGTGTCCACAAGGATACCACATGCCTTGTTGATTCATAAGGTGTATTTCCTCATTCCTTTCAATGGGTTCATTGTACAGTTGATGACCTTTGATGGGCCATCAAACAGGATAGGCAGTGCTGATGCCAATCTATCTGAGGGTGTCACCCAGAAACACAGCCCAAGTTTGGAAATACAGATGTAGCATACATATCTATAACTCATAATACAAAGGTGATACAAACAAACAGGATTATCATACTTGGAAAATCATAACATTTTCACAGATACCTTTCATGGCATATCTGGTCAGATTCCTTCTAATTTTATAATATTGGTGTTAACTATATCATAAAGTGTCTCCTATATTTCATACAGCATCACACAGGGGTCTGCACCTCTTAGGAGAGGGATGTAACCACTGAGCTAGGGGATATCCTGGTGTGGGGCTTTCTCAGTCTCTCTTGTTGAAACTGTTCCACTATGGCTAAGTAATGAAACAGCGATTGATTCGTGGACTGGACCCTGTCTCTCCCAGGTGGGTAAACACTGGACTGCAGAGTCATTCTTGCTTTCTGTCCAGCCAAGTATTTATTTAAGTATTTATCCACAGTGGAACAGTCATGCCTCTCTCTCTCTGAGACGGGCAGGGCTTAGGATACACCATTCTCCTCATCATCTTCCATTGGCTAGCTTAGGCATGGAGCCAACTACCATGCTCGTTTTGTGCATTGCATTCTAAGGCACCTCTCTTTCCCCATTCAAAATTTGTGTAGGACTCATAACTCAGCTTTGTGGATCACAATATTGTTCCTGTATTTTCCCAGTTCCTAAAAGTCAGGTGCTGTGATTCTCAGCATTGCAAGCCCTAAATCCCTGAAGTCACAATATCTTTCATGTTTTTGTCATTCCATGCACATATTTCTCAGTAAAGAATGATGTGTATAGATGAACGGCAGCTTTTAAGAGTCTCTCAGCTGAGTAGAAGTGAATCTTTCTGATATCAGCAGAACTTATTCCCATGAGGGGTACTGGAACAGAGGGGCCAGGGGGCCATGGCCCTCCCACTTTTTACAGCCCATAAGGGCAAGCAACAGGAACAGAGGGCAAGGAAGAGCAAGTGGGGAGGTGGGACAGTGGGGGAAAGAGGCAGTGAGGAGTAAGGCCTTGGGAGGAAGGGGTGGTGTGAAGGCAGGGACTCGGGGGCAGTAGCCATCTGAGGTCAGGGCTTTGGGGAGAATGAGTGGGGCCATGGTTCGGGTGCTGGTGGACTCCTACTTTTAAGGAGCTTCTGCCACCCTAATTCCCACCATTCTCGCATTTTAAGGACATCAAAAAGACATTAAGGAAAACTTCAATAAATGTAAGAGGTATTCTAATCACTATATCTATTTACAAAATAAATTTAATTAAAAACAGTAAAAAATGCATTTACTAACTCATGGAACAAATTAAAACATGCCTTAAATATAATTTTCTTTAAAAAATTAACAAATAATCACAGTAAGTCCGATGGAGTAGGCTAGACACAGGAAATATATCTCACTATGTCACGCTTCCCAGAACTGTAAATGATGCCACTGGGTGCCTTAGGTCTAGTTTACACTAGAAAAGGTTTGCTGGTATAGTCATACTTGCATAGCTATACCAGCAAATCCTCTTAGTATAAACACACAGTATATTATACTGGCCAAAAAAAAAAAGAAAAAAAAGGGGGGGATGGGTCCTGGTTCCTCAAACAAAATAATCTATGCTGGTGTCATAGGGTGGCCAGCTCCAGACCACCTCCTCTTGGCCTCAGGGTGGCCCTGTATGCAACCCTCTGCCTCCATTTCCCTCTTCCAGAGGCCTCAATAACAACACACAAGCTTTCAGAGTAGAAACATCCTTTTGTGGGGTTAATTTATTACAGAAGTCCCACAAGAAGTCTGATCTGGCTCCATTGCTCACTAAGGAACTCTTATTGCCCCATCCTTCAAGGGCAACTTGTTCCTGAAGCTCTCAAACCAGCTCTGCTCTTCTGTGCACTTTGTGGGTAACTGTGTTTGTTTGTTTGTCTGTCTTTCTTTCTTTCTTCTCCTCTTCTAGTTCTGAACTTTCCCTTGCCCTTAGTCTGTTTCTCATTTGACTCCCAGGAGCAGCCTTGTCCTTCTCATTATACCAAACTAGGGCACATCTGGACTGGAACAAGAGAGGTGGGACAGATTTAATTTTAGAGGCCATTTATCCTGTTGTGACTGGCACAGTTTAACTAAACTTTGCCAGTTTAATTATGTCTACACTACAGTTTTTGCTAATGTAGAACTACTGGGGAGGGGGGAAGGAGGAAATCACATGGTTAGCAGCACTGAAATACCAGCAAAATTTCTAGTGAAGACCTGGCTGTAGTAGGAGCTGATGTTTTGCTGACACCTCATCAGAAGTATGCAGTGTAGTTGTAGCTGTGTTGGTCCCAGGATATTCAAGACAGGGTGGGTGAGGTAATATCTTTCATTGGACCAACTTCTGTTGGTAAGTGAGACAAGCATTTGAGCCACGTAGACCTGAAGCAGAGCTCTGTGGCTCAAAAGCTTGTCTCCAGTCTCAACAACAGAAATCTGTCCAATAAAAGACTCACCCACCCTGTATCACATCATCTGTTAAATTAAGGCACATGGAATGCAGCTTACCAATGGATAGAGTTACCACCTAGCTGGTATTTGACCAGCCTTGCTATACATTCAAGTATATAGTTAAAATATAGAATCAATGCAGTCTGGAAAAAAATAATCTCAGTGAAGACAGGCACAAACAAAGCAGCTTGGAGAAACTCAATGAAGGTAAGAAAATGATGTTATAAATCTCTCTAGATACTATAAGTAGTTGTTGAAGGAGAAGGGGTTGTGGAGTTGCCTTGTGGGTGGGGGTTGGAGTTGCCGCTGGCTTGTCTTGTGGGGGAGGGGGAGGGGGGTAGGTGCCAGTTTTTGTTTGTTGGTTGTTGTTGGTATTTTGCATTTCAAAAAGGTGGTAATCCTCAGGCCCTCTCAGAGGTCCAGAAAGGCCCGGGAAACTTCCAGCTTTTGAGGCCCCTATCCACAATAAAAAAAAAAAAAAAAATGATGACTCACGAAAACAAAATAAGGCACCAAAAAAAAGAGTGAGACATGATTTGAATAATTTTTTTTTAATAAATGTTCTTCTAGACTTTTTCTGTGCAAATGCACTAATTATTGATAAATGTATAGCTTTCATGCACTCTCACAGTTGATATTAAGCATGGCAAGCCCAATCAAATGCTCTTGTCCCAAGTGGAATGGCAATAGTTCTTTACCTGCTTCAACACGTCCACATGAAGCCACTGATGCAGGCAAAGTGACAAGAATACGCAATGCAATTGTGATATTAGAAAACACCCCAGAGAATCCAAGTTTGAGTATTTCCTGAATCAATTCCTTTGGCTTGCAATCCAATTTAAAGTTTGTGGAATATATTCGTCCTAGGAAGATGACCTCATCACTGAGATCTTTTAAGATTTCTTTGTTGTACTGTTGCTGAAATTGTTCAGCTGCAGAAAGTAGATCTTCATTACTCAGTCTGTTGAACTGCCAAAGAAACCCAGAAAGGGGACAAATTAGTCGCAGTAACTCAAATTGACATGTAAGACCTGATTGAATAGAGTCAATGACGACAAGGAAGACATTGACCCTATAATGCGGCTCAGCATCAGATTCAGTAGGTAAGTTGCAATCGGTGGAGAAATCAGATGAAATGCCAATATTCTGTGCAACTAATTTGGATTCACTCAGGATCGTATCCCATTGTTCACGAATCTGTTGAATGTCATTGATAAGACTTTCAGTGTTATCCCTCTCAACATCAAGTGTGGCATTGCATGCTTCAATTACCAGATTAGTTTGGTGGATCATTGTAAGTAGCTTCATCCACAAAGATGACATCAGAATGCATTCAAATTTGGAAATGTGCTTCTGAATAAATTGAAGTTCAGTTTGAGCCTGTGCAGTGAGATTGAGAGATTCAAGCTCATTTAGAGCCTCTCACTGAGTTCAAATGCTGCGCAACAAGTCGAGCGCCATCAATCCGTGCAGACCATCCAGTTTTTGACATCTCATGCAGTGAACAGGAAGATACTGCTTCAGAATTTCCCACCTCTGTGGACTGCTGCTGAAGAGATTGTACATTTGCTGAACAGTTCCAAACTAAGTAATTGCCTCCTTGCATGATTCGTCCCAATCAACACCTACAAGGTTTAGTGTGTGATTTCACAGCTGGAGAAAATACAGTTTGAATTATGTTCAAGCAGAACTGCTTGAACACCTTTGTACTTCCCAGTCATATTAGATCAATTTTCATAGATTTTTCAAGTCTTCATTGGTCAAGCCCAACTTAAAACCTTCTAGAATTGCTAGTACTTGAACAGCAATTTCCTTTACAGTTTTTCTTGTGAAATTGTCGAACAAAATAAACCCTTATTCAATTGAAAATTTTAAGCTATCCACAATCTTAACATATTGAATAACCATAATAGTCTGTTCCTTGTGAGAACAACCTGGAGTGGCGTCAACAATGACTGAAAAATACTTGGGGTTTCGAATATCATCAAGAATTTTTGTTTGTACGAATGACCCACATGGCTCAATAAACTCATTTTGTATGCATGGGGAGAGATAATTGACTTGCATGCACTTTTGACTCTCTTGCAATTCTTGAACATGTTTAACATGCTCTGATAAAAATGAGTCATATTGTGGAGGAGCTCAGCTATGCCTAGAAACTTTCCATTTGCTGATCACCAATACGTTGACTGGAACCAAAGAAAACCAATCCCTGCTCAGAAAGAAAAAGGATGACATTCAGGGTGTGCTCAAAAAGTCTTTTCTAGTTATTAGTTTCTGCAGTCAAGAGTAAATTCTCAACTGAACTTTCAGCTGATGCTGCCCTACTGGCTGATTTCCATGCAACATTGTTGTTTCCTTTGTGTGATATTGAACTCTAGTGATAGTATTTGGTCTTTCAACTTCCTCCAACCTCTGTTGATGCTCCATCCTAATTGATCAGAGAGAACTGATGCATTTGCAGCACTTTTGTTCAAAATGAAGCAGGGTGCACAGTGCAGAGATTGTTCTTCCATACGAAAGCATAACTAGTGTCTTGTGCAGATCTCACCATTTGGAAGAGTTTTTGTGAGCAGACAAGTAGGGAAAGCATGATTATCAGCATTTCGTGGAATGTTACTTGGAATTTCAAAACAACTAATTTGAAGAAAAGATTGCATTTGGGCAGCATTGCTCATCAATAATTCCAATGTCAGTCACAGTCAAACTTTTAGTATTCATGAATTGTTCTTGCTGTGTAAGATCTACTCATTTTCCGGTTGTTGAGTTTCTTGATGGTACACAGGATCTTCTGCTGCATCTGTTACTGTTGTCACATCTCCTTCTTGACTACTGTCCTCATGTTCAGGTATTGGCATTGAAATATCACCTGTTGGAGTTGCAGAGTTTTCACTGTAGCATTGTTTGTTGGATAAGGTGTGTTTTCCAGTGGTTTGAGAAATGAAGTTATTGGCTTTGAGCTCTTAACTGCTGATTCACTCAGTTGTTTTCGTCTCTTGCTTCCACCAGTTTCAAATCTCCTCTTCACAGTGATCTATCTGGTCAACATGTAGCCTATCCACACTTGAAATATTCTGCTGTAAATAAGTAGCTTATCTACACTTGAAAACTTCTACTGTAAACATGTACACAAATGCTGAATGGTACAGAAATGCTGAAAAGACTTAAAACAAAGGAATATGAATTAAGAACACAAAATGAAACAGTCAGATTATCCTTACAACTGAATCAAAACTCAAGCACACAAGGTATAACATAACAGGTTGAACTGAAGACAAAGGGATGATATATATATATATATATATATATATATATATATATATATATAAAATAAACACAGACACAGATACAGAGAGAGGGATAATGTCCAGAAATTTCAATTGTGCATCCTCACGAAATTCACTGTACAAGACTGTCCTCACAAATGTTCACCTTGAATCTGGGCCTATAGACCATGAAAGCCTATGATGATGGCCAAGCTACCACGCTAGGGCTCCACCAACCAACCAGTCAGCTCTTTTAGCTACCATATGAAGATAATAATGAGGAATTCTCACACATAAATAATTCCTTAGTCAACTAGATGTAAAACTATAAAGACACTAAAATGTAACAATTCTCTACTTTTCAACACACATTTGATCTAGCACCAGCCACTAATAGTGGTTTGTTTATATAATCAGCTGATCTGAGAGGACACCTTCATCATGGTCTAATCTTGTGCTATCAGAACCGATATATTTTTACTAATATTTATGAACGTTTTTAGCTCTCTAATATGACAAAATCTATATCAGTTAACAAAAAAAGTATGTCTTTTACCAAATCACAGCTCTTGTTTACTTAAATTTGCAGCTCTAAGCTGAGAATGTGTGTCACATTTTGGTCTGATAGGGATGCGCATAAAAATAAGTTGCGAAACTTATCAAATGTCAAAAAATTAACAAGTGTCTAAATTTGAGGCCCTCTTTTAGTTTGAGACTTAGTCCAAATGGCCCTCTGGTCCCCACCTCTGACTGGTCCTGGTAACCCTATCAACAGAATGCATGGGAAAGACAAAGATTCTTTCAATTTGCTGTTAGGTAAGATCTATTATTTCTGGGATTGACTTCAACAGGGCAGGATTTAACTCCTTACTCTTAATCTACTTCCCAGCCCAAAGCATTGTCACATGTTATCTACCATTGAGAGAGACAGCAGAGCCATTTATAGTACAGACAGAAAGGTAGGATGACATGTATTTCTAAAAACCTGTTAAATTATTTTTTTTAAATTGCACTTACTTTGTAAGGATTAATCTCTCAGTGAACCAGGTCAAATATACTCATTGCAGAAACAGATATTTTCACTAACTGCTAGTTCTGCAAACTCAGCCTGGGATCTGAAAGTCAAACTGTTTTGTGATTTGGTTTTGTTTGTTTTGGCTTTTTAAACATACCACTTATTAAGATTCTGTAAGCTAAATTCTGCCTTCATTTACACCTGTGCAACCAAGTTGTCTTCCAGGGTTTAGCACAAGTATAAGTGAAGGCACAGTTTGGTATCACAATAGGAATTTAATTACAGTCACCATTGATAATGCATGTGCTGGAATGTATAGTCAAACTCATTTTCCCGGAGTTATTTTGGTTCCAAAGGGCTAACAGGAATAAATATGTATACACATATACACACATATACATACACACACTGAATTTAGCACAAGTTGTTCATTTTACATAACCCTTTTGTAGAGTAGAAATGCATTAATAATATTTTTATTTAACTACAGTGGTGAAAGTATAGCAACTAATGATAATGACTGTAGTTTTTCTTTCAAGTGTTGTTATTCACATTACAACTTCTGCAATGGTTTTTTAATGTCATTCAGAATTGAGGCTTCCTGTGCTCAGAAGAATCTCTTATTTGAACAAGAGGGGGAAAAAAATTGCCTAAAGACTCTATCTGGTCCTCTCATGGAAAACTTTGAAATAAATTCTATTCAGAGAGCGTTCTAATTATGATCACATTGGAAAAGTCTTAATGGAGTGGACATTTCTAAAGAAACAGATGTGTGACAGATTTCTCTTTTGAATGGTTGAATTTTTGAAGCACTTTAGAAGGAATCTGTTGAGTTCATTGTGAGGAGAATGCAGTTCTGTCACTGTTTCCCTAACTTTAAACTTGCTCTTAAGGGAATCATTAAAGTGTTTTCTGTGTTGTGTAGGAGAAGCTGCGGGCGATTTTGCATCTCTCTTTTTGCTGATTATGTTGGATTGCTAAATAAAACAGCACTCTGAAAGATTTTAATGAACTTAGTGCTGGTGAAAAACAAGCCTGGCAGCCCTGCATACTGAGACCTTCTGCCTTCATGAGTTCCTGTGTGGACAACATCAGAAGCTTCCCCTAACCCTAACTTGCCACTGTGCTTCAATTCCTAGCCAGCAGGAGTACCTTGAAGGCTTTTATTTGTGCTCTTTGTTTTGGTGCTGTTTGCTCTTGGGACAAAGAGGGACCAAACATCAATCCATGTTCTCCAAATCTTTTTAAACAAGTCTCTCATATTTCAAACTTGTAAGTAACAACCAGGCAAGGCATGTTAGTTTATCTTTGTTTTCTCAACTTGCGAATGTTCCCTTTGCTAGAGGGAGATATATTCCTGTTTTGTTGTAACTTTGAAACTAAGGCTAGAGGGGGTTCCTCTAGGTTCTTTAATTTGATTACCCTGTAAAGTTATTTTTCATCCTGATTTTACAAAGATGATTTTTACATTTTCCTTTTAATAAAATCCTTCTTTTACGAACCTGACTGATTTTCCCATTGTCCAAAGACCCAGGGGTTTGTGTCTTTGATCACTTTGTAACCAATTGGTTAGTATATTATTCTTAAGCCTCCCCAGGAAAGGGGGTGTAAGGGCTTGGGGGGATATTTTGGGGGAAGAGGAACTCCAAGTGGTCCTTTCCCTGTTTCTTGTTAAATCACTTGGTGGTGGCAGCGTACCAGGTTTTAACTTAAGCTGATAGAAATAAGCTTAGGTGGCTTTCATGCGGGTCCCTACATCTGTACCCTAGGGTTCAGAGTGGGGAAGGAACCCTGACACAGCCCACCAGTGGATTACCCTGATGAGTGGCGGGCAGCCCGAGGGCTACAAGTTGCCCACCACTGCCATGACCCATTCAGTCTCTGGCTTCTTCAGACACTGCTGATTATGTGCATACCTAGGCTGCAATGCTGCAAAGCTTTATGCACATGCTTAACTTTAAACATCTGCCTAGTGCCACTAATTCTAATAAAGTTGAACATGGGGGTAAGGCTTTGCAGGATTGGGGCCCTATCCATTCAGAATTGGATAAGACCACAAAAGTCTGTGCACAGAAGCCATCAACCAACAACTTTCCTTTACTGCCAGCCAGGGATGGTTTGGAATCAGCTGTCTGGAAATGAAAGCTGTATAGTCTCATTGCCAATCACCTGAACCATCCAGTTTCCTTTGAAGTGATGATTTTTGCTTCCAGGAAAGAGCCGACTGTTCATCTGCTATCTTACACTGCTTTTTTTAATCACTAGGGAGATTTACATGAAAACAGAATCTTTGTTCTTTAAACATTCATCTATTCTCTTGTGGTTTATTCCCAGGCTGAGATAATAATCCTGCCAGGACAACACAACTAGTTTCTGTGGAAATGATTAAATTGCCAAAAGTAGATTATAACCTCAAGTGGGAAAGAGACAGAACTAACAGATGAGCTCTTAAAAAATAAAGGTCCTTTCATGGAAATGCAACTACAGTACTCAAAAAACAAAAGAAAACAGTGAGATAGCATACATAATCATATATATTGCTTCAAAAGTTAATGTTTTCATTGAGACATCAGTGAGTCTAAGAGATCAAAGAAAAGTAAATAGTCAAATAGATTTGGCTTTTTTATAGAACCATAGAACTGGAAGGGACCTCAAGAGGTCATCTAGTCTAGTCCCCTGCACTCAAGGCAGGATTAAGTATTGTCTGGACCATCCCTGACAGTTATTTGTCCAACTTGATCTTAAAAATCCCCAGTGATGGAGATGCCACAACCTCCCTAGACAATTTATTCCAGTGTTTACCCACTCTGACAGTTAGGAAGTTTTGCCTAGTATCCAACCTATACCACCCTGGCTGCAATTTAAGACCATTGCTTCTTGTCCTATTCTCAGAGGTTAAGAAGAACAATTTTTCTTCCTGCTTCTTGTAACAACTTTTTATGTATGTGAAAACTGTAGGTGACAGCTAGTGGCGTTCTTTATTGGGCCTGTCTTGTAGTAGGTGACTTCTCAGTACCCTTCTGTCTCTGTCAATCTATTTCTTCACTTCACCAGGTGGTTGTAGTCAATGGATCATGTGATGTGGTCTGGATGAAAGCTAATAAGTGATGGTCTGGCTCTTTCCCCTCACATTACAAACATGCTTTAGTCTCTCCCTTCTTAAAAAGCTCACCATTGTCCCCACTTGCCTTTCCAACTACCACCCTACCTTCTTTCTCCTTTCATCCTTATCCTCCCCTCCAGCTTTCTGTGGGGATTCCTTGGTCCCTTTCACTTCTCTCTCTACATCCTATCTCTGGGTAATCTCATCTGCGAACAAAAATTCAACTCCCGTCTTTTCTGCTGATGATTCACAGATTTACCTCTGTACTCCAGCCCTATCTCCTTCTGTCCAAACTAAGCCTTCCTGACAGCTTCTTGTGGGTGCCTAGCTGTCAACTCAAGCTCAAAATGGCAAAAACAGAGCTCTTAATTGTCCCCTCCAAATTCTCCCTGCTATCTCCTTTCTCAGTCATTGTTGGCAACACCAACATTCTGCCTGTCACTCAGGCTTGTAACCAAACCATCTTCTGAGACTCAGACCTCTCATGATGAGACTATGTCTAAAAATTTATGCTTTTTCTTTCAACCTGACATCTCTAAGATACAGCCTTTCCTATTCCCCTATGACAGTGGTGGGCAACTTCTGGCCCACCCCGCTTTCTGCAGCTCCCATTGGCCAGGAATGGCCAAACTGTCTTGTAGCCTGCCAGTGGATTACCCTGACTGGCAGCATGCGGCCCACAGACCACAGGTTGCCCACCACTGCCCTATGCAGCTAAATCTCTTGCCCAGGCTCTCATCTCATTTCTTTCTTTCTGCAGCAAGGTTCTCTCTGGCCTCAATAAATGCAACCTTGCCCTGCTCATATCATAGGCACCAACTCTGTGAGTGCTCCAGGGCTGGAGCACCCATGGGGAAAAATTAGCAGATGCTCTGCACCCATCAGCAGCCAAGCTCCCCCCCTCCTCACCTCCTCCTTCCCCACCCAGCGCACAGCATCCCTGCTCCTCCCCCTATTTGATATATAATCTATAGACTATAGTCTATTTGATTAAGATGACACCTGGCTGAGGTGCTGACTAGCCTTTTATCTCTGAAGAACTGGTTTGCTGCCCCAGATTTGGAATATGGCTTAGTAACATCATGCAGTAGAATTTTACAACTTTACATACAGTGTTGCCATGCATATTTTACTAGTACAGTAATGATCAGCAAATTACGAGTTCTCAAATTACACCTCACAAGGCATACTTTGTACAAAATTTATCACAGTTTTGTAAAAGTGGCAAATATAGTGCACAGACTGTTATCCCTCTCTTTGCATCCTTCCACAGTCTCACCTTTTCAAACATAAAGGCCTTGAAAGTGAAGACACGTAGCTTCCTGGCCTATCACCACCCTACCTATCATCTCTCATTCACTGTTGAGAGGTTGACTTCAATCTCCGATTGGCCCATGATGCCGGCCTCCATTGCCCAATTGTTAAATTTTCAAACAAGCACCTTTGTGGTTTCTCCCATGCTGCTCCTCACTATTGGGGGTAGGTACCCATAAACATCCACGAAACTAATGCAAAACCCCTTTTAAAACTCTCCTTTGCTTTGATACCTACAAAAAAAACTTGACAATAGTTAGACTTCTGGTGTTTTGAGACCATAGCCTATCATGCTGACCAATATTGTCCCATTGTTTCCTGGGGCTTCCCCATAAGTCGGTCTGTATCCACTGTGACAGACCCAGTGGGATACAGGAGTCTGGTAGAGGGCAAAGATACTGGTCCTATTGGCATCCAGCGGGGGTGGGCGGGCAAAGCCCGCCCACTTCTAAAGGGCCTCCCCCCAGCCTAAGGGGAGGACCCACAGGTCTGGGACACCAAATAATTACGGGGGACAACTAATGAAAAAAACAGGATCGGGAGTGAGGTCATAGGGCTAAACGAAGGGAACCCGATGGGGACACCGAGCAGAGAACCCCGGACAACGCCCACTGCTCCTCGAAGGCGTCAAGGGAGCCAGTGGACGCCGCCCAGAGGAACTCTGCCCGGATGCGAGAGCAGACGGAGGAACGGAAATAGGCCCCACAGTCGCAGGAAATCCCGTCGGCCAACCTCCTCTCCCTGGTGTTGTAGATGGTCAGTTTGGCCAGGGCCAAGAGGAGGTTGAGAAGGAGATCCCGCGACTTCGTGGGGCCACGGATGGGGAGCGTGTAGATAAAAAGGTGAGGGGAAAAGTGCAACCAAAAACGCAGGAAAATATTCAGGAGGAGCCGGAACAGGGGCTGCAACCTGGCGCACTCCAAATAAACGTGCGCCAAGGTCTCCTTCTCACCACAGAAAGGGCAGGTGCTAGGGACAGATGTGAACCGCGCCAAGTACACGCCCGTGCTCACGGCTCCGTGAAGGAGCCGCCAACTGATATCCCCGGCGGGCCTCGGGACCAGGGCAGAGTACAAGCTGGCCCACCGGGGCTCCTCACCCTCGAGAGGCGGCAGGAGGTCCCGCCATTTGGTATCGGGGCGGGACGCGAGGGTTAGGTAGTGAAGGGTATGGAGCACGAGCGAGTACAGATGTTTCCGCGGCGCGGTCTGGAACAAAACCGGCTGCAGATTATGCAGCCGGCTGGCAGTGAAAGGGTGAGGGGGCCGATTGGGTCCACGGGGCAGGGGCCCGATAAAAATGTCCACGGGGCCTGGGGTGGAGGGTGGGCGGGGCGTGCCCTCTCGCAGGACCCGGTCGAGGTAAGCCCGAGCAGCGGGCAGTAAAGCGGCCTTCACCTCCTGAAGTACGCGCTGGGGAGTACGAGGTCTGGAGAGCCCCATGCGCTGAGCGAGCGTCAGGGGATCCAGCCAGTCTCCCCGGTCGTAGTCCAGGAGGTCTCCGACCCTGGTGACTCCTGCCGAGACCAACCTCTGGCACACCGTGGGGGACTCCGCCACCTGCACACGAAGCTGGGGATTGTGTAGCAGGGGCTCCGCGAGGAGGTCAACCCCCACGGTGGCCGCCATGGACCTGGTCATTGAAAAGAGCTTCCAGGTCCGGAGGAGGTCTTGGTAGAAGACCGGCAGCCCGGAGAGGTCTCGCGGAAGACCTCTCGGATGGAGGTAAAAGAGCTGCCGGTCGTATCGGAGCCCTCGGAAGCGGCGGAGGAAGGCGTGCGCCAATACGCTCCACGCCGGACTACCCGCACCATACAGGAGCCTCTGCAGGGCCTGGAGGCGGAAGACATGGACCTGAGCGCGTAAGCACTTCAGGCCCTGCCCCCCCTCCTCCAGGGGCAGGTGGAGGACCCCTGCAGAGACCCAGTGCGTCCCCGGCCAAAAGAACTCCAGAATCACCGTCCGGAGGTTGGCCAGGAAACCCGGGGCCGGGACCAGGGTGTTGAGTCGGTACCAGAGCATGGACAGGACCAGTTGATTAAGCACCAGTGCCCTCCCCCCGAAGGGAGAGGCACCGGAGTAGTCCTGTCCATTTCCGGAGCCGCTCCGTCACCCTGCCCTGCAAATCCTGCCAGTTCTCCGGCGGAGACGGATGCGTGGCAGAAAGGTAAACGCCGAGATAGAGCAGCGGACCCGCGCTCCACCGGATGGCCTGAAGCGCAGGTGGGAGGGAGCTCGCCTGCCACCCGTCCCCGACCACCAGGCCAGAGCTCTTGACCCAGTTGACCCGGGCGGAGGAGGCCGCCGAGTACACAGCCTGGCAAGCCTCCACCCGCGCCAAGTCGCCCGGGTCCTGGACCACGAGGAGCACATCGTCAGCGTATGCCGACAGGACCAGCCGCAGCCCCAGCTCCTGAAGCACCAACCCCGTCAACCTCTTGCGGAGGAGACAGAGGAAGGGCTCGATCGCCAGAGCGTACAGCTGGCCCGAGAGGGGGCACCCCTGCCGCACTCCCCGCCCGAAGCTGACAGGCTCGGTCAGGGTCCAGATGAGCCTGACCAGACACTCCGCAGAAGCGTACAGCACCTGCAGAAAACCCAAAAACAGGGGTCCGAAGCCGAACGCTCGCAGAGTGCCCAGGAGATACCCGTGATCCATCCGGTCAAACGCCTTCTCCTGATCCAGGGACAGGAGGGCGAACGACAGACCATCCCTACACCCCAATTCCAGAAGGTCCCGGACCAGATACAAGTTATCAAAGATGGTGCGGCCCGGGACGGTGTAGGTCTGGTCTGGATGGACCACGTCCGCCAGCACGGACCCTAGCCGCATCGAGATGGCCTTCGCAACAATTTTGTAGTCCGTGCTGAGGAGCGAGACGGGACGCCAATTCCGTAAGTCGCGGAGGTCCCCCCTCTTCGGCAATAAGGCCAGCACGGCTCGCCTGCACGAGAGAGGGAGGACCCCGCTATGCAAAGCCTCAGCCCAGACAGTGACCAGGTCTGGGCCGAGGACGTCCCAGAACACGCGGTAGAACTCCACGGTCAGCCCGTCCAAGCCCGGAGATTTATTGGTGGGCATGTGACGGAGGGCCTCCGAGAACTCGGCCAGAGTGAGAGGCAGCTCTAGCCGGTCCCGGTCGCCCGTGCTGACCGTCGGGAGCCCGTCCCAGAGCACTCTGCAAGTGTTAGGATCGGTCGGATCCGGGGAGAAAAGAGTGGCGTAGAAGGCCCTGGCCCTCTGGCACATCTCCGCCGGATCCGTGAGGGGGGTGCCGTCCTCCGCCAGGAGGCAGGTGACGTGCTTCTTGGCCCCCCTCCTTTTCTCTAGGGCGTAGAAGAAGCGGGAGCCGCGATCCATCTCCCGAAGGAGGTGGATGCGGGATCGAACAAAAGCACCCCGGGCCCGATGGTCTTCGAGGGCCCGGAGCTCCTCCCGCTTCTCCCGGCACGCTCCGCAGAGGGATGGATCCGCGGGGTTGATGGCCAGACGCCTCTCCAGCTCCAAGACCTCCCGCTCCAACTGCCCTATCGCCGCATCCCTCCGTCGGCTGGCACCCCGAGTGTAGTCACGGCAGAAGAGCCGGGCGCGCACCTTCCCCAGATCCCACCACCGCCGCGCCGAGGAAAAGGCACGCCTCTGCCCTCGCCAGGCCAGCCAGAACTCCCGGAAGGACGCCACGAAGCCCGCATCCTCCAGCAAACTATTATTAAAGTGCCAATAGGCCGGCCCCGGCCTCTCTGCGCAGAGAGAGGCCGTCACGGTGGCAAGGTGGTGATCCGAAAAGGGGGCCGGCCGAACGCTGGAGGAGTGGGCCCGTGAAAGGTGGAAACGTGACAGGTAAATACGGTCCAGCCGGGAGTGGCACGACCGATGGGCCTCCACCCGGACAAAGGTGAACGTCGAGATGTCGTCTGGGTGGTGGTCACGCCAGACGTCCACCAGAGAGTGGCGGTCGACAATCTCCCGGAGGATGTCCGCAGCTGCCGGGCACTGCTCGGTCCCCGAGCGGTCCTGTTCCTCGAGGGTGGTGTTAAAATCCCCTCCCAGGACCAGGCACTCACGAGGGTCCAGGGAGCCAAGGAAGGCGGATGCCTGCTGATAAAAACGTAGCCTCTCCGGGGCCGATGTCGGGGCGTAAACGTTGACGAGATGAACCACAAGCCCCTCCATGCGGACCCGGAGGTGCAGCAGGTGACCCGGCACAGCCTCGGCGACCCCTAGCACCTCGTGCCGTAGGTCGGGGGAGAACAGGGTCGCCACTCCAGCCGCGCAGACAGAGAAGTGGCTAAAGTAGGCCCCATCCCCCCACTCCAGCCGCCAGCTAGCTTCAGCGGCCGGATCCGTATGGGTCTCCTGCAGGAAAACCACAGAGTACCCCCCCTCCCGGAGGAAGGAGAGCACCTGGCTCCTGCGGAGACCCATCCTACAGCCTCGGGTGTTTAAGGTGGCAAGGATGATCGGCGCCATGAGGAGGGCTGGGGGGGATCCTCGCTGGCAGACATGCCCACGGCCTCCGGCAGGCCGCGCAGCAATCCGTGACCAACCCCGAAGGTGAGTAAGGAGTCACGGAAGACACGGACCCACCGGTAGGCCGCGGCGGCCTGCTTCCCGGTCCTCCTACCCTCCCCCATGAGGGCCCTCGCGGCCCGGAGGACCTGATGGAAATCCCCCCACCGCTGGAGCGCAAGATGGACTTTGTTCCGGGAGCCACGGACGTCCTCAAGGAACTCCCGCAGCTCCTCCCTCAGCGCATGGGGGGGTGGGGTCACTGATCGATGACTGGCCCCCAGTGGGGCCCCCGTCACAGCCCCGTGGCCCACCAAGGCGGGTAGGCAGGGGGCAGATCCCCAACGTGGCAGCAGATGGACCGACGCCACACGACCCGCCCCGCTCTCAGATTCAAGAAGGGGCGGTGGAAGGAGAACAGCAGCCCTTGGGGGGTCGGGACAGGAAAGAACTAGTGAACCCGCTCCCTGGGAGGTATTGCCAGGGGCAGCACTGGCATCACAGGAAGTGGGGGGGACAAGGACAGAGCCAACAGGAGTAGGGCGGGGATCAGGGAGAGAATCCGGGAAGGAGGTAGAGGCAGGATCCGGAGCCTCCATAGGTGAGACGCCAGAAGGTGGCTCCTCCTGGCCAGGCTCAAGGATCTGGGAAGTGGGCAGGGGACCCCTAACGATGCCGGGCTCAGCCACTGTGGCACGTGCGGCAGCCTCGGCACCCAGAGAGAGATGGTGGTCAATGGGGTCCCCGCTGAGGAAGGAGGGCGGGTCCTCCACACCCAAGAGGGACACCCCCTGGGAAGCGGGTCTCGGCAGCGGGGCACTGGCCGTCGCCCCAAGGGGCTCGGCAGCTGCCAACAGAGTGCCACCCACAGCCGAGTCGAGGGAAGATTCCAGGGGACCCTCAGAGGTGGGAGCAGAAACAGCGGGTAGGGGAAGGGAACCCAGGGACAGGGGGGATGTAGTGAGGTCGCCCAGATCGAGGCCCGCCGGCAGAGGGTCGTCCTCCCCCTGCGTGACCGGGGTCAAACCCAGGGCCTCGATTTCTGCGTAGATGGGAGGGAGATCACAGTCCACCACCCCAGGGCCCTCCCCGCCAGCACCCGAGGCGATACCCACCGCGGCGCTCTCAGAGGCGCCAAGTGGGAAGGGGGCAAGAGAGGCTCCCTCGGGGGCATCCACGGGAAGGGACCCCGGAGGAGGAGCGGTGTCACCTTCCGGTGCTGCCACGGCATCCCCAGCTGGCACCACAAACTGGGAGTCATCAGGGGACAAGGCGGAAGACTCAACATCGGCGCCCCCCTTCCTGCTCTTACGGGGGGCCTCCGAATCCGAAGTATGTAAAGAAACTCGAGCCTTCCGCTTGCCCCGCTTCCCCTGCACTAAGGACCAGCCCTCCATGGCATCATCCGGGGGCTGGCTAACAGGGGTCGGCTCGGGGGGCAAGGGCAATGGCTCAGGGACTCGAGGAGGCAGTGGTGGGACAGCAGAAACCGGGGAGGATTCCCCCTGGGACGAGCCCTCTCCCACGGCCGGCGGTAGCCCCGCCACACCCTCCTCCACAGAGGTGGACCGAGAAGGAGGAGGAGGGGCAGCTTCGGGTGCCGGGCAGCTAGGGGTACCGGCGATGACAGGGCCGGCGCCTTGCCGGGGCTCGGGGGTCCCGGACGCTCCTCCGTGCTGGGCCAAGGGACAGTCCCTCCGGACATGCCCCATCGCCCGGCAGAGGTAGCACCGGGCCTCCCCCGTTGAGTAATGCACCCGGTAGTGGGCTCCCTGGTAAGGGACCAGAAAGGACCCCTCGAGCGCCTCTCCGCCACGCGCCGCCGGCGGCAGTTGAAGCTGCACTTGCCGGCAGAACGAGAGAACATGACGGAGGGCGGGGTCCTTGCAGCCCAAGGGGAGAGGGCTGATGACAGAGATGGGGCGTCCCAGGGCAGAAAGGGCGGGCAGCAGGGCGGCATTGGGCAGGAAGGGAGGGACGGAGGTCAAGATCAAGCGGACCCCCAGGTCTTCTAACGGCTCCAGGGGGACAAACACGCCCCCCACCGCCAGGCCCGTCTCTACCGCCTCCTGGGCGGCAGCCTCCGATGCCAGGAAGAAGACCACCTTCCCGTACATTTTGGAGGCCGCCACGATGGCCGTGGGCCCCACTACCCTGGCCAACGCCCGCACGTAGGTCTCCACATGGGGCGAGACGGGCACCAGGAGGCAACGGACGCCGTGCTTCCTGGTCAAAGTGGGAAAGGGGCCCCGGCCGCTGTAGATGTTGGCGGAAGCAGCGGGCGGAGGAGCAGCGGCAGGCGGGGGGGCCGCCGCCACCTGGGCGTACGCCCTGGAGGCCGGGGGAGGGACACCTGCAGAGCTGGTGGAGGGAACAGCGGGGAGGGACGCCGCAGCCAGTAGCGGGGCTGCGGCAACGGGGGCAGTCTCCGCCATGGAGGGCCTGGCCTTTCTAGCGGGGCCCTTACCCTTCTTCCCACCCCGACCCTTCCCACCGGCTGGGGGGGCTCCCCCCGAATCAGAAGGGGCGAGAGACGTGGCAGCAACGGAGGTCTCCCCAGTACTCGCTGCTGCCAGTGCCCCAGCAGGGGCGGTGGTAGGTGGATCAGCAGCGGCGGTCGAGGTAGAGGCTTGGGCAGTGGACACGGGGGCAGGTGGAGGAGGGGTAGTGGGAGCATCGCGAGGGGTCTCCCCCGCCGCATCCCCTGCCATAACGAGAGCGGGGAGGGGGACAAACAGCGAGGGGAGGGGAAAGAGAGGAGGCGGCCACCCCTCCCCGCTAGGCTGCAGGCAGGGGAGGAGGGCGCCAGAAGGGGAAGGCTAAAGGGGCGTAGGGAGCAACCAAGGACTACGGGTGGGATTGGTGCAGGGCACCAACGCAGAGGGGGGTTCCGGCTCCTCCAGTTGCACTAGGGGAGCGGGGGGGCAACGGCAGAGGGGGGAGTGCAGTGAACAAGGGGAAACCAAATGGGGAAGGGCACAAGCGCCTGAGAGGGGGCGTGGGCGCATGAGGGGGAACCGATCAGGGCTGGGGTAGCACAGGGTGGGGGGAAAGGGCGAGCTAAGATTGGGGTAGAGGGACCACGGGGACAGCTACAGGGCTGGGGCAGAACTATCAGGCAGCAGAGGGAAATAGGTGGGGTGGACAAATGTGGCAGAGGGGAGGGGGTCAGTCCAGTATGAGGGGGGAGGTGGTGCACCCACAGGCACTTGTGCCAAAAAGTCAATGGTTGGCTGCTGCTGCTGCAGGCCCAAATGGTGGAAGTGGGCGTGGTGAGCCAGGCGAGCAGCTCAGACCCAGAGGCAGGAGTCCAAAGCAGAAGGAAAACAGCCAGCGGGGGTGGTGGAGGGGGCAACGATGGTGGTGGGGGCAAAGGGGGACACGGATGGACTGGGGGCAGGCTCCATGCCACACCCCCGGTGCCCCAGCAGACACAGTCCAAACCCCCACCACAAGAGCACAGTTCGAAAAAGACTCAGTCCAGAAAAGCCCCCTCCACAGTGGTCTTCATACAGTCTCCAGCAGCAGGCGGTCCTCTTCTCCTTCCTCTCCTTCTCCGGGCACCAACAGCTCCCCAGCAACATCCACAGTAGGCCCAGCAGCTCCAGGTGGTGGTGGTCTGGCGTCCAGGCAGGAGGGACCCCGCTCAGAGGGTGGTGTCCTTAGCAACAAGAGCTGGGGTCCCTCATTCCCCTCCTCTCCGGGAAGCAGGCCAGCACCCCCCCCCAAGGGGCTGTAGGTGGAATAACAGCAGTAACTGAGGTGGGGGGGGAACCACCAGCTAGCAAGCAAACAGACAGACAGCAGAGAGAGGGGTAAGTGGTGGTGTCTAGCCCAGCCAGGGAAGCAGCAGGAGCAGGAACAGCAGCAGCGAGGGCCCAGCGCCCAGCAGGAACAGGAACAGCAGCAGCAGCAGCAGCAGCAGCAGCAGCAGCAGCCCTCTCCCTCCTTCCCCTACAGCAGAGTGGTAGAAGGAAGAGTCAGTACTGGTCCCAGGAGAAGCAGGCTTCTGCTCCCTGAGTGACCAGAGCAGGGACTGCACTAGAATAATCAGGAACCTGCTAGAACCAATTAAGGCAGACAGACTGATTAGATCACCTGCAGCCAATCAAGGCAGGCTAATCAGGGCACCTGGGTTTAAAAAGGAGCTCTCTCCAGTCAGGTGAGGAGGAGTCAGAGGAGAGGAAGTGTGTGTGAGGAGTTGGGAGCAAGAGGCACAAGGAGGTGAGAGTGAGAGGGTGTGCTGCTGGAGGACTAAGGAGTACAAGCATTATCAGACACCAGGAGGAAGGTCCTGTGGTGAGGATAAAGAAGGTGTTTGAAGGAGGCCATGGGGAAATAGCCCAGGGAGATGTAGCTGTCATGCAGCTGTTACAAGAGGCACAATAGATGGCTGCGATCCACAGGGCCCTGGGCTGGAACCCGGAGTAGAGAGCAGGCTCGGGTTCCCCCTAAACCTCACAACTCCTGATCAGCAATCTGCCAATAAGCGCAGGACCCACCAAGGTAGAGGAGGAACTTTGTCACACCACCTGTTGTCTCTTGTCTTATACTTACATTGTAAGGTCTTTGGGGCAGGACCATCTTTTTGTTCTGTGTTTGCACAGTGGGGTCCTGGTCCATGAATACAGTATGATAATGCAAATATTAAATAATAATAATGAATAAGCATCATGTACACTTAAATACTGAAATAAATTGTCAGTAAACATTATTTAAAAACTGTAAGTGAACGAGTCAGATAATACTTATATTTAACTGTATTGTCCTTTTATATTATACTGTTAATATTCACCACTTTCATTTTCTGGAATTCTGTTTATTAGATTTTATTTACAAAAGAAAAGAGAAATTTTAAATTATGCAGAAAAGCTGCCAAATACCACATAATGCAGGTTTTTGTAGGTATTCAGCATAACATTAACTCTTACACAGTGCTTAATTTGTGTCAAGGCTTGCCAAGGCTGAGCCCTGGCACCTCTAGGCTTGTCAATTCATAGTCCCCAGCATCTCTGGGTTTCCTGCATCAGTTATGAAAGTTAAAAAAAAAAAAAATTGCTGGAGCTCTGGCCTCCTACTGCTTGAGCCCCGGCACCTTTTTCATTACAAATTAGGGCTGTCAAGTGATTAAAAAAAATTAATTGTGATTAATTATGTGGTTAAAAAATTAATAGTGATTAATTGCACTGTTAATAATAGAATACCATTTATTTACATAGTTTGGCATATTTTCTACATTTTCAAATATATTGATTTCACTTACAACACAGAAACAAAGTGTACAGTGCTCCCTTTATATTTATTTTTATTACAAATATTTGCACTGAAAAAACAAAAGAAATAGTATTTTTCAATTCACCTCATGCAAATACTGTACTGTAGTGAAATATCTTTATCATGAAAGTTGAACTTACAAATGTAGACTCATGTACAAAAACAACTGCATTCAAAAATAAAACAATGTAAAACTTTAGAGTTTACAAGTCCACTCAGTACTACTTCTTGTTCAGCCAATCGCTCAAACAAACAAGTTTGTTTACATTTGCAAGAGATAATGCTGCCCGCTTGTTTACAATATCACTTGAAAGTGAGAACAGGCATTCTCATGGCACTGCTATAGCCAGTATCACAAGATATTTATGTGCCAGATTCACTGAAGATTCATATGTCCTTTCATGCTTCAACCACCATTCCAGAGGACATGTCCATGCTGATAACAGGTTCCACTCAATAACAATCCAAAGCAGTGCAGATCGACGCCTGTTCACTTTCATCGTCTGAGTCAGACACCATCAGCAGAAGGTTTATTTTCTTTTTGGTGGTTCAGGTTCTGTAGTTTCCACATTGGAGTGCTGCTCTTTTAAGACTTCTGAAAGCATGCTCCACACTTCATCCCTCTCAGATTTTGGAAGGCACGCCAGAGTCTTAAATCTTGGGTTGAGTGCTGAAGCTATCTTTAGAAATCTCACATTGGTACCTTCTTTGGATTTTGTTAAATCTGCAGTGAAAGTGTTCTTAAAATGAACAACATGTACTGAGTTAACATCTGAGACTCCTATAACGTGAAATATATGGCAGAATGTGGGTAAAACAGAATAGGAGACATACAATTCTCCTCCAAGGAGTTCAGCCACAAATTTAATTAATGCATTCTTTTTTTTACGAGCATCATCAGCATGGAAGCAGGTCTTCTGGATTGGTGGCCAAAGCATGAAGGGGCATATGAACGTTTAGCATATCTGGCATGTAAATACCTTGCAATGCCAGCTACAAAAGTACCATGTAAAGGTATTTCTAGTGACATTGTAAATAAGAAGAGGGCAGGATTATCTCCTGTAACTGTAAACAAACTTGTTTGTCTTAGTGATTGGCTGAACAAGAAGTTGGACTGAGTGGACTTGTAGGCTCTAAAGTTTTATGTTATATTGTTTTTGAATGCAGTTATGTAAGAAAAAAATCTACATTTGTAAGTTGCACTTTCATGATAAAGAGATTTCACTACAGTATTTGTATGAGGTGAATTGAAAAATACTATTTCTTTGGTTGCCAGTTTTACAGTGCAAATATTTGTAATAAAAAATAACAGTATAAAGTGATCACTGTCTACTGTGTAAACTGTGTTGTAACTGAAATCAATATATATGAAAATGTAGAAAAACATCCAAAAATATTTAATAAAAATTTCAGTTGGTATTCTATTGTTTAACAGTGCAAGTAAAACTGATTAATCACCATTAATTTTTTTAATCACCATTAATTTTATTGTGTTAATCACATGAGTTAATTGTGGTTAATTGACAGCCCTATTACAAATAAAGCATTGCTCTTACTGTTATAGTTAAATGTAGATTAAATGTAGATTTTGGGCTAGTCTGCACTGGCTTTAATGTGCCTTGTGTGGTCGTGGCACAGAGCTGGGAGAGCTCTCTAGAAAAACCATCTCCACGAGGGACGTAGCTACCAGCGCTGGGAGCGCAGCTCCCAGTGCTGGTGCACTCTCTACACTGGTGCTTTTACAGTGCTGAAACTTGCTGCGCTCGGGGGGTGTTTTTTTCAGCGCTGTAAATTGCCACTGTAGATAAGCCCTTTGCTAATAATCTTTATTAAGGCAGGACATGATCGAATGAATTCGGCTAACCCTTGTGCAAATACCCAATTTCCAGTCAGTTTACAATCAGTGGCCTGGACCTTTTGCCCCTTGCGCTTTGGACATTCAAAGAATCTTCTAAAATTTTGACTGAACTTTCTCTTACGTGGGCTCTTTGCTCCAACCCTCCCTCTCCCTCAGTCTTCGCACCTTGGCTTCATTCCACATCTTTCCTTCTTACCCTTTTCTCCTCTGTCCTTTCCCCCATCCACTTCACTTTCAATTTAGCAGATCCCCTCTTAAATAAACATAACTCTTCTCCCCCCAAAAGTCATGGTATTTACATGCTGTTTGCTGCCATCATATTGTTCACTCTGCTTGTGTGTTATATACCTTTTCCCCACCGGCCTGTCTTATCTGTTTCAATTATAAACTCTTTGGGGACAGGGACCATCCAGGACTCTGTGTTTGCATAATGAGGTCCTATTCTTGGTTGGCCCTTAGCCACTACTGTAAAAAAGCATGATTGATAACAACAGTCATATGGGGATTATGTTTATGGTGAAGATAAACGTGCTCTCTTGCCCAGAACTTGCAGTACAATTCAGCCTTAAGCATGGTTGTCTTGGGAAGCAGGAGTAGTGTGGCTGCCAGCCAGTCACTGTTTAATACAAACTGTTTCCAAATGGTGTGAAGTGACTACCATGGGAGAAAGTATTCAGTTGCTTTCCAAATGCCTTTACTGCCCCAGCACTTTAAAAGGAATTGATGTTGTCAACTGGAAGTTGACGTAAAGCTCTTTGAAATGACTGCTATACAAGATACAATAAAAGCAATCACTTTCTGGGGGGGAGGGTTATTTAAAGAGCTAAGTGTTATGCTAATTGATAGATCTAATTAACTCATTATGGCACCCAGGTATAAGTGAGGTTGGAGTTAGCCTCACCCAGGAGCAGAAGGGTTTTGATAGAGAGAGCTCTAAAGCCTTAGCTGCTTTGGAAATTTACTCTGATTCCAGCAGCGGATGGCTAGTCATTGATATAGCTGCACCAATGCAAATCCCATGACTATATAAAGAAAGCCAATATTTCTACCAGTGGAAGGAGCAGATTGCTGAGATCAGAACAAATTCCTTGTATACTCAAGGTTAAATGTAGCCAAGCTGGAAGAGAGGTCTTATGCCAAGATAAAGTAATCAAAGGGGTAGCTAAGCCTGAGGAGAAGGTTTGGGCTGGCATTTCATATCAGATTATTTTGGTGTGACCTTTTTGTTTTGTATCTATTGGGTGTCTGGGAACCTTTTTGTTTTGTAGCGAGGTGGTTACCCGCTCCTGCCCTTTGCAGCTTAAAACAGCCCAGGAGGGGGCTGTAGCTGGAGCAAGAAGCCTGGGCTGATTGGGAGGAAGCAGGCTCAGCTGCAGCCAGGTCCCAATCAGGCCCAGCTGGCCACTATAAGAAGGCCAGGGGAGCCAGAAGCAAAAAGGGAGTCTTCTGGCTGTAGAGGGATAAGGGCCTGGCTGCTGGGAACTAGACAAGGTATCTAGCGTGGAGCAGGGCTGGGGAAAGGCAGCGGAGCTGGGGAGCTCCTGCCTGGAAAGCCCCAGGCTGCAGCCTACGATTAGGCCAAGAGGTACTGGGGTTGAAGGGTGCAACCCAGGGGTAGGCCAAGGCAGCAGATCCAAACCCCTTTGCTGATGATGAGTGGCTGATACTGCAGTCTGCCCCAGGGCATGGGGCTAGACAATGCCTGGCAGTAGCCAATACTGAAGCAAAGTGGGGATAGCGGGTGGGGGGTTCCCAGGGAGGGGAAACCCTAAAGAAAAGGGGTTGCTGCCAGGGGGCAGCACCCTATGTAAAAGGGCACCAGGTCCAGGTAGTGACACTGGGGCCAGCTGGGACAGGTGGATTACTGGCCTGCAGAGGGCACTCCGAGCTGGAATATTGAGCTAATTCCCGAAATGACCTGCAGGAGGCGCCGTGGGGGTTAGGCTGCCTGGTTACAGTTTATATTCCAAACCCCAGGAGAGGAGATTTATATTGTGACTTCATAAAGGTGTGGCTTGTTCGGAATGGGACGGAAATGGCCCCTGCTGATGCGAAGAATAAGATAGGATGCAGCATACAAAGGCTTTGGAGGAGTTTCATATTTACTCTGGCCCTTCAGTGGCTAATGGTTGCCTTGTAAGAGGAAACTTGCTGAGATTCAGGACAAGGGAAGGCTTCAAGGAAAACTAAGATATTTGAAATTCATTTACTGAATCCTAAATAATGTTTCTGTTTTGTCTGTTAGGTTTGAAGATTTTGAAGAAATATGAATAATGTACTTCCTGTTGCAATAAATAATTTGGCTTGATGCTACTTCATGGATTTAAGGTGTTTATGTTAATCTGGATCTTGGTTCTGCATTCCTTCCGTACCCCAAGCTTGCATTAATTTAGGCCTGCTCTACCCACAAAGCTACACCAGTTTAATAAAAGATGCAGTGTTAAAGTGATTTAGTTGAACCAATACCAAATTTCATGTGGATACTCTTACACCTGGATTATATCTATTTAGACAGCATCAGTAAATGTACACAAACTAAGCAGATATAGCCAGATTTAAACCAGTATCACTGTGTGCACAGAGGGGTTTGCATTGGTTTAGCTAACTTGCGTTTTGTACTGATTTTGGTTAAAACGTGCGTTCTGCAGTTTGACAAGGCCTTATGTGGGAATTCTGGATGCGCAAGGATTGCAGGAGCCTGGGTGACAGATCTGCCAGGTCCTTGTGTTGCTGTTCTGATGGCAAACAGCAATCTAGTGAGAAAGATGGTCCATTGCATATAAGCAACACAGACTGCTTTAGAAAATGCAAAAGGATTTGATCAGTGATGTGAAAGGGTACAGACAGAAGGGAATATTGTGCCCGCTTTTTTTTTTTTTTTTTTTTAACTTTTTTCAAATGCTGCAGTTTGAGCACGAGATCTTTTATTATCTGGGCAGAGGAAAAGTAGCAACAAACTCTCTTTTAGAGAGTCTTGGCTTTATTATTATTTTAGGAGGGAACAGCTGCAGAGTATATTAGTCAACAAATGCTAAGGCTGTCACCACACTTGCCTTGCCAATTTAAAAGAACCAGACAACTATTTAAATAGGAATAATATTTTGTGTTATACCACTTCTCAAAACAGATCTGAGTGTAGATACTGTGAAAGGAAGTTGCTAAGAAACATGCATGCTGCATTGGGCTAATTTTGCAGTTAATGTGCCTATCAAAGACAGAATTGTATCCAATTCCCAGCCTCTTTCTTTTACAAGAACTGAAGTACAAAATTGCAGCCAACATGCACCCCCCTTAAATGAAATGCCAGGAAAATGCCTCAGAGGCCATTTATAATCTAAAGCTCAGTCAGAACAAAATGCAGAGGAACAAATACCATTGCAGGAGCCTTGCTGAAGGGTAGAAGTTAAGCTCCTGTTAGGGTGACCAGATAGCCTGATTTCAGAGGAATAGTTCTAATATTCAGGGCTTTTTCTTATCTAGGCGCCTATTACTCCCCACCCCTATCCCAATTTTTCACAGTTGCTATCTGGTCACCCTACCCTAGATCCTGTCCACGTTACTGATAAAATCAAGTCAACTTCTATGCTCAGACAAGACGTGATCACTTGTCTATCTTACCATCTGTGGCACACTCATAACTAGGTTATCAGTAAAGACCCTCTTCACACTGTTCAGGGAAATCATGCTACAGCCTTGCTAACAGCCACCAGGTTTAAATGTAGTCATTGCTGGCACCATTCTTACCATGGTGAAGGCAGGGTTTAAGGTCCCATCTCTATTGCCGTTATAACCATATTGGAGCTCCAGCAATGTTATGACATGGTTTGTTTCTGCCTGTGTAGACTTTAGTGTTATGCAAACATGTTGGTTATGTTTTCTATGATGCGTTAGCCTAGGCTCTTATTCAGGCATTGCCACTAACCACCACTCCTGAGTCCCATCAACACACAAAAACCTCTCCTCTGAGTCAACTCGTGTTTTCAAGCTGTGCTAGCTGGCACCACTGCTGGGGAGATTTAGAGGCCAGGTCCCACTTTCACCTGTGCTGGTAATTGGTCCACCTTGCAATGAGGACACAGGCTAAGCTACCCAAGTGGCAATAGTCCTCCAGTGCCCAGAATGAGAATGACAGACAAATTCCCACAATCAACTGGGGAAAAATCACAGAGGGGATCACCCTCCTACAGCACGAAGACCCATGCAATGTGTTCCCAGAAGCCCTAGCAATACACAGGGGGGAGCACAGAACTGCTGAGGACAAGGTAGCTCATGTAGGGCTTCGCAGAGTGGCTATGACACCTGGAGGAGGCTAATCTGGGTGCTGATTGTCCAGACTCTCTCTGCAATGAAGATACATTCTAGAGCAGTGGTGGGCAACCTGCAGCCCACGAGCTGCACGCCGTCTGTCAGGTAATCTGCTGGCGAGCCGCCAGACAGTTTGCTTACCTTTGCACAGTTGTCCGCAGCTCCCAGTGGCCGGGATTCACTGTTACCGGCCAATGGGAGCTGTGAGAAGTGGCATGGGCCCCAGGGACGTGCTGAATGCAGCTTCCTGCAGCTCCCATTGGCTGGGAACGGTGAACTGCAGCCACTGGGAGCTGTGGGTGGCCATGCAAAGGTAAACACACTGTCCAGTAGTCCATCAGAGGATTACCAAGATGGGCCATGTGCAGGCTGCAGGTTGCCCACCACTGTTCTAGAGATTAGTATCAAATGAATTGTATAAAGAGATCTCTTTGCCAGTCACATGATATGGAACTTTTAAACTGAGAACCTGTTTAAACTTAACACCTGAAATAAGTGCTGATTGGGGATCGTTATTCTTAGAACCATAGGGTCAGAAGGGACTGCAAGGGTCATCTAGTCTAATTATTAGAGCTGGTCAATTTTGTAGACTTTTTTCATTTAAAAAAATGATGAGTAAATAATGACATGGAAGTAGAGAAAGAACTGACAGGGATTTGAAGGGGATTTCATATTCAAACAGTCCCCTTGAGTGAGAAAGAGACAGGATAGCTGTAACCCTAATAACGTGAGATTTATAGACGCGATGATTGTGTGAGGCGAGTGGGAAAGAACTGTATAAGAAGTTGTTGTGACCTTGTGTTAGATAAGTATGGAATGTAGACTATAGTCTAAATTGTTGAGGAAAATAAGATTTCAGGAGGACATATGTATAAACAAAATGCAGCTGCCTCCCATTATTGTATGTAGCAAAAGGTATAAATGCTTGCTGTAATAATTGTTAACCTGGTGAGAGACCTGTTCTGCTCTCTCCTTCCATGCAATTGCTAGAGAAATAAAGCATCTGACTTGCTGCACCCAGCCTGAGAGTGAGAACTGTTTTTCTCCAACAATGAAGAGGATAGATCACTGAAACAAATCGATCTGGATTGTTTGATAAGCTAGGCGGAAACAAACAATACAAGCTTTAATACAGGCAAATACAAAATTACACATCTAGAATCAAAGAATATAGGCTATAATTACAGAAAAGGGTACTCTATTATGAGAAGCAATAACTCTGAAAAAGATTTGTGGGGTAATGGTGGAGGAAAGAACCCACTCTCACCCCCCTCCCTTGGAAGAGAAGCAAGGAGAGTGGAGTTGGAAAAATCATTTTTTAAAGAAAATTGTCATCTTGAATTTTTCATCAAAAACACATTTTTGAACAAAATTTGAATTTTTTTTACAACTTTCTTATGGAAAAAAGCCAAGATACTGACCAATTCTATTTTAAACATAAAGCAAAATGTGACAGAGAGGGCCAAATAATTATATAACTGTGCTACAGCCCTCAAAAAGATCAGACCTGTGGCACAGTTTCTTTAATAGGAGAATTCAACAGCAATTTAAAATTAAGTCAAGATAGTATGCATAATAATTTTCTGCTACCTTTCAGCTCTTTTATGGATGTACTAATTTAGACATGGCTAGCAGGGTCCCTTGCTATGAACTGTGCTTTTTGTAGACACAGTTGGCTGGGAATACTTGCCATTCAATCAGACTCTTTAATTTTTCCACTCATTTTTATAATAAAATAAATTAAAATTACCTTTCTCTCCTCATAAGAGAGATTGCATGGCTTTCTTGGAGAATGAAACCACGTTCTGGATTACATTATTTTCTCTGAAGAAATATTTGTCTAATTTCTATTAAGCCATTTAACTTGATGATTACTCCCAGAAGGAAAAAAAAAACAAAACAAAAAAACCAAAAAAACCCTTGAATTAACCCTGAATAGTAACACTTCACACAGCTGTTTCAGGCTGTTTTTTCCACCAGTCCAGAAACACATTGATATAATTTAGCCATTTTAAATTCACCTGGCTTTGCCTTAGAGGTACCTCTCTTTCATTGTGTGGTCTTGAGCAAGTTGCTTAGGACCAAAGTTTCAGAAATGGATTCTGATTTCAGATGCCTCAATTTTGTATTTTTAGCTTTAGACATCCTGGTGTCTAAAAGTAGGGACCCAAAATTAGAGGTATCTTAAAAATGTTGGGTTTACCAGGATGGCAACGTCTCTAAAATGGGGACCACAGTACTTAGCAATGCATCTGGGTGTTGTGAGCATTAGTTAATTATGTAAAGTGCTATGATTATGAAGGTGTTTACCCCAAGTAACCATTCTGGAATGAACCTGACACTGTTCTCCTGGAAGTACCACCAGGATCTGATCACACTGGCCAGGTCTAAAATAGGCTTTGTTCCTTAATGCTGCCTAAAATTGCTACCACTGGTGCTCCATTGGTGGTGACCATGATGATAGCACTAGAGCAGACCAGTCATTAGCAGCTGTTGCACTTTAACCACCATTGTCTAGATCTGCTTTGAGGCTTGTGTAGATATGGCCTATAACTAAGGCCTGTGGACAAACTATGTTATAACAGGGATTGTTCATGCCTGTGTGAACAGAAAAGAAAAGTTAACCACATTAAGGAACCAGAGACTAAACAGGTTTCTCTAACAGAGTTATAACATGTATCTTTTTCTGTCTACGCAGAAGGAAGCAGACATATTGTAACATGGTTTGGATGCAAATATTACAGAAAATGGCTAAATGAGGGAGAGGGAAATTATCCCTTTGAAGGAATATCCTTTTAATTTTGTAGAGTGTCCATTTACTGCTGTGAAGAATGACATTGTAATAGGTGGTAAGTAATAATTCATCTTCATTAGAGCTGATGGAAAATGCTGATTTGATGAAATTTAAACATTTTGCGTTAATGTATCAATTTTGTCAAATTTGATGAAAAATTAGGGAAGTGCTTCATTTAGATGTTACCACTTAGACTTTTATAATACAATATAATTGAAATGACAAAGTTGAAATGAAGCTCTTTGACCTTATAGAAGGAGAACATTTCATAAGGTCGTTCCGATATTTCTGAAATGAAATTTTTTGGAAACGTCATTCTATGGGAAATGTTGACATTTTGTTCCAATTTGGGGATGAAAGGAGATTTGAAATATGGGAAATTCCATGGAACTGAACTCCTATGGTTCAACCAGCTCTAATCATCACCATATAAATACAAAGTAGTGTTATAACAAACTGATGAGGTTTCTGATCAGGGATGTGAGACCAGCCTAGCAAGCCCTCCATCCACAGAATTCTCCTTCACATCCCCTCAGATGCTGGTGAAAGTCTTCCAGGACAGCAGTGATGGCTGTCTGAGGACATTTCTGTTTGAGGAATCTCCTTCATCAACATAGTAATTTATATCCAAAGCACTCCACAGATATTGACTAGTTCGCACAACACCCCGAAAAGTGAGGAAGCATTAACATCCCCATGTTAGAGAAGGGAAAACAAAAAGCCATGGGAATTCGATGTGTGGAGGGCTTGCATGATTAGGCCCATAGCCATTTTCCCCCTGCTGAAATAAGTATATCTACCATAGAAATTAAACAGTTACGGCCTGATACTCATTTCCACTAAGGTCCTTGTGTACTGTTTGGCCAGCATGCCTTATTTACATCCACTTTAAGGGCCTTTTACATTGCCAGAGCAGGGTAAAGGGGCCTTAGTGCGAATGAGAATCAAGCCTTTGTTTTAACAATAAAAAATATGTATTTTGGCAGTACAAAAATTACTCTTTGCAGGGTAAAGTTTCCTCTCTTGGTACTTTTCAAAAATGGATCTTTTTATTTGTCTCTATTTGAATTTAAAGACATAACCCATTACATTGGTCAATGAAAAAACAAGATATAGGGAACACGTTGAGTCATTGTGGAACTGTTCAGTAGTTGGTGCCTCTTGGCATTTGGTCTCATGCTCAAGAATTAACCTACCATGTCATTATTGCACAGTCACACGCAAGAGATTATGTCTCATTGTTTCATCTGGAAACAATAAGAAAACAACATATAAATGGCATTAGTGCTCAGACGCTCAACCATGTATGTCTCTTCTTGTACGTCTGCAGGGTGCCAGACTTACTCAGTTTGCTAAATTATCTGAATTAAATGAAAACACTTTTTTAATGTAGCGAAGTGTCTTTGGACCACATCAGTCCCTCTATGGCAGGGAGATGAAAATCCATAGAAATGGTTCAAAATGTGCCAGAGGGTAAGGGTTTGAATTTAAGCAGTGTGATCTCACCCATTCCTCCATTTAACCTTTCAGAAGCCCCTATACTTTATCACCTTGTGTCTGGGGCTCTACAAACTTTGGGAAGGGTGGGCTGGCTTGATATCCACAAGGAAATACCAGTGGGAATTGATGTTGATGAATGTAGGTGCCGGAGTGAAAGGATGATGGTGAGCAGAAAAAACAATGAGGAGTCCTTGCGGCACTTTAGAGACTAACACATTTATTTGGGTATAAGCTTTCATGGGCTAAAACCCACTTCATCAGATGCAGGGAGTGGAACATACAGTAGGAAGGTATAAATACACAGCATATGGAAAGATGGGAGTTGCCTTACCAAGTGTGGGGTCAGTGCTAATGACCCAATTCAATTTAAGTTGAAAGTAGGCAATTCTCAACAGTTGACAAGAAGGAGTCGAAATCAATTCTGTAGTGTTAATGAGGCCAATGCAAACAAGGTGGCCATTTCAAACAGTTGACAACCTTCTTGTCAACTGTTGAGAATTGCCTACTTCCAACTTAAATTGAATTGGGTCATTACCACTGACCCCACACTTGGTAAGGCAACTCCCATCTTTCCATATGCTGTGTATTTATACCTCCCTACTGTATGTTCCACTCCCTGCATCTGATGAAGTGGATTTTAGCCCACGAAAGCTTATGCCCAAATAAATTTGTTAGTCTCTAAAGTGCTGCAAGGACTCCTCGCTGTTTTTGCTGATACAGACTAACACGGCTACCACTCTGCAACAGGTGAACAGAAAGGAGAGTTTGGCTATCAGTAGGATCTCAGGATATTTGTGAGTTAGAAGAGTCTCCTGTCTCCCCTCCAGAAGGAGAGAAGGGACAAACTCAGCCCCCTCAATAAGAGGGTACAAATGGAACTCAATTGGTTTTTCCTGCAGGAGGAATGATACTGCCCAATGCCTAAAGTCCAGGTCCTCTATATTCATCTGCAAGTTGAATTTCATTTCAGCAAGGACCCTGGGTTCTACAGCACTCATATGTAGAGGTCTGAAAATTCTGCATCAATTTAATTTATATTCAAAAGAGTTTTAAAATCAATTAAAGATGAAAATGAATAATACCACTAGCAGAGCAGCCCCTGCATTATTTATTTTTAAATTTAAAATTTATTTTATGCTGTCCCCACATTTGTAAGGTACCATAGAATTTTGTACTGGTAACAATAACTGCATTAGAAAAGATGTCAGGGAGGAATCAAGGGCTTTTGACAGGTGGATAGAATACAGTTGGGGCTTTTGGAACCTGTGAAAGTATGGGAGTCGGGGACATGTTAGCTGTTAAAGATCAACTCATTCAGTTGAAAGGGGCAGTTCAAGACTTCCAAAGTTATTATGTCAGGCAATCTGCAGGCGCAAGACGAAAACACTTTTTATTCTTGTATTAAATGTTTTCTTTCCAATCATGAAGGCTAGAGACTTTTTTTAGATTGTGGAGTCCAATTCTGTAGCAAAGAATTGATACCCCAAGCCTGATTGCTCAGGACTGGAAGGCGAAATGGAGGCAAATTCTGTGGGCACAGGATATACAGGACCCTACCTACAATACAAGTATTATGTTTTTATTAGATAGGAAAACATGTTGAGAGAGAAAGGGTATGTGAAAGTAGAGGAGCATAGGGTGACTGGCCTGATAATTACAGCTAGCATAAATTCATTACAATTTTAGAATTCTAGGAACAGTCAGTATGCAGTGTTGTTGTAGCTGTGTCAGTCCCAGGATATAAGAGAGACAAGGTGGGTGAAGTAATATCTTTCATTGGTCCAATCAAAGCTATTACCTCACCCACCTTGTCTCTCTAGGAACAATCAGTAACAGGCTTTATAAGTTGAGGTGCTCTAACAAGGACACACAAACACGTGATGCACTTAACAAAGCAAAAACAGGTGCATACTTCTGCTCAAAGCTTATAACGGAGCAGTAAATATTATTATCACATAGATATTTATAAAAGAATCATAAAAGTAAGAAACGGAAAACACCTATTAGATCACCGCTCCATCACCCTCAGCCCTATCCATCTTGTGCAAGTACAAGTTGAGCAAGAAATAATAAAATTCTGAAAAAACTCCACACAGCTATGGAGACAGGAAAAAAATATTCCCAGCCTGTAATGCGGGATGGTAATAAAGTGAATACAACGCTACAAGTTACTCAGGGCTCTACACAGTGGTTTAGTTTATGACCTACAGCCCAGGTCTGAGAGTGGATTCAGCCACATTTTCCAACTCAGGTCATCATTTTATAACTTTAAAATTGGCAGCACCTATAAAGATTTCAAACTGGTACTTTGTGAGGACTTTGGAATGTGTAGTGCCAAAAAAGATGTTCCAAATTCAGGTCCTCAGGATGTGCCTGTGACAACATGATGGATACCCTTGTTTTAACTGATTTTATCAAGAATTACTAGTCAGTGGTAATCATACTGTATTATTCCCCCTAGGACTTTAAGAAGCATAGTGATGAGGGGGAGGTGCTGCATGCAATGTCATCCAATCACCAATAGAACAAGGGATGATGTAGGAGCTTGGGGGGATCTCCTCCTATAATTTATTTTAACATATAGCTGTCTCTCGTACATTAAAGGTCACTTGCTGGCTAGAGAGAGGAAGTTTGTGAATGTGGATGGGAGAGCTTTTTGGTAGTGAGGCCACAATTCCAGAATTCACTTTCTGCAGATATGTGATCGAGTACAACCAGGGCCATGTCTAGAAAGTCCTCCAAATATTACCTCTTTCCCAGGCCTTCCCAAATGGTTTAACTCCGGTTTCCTGACTCACTGGCAAAGCTGCAGGGGAGCACAGTCTTTGGTCTCTCTTCTTGCGATTTGAATGTCTCAATTTAAATCAAGAAAAATATCAGCACCTTTGATGCCTGTTAGCCGGTTTCAAGTTTTCAACTAATCTCTTTAGATTGGTCTGTTATATACTAGTCTAGTGGGCTACCAATGATTTATTTTAGTAGTTCACATCTAACCTTTGGTTGCATGCTCTTAGGACAACTGCTGTTATTTCTGCTGTATCCTTTCTTTGTCCTTCCCTGCTCTTCCTTCTTTGCCTGGATTGATGGTTTCCTCTCAGTCCCCTTCTTCAGCCTTTTCTGTCTGGTCACTGGTTCAGGGCCAGTACTTGGAAATATTTACTTTGCCTGAAAGCATTTGTACTAGCCTCCAGCATTTCTAGCCCTGGTGAGACATGAGATATGGGAACTTACAGCTGTGGTATTCTGATAACAACTTTCCTTTTCACTTCTGTGGTAGTTTAAGTGTAGATGTCCGAACTGCTAGAACTAGAAACCCATGCTTTATACCATGTCAAAGCATCTTGGAACTCCAGCTTTCAAAGGCTTAAAATGTTAGAGACAAATCCAGACTTGGTGTAAGTAGTGAAACTCCACTGAGTTCAGTAGGAGTTTCATCTTGTATTAGTAATCTGTAATTTTAGTAGTTTGTGAGTGACTGCCAATATTTTAAATAAAGAGGAGGAGGGAAAGGAAGATGATAATTAGAATCATGTGATTTTTGAGTTAGATGTTTCATGACCTGACAGGGATAGAAGGGAACGATTTATATATTTGGCAAGCTGAGATTCTCAGCTTCCAGTGGTATAAAGCATGGTCAATAGGATACCCTTTTCCCTCACTCTGGCAGTTCTTTCATGGCACTTGTCCAAGGCTGAAAATCAAAAATCCCAGACTTTAGACCAGCTTAATTTTCATTTCCTACTTCTTTTTCTCTTTTTCTCTGTCTGGGTAAGGCTGCTATCCACAGCAAAAGAGTAGCACTTGGACTGTGAACAGCAGTGCTTTATTAATGGAGTGGCTTCTGGGGGAAACTGACCAGGATCATACGATCCTAATGGCTTTGTGACTATTGTTGATGCTAGTTATTGTAATAGTCCCCCCTCGCTGTGCAGTGGACTGTTGACTGAACGTTGTGGCAGGGGCCAAGATGCCACAGAGAAGCATTTCATTTTTTCATATGAGGAATAGTTCAAATCATCAACACAATGAGTGATAGGAGATTCCATTAGACTGCGTAAGAGCTTAAGACATATTCTAGTGGAATTCTCACTCTACGTAAAAACATCTTATGTGAAGAAATGATCCTTTTTAGTAAGCGGCATTTTGTAACATGATTTATTTAGTGCAACGTGTGTTGTAATATAACAAGTTACATGTCTAAGACAATTAAATTAACTATTTTTTAAAAAATGTGAAAATATTGTTCATGGCTTAAACTCACAACAGTAAGGTCTTTGCACATTAGCCGCAGCACTCTTCGTTCAGTTCCATTGGGTCTAGGCACTGTAGCACTCCATAGCCATAAAGAACCACCTGAGTAGGCCGTGGTGGTTGCCCAGAGTTGCAGGACCTTCTGGTAAAGTACTACAGGCTAGATTTCACTTGCTGAGGGAGTGTGTATAACTAAATCGAAAATCTGCCAGATTAGAAAGCTGTGTCAGCAGAAAGCACCAGCAATCACCGCTTTGTGGGGTGTGCATAACAGGTGAAGAGCCCGCCTAGCCCAAAAAGTGGCTGGTGCTGGTTGGGAGGGAGTATGGCAGGAAATGTGCTGATTCAATATATCCACAGCGGCTTCTACTGGCAAGGCTCACGTGGAGTCCTGGCTCTACACCAGGGGTAGGCAACCTATGGCACGTGTGCCAAAGGTGGCACGCGAGCTGATTTTCAGTGGCACTCACACTGCCTGGGTCCTGGCCACCGGTCCAGGGGGCTCTGCATTTTGATTTAATTTTAAATGAAGCTCCTTATACATTTTAAAAACCTTGTTTACTTTACATACAGCAATAGTTTAGTTATATATTATAGACTTATAGAAAGAGACCTTCTAAAAACGTTAAAATGTATTACTGGCACGCAAAATCTTTAATTAGAGTGAATAAATGAAGACTCAGCACACCACTTCTGAAAGGTTGCTGACCCCTGCTCTACACTAATGCTGCTCCTCTTCCTCATGAGAATGCTGAGGGAGGATGGGATCAGTGGTATCACCACTGGGGAATACTCCCCCAGGCTAGAATAGGGAGGTGGGGTTTACCTGCCTATGCCAGGTTCGTTGAGTCTGGGCCTGTACGTGTTGTAATGTACCTAGTCCCAGTTATTGAAATGAATCAAGGCAGGTTTAACTCCACTTATTTTTGCATTTGAGATTTTTCATGCACAGATGCAATGTTATTTTCACACATACTCATTTGTTCAGTTTTGTTCAAAAAAATTAGCGTGTGCTGGCTGCACCCCTAGGATTCTGTCAGAAAGATTTAGCTCACTACTTTGTTTGAATGGTTTGTTCCAGATCTCATCACTTCAGATGTGACTTGGCAAAGAAAGCCTCCTGTATGAAATAAATGATTCAAATTCTTACCATGTGAGACAGAACTCCTGACAGAATCTTTCAAGTGGAGTCAAAGATGCTGGAGAACGTTGGAATTTTAAAGAAAAAAAATTCAAGTCAGAAAGATAAAGAAAGAGGGATTATTCACACATTGGCTATCTTTGAATGAAGTTATACCTTTTATGAATAATAAAATATAAGGATCAGAGGGGTAGCCGTGTTAGTCTGGATCTGTAAAAGCAGCAAAGAGTCCTGTGGCACCTTATAGACAAACAGACGTACTGGAGCATGAGCTTTCGTGGGTAAATACCCACTTCATCAGATGCATAAGGAATATATAAGGAAAATGTTGTGGATAAAAATCACCATAAAATTAATCCACCATTAAAATTAAAATTCCCATAAAATTGTCTCACTCTTTAGATTTATTGCAAAGCTAGCCTTGAGAAAATAACACGTCATACGGTTCACACTGATGTTACTGAGGTAGAGTTAAGGCTTTCTATTACAGCACATAGCCAGGGAATATGGTCCATGCATAGTGCTGCTGTACATATTGGAGGTGATGGAACATATATAGAGGGAGTGGCGAGTGACTCTGGTAAATGTGATATTTAGGAATTATGGTGTAGTGAGTAAGTTTACATTAACTGTACATTTCCTCACTTTTAAGGGTTTGTGTGGGCAGGTGTTCTCCTTAAATAACCTTAACTGTTTTTTAACAATGTTTTTTCTTTGTGGTTTTAACATTGAACATTGAAGTTTAACTAATATAATAGCTGGGAAAAACAAGAGTAGCCCATGCTGCAGGAAATCCTGCAGGTTGCAGTGCATCCACATAGATGGTTTGGTTCTCTGTACTGCTCCTCAGGTCCCCTTTCTATTCACATTGCCTCTTTGATCACTGCTGTGCATAATATCCTCCCACAGGTGAGGAGTTAATTGTTTTGTCCTAATTAGAGTGTGGGCTTTAGGGTAGAAAACATTTCTCTTTTGATGTATGCAAAATATTACAGAAGTTTACAATGCCCTATTATAGTAATAATAGTCATTCATATGCTTCAAACCTTAGGGAAACGTGACTCTCAAGGCAGGTCTACACTTAAAATGCTGCATCAGCAGTGCAGCTGCGCCTCTGTAGCGCTTAGGTGAAGCTACTATGCTGATGGAAGAGCTTTTCCCATTGATGTAGCTAATTTACCTCCTACCAACATAGTGTTGTCTACATGGGGGTTAGGTCCGTAAAAATTCACACCCCTGAGCAACGTAGTTATACCAATATCAATCTGTAGTGTACACCTGGCCTAAAGTAGTAATGTAGTAAACAACGGGAGCACTTTGTACATCTTTCACCAAATAAATATTGTCCTTGACAGTGGCCTCTGGTAAAATATTATCATGCTCACTTTAGAGAGTCTTATCAACAGGTGTGTGTCCATTGCCACAGATATACTCAAATACTGTTTACTTTACTATTGTGAAATCTTCTGGTCTGATGTTATTTTGGCCATTAGTCACAAAAGAATAACCCTGGTGGGCAGTAGTAAAATGTGCTTCCCAGGAGCAGGTTCATCTCTTAGGTCTTTTCTTTCACTGGCCCAAGTAGATTTCAGGAAAAGTGTGTGGCAGCTGTGCCATAATCTGGAGAAGGTTGCTCTCTGCTAAGGAAGGAAACTTCTTGCCTGAGATAATTGGTCTTTGTGATGGCCACACAGTCTGGCTGTAGCACAACACATGACTCTAACTTCAGTACCCAAACTCAGTCTCTAGTTCTTCAGCTGACAGAAATAGAGAGGCAAACACTCATCCTCAAGGGGGGTGGAGTGCAGGGGTATGGTGTTCTATTTGCTCAGCCCAGGGGAGGAGGCCGGCTCATCTCTATCTGGTGCAACAGTGAGTGATTCGGAGGCAAACTCTTGCATCAGGTGGCAGCTCTCCATGGTAAGCTGGCATTTGTTCCCCTGAAGTGCTTGAAGCTGGTGTAAAACCCTAGAAAGTTGTTAACTTGTGTAGGTCCTTAAGCTGTGTTTTTAAACCATTTTCTTTTGAAAATCAGCTGACCACTTAGGGCCTAATTCTCCACTGTCTTACACCTTGTGCTGTGATTGACACGGGTGCAGAGGGAGTGCAGTGTGGGTCAGAAAGATAGCCCTGGACACTTACTTTGCACAGGTGTAAGTGAGAACACAGAGTGTAGGACAGTGGAGAGGCAGGCCCACTCTGTTATCCCATTTTTCAGTTCTTCCTCCTGTAACAACGGAACCTGGTATTAGTCACATCTCTGAATATACACATTAAGGTCAATGCATTCCAGCATATGGCTGATTACAGGGAAGAGTTCTGATGTTTCCACGATTAACATCTAGTGTCAGTTCTTCAGGTTCAATCAGCCCAGCTTCATTATAGGATCTGGGGAAAGGGATGTTTTGTCAGACACCTCATAAAGGAACATGTTCCACTTCTTTGGATAAGGCCTCCATCAACTTCTTAACAATGCAGGAGTATAAATTCCTAGTGGTACTTCAACCTATTATAAGCAGTTATTTTCAGAGGTACTGAGCACTCACAACCCTAGGTCATGCCAACAGGAAGGGTAAGTTTTCAGCAGCTTTGAAAATCAGTCTCTAAAGAAGTAATGTGACTTAAGAGTCCTTTCGTGTTTCCCATCCTGCTTAACATGTTCAGCAGGGCTATTCTAGAACAGCAGAAAATGGCTTTCAGTTAGATGTCATGTTCAGTGTCTGACAGACTTTTGCTGTGGCAATTCCTGAGCTATTAGCTCAGTCAACTAGAAGAACTGCTAGAAAATGCCCTGCAGAGTGCAATAAACCCTTGTGGACAGATGCTAATTAACTAGCAGTATTAGCTTTATACCTTCTTTGAGTTATGCTGCTCACAGTTACTTTTAGCTATGCCAGTGAATTTTTTTCCCCCCTGTGAGTCAGGCAAATCTATAGCAATGCTAGTGGAATCCAGCTTGGATTAGGACTCATACATGTCATTTTCAGCAATAACTGATGCAACAATATGAGAGGAAGATTGTAGTTGCAAAAGTCCTTAAAGGCATCAGCTTGTGACTCAGAAACATTTGTCATCATAATGCTGCTTCAGAAAATTGCTCCAAAGTTCACTGAGCAAATAGACATTACTATTCATCATACCGGTTGTATTGAAAAGGTAAAACTGTCATCTCAAATAAATGCTTCTATATTATTCTGAATGGGTTATACATGTGCTGCAGTTTGTTCCTTGTTCTCTGAAATATCATGTACTCTTACTATGATGTTACTCATTGTTGATGTGGTACTTTGAGTAAGAAAAAGCCTGTGGATGCAAGAGCTATAAAGGTCAGGTACAACAGGTGAGTGCCTGGATCAGCTGATATTAGTTGAACTATTTAGGTACTAGTGTCAGGAATCAGAGCCAGTTTCTGGGCAACCTAAAAAATGCAGCTGGCCTACAATAGGCTGCCTGACTGGCTACACTGCCTGACTGATAAGAAGGGTCAGCAAACTGGCTCTTAATCCCAGCAGCAGTTTAGATGCTGCTCAAAATGCTTGCACACAGCTGTAGTAGCTCCTTGTTCCCAGTCTTACCCCTGCCTTGTCTCACTTCAGGTAATCCAGTGCTGACCCTTGGCTCTGATTTCTGGCTTCAGATCAGGCCTCTGACTCTGGGTTCTGACTCCAGCTATGAGCATTGGCTCAGGAGTCTGGCCTGTGACTCGGGCTCTAACACTAATGACCAATAACTCCTGCTCCAACCACTAGGCACTACCACCCACATCTTGGTCACTGACAATAAGGTAGATGAGCATGAAAGCAATAAATTATCATTTTATTTTTCAAGGCCAAAATTTTCAATCTTGAGTGCCTGAACTAAGCCACCTTAATGACTCCTATAGATTTAGGAACTAAATGAAGGCATCCATGTCTGACTATTCTTCACAATTTGAAAAGTGCCTCCCCCACTAAGACATGAAGACATGCACAGAGCGTTAACACACAAAAAATGGGAAACTATTTATAATGACAATAAAGTAGCCTTTTCCAGTTAGTACAAAATATTAAACCTAGATAATTGAACTCCAAACAATACAAATGGAAAGTCTCCAAATAACCAATAAAAAGGGCCAGTTTCTCAGATATGGTCACATTGTGCTCAGCATAGGCCCTGATGGAGGTGACAAAAGTGGTTTGATGCCACTTTTGCATCTCTTCATATTCTCAGGCCAGCCAGGGCCCTGTTTAACCTTAGGTGTAAGTCAGAGCAGCCTCAGGATACTCTAATTTACACTTGGCTGCCCTCAGCCCCAACAGGCTGTTCTGGCAGCTGACAATAGCTGGAGTACACCTAGCCCTTACCCCTGGACCCTGCCATGTCCTGGCTACATGTCCTAGGCTGTAGAGCCAGGGCTGGTGCAAAGATGTTTCTCGCCCTAGGCGAAACTTCCACCTTGCGCCCTCCCCAGTCCCCGAGCCCCTGCCCTGAGGTGGGCCCCCCCCATGGCAGCTCCCCCCTTCCACCCTGAGGTGCCCCCCCATGGCAGCTCCACACCCCCTACCCTCTGCCCTGATGCACCCCTCCTGCCCCACCTCCTCCCCAAGCACGCCGTCACTGTTTCACTTCTCCTGCCTCCCAGGCTTGCAGCACCTAAGCTGATTGGCGCTGCAAGTCTGTGGAAGGTGGGAGAAGTGAAGCAGCTCACCCCTGCCCCATCTCCTTCCTGAGCACGCCGTCCAGCGCCGGTGCAAGGATATTTTGCGCCCTAGGTGAAACTTCCATCTTGCCCCCCCCCTCCCCCAAATCACATACATTATACACAATACACGGTCACAGAGTAACATGTTATAATTTAGAATTTATGTTTCTGCGCTTTAAGTTTAGCAAATTTAGAAACAAGTTCCTCCAAGTCAATGCTGTGAGCAATGTCATGTTCTATTGACAAAGTAGATAGCCCAACAAGTCTTTGTTACAACATTGATGTTCACATGTATGTTTTTATCAACTTGAGCTTTGAGAAGCTTCGCTCGCCACTGGCCACAGAAACTGGGAGAGTCAAGAGGATGCAAAGACCAATAACTGTGTTAGGGACACTATCTGTCAGCTGGGGGTCAGGGCTGTGGGGTGGATGGGGTCAGGGGGTTTCCAGCTCAGAGAGACTGGGCTCGGAGCTGGGGGTCAGGGCTGTGGGGGGGATGAGGTGAGGGGGTTTCCAGCTCAGAGGGACTGGGCTCGGAGCTGGGGTCAGGGCTGTGGGGGGGATGGGGTGAGGGGGTTTCCAGCTCAGAGGGACTGGGCTCGGAGCTGGGGATCAGGGCTGTGGGGGGATAGGGTCAGGGGGGTGCCTGGGGGCACTGGGGCAGCTCAGCTCTGCAGGCTGCTGTTCTCTCCAGCCATCCAGGCACAAGGGGAGCAGGAGCAGGGACCAGCTAAGGACCAAGGGGGCAGGAGCACAGGCACCTGAGGCCAAGCTGTGGGGAAGCACTTGCTTACCTTCCCCAACGCATGAGCGTCGGGGTCCTCTTTCTTCCTCTGCTCCACCAGACCACGCTGAGGCTCTTTTCTTCTCCTTGCCCCTCGCTGGGGCTGACGTGGAGGCTGAGCCAAGGGGCAGCCCCTGCTTTCCTCCAGAAGCCCTGGTGTCGCGCCGCTGTCGCAGGGCCCCTGCCATGTGCCCGAAGCAGAGTTGAAGCTCTGCCCAGTCACCGGCGCCCCTGCCGGCAAAGAGAAAAATGGCACAGGCTGGAGCCCCTGCTCTGGGAGGGAGAGGGATTCTGAGCCTCTGCCTGCAGCCCAGGGATTTCCCTGGGTCAGCACGCCACCGGCAGCCCGAACCTCTAGGCTGCCGCGGCGGAGCCCTGACTTGGGGGACACCCTGGGCTGCCGGCTGCCGCGGCGGAGCCCTGACTTGGGGGACACCCTGGGCTGCCGGCTGCTGCGGCGGAGCCCTGACCCAGGGGACACCCTGGGCTGCTGGCTGCCGCTGTCGCCGGCAGCTCAAACTCCCTCTCTGTCCCAGCAGCAGCAGCTGCTCAACCATTTAAAAAAAATGGGGGGCGCCACTTTTTGGGGCCCCCAAATCTTGGCGCCCTAGTCAACCGCCTAGTCCGCCTAAATGGTTGCACCGGCCCTGAAGCCATCGCTGCTTCACTTCTCCCGCCTCCCAGGCTTGCGGTGCCAATCAGTTTAGGTGCTGCAAGCCTGGAAGGCGGGAGAAGTGAAGCAGCCACAGTGTGCTCGGGGAGGAGGCAGGGCAGGGGTGAGCTGGGGCGGGGAGTTCCCCTGCGTGCCACCTCCCCCCTTACTTGCTGCAGGCGGCCCTCCCCACTCTCCCCTGCCCCAGATCCCTCCACCTAAATGCTGGTGGCGACCGGGGCGGCCAAAGATCCAGCTGCCACAGTTGCTGCCAAAAAAAATGCCGCCCCCCAAATCCTAGCACCCTAGGCGACCGCCTAGGTCGCCTAAATGGTTGCACTGGCCCTGTGTCGAGCTGTTACCAACCCTATGCCACATACAAAATTTACATATGGTAGATATTTGCTAGTGGTTAGGGCTCCCTAGTTTTACACTGGCATAAAAGGGCTGTAACGTAGCTGACTATCTGAGCCATAATCTCTTTTTCAGATACTGTAGGGATGAGCACATGATAGATACATAGGAAAGTGCTTGCATTATACCTCCAAGTACCACTTTGACAACAGAATCAATCCACTGTAACTCTAAGCAATAACGACATTATCTTAAATCAGCATACACAGTACATCTCTCTTTAATTTATATATTTTTTCTTTTTCAAGATTGTAGTAAGTGAAGCAACAACAAAAGTACAAAGTAGGTGAACACTGATGGAATCATTTTTAAGAGGGATAGTAATTGTGTTACTGTTCAGGCAAAGGTTCTTTCACACTTTAAACTCACTGCTTACTCAAGTGAGGTTCTGAAGGCAATGAAGTCAGTGGGAATTTGGACTAAGTAAGGATTGAGTTGAAATCCCAACAAGTTCAGTGTGGGCTGGGCATGTAGTTACAATGACACAAGACAGGCCAGCTAAGCCTCTCTTGGGAGGACAACCTTAGGGTATCCATCCACGTGGCCAGACAATGAGCACATGGATGAATAATATTGAGCAAGACCTAAAAACTCTTTATGTGCACTACCATCCATGGGAAAAATATGGCATTGACAGACAGGTGGGGGCAAATTTTGACAATGGCCAAGGACCTCCATGGTCTATAAAGCCAAGTGTAGTAGAAAGAAAGCCTGAGATATAAGCCCTTATATGAGGCCTGACCTAAAGTAGTGGGCAAGCGTTGCTAATATAAAGCAAAGCTAGCAAAAATTAGGCTTAAGCAAACGTCAGGCTCTGCCTGCTTGCAAGTTTACAGAATCTGGCAGGAACAGGGCTGATATTGCAGGAACACACATTTTTAAGAAGTGCCAGGCACAAAGTACCTACGCAAACAAATTTCAAAGGAGTGGTAACAAACCATCCCAGTATAAAGGATGGTACAAAAACATTCCCCCCCAAGATAACAGGAACAGACTGACCCCTTCTAAAAGATAAGGTCAGGATAACAGTGTGATAAATAAAAATGCTTTAATTAAGCCATGTTTAAACCATGTTAATAAAAATGTTTTAATTAAATCATGTTAATTAAACTAGTTATTACCAAAAAAATGAGTAATAACTAACCACGTCAGGGGGCAGTAACTAACTATGTTAGAGGAGCAGTACATAACTGGTTTGTATCAGAGTATTGTCATAAACAGATAGTTAAGGATTAATGCCTCTCTAACCTGTAAAGGGTTAAGAAGCTCAGTAAACCTGGCTGACACCTGACCAGAGGACCAATAAGGGGACAAGATACTTTCAAATCTTGGTGGAGGGAAGTCTTTTGTTTGTGCTCTTTGTTTTGGAGGGTTGTTTGCTCTTTGGACTAAGAGGGACCAAACATCAATCCAGGCTCTCCAAATGTTTCTGAACCAGTCTCTGATGTTTCAAACTTGTAAGTAACAGCCAGGCAAGGCATGTTAGTCTTATTTTTGTTTTCTCAACTTGTAAATGTTCCTTTTTGCTGAGAGGATTTTACCTCTTTTTGCTGTAACTTTAAACCTAAGGCTAGAGGGGGTTCCTCTGGGCTATATGAATCTGATTACCCTGTAAAGTATTTTCCATCCTGATTTTACAGAGATGATTTTTACCTTTCTTTCTTTAATTAAAAGCCTTATTTTCTTAATATCTGATTGATTTTTCCTTGTTTTTAGATCCAAGGGGATTGGATCTGGACTCACCAGGGATTGGTGGGGGGGGAAGGAGGGGAGATGGTTAATTTCTCCTTGTTTTAAGATCCAAGGGGTTTGGATCTGTGTTCACCAGGGAATTGGTGAAGTCCCTCAAGGCTACCCAGGGAGGGGAAAGTTTTGGGGGGACAGGGAGTGATCCAGACACTGAAAATTCTGGATGGTGGCAGTGATACCAGATCTAAGCTACTAATTAAGCTTAGAAGTGTCCACACAGGTCCCCACATCTGTACCCTAAAGTTCAGAGTGGGGAAGGAACCTTGACAGGTATATAAAGGTACAGCTCTGTCGCATCTTATGCACATTTAACATGCACAATTTCAGCTTTACGCAGTTGGCAAAAACAAGAAAAAAACAAAGAAAAAGAGAAAACTAACAATTTAAATACTGTTTCTGTAGTGAGGGCAATTCTGCCCGCCATTACACTCAATGTAATTTTGACTATACACGAATTTCGCTTTATATGCTGACTGTGGAATGTAACCCCAGCATAAGATGAGACAGACCTGTATCTCTAAGGGCTTGGCTACATTTGAGAATTACAGCACTGGTGGTGGCTTTACAGTGCTGTAACTTACTCCCCGTCCACACTGGCAAGGCACATACAGCCCTGTATCTCCCTGGCTACAGCACCGCATGTACTCCACCTCGATGAGAGGAATAAAGAGAACAGCGCTGCTGTTGCAGCACTGGGGTCTCAGTGTAAACAGTGATTAATCTTACTACGCTGTAACTGACCTCCGGAACCTTCCCATAATGCTTTTAAGTAAAGATAACACTCTTTGTTTTGTTGTGATGCCTCTGTTTGTTTTGTTTTGAACTCGGGGCTCCCAGAGCTGCTTATCTAAAAAACAAACACAGCTACTGTTTGCAGTGAATGAGCAGAGGCAGGGGGATCCCTTTGGAATGTCCACACCTAGTGTTTGCTTGAGGAGAGAAGCAGCACGGCGGGGCTGGGGGTCCGTTTCGGAGCAGCTGCTTATCTGGTCTGTGAGGAAAAAACAAAGAAGGCTATTTGCATTTAGTGAATGAGAGAGGGGTGGGGGAAGGGGTCGGAACTTGCAAGGCAGGGAGCTGACACAGTGTCAGCTCCAAAAATCCACTCTCTTTCTCCCCCACGCTCCCTGTCACACTCCACCCCCACCCCCCTCTTTTGAAAAGCACGTTGCAGCCACTTGAACGCTGGGATAGCTGCCCATAATGCACCACTCCCAACACCGCTGCAAATGCTGCAAATGTGGCCACACTGCAGCGCTGGTAGCAGTCAGTGTGGCCACACTGCAGCGCTTTCCCCATACAGCTGTGCGAAGACAGCTTTAACTCTCAGCTGCAAGTGTAGCCAAACCCTAAGAGAGTGTCTTGGTCCAGCCAAGTGAGGAATGGAAAGTCCTGCCATTCATTGAGCTGCATCCATTGTCACAGAAGCGCGTGTCTTAGTATCCTCGTAGAGTCTGCCAGGTGCTATTACCATGCTTTGTCAACAATAAACCTGTCTGGGTGCCTTCATACCTTAACGGATCTTGTGGTCATTGGGCGGTTCACTTGAGGTCTGCTGTGCCAGCTGTCTGTGCAGAGCTGGGGCAGTACACCGGAAAAACACACACACGCAGCCAAACATGTAACCACACTGGTGACCTCCTGACTACTGATCTGGTATGTAAGTGAGCTGTCCTCTGTAAAAATCACAATCTAACATAATGAAAAACTACAAAGATAGATAGAAAATCCCCTTAACCCCTCCCTGCAACTCCCCACAGAGTGTAATAAGGTATGAACATGCTGGGGTGCTAGCAAAAATGGTCCATATAAATTTAAAAAATATAGTGGGGAAAAAGAACATATAACTAAGTCTGTAAGGCTGGGGCAAAAAAATGTAGCCTTAAACTGTAAAATACTGCAAACTATAACCATATATATATAACCATATAAGGCTGGGGCAAAAAAATGTAGCCTTAAACTGTAAAATATTGCAAACTATAACCATGGCTGTTAAATGGTTCAAACAACATGTCACAAAATTGGTAGGGCAAGTAAAAAAAAAAAAAAAAGTTAAAAAGAGCAAAAAAAGCTACAAAGCCCTAAAATGCTCCTACACTCCTAACATGGCGGCAAGCAGTCCAAAACCAGCAAGCACGAAAACAAAATAAAACATTAAAGACAGCTGTAAAAAACCTACAAAAAATGTCCCATCCCCTGTTATAAATATTTGTGGTCAACAACAGGCTTCATCTAACCACACCAGGGATTGAGTATCTAAGTAAAGTCTGAGTTAAAACGTGAATAAAGACTTCAGGATTTGATCCACAAAATATTTTGCCTATATAAGGGCTGAGAACACCTGTGCACATTCTCCCAGCTTTGGTTCATATGTTGTATTTTTAAAAAGAGGAAATTAATGTGAATAACTTTATTAATGCAATATTGTGATTGAAACTTTACCTATGAGTGAGAAAATACTCTATTAAAGCATACAGTACAAGCTGACACCATATACAGTGACACAAACTAATATGTATGTACAATGGGGCCAAGTTACAGTTGCTGGGGAAATCCATAAATTATCCAGAATGTTGAATTGACTAACTTGTGTGGGTATGAAATACCAACCAAAGTGTTTAATCCATGTAGTATTTTGCATTTAATAGCTTTCTGGGAGACAGCCACTGATTGCAGTTCCCATGCCAACAGCAGGATTGTGACATATTTGCATGCTGATGATGTCATAAAATGCCTGCTGGAATATAGCTAAAGCATCTGCAGTTTGTTTTTTAAACTAACTTCTGGCCAGAGCTTGCAAGACAATTTTTTCCCACACGAGTGCAAGTTACCAAAAGTTGTACTCGTACACTAATATGGTTTAAAGCTTTAAGATGTCTTTGTGCTGTCGCTTTTTGGAAGATGCCAAGCGAGATTTGAGAAAGGCAGATAGAGAAATAAGGAGACAGATAAGGCTGATGGACCTGCATCCACATCACCTATGTGATATGCACCTGCATCCACACTGCCTGTGTGATATACACCTGCATCCACACTGTGGGTGTGAAATACACCCCTATCCACATTGCCTGTGTGCTATACACCCAGACTGCCATCCACCATCATGCCTCACAGTTTGGGAGAAGAAAGCCATTAAAGCAAAACTGGAGGCAGAGCGAGAAATGGGCAGGTAAATGAGCTTCTTTATTAGCCTTCTGTAGCCAGTAGTACTCTTTAAATTGAATTAAAGAAAGGAATTTGGCAGCTGAGTTTTGAGTAAAGTGGAAATGGGTAAACAGGATAATAGACAACACTCAACTTCAGGGAAATGTAGGAACCGTAAGTGTTTGTAAAAAACTGTAATGATGTAGTCTAGGTATGGAGGTAATTATATATGCACCATCTGAGTGTTAAATATTGTAGTCTTACTATGGAAAAAAACAGGATATAATTTAAAAATATTTAAGGCAACAAATTAAATGTCAGACTACAGGTAAAACTAAATGAGAATACATAGATGTAGTCTTGGACTAGATTCTGATCTTACTGTAAACCCAGAGTAATTCAATCTATTAAGAGTTGGGTATTTGTTATTATGAAATTGAATTCAATGGAGGTCCAGATTTACGCTGGTATAGAGGGAATCAGAATCTAGTTCTAAATGAAAAGCTATGATAAATGATAAAAAACTTGTCATTTGAGTTAAGGGTTAATGAGCAATCTGAAACCAGAAAGGAAAAGAAATCCTTTGCTAGTGAGACAGAATCATATTCATTAAGAGGTGGGGACTTTGGTAGTTTGTACTTAATAAATTATTTTAATATATCTTATTTAACTGAAGTTTTCCCCCCTACACAAGATTTAAACTTCTGTTAAATATTGTGCTTGGAGGTGAGGTTTTTATTTTGCCAGTTAAAAATGTGATGTTTTCAGTACACACTGAGAATTGAATATTGGCTTATATTTTCTGCTGTGCGTAGTCTCCACTGGATGTGACAGAGCTGGAGGAGAGGGAGCTGTATAGTGATCCTTCATCTCTGGGTTGGGTTTTACACTAACCGTAGCAGAAGTGAGAGCAGCCTAGGGGCTGCTCTAAATTCTCTCCATTGTAACAGCTTCTCCATCTTAGAATAGCTATAGTGCACGCGCAGCCCCTTTACACATCATATGCCAAAGGCTGCTGCAGGAGGAGGTGGAGGAGGTGCTGGTATATGAAGATACTCTGGATTTTCACCACCTGAATTCAAATCAGAATTTGACGCATAACTTCAAATTTTGAAGTTGCTACTCATGCAAAACCCGGTGAAGTTAATGACAGGTTTGCCTGAGTAAAAACAGATTGAGGGCTTCAGGATCTGGGCCAATGACTTCAGTGAGAGTTTTGCCCAAGTATCGTGTCCATAGTGTAATCCTTGCCACCCTGTTTCTGAAACTGGCTATATTTTCCTTATGCATCTGCTTGTACTGCTCTGACTACAGTCACATGAGAGAAGAATTTCAGCCTACAAATCTAGAAAAATCAAATATCATCCTCTCTCAAAGAACACTGAAACCCATATGGACGCTGTAGATTTCCAATCATATCACTCCTTTTCCACAACATTTATTCACCTAAGATTAAGTCTCTCTAAGTGATTGAATAGAAAGTCCAAGCAGGCAGCAGCACAGAATTCATGAACTCTAACAAAGGAAGAAAAATATAATTCTAGATGTTGTGCTAAGTTCAATCATCTTAGTTTTGTATAATAGGAATAATATTCCTGGAGCTGGACTATACTGGTAATAAACTGCTAACCTCATCTGACTTGCAGTGTCTAGTTCATCATTTATTGTCCTATATACTCCTACATCACACATATTATCTATTGAATTTGGTCTCTTATGTCCCATTCAGTCTGTTACAATTGAGACTGGGACCGTCTATTGGATATTTTGCAAATAGTTTGAATGAGAGTCATGTTTTTGGTTGATTATGTGTCATTTCACATTGCAAAATGTTATTTTAATGGCCCAGTTAGCCACCCTCCTAGCTCTGCACAGGAGACATTTAATTTTGTGTGTGCATGTCAAAAGTGTCTCTTATGTACAGATCACATTTAACAAAATTTCTCACTTGAAAATGTAATTAATTATAACCCTTAATTTGAAAATTTAGGATGATTTCTTAAGTGGACGTGCATTGATGTCTATTGGCTAATGAGGAGTGCTGGTTGTTGTGTGTTTAGGGTGACAGAACTCATCTTCACAGTTGTGTCATCCTAAGAACACGCAAACCCTTGATTATCAAAGCACATGGATGTTTGTTCATTGACGGTGTAGCCAATTCCACAAGTCGTGTGCATCAAAATATGCAGCTATCTGCATTAATATGTGAGAATAGACCTTACACTTTGATTTACATTTTTGTCATCAAATAAATGTGTTCTTATTCCATGCTGTATACTCAATTCATTTTAATTCTGTTCTTGTTTTTTTATTTTTTGAAACTTTTTATTAAGGCAATTTTTACAATAAAACATTAAGAATACTACATCATATATTACTTATTCAAATAACCTGGTAAAGATTTTGGTTTGCTGGGTAGGGAGCCCACCTCTCTTGAGTATGCTGAAAAGGGTGACCAAATTTCTAAATAACTATCCTCTTTTTAGTGCTCCTCTTGTGCACATACTTGAGGTTTTCTATTACACAGATAGTCCATATTTTTCTATACCACAATTCCATGCGGGGCAGCAGGGGTGTGTGTATGTGACACATTTGTATTAATGTGGCATACAAAGTTAGCTGCTAACAGTAAAAGAGAAATTAATTTGTCATTTTGTTTGAAGTGTAGATCCTTTAGTGGAGTATTAAGTAACCGAATTGGGGGATCTCCAGGAAGCCAGCATTTTGTCATAACATGAATCTCTTTAATAATTTCCTCTCAAAACCATCTAATTCCTGCATACAACCACCACATGTACAAGCACATTCCTCTTTCCCCACAAGCCTTCCAACAGAGTGCCTCTCTAGTAGCAAAAATATGATGGATCTTAACTGGAGTAAAATGCCATCTATACTGTAATTTATTTAAAAATTCTTTATGTGCTGCACAAATTGAAGGTGTTTATCTCATTTCTCACATAGAGACCCACTCATCCGGATCAATTTCTTTGTCCAAATCTCTCTCCCATCTTTTCATCTTGATTGTTTTCTTATCAATATCTTTTTCAATCAAAATGATAGATATCTTAGAAATTGAACCTTTTGTTCCAGCTTACTCCTAGGTCAACTCCTCAAATATGGTTAAAGGCCTAGATAAAGCTGCCTCATATCCATATTTGACAATACAATATTTTACTTGTAAATATTGAAAATATGGGATCTTTATATAATTTATATTATTATATACCTCTTGGTATGATTTGAAACCAGGACCCAGGCACAGATGTCTGAATTAAGTAATCTCAGCTCTTACCCACAACAAAGAATCACTTTGATACTTCCTAGGGATAAATTCCTGATTATTAATGAAAGTAGCTAAGAGAGAGGACCTCAGCAAAAGGAATTTCAAAAATTTGTCCAAAGCTTCTAAGATGGTCTGGATGAATGGGTGGCTATTTATTTTTGGTGACCTAAATTTATTTTCTTGTTTTTATTTTTTTTTTATTACAGCATACGAAGAAGAGTTAATAGGATGTTGAACTCATGCCATGATCATAAGCTTTTAGCTCTGATGGATGTTAAGGGGTTTGACCCAGAGGAAGTTACAGTGAAGGTGAAAGATGGGAAGGTTAAAGTGTCAGCTGAACATGAGGAGGAGCATAGGACCCTAAGAGGGAAGGAATACAACTACACAAATCTTACCAAGGAGATCAGCTTGCCTCCAGGGGTATATGAAGATGAGGTGACGTACACTGTAGGACCTAACAGTTTGGTGAAGATTGAAACTCCACGCAAGTGTTTCCCTTGCCTCCTGAGTCTAATTTGAAGACACTGGACTCTGAGCAGCAGTAGTACTGTACATGTACATAGTACAAGCAACTCCTCTGGTGTTTTTTAACTCTACCTTTTAAGCACAAGTTGGCAACTGTTCTGACCAGTTTAGAAACAAACGATAGTGCTGCAAAACTACTTGTTTGAGTGCAAGTCTTTTGGTTTCATTTTGAAGGGTTTCTTGTGACTTTGTCAGCAGTCAAAAGAAATAGGGACATTATCCAATATGAAGATTAAAAAAAAATAGTTAGAAATACTGAACTATGATAACTTGTTTGGCAATAAAAGACCCACATAGGGGTAGCGTAATTCCAGAAGCTGGCATTACCATTGTTCATTGTTTCAGAGATTAAGCCTAGAAGGGACCATTATGATCATCTAATCTGATCTTCTGCATAATACAGGCCATAGAATTTCACCCAATAATTCCTCCATCAAGTCCATAATTTCTGTTTAAGCTATAGCATATCTTTTAGAAAAACGTGCAGTCTTGATTTAAAGGTATCAAGTGATGGGAAATTCACCATATCCCTAGGTAAGTTGTTCCAATGGCTAATTCTAATCGTTATTTCTAGACTGAATATATGTAGCTTCAGCTTCCAACCTATGAATCTCATTATGCCTTTTTCTGCTAAAAAGCCATCTTCTAACAGAAATCTTTTCACTGCAGAGGTGATCAAGTCACCTCTTAGCTTCCTTTTCGGTAAACTAAATAGACAGTTTCCTAAGTTTCTTACTAAAAGACATATTTTCCAGACCTTGAATCATTCTTATAGCTCTTTCCTGAACCCTTTCCAATTTGTCAGCATCTTTTTTGAAGCGTGAACACAAGACATGGACATAGTGTTCCACTAATGGTCTCACTAATACCATTTCTCCACTGTTCATGCCGTACCTGATACATTCTCCATTCTCCAGCACTGTCAACTGCCTTTGTGTTACATTTGCTAAGAAAGGGGGTGAAGTAAAATAGTCAGTTCCATTCAGACATTTACTGGGCACTATGGACATGAATATTTATATACTTTAGTTTTCTAGGTTATACCATATGCGTATCTGTATATTTTTAGGGACACAAATAAACAAAAACTAGAACTAGTTGCAAATTTTCTATTGAAATTGTTTCCATTGAAAGAGGAGAAAAAGTGGTGCATCCAAAATCGTGCTGTGATGCCTTATTGGCGTTGTAGTTGTAGGTGCTTTCTGCCCATTCTCATCTATAGGCTGGGGTTCCTGGTAGGATTACATCTTCCATGATGCACCACTTTCTCCTCTTGTGGTAGGAGTGTACTCACTCGACTCCCTGGCCATGGTTCACTATGGGAGATGTAGGCCAGTTAGAGAGCCAAGCCCATACAGGAAAATGGGAGTATAAGGCACAGAATTACAACTCAGATGAGGCATTGCAATGCCCTTTTAGGGCCACAAGAGTCTCACAGACAGAATGCTCAAGGAATTGATGCATTTCCTAGATGACATGGTTTCTGCGACCAGAGACCTTCAGCCTGGTTTCCATCATCAGAAGTGAATGACACTTCCTTGCTTCACAGGTGTGTTGTGGGAGTTTGTGTTTGTAAAGCACCTTGACTAGAACTGAGCAAAAATTTTACATTCTTTTTTTTGGCGAAAAAATGCATGTTCAGATTGATAGAAACATTTCATTTCACAAATTCATTTAGAATGTGCCTAATTGTTTCAACTGAAAAAGATGAGAACATTTTATTTCAACATTTTCAAATTGAAACATTTTGATTTTTCAATTCACAATGACCTTTTTTTTAATTTTACTGCCATTTTATTTTTTATAGAAAGTAAAAAAAACTTGAGAACCAAAAGATTTTGGGTTGAACAAAATGTGTCGATCAACCCCAAAACAATTTTTTTGACTTTGTTTCATCAAAAAATTGAAAAATGTTATCTTTGGGTTAACCTGAAAGGAATTTCTATATTTTGGTTCAGCCACTAAATCACAAAATTGGTTATTTGCACAGCTCTCCCTTTGCTATCACTGCACATGTAGGCTTTACTCATGGTTAGGTGACACAATGCTGCACACAACTTGTCCTTGCCTACACTGTCCCAAAAGTCATGGTCAGTATTCTGTCAGTTAACTCAAGTCTTTACTGCTGCGTTCAAACAAGGCAAAGTTCTGTAAGGAAGACAAGTCCTCCATGACAGATTCACCCACTTCAGCCAGGCATGAGAGATCCTGGAGAGTGTGTATGTGTAAACCAGCTCCAATCTGCCCTCTCTGACAGCAGCAGACCCTGAGCTGCCAAGAGGCATTGTTGATGAATGCTTTCAGTTCTGCAGATACAGGAGCAGCGAGTTTAGCCCTCAATACCAGGATCACTGTACCAGCTGCTAAGCTCCCTACCCTCTGAGGGAGAGGCTGTTTCCCTCTTCACATCCCTCCTGCTGGCTTGCTGCATTTTCGCGGGGGGTGGGGATGCTAAGCTGCTGTCCTGTTTGCCACCTTCAACTTGTCTTTTCCTTCTTTGGAGGGAGATGAAGCACCTCCATCTGCCCTCATGTAAGGGGACTGTTGTCCCCTTACTAACATTTAGTTGGGGTGTTTTGGTTGACTAGCTCCCAGTACCAAAAGAATGGGGAGAGGTAGATGCTCCCGGTCAGCCTGATTGACAGGGCGGGCAGGCTAATCAGGGAGTCAGGAGGCCAAGGTGGGTCATGTGCTCCGTGTGAGCTGGATTTGCCTGGGTCAGACAGAGTGGGGCTGAGCTAAGGAGAAAGCAGGGGCCCAAGCTGAGCTGGGGAGCAAAGCTGTCCCAGCCAGAGTGGCCAGAAAAGCAGCCAGCCCAGGAAGCAGGTCAGAGCTGGGAGCAGAGTCATGGAAGCAGCCCACAAAGCAGACCTGTGCTGGGAGGAGAGCTGCATCCACAGAGCCAGAGACACAGCCAAGGGAGAGCAGATCCTCTGCTGGGAGCAGGGCTGGGCCAGCCAGAGACACAGCCCAGGGAGAGCAACTGGGGCCAGCCAAGGGGGGACCCTGGGCAAAGGGCTCAGCGCAGAAAGACACCTCCAGCCAAGGATCCTTGCAGGCCAGACAGGGAGAGGGATCTTAACCCAAGGGGGGCTGATGCTGGAGGTCTGTGGCCACCACCAGAGCAAGTGTCCAACCCACAGCATCCCTGCAGCACAGCCAGGGCCTGAGAAGGAGGCCTGGGACCTACAAGGAACAGACTGTGAACTGCCCTGACATTCCAGAGACACTGTTTGTAATGTTCCCTCCAAGAGAGTGGGGTGATGTGTTTTCCTTTAACCTTTCCCATTTTTCCTTATTCTTTTTTAAAATTAATTAAATAACTTGTATTTGCTTTACATTGTATGTAATAACCAGTGAGTCAGGGAAGTATCCAGTGCAGAGAGAGCACCCCGGGGTGGGAACACCCTAGCCTCTGTCCTAGGTGACCACAGCAGGGTGTGGGGTGAGTCCCCCAGGAATCCTGGGCCCAGCCTTGTCGGAGTTACGAGGACTCTGCCAGACAGGAGAGTGGAAGGGGAGTCCTCAAGGGCAAGGAGGCCTCTGGGTAAAGGAAGTTGGAGAGAGGACTCGGATCTTCTGCTAGCCCATTTCACCAGGGTAGTGCAGAAGCCAGGAAAGTTCCCCACAATAGCGGGACCATTTCCGCTTACACTCAGATTACTAGCTTCTTGGGAGCGGATGCACACAGGTCTCCTCAGCCATCACCCCCAAGCTATTTCTGATCCTCTGGCCTTCCCTCATTTTTTTCCACATGGGGCTCTTTACTACCCCTAGCAGATTCATTGAGGAGGGGATGCAGGTAGCTCCCCATATCTAGGCCCCATAAGACTGGGGGGGGGGCTTTGAAACAGCAGCAGGAGATTCCGCATATTATGAGTTGTGGCAGTCCTATCAGCCAGATAGACTCATAGTCTCTAAGGTCAGAAGGGACCATCATGATCATCTGGTCTGACCTCCTGCACTTTGCAGGCCACAGAATCTCACCCACCCACTCCTGTAATAGACCCATAACCTCTGTCTGAGTTACTGAAGTCCTCAAATAATGATTTAAAGACTTCAAGTTACAGAGAATCCACCCTTTACACTAGTTTAAATCTCAAGTAACCCCTGCCCCATGCTGCAGACAAAGGCAAAAAACCCTAAGTCTCTGCCAATCTGACCTGGGGAAAATTCCTTCACGACTCCAGATATGGCAATTAGTTAGACCTTGAGTGTGTGGGCAAGACCCGCTACCTAGATACCTGGGAAAGAATTCTCTGTAGTAAGTCAGAGCCTGCCCCATCCACTGTCCCATCATCAGCCATTGGAGATATTGCTGCTAGCAGTCGCAGATCAGCTATACGCCATTGTAGGCAGTCTCATCATACCATCCCCTCCATAAATGTATCAATCTCAGTCTTGAAGCCAGTTAGTTTTTTTGCCCCCTTGGCTGTTGATGATGTAGGAGGCTACTTGGTGAGATTTTCACCTGCTCTCAGGAGGAAAAAGGAGAGAGGGAGTCTGACAACATCATTCTCCCTGCCTCACATTTTACAAAAAGTAACACTCTAGGGTGGTGCAGCACTTGAAGGACAAAGCACTTTTATTTCCAAGGCTCCCATGCATATTGAACAGCAGTTACCAGCAGATGTAAGAACAACTAAAAGCATTTCCTGCTTTAGGATAGAACCGAATCGATAGCCCGGGATTTGATGGAAACATTTTCATATTGAAAGAGGCAGAAAGGCATCAATACACACTTTAAGCAAAGTGTTAACAAAATATTTAGACCAGTTGCCTAGCAGCTTGGTAGGTATTTGCCACTGCAGATCTCACATAGCTCTCTGGTTTTCTGACTGTCGTGTATCATCACTGTAAAATCCTAGAGTTCTTTTTATTGCTGTTCTGAGCAGAGGCAGGAGGATTTGGGAGATATAGTGGTCTTGAAATACTGGGACTGCAGATCTGCTCAGGGATTGCATTTGATGCATCAGATTCATGCCCCCTGCATCCCAAGTAGAGTTCACCCCTAGGGAAAAGCCGGCTGCATTTCCACTCCCTCACGGGTTGTGCCTGGAGAAAGCAGCTTTATTTTACATTAGGACTCCATAGGAGCAGGTGCAGGCAGGTTGCACTATTCCTGGCTGCCTGCTTAAGGCCACTCCCCAAACAGCACCACTTTGTTTTCAGGCTGAACTGGTCCCCAGTAAGCCTTCTGGAGGAGGGATGAAAAGGTGGCAACCTCTTTCTGCTGCAACTTCCCCTTTCCCCCCTCCCCTCCCCGCCCTGCCACAATGCAACCCCTCAAGCAGGGTGTCCTGTTCACTCTGATTTATGCTGGAATAAAGCAGGAATGAATCTGGGCCTCTATGTTAACTGAACCAGCAGCGTGGATGGTAGATTGGGTGGCAGTGTCACTAGGCAAGATGTGTAGCTTTAAGAGCTTGGCTGAAAAAAAACTGCATAATAATGAGCTTTCCACAGTAGTCACATGAGATGTGACTGGTTGAGCAGCATACTCTTTATCCGGAGTACAGATGCACAATGGACAGCAGCAGCGCAAGCTTCCTGTCCTGCCCTGCTAGCAACATGCCGCTTGAGCACTCTGATGTTCATAAGCCTGGAAGCTTCATCTCTGTCCTCTTATTGTTACAGCTGGTTTCCCAGAGATACTCAAGTATAGAAAACAAAGTCCTGTCTTGATGTTCAGAAGCAGGTTAAGGTTCTACAGGTTACACTGATGGCCAAATAAGACAACAAAGGTTACAAAGGGAGTGAGTAAATAACTACCTATTTCATCATGGAATTCAGAGAATACCCCTCCTCTCCCAACCCCATCTCCTCAGGCTAGTCACACACCCCGCAGGAAAGGTGCTAAAAAAAGACAAAGGCTTCTGCTATAATATGCTCGCAAAAGGTCTGGTCATTTCACTGGTCTGATTTGATTTGGCTTGGACAATGCTAATTTTTCCAGCCTTGTGCTCGGATACATTTTTCCAGAAGCATCTTTAGCGAAAGCACAGAATTCCAGGGAACAACCTGCTAAGGATGAGATGTTGGGAGCTTGTTCCTTGGAACTGGATGAGGGTTATTTTGACCTTGACACACTAGATGATTTAGTGTCAATGAGATTTATGTGCCTCCTCTAGCATACATTCAGCATCCCAAGTGTGGTAATAAGTTGTTGAAATGGAACTTTAAGCTGTACATAAACCTTGATGCAGAATTGCCAGCCTCAAAAATCATGAGACTTTAAAAAATAAGATTATACTGTATTTTTTGTTCTGCCTTTTAGTTTTTGATTGCCCCCTGCCCATCGTGTGTGTGTGTGTGTGTGTGTGTGTGTGTGTTGCCAACTTTCCAGAATGTATTAGGTATTTTTGGCCTCCACTCCAGGAGCTCTCACTCCTATCAGTGCCTGTTCTCCTGCCCAGCAGTTAATTCTGTCCCCCAATCTCCAAATCAATCCTGCCCCCCAACCCCCATATCAGTTCTGCCACTCAGTCCACACCCAGCCCCCTAGCAATTCAGCTCCCATTCAGCTCCCCATGGCTGCTGCCTCCCAAATCCCCACTCATCCCATGGATCAATTCTGCCCCTCATATCAGTTCAACACCCACCACCACCACTACCATGAAGCCTCACCTCTACTCCTCCTAAGGGTCTCTACATCCCCCTTCCAGGACTTGGGGGAAGGGTGGCTGTAGCAGGGTCCCTTCTTCCCCTTTCAGGCTGGGGAGCAGCTGTAGGGATTCTTTCCACATACCCCTGCCCCTTCCCAGGCTGGGTTCTGCAAGGGGGCAGGGAAAGAGCAGAGGCCTTGTCTGGCTGCTCACAGGATGGACGAGGGGAGCAGAGCCACTCTGAGCTGTTGGGCTCTTTGGTCCCTCCTCTCCTGCCTTCCTGTGAGAGTGGTATCCAGTTCTCTTCCCCCCTACTCCACACACACACTTATTGGGTTTTATTCATTGATTCACACAGCTGAGTCATGAAATGGATCCAGTTCCTCAGAACCAAGCACCATCTCCCACCAGTGCCTCTTCTGCCCATCCCTCATGCCAAAACCTCTGTCTCACCAGGCTCCTGTGTCTCCAGTGCCTGCAAGGTGTCTGCCTGGCATAGCTGCATCAGATCTATGGGGGGGTCTTGCCTGTTAGGTTCTGGGCCATCATGTCTGTCCTGCACAACATCAGAATCTTAATGATCTTGTAGCCGTTGAGCTGCCTTGCATCACGCAGAGTGCTGTGACCCTTCCTTTTCTAGGAGTTGACATCCACACCAGTGTTGATCAGATGCTCCATGACATCCATCTTCCCCTTCCAGGTTGCCACGTGCAGAGGGGTGCTCATTAGCTTACCTTTCAGGTCTTCAGCAGCCCTGATTGGCTGTTCTACCCCAGGATGCAGGCAGGGGGGAAAAGAAGCCAATCAGAGGGGTTATCCCTGAGGCAAGGCTGAAATTCGCTAGAGGACTGGAGCTTCTCCTGCTATCCACAGACAGGCTCCAGCACTGGCTGCAATCCGTCACCGATGAAAAACATCACAAGAGCTGGCAACACTGTTGTGTATTGTGACACCTGGCCAGAAAGGGTTAAGCAGCTTGCAGGCTAATTGACCCAGATTCAAACCTTTAGATAATGTTTGTGTTCTTGTGTGTTTAGATATATATTGTTTGAGATTAACAATGTAATCAGACATCCTGTCTATGCTGTATTCTGTTAATTCAGAGATCAAAAGGAAATCTTAACATTTAAATGAACTGTAAACATAGAGATATCACTGTATTTATCTCTCTTTGAAATTTATAGCAAATCACCTGTGAATGGCGGAAAACAGGCAATAGCCTTATGTTAATCCCTGTAGCTAATTACGGGTGATGTTTAGGAAATAGGTCTACTTCAAAGTCTCCATGATTGCCTATTGTTCACCTAAGGACTCCAGGCTGTCAAAAGGAAGCCTGGTGCCGTATAAAGATGTCTTGGGTCCTGATCCTTTTTATTTCAGATCTGCTTGATGCTTCATGTAAGGGAAGCTTAAGTTGTAAGACTGAGATCTTCAGTCCTATTTGGATCACCATGAATATGAATATTAGACTATAACCTGTGGACCAATTCTGAAAGAACTCTTTGAAACTACAAAGCTCACCATCTCTACTATGAATCTGATGTCAGAACTGTACTGATGTCTGTATGTATACTGATCTTTTAACCAATACTCTCTCTCTCTCTTTTTCTTTTTTAATAAATTTTAGTTTAGTTAATAAGGACTGGCTGTAAGCGTGTATTTGGGTAAGATCTGGAATATTCATTAACCTGGCAGTAATGTGTCTAATCCTTTGGGATTAGTAGAACTTCCTTATATGATGAATAAGATTTTCCATAATCCACATCATATTTGATTTGGGTGTCTGAGTGGAGGCCTAAGGCTGGGTTGCTTTAAGGGAACTGTGTTGTTGGCTTCTGGGTAACCAGTAAGGTATTATAGAAGCTGTTTTGTGCTGGTTTGATAAATCTAAGTATTGGAATATCCACCAGGTTCGGGGATTGTCTGCCCCATTCTTTGCAGTTCACCCTAACTGAGTAACTTCAGTGCTCCCCTGGGATTACGGTCACATGTGTGCACATGGATTGTTCTGGTAGCATGGTTGTCACACTGTTGTCTGTGGACATCCAGTGTCATATCAAGCCCTGCGTGGTGCTCCACAGTGTGAAACATGTTCAGAAACCAGGAATAGGGCACTGGTTATTGAGAGTCTGAGTCCATAAAAGACTCTCTCTCTTACAAAGCAGTCCACAGAGTGAAAAGCTGGAAAGCCATTGCACTCATTCTGTGATGACAGCTCTTGTTAACAGGCATTACCCGGTGGGCACAAGAGAAGAGTATGTGTCAACGAATCCCATCGATCAACGACTTCAGGTTTTCAACATGTTTGTACTCCTACAAGAATCAATAGCACAACTATCTCTGACTGCTCCTTATTCTCACTGCTAGTCTCAATCTTTTAACACTATGGCCAGTGGGTTCAAACTCGGGTCCCTATATCCATATTTAAAATACGTAAATAAAAATAGCCTTGTTTTCAGAGGTATTTTTCATTCATGAAATCTGTCAGTTAGCCAGTTCTTAATCCATTTAACATGTTTTATTGATATGTTAATTTTTTTATATCAGAATGTCATACACAACCAAGTCAAACACCTTATAAAAATCTAGTATATTAAAATCTACCCAGTTACCCTAATCAGCCAAACTTGTAGTCCCATGAAAGAAAGAAAACACATTTGACAAAACCTACTTTACATAAAAACACGTTGACTGACATTATATCCCCATCCTTTAATTATTTATGAAGTGTAGCTCTTATCAGCTTTTCCATTATTTTGCATAGGGTTGATGTCAGGGTATCTGCCCTATTTTTTACCCAAGTCATCTTACTCATTTTTTTTTAATATTGGCATGACATTAGCACTCTTCCTGTTTTCCAGAATTTCCCCAATATTCCAAGATTTATTAAAAATTAACATCAATGAGCCAGAGGTCTCCTCAGCCAACTCGTTTAGGACTTGAGTACAAATTACCCAGGCCTGCTGATTTAAAAATGTTTATCCTTAGATGATGTTGTTTAACATCTTGGTAACTAATGGACTTGAAAATACTTCTTTATCCTCATGTGATACAAGTACATCATCCTGCTTTTTTCAAAACTTATTGAATACTTTTGCCTTTTCTATTTCATTAACAATTTTACCATCTTCATCTAGTACAGTAGTTCTCAAACTTTTGTACTGGTGACCCCTTTCACATAGCAAGCCTCTGAGTGCGACCCCCCCTTTATAAATTAAAAACACTTTTTTTTATATATTTAACACCATTATAAATGCTGGATGCAACATGGGGTTTGGGGAGGAGGCTGACAGCTCGTGATTCCCCCATGTAATAACCTCGCAACCCTCTGAGGGGGTCTCGACCCCCAGTTTGAGAACCCCTGTATAGCATTACTAGGATATCTAGCAATTGCTTGTCCCATCTTCCATACCTGCAGCTTCCATTGACTTCAATGGGTGCTCAGCACTTGAAAATCCAGTCTATTATTCAGGTATGTAACCTGGGATTTTGAAGCCTATCTTTAGCAACTCAAATTTGAAAAATATGTACTGGAAGATTTTGTTTATCTACTGTACAGGTGCAGCAGGGATAGCAGCAGTGCAAGCTTTTCCTCACTGTTCTGTTAATATGGCTTAATCCTGACCTAGAGGGTTCACCTCTAGGGTCAGAGTTTACTTCACTTCCCATTCCCACACACTCCTTCGCCTTTCTGTTGGCAACCACCATAAAACTGCAATCAACTTTTAGTCACTATTGACATGGAATGGATTTGAACCAGTAACCTAGAGATGAAATGTGCACAGTTCAGTAGGGAATCACATTTCAGTGATTAAAACAGGTAGTAAGATAAACTGACTGGTTTTCTGTTTGACTTACACATTATGAGCTCCAGAACAGCCATTTTTCTATTGATTAGTGTGATGGGGTATCTGCCCCACACTGGCCCTGATAGGGTTAAAACCCAGCCTGGAGAGCTGCTAGGAAACAGCCAATTAGGACAGTGGCTGCAGCCAATTAGGGCAGCAGCTGGATCAGCCAATCAGGGCCTAGCCAGCCCATATAAAAGGAAACTGCAGGAGAAAGCATGTCAGTCTACTGCAGGAAGCCCAAGCAAGGGGGTAGGTTTCCTAGAGGGTTGTAGAATGGGCACCGTGAACAGGTCTGCTAGGACTTGCAGGCCCAAGGCCCTGGGAAATGGGTGAAGGATCCAGAGGCAGGAGCCAAAGGTGCTGGGGAAGTGGCCCAGGGGATTGAGACAGACTGGTAAAGAAAGGAGGGGCAGCAGAAAGCTGTTTATGGAGTCCCTAGCTGGGACCCAGAGTAGTGGGTGGGCTGGGGTCCCCCCCCCATACACACACATGCACTTGCCATGGCAGAAGCAGCCAGACTGTGGACTGCCACACCGCTGTGAGGAGCAGCTAGCCTGTTGCAGGAGTCCTCCCAGGAGGGGGGAACCTGGACTGTGACATGGACGAAGGGCTGTGCCAGGAATCGGAGGCAGTGAGACTGGAACTGTAGGGGTCTGCAGGTAGAGACAGATGGGAGAGCTGCCACCACCATGTGGATGCTGTACGTTTCCAATTGTATCACTCTTTTTCCACAACATTTATTCACGTAAGATTAAGTTTCCTTAAATAATTGAATAGAAAGTCCAAGGAGTCAGCAGCATAGAGTTCATAAACTCTCACAAAGGAAAAAATACATAATTCTAAATGTTGTGTCAAGTTGCTGACCAGAGCTAATTCCCAAAACACCCAGCAGGAGGTGCCAGTGTGGTGAGTGACCCCATGACAATTTGCCTGTGCTGCCTCCAGCTGCCAGACAGTTGTCTGGTGGGTGCTGAGCACCCACTATCTCTCTTCCCTCCCTTCCCCACCCCCCGTAGGTGTTTGAACCCTGGAGTATCCAAGGAGTCAGCGCCTGTGCCTCTTACTGTTTAAACTCAAAGGTGACATCAGAGTTGAGAGATTAAAGTCTATATTCTAGAGAAAATTCCTTAGTGCATTTTGTATGATTAAAAAGAAGTTAGTCTAGATTATATCCTTATGCCTCATAGTAGCATCTCTACTACATTCTCTGCAATAGAAATTAATCATTCTAGCTTGTGTCTTGTGAAAAAGCTTGTGGCCTTGCAAAAGAGTGTTCTGAATAGAGCTCATACATACCAGATTCTGCTTTGCTAAATAAACACATCTTTGAAAACCTACTGTACTAGCACATGTTAGTTGCAGTTACATAAATCTTTCTTCTAAAAGACATGATTTTACCACTAGGTGGCATACGTTTGTATAAAACAAACATCACAGTATGTCTCTACAGATTTAATTAAAGAAACCTCCAGAAAATAATAAAAAAAAAATACTGATACTCAGAAAGTTACACTGGTAAAAATTACAATTTATATTTTTCTCCTGTAACATTAATAGCAATTGTTCTGGCTAGGGGTCAGGTGTAGCTGCCACCTTCCATTCAGAATAAATGTGAAGATTCCATAGTAATCAGTGCCCTTGTTTCAGCACCTAACACCCAAAACAACAGACAAAGGGACATGATGAATCATGTAGCCCAAGAGTTTTAAAATTCAGGGGCTGGGACTTGGGTGAAACTGTTTTGTGTACGTGTGAGAGAGACAGAACAAGCTGGAGGAAGGCAGACAGGAAGAGACTGGGGACAGCCTGAACAAGCATGTTGTCTAACGAGGCTTGGTAGAATTTGATTTAATTAAAAAAAATAATTTTGATGGATAATATTGATGCTTAATTTTTAAGCAATCGTCCCTTTTTCTTTTGTCAACTTAAATGCTGACAGTTGCAGGATATTGTGGAGTGGGGAAATCAGAAAAAATATTTAATTGCAGTAGATGCTGCAATTCAAAAAGTTAAAGCTACCTAAATGGCACCCCTGCTTCAGCTCCACGAACAGCAGCAGTATAACATGTTTTGTACACATTAAAAGGAGGGACTCTTAAGTTCTCAAGCAGCATTTCTTTTACTCTGCCTATCTGTAAATTTCCATTATTATTGTTGGAAATATTTTTCTGGTGCCTTGAATGTGAAAATAAAATACATGTTAAATAACATTTACTGAAAAAAAATTTAAATCCTTCCAAGCCTATGTATGACCCTGCAAGTTGTTTGACAGAGCTTTCTGAGTCTGGTGCTGGCAAAAGAGGCTTGGGGTTATAATAAAGGATATGACTTTGTCATGGACATTTTTAGTAAAAGCCCGGGACAGATCATGGGCAAAAAACAAAAAATCATGGAAGCTGTGACCTGTCCCTGACTTTTACTAAAAACATCCCTGGCAAAATGGGGAGGGAGGAGGGTCCAGTTCTCTGCCTGCCCCCACAGTGACTGGGAGGGGTCTGCCTGTGGGACTGGAGCTGGGGAGGTTCCCCCCACTACTGTGAAGGGCTGGGAGCTGCAATAGGTGGAGTGTGTGTGTTCCTCACTGCCCGCAGTGGCAGGGCAGCTTCAGTGGGGACCTGCTGGCGGCAGAGGCTGGGGAACTGCAGGGACCCCAGCCGCTGAGCAGCTCCGGTGTCTGGGAGCTGCAGGGGGCCCACGGCTGCTGAGCAGCTTTGAGGTCCCTCTGCCAGCGCTGCTGGCGACTAGGAGCTGCAGTGGGGTCCTGGCTGATTGTGGCAGCTGAGCTGCTGCAGGGCGAACTCCTGCCAGTGGTGGCTGGGCAGAGCTCAGGGGTTGCTGCCAGCGGTGGCAGCTGGTCTGTGAGCGGGGGGGGCTGTGGGGCCCCCACTGCCAGCAGTGGCTGGTCAGCTGCGGTGCACCCAATGTCAAGGAGGTTGCTGGAAGTCGTGGATTTCAAGACTATATTATAGTAGGGCTTAATCCTGTAATACTTACATTAGCCCTTACCAATTAGAGTAGTTCCATTGCTTTTGGTGGGATTGCTTATGTAAGGGCTATTAGCAAAAGTAAGAGTTTACTGGACTGTTCTTATTCTACATTGCAAATATAATTAAGATGTATTCCTCACCTTACTCTTGTGCAAAAAACGCTCTGGGCCAAATTTTGCTTTCCTTACACAGGCAATGTGTTCTTTGACTTCACTGACATCAGCTGGATTTCTGCCCATGTAAAGACTCTGATTTGGTCTATTAACATGGTTACTCTGTTAGACCATCCCTGATACTAGAGAGCTTGCTGCATTATCAGAAGTTTATAGTACAAAGTACTTTTAATGAAAGGTCATTTAAGGATAAAATATAGGTGTATCTCAATATATTTATCTCATAGATCTGGAAAGGACCCAGAAGTTCACTGAGTCCAGCCTCCTGCCTTCACTAGCAGGATCAAGTACTGGTTTTGCCCACCAGTGTAGCTGGCGGGATTCAGCAGAAGCAGCCCACCACTTAGCCGGAGGAGCTGCGGGGCGGCAGGCTGGCACAGAAGCAGCCCGCCACACGGCCGGCGTGGGAGTTGTGGGGCAGCAGGCCAGCGCGGGAGCTGCGCCTGCCGGCCAGTGCAGACACAGCTGAGCGCTGGGACAGGAGCTGTGGACAGGCAGCAGCGCAGGAGGGAAGGTGAGTGGGGTCTGGTATGGGGGCATGCCCAGAGGGGGGAGTGCCTTTTTATGTTTTTTGCTCCCCCTACACTGAAAACCTGGTTTTGCCTTAGATCCCTAAGTGGTATCCTCCAGGATTGAACTCACAAGGCTGAGTTTAGTAGGTCAATGCTCAGACCACTGAGCTATCCCCTCTATTGCCTCAAAATGTCTTGTGGTTGATTTATGGGTATGTAGGACTTTTTCTACTGCCATGCAGTTATATGGAGAGCTATGTAGATATGATTCCACTTTAATTTCACTCAAACATTATGGGGTGAATTGTATGACCATGTGAAGGTGCAGGCAGTACAAGAGCTTCTCCTGATGTAGCTCTGCCACTGCACCTCAGTCCTGGCTAGTAATACCCTGGTTACTACAGTCCTGGGCAGGCACCTCTCTCTCTTTAGTTGAGACTACAAGTTGTACTAGATTGGATGGGATTTTTGTAAGTGGGCAAATGCCCAAGAAAGCTATCCTCCCCAAATTCACTGGGCAGTCCTATCCTTTATAGATCTGCCTTTAATCCTGTGAGTTTGGATAGTTAGAGTCCTGGATTTATTTCAGGCCATATGAGGCCTGATGACATTGTGCAACAATATGGGAGTGTGGTGTCATCCTGCACTGATACATTTTGAGGTGCTACAAATTTATGAAGTAGCATCAGGATTGGATTATTTCCCCTGCAGGGTAAAGTCAAATAGAAATAGGTGTGAAGCTTAGTTCAATCATTTGACTTGTGAGTAAAGTCAAATTTAACTCCCAGGTGAAAGAGGAAAATAATAAATTAACCTATTTTAACATTTAATTCTTTTGGCTCCCTAAACTTGCATGTTCTCCTCCATTGCCCATAGATAAAAACACTATAATTTAAGACATTTGCTTGTAGGTTCAAATATACTTGGACACTGTGAGGTGTTCACCCCAAACCCCACACAGAACTGAAAGGGATTAAGGGGGCCAGGTAGGTCTATTAATTGCCCAAGCTGCGCTGGACAAGAAGCCAGGAAGCACTGGGACCCAGTTGTGAGCTGGAGCCAGTTTGCACTGGTTCATGCAAACCAGTTGTTAAATTTAGAAGCCAGTTTAGAACTGGTTATTAAAGAGGTGGGCAAACTCCAGCCCATTGGACCATACTGTCTGGCCAGCCTGAGCTCCCAGCTGGGGAGGGTCCCCTGGCCCTTCCCCTGCCTTCCCCCCTCTTGCAGAGCCAGGCACCCATGCTCTACACTGCTCCTGGGCAGCTCTGCAGCTCCTGCCACTTTGAGTGGCATGGTAAGGGAGTGGGGCTGCAAGCCGCAGTAGACCATGCAGCGCCCATACACGCTGACCTGAGCGCATGGTAAGCGGGCCAGGCTGGGGCTGGGAGGAGGGGTTGGATAAGGGGCAGGAAGTGGTTGGAGGGGGCAGAGGTTCTGGGGGGGTGGTCAGGGAGAGGGAACAAAGGGTGGGGGGTTGGGTAGGCATGAGAGTTCTGTTAGGGTGGTGGTGGATAGGGTTGGGGCAGTCAGGACAGGGAGCGGGGCAAGTTGGGTAGGGAGTGGGGCCCTGGAGGACAGTTAGGGTGAGGGGTCTTGGTCTTGTACTTGCTGGGCGGCACTTAATAACAGGTTCCCTACTGGGTCGGCGGCAGCATGTCAGTAGCAGGTCGTTCACTGAAGGACCCGCCACCGAAAACCTAGAGCAAGTGAAGGACCTGCTGCCAAAGACCCAGTAGGGAACCAGTTATTAACATTCTGGCAGCTTATCACTGCTGGGACCTAATTGCTAACAGTACCCAGCTGAAGAGGAAGCAGCAGGGCCTAAAAAGCCAGGGAGCTGGCAACAGAAAGGGGCTGCAGTCACTTCCTGGCTAGAGGATTTGGAGCTGGTACACTAAGAGGGGAACCAGGAGTTGCAGGAAGTAGTCCAGGAAAGGAGCAGTGAGGATGGGGAGAGTAAAGCCCAGAAATGTTGAGTTGAGGATCGCTGGACTGGAACCCAGAGTAGTGGGTGGGCGTGGGTTCCTCTACTGGCCACTAGGGAAGTGGCATCAGGGCAGCACTGTGGAAGACTGCCTGGGACTGTTTGTGCAGAATGACTCTAGGTAAACCCCCAAGAAAGGAAACCACATAGTGGCCTGGCTGGAGGGCCAAGTCACAGAGGAGTCTGTGGTTCCTGGAGTGAGGGGGGGCCACAGGGCAAGATGACAGGAGAGATGCCACCAGGAGGGAGGGTGCAGCACCTGGCAGAGCTAATCCCCAGGAGGAGGTTCCAGCTATGGTGAGTGAGCCCTGTCTCCAACTGGTGGAGAATGTGGGCACACATTCACCCCTGATACAAGGGGGTTGAGAGACTGATGAACTGTGAATAAACTGAATAAGGCAGTTACTCCTGATACAAGGGGAGTGGAAAAGGCCACAACAGGGAAAGAACGAAAAGAGACAATGGAGCTGCAGTGTTAGGAAGCCTTTTGTGCAGAGGGTTCTTATATCCTCCTAGGCTGGACTACAGTTATTGCCCCTACAGAAGCGGGGGATGACAAACAGGAACAGATCCAAGCTCTGCTGAGGCAGGTGCTGGAGAACCAGCAGACACAGTGGGAGGCCCAGATATACCTGCAAAACTACTTGGCACAGCTGGCTGAACAGTAGCTGCGTTTACTTTACTTCCTGCGGGAGGAAGTTAGTAGCGGCTGCAGACAGTGAAATTGTAAAGGAGGTAGCTGGGTTAGGAGGCCAGAGGCCCAGCCCATGGAGTATTATGCCTGTGGAGGGGACACCTGGAAAGACTATGCCCCTACCTGTACAGAATCCTGCAAGAAAGAAGCAGGAGTCGTTGTAAGGGGTGCTGGGAAAGGCTGTAGTCATTCCCTGAGAAAAGGGGTGTGTTTGGAGGAGCAGGGGGGCGGCTGCAGAGATGAACTGCCTAATGTCCCTCCCAGGAAGGAGAGAGGGAAGAGATTGGCAAACCCAGAGGAGTGGGGAGGGCTAGGAGGTATGGATGCAGCTCACAGAAAAGCAGCAAGGTGCAGAGAACAAACCTTGGCTGTTGTGTAGAGTGTCTGTGAGGCAGGATCCAGAGTAGAAGGTGGGCCCAGTGAAGTGGAAGATTCCCTGAGACTGCTGGAGACCAGGGACCTGGATTACCTCTCCCCAACCACTTGCCCTGGAAGGGGAAACCATGATAGTGACCTGGAGGGAGGGCTAGATCACCAAGAGGCTGCAACTGTTCCTAGAGTGAGAGAGGAACTGCAGGCAAAGAGGTGGAGGGATGGAATGCAGCCATTGGAAGGGGTGTTGACCTGGTGAGTTAATCCCCAGAAAGGCCAGGAGGAGGTGCCATACCTATGGGGAGTAGAGTATCCCCCATCACACACCAATGGCATTTTGGATTTGTGGCCATCCTAGGCTCTGGCCTTCTTTTGAAGGTGAGATTATATTTGTCATGAATGATCTTGTACTGGCTTTAGATTGAGATAAAATTGGCCCTCCCATTGGCTTTTGATATGACTATGAGGTGCTACTTCAACTACTAAGAGGCAATGGACCTGATTCTCCACTGGTTTACTAGTTACATTGTCATTTGTATCTTTGCAAAGGAATGTAAAGTTGTGCCATGAGTAAATGGAGAGTCCTGATCTGGGAACATTTTACATCTGGTGTGCTTTGCAAAGGTGTAGGTAATTACGTGAGAAGTGAGTCCGTGGGAAAGTCAGGCCCATTTCCAGGGGGCAGTATTTATTGCTCAGCCCCTCCTTTCTGAAATTCCTTCAGAACTCTTGGATGTGTCAGGTCTTGGTGACATTGCAATTTACATAATCAGTTTTATTCTTCACCTGCTACTGAGACTGAAGTGAGAAATGGGATGTATTGGAACAGTCATTTATCTTCTTTGCAATTTCCTTCCTTCCCTCTTTCCGTATTCCTTTTACTCCATGGTAGCTTTGCAGATCCATTGACTCTCTTGCAGGTTTCTTGTTTTTGATATAAAGAATTTCTTTTTTTATCTCTGGCCATTTGCTTTTCAAATTCCCACTCTCCCTCCTAGTTTTCATCTTGCATTTTAAATTGCTGTAGTTTGTTCCTTTCTTTTGACATCACTTGGGCTCGATTTCCACTTCTTGTAGAACACTCATCACTTGACTACAACTTTTGTACTGGGCCATTTAACCATACAGATTTTCTTCTTGCCTTTGTTTCCATTTTTGTTACATGATCGGAATACTTCACTGTAGTCTAGAGTGCTTACCAAACCTCCATGCTCCTTATAAACATTTTCACTTTGTAACTTTGTCTTTAGGTTCTTTTTAATTAAGTCCTGTTTTTCGTTTTAAAATTCCCCTCCCTAAAGGCTGCACTCCTCACTAATGCTCCCAGTATTGCAGTTACATCAGTGCAACATCAGAGTATACATTGTGACTATTACAATTTACTTCCTCTCTGGAGCAGCCAGGACACCAGAAGGTAGATTGTGATTTGGGGAGTTATAATCTTCCTCCCAGTCTGCCCCAGAGATATCCCAACAAGCTGCCCTTCATTAACTGTTATACCACAAGCTGCTGATTAGCTCAAAAGTACTAATGTAAATTTACATCATGTGGCTTCTTGATGCTTTTGTGTTGCCAAATGATAAAAATGCCCTGTAATGTGTTCTGTTTACAACATTAATTTGAGAAGCGGCAACTAAGGTGGGACAGGAGAGGTCTATAAAATCATGACTGGTATGGAGAAAGTAAATAGGAAGTGTTATTTACTCTTCTCATAACACAACTAGGGGGCACCAAATGAATTTAATAGGCAGCAGGTTTAAAACAAACAAAAGGAAGTATTTTTTTCATACAATGCACAGTCAACCTGTGGAACTCCTTGCCAGAGGATGTTGTGAAGGCCAGACTATAACAGGGCTCAAAAAAGAACTAGATAAGTTCATGGAGGATAGGTCCATCAATGGTTGTTAACCAGGATGGGCAGGGATGGTGTCCCTAGCCTCTGTTTGCCAGAAGCTGGGAATGGGTGATGGGGATGGATCACTTGATTACCTGTTCTGTTCATTCTCTCTGGGGCACTTGCCATTGTCCACTGTTAAGACAGGATACTGGGCTAGATGGACCTCTGGTCTGACCCAGTATGACCGTTCTTATGTTATTAATCTAAGGTCTTTAATGTCTGTCTTTTCTCCCATCACATCAAGCTCTCAGCTGGAAGATCTCCTGGAGACAATGCTTGATTGTCATTTGTTTTTAATATAATGACTTTCATTTGCAGCCAATAAGTCAAAACTATGGGCCAGATCATGCAGTGTTCTCAGTACCTCATTGAGTTGGGCCTCAACTAATTAGAAAAACAGTGCAGTCTCTGATTACAGTTTTGTGCAGCTATGTTCCACTATATGAGAGATGTATTTGCCAGAACTATTATTCACATAAATTGACGTGGCACTTTACAACATGTAAAACAGTCTAAAGAGAACAAAAGAACAAAATCCCTTCCCCAGTGAGTTTACAGTCCAGAGCCTCAAATGTTTTACCTTAAACCACTGCTCCTTTAAATCACATGGCACTTGTTAGCAGTGCCACTTATAATAAAACAAGGGTTAACTACAGATAAGGGTGGGGAGAGGCAAATGGTTATAATACAAAATAAAAATCACAAAACATGCCTTTGAGTCTATACTTATCACTAGTTCCCTTTTCTAACTAATAAAGTAGTGCCCTATCCCCTAGTTCAGTAGGTTGCAGTACTGGCTGGTTTCTCAGAAACCAAGATCCAAATGTTCATGAAAACGCTCCTGTGCCACCATAGATTTCCTTACTGAAAGGATACAAAGTGCCTCTCTCTCTGTACTGAAAACAGCCTTTTGTTTCTGTTCACACACGGGGCAAACCCCAGCCTTGTTGTAAAGTTCCTTTTTAACCTTTACAGTGGCTCCAGTTATTTGCAGTTGCTTTTGATGGATTCTGATTCAAAAAATCTTAGTATTGTGCAAGGCTAAATAATTGAGCTTTGCAGTGCATTACTGCCCTGTCATAAACAGATAAGTAAGAGTTAATAGAACAGAAGTGCTTCATATCTCTTTGCCTGGAAAGGGTTAACAAGAACAGTGAGCCTGGCTGTCACCTGACCAGAGGACCAATCAGAGGACAGAATACTTTCAAATCTTGAAGGAGGGAAGTTTTTGTGTGTGCTGTTAGGGTTTGGTGGTTGTTCACTCTGGGGACTCAGAGGGAGCAGATGTGCAACCAGGTTTCTCTCCAGTCTCTCCAATACAGGCTCTTATAAGTTCAGACTAGTGGGTACTAGGTAGATAAAGCGACTTAGGTTTATGGTTGTTTTCTTTATTTGCAAATGTGTATTTGGTTGGAAGGAGTTCAAATTGGTATTTTGCTGAAAAGATTTTAATTTGTACTTGTATACTTAGGCTGGGAGGGTGTTCCCAGTGTCTACAGCGGAAAGACCCTGTACCTATTCCATTTTAAATTTACAAAGATAATTTTTACTGTTTTTCTTTCTTTAATTAAAAACATTTCTTGTTTAAGAACCTGATTGTTTTTTTATTCTGGTGAGACCCCAGGGGACTGGGTCTGGATTCACCAGGGAATTGGTGGGGAGAAAGGCTAAATTCTCTCTGTGTTAGGATTACTGTCTCTCTCAGGGAGAGTCTGGGAGGGGAAGAGAGAAGGAGGGGGGGGAAGGTGCATTTTCCTCTCTGTTTCAGGATTCAAGGAGTTTGAATCACAGTGATCTTCCAGGATAACCCAGGGAGGGGAAGTCTGGGAGAGGCAACGGTGATGGAAAGGGTTTACTTTCCTTGTGTTGAGATCCAGAGGGTCTGGGTCTTGGGGGTCCCTGGGCAAGGTTTTGGGGGGACCAGAGTGTACCAGGCACTGGAATTCCTGGTTGGTGGCAGCGCTACAGGTTCTAAGATGGTATTGAGCTTAGAGGAATTCATGCTGGTACCCCATCTTTTGGACGCTAAGGTTCAGAGTGGGGAATTATACCATGACATGCCCAAACAGGGCTGGATGGCAATGCCCCCTTGCATGAATGGGTCATCACCGAGACACATTATCTCCAGGTGACTAATTTCTACTCTACAGCCATAAAGTGTAATTTCAATATAAAAGCAGCAAAGAATCCTATGGCACCTTATAGACTAACAGACGTTTTGGAGCATGAGCTTTCGTGGGTGAATACCCACTTTGTCAGATGCATGCATCTGACGAAGTGGGTATTCACCCACAAAAGCTCATGCTCCAAAACGTCTGTTAGTCTATAAGGTGCCACAGGATTCTTTGCTGCTTTTACAAATCCAGACTAACACAGCTACCCCTCTGATACTTGAATATAAATGCATTATTCCTTAAGTATTATCTATACATACTGTGATACTCTATACCTCGGGGGAGCATCATGTAACCCCCATATTCTTCATTTATGTATAATTGTGATATTGCATATAAAGCAGGCCATGTGAGGTATCAGGGGAAAGGTTATGATCTGCTTAAAGTAATTTTTATATCTAATTATGCATATTATTAATGCATATGAAGTTATGAGAATGTTGTATGGTTGTCACTAAAGTATGCTGTGGTTTTGGAAGAGCCCAAATACTAGCTCTCCAGAGACAATGCCAAGGAAAGTAACTGACACCGCCTGGGTGTCAGACAACCCTTAACAGCCATCATCCAGCAAGGGAGCTATAATTCAATGACTCACCTGCATGAGGACACACCAGGGGAAATTCTTAACCTTGCCTGGGAACTCCGCAATGCCCACTAGACATGCCTGGACTTGTGCTCTCCAAGCACATGAGACTAAGGGTATAAAACAGAACACAGGCCAAGCATGGGGCCCCTTTCTCCTGCCCCCACCCATGCTGCAAGCAACGAAGACTGAAGACTCCAACAGAGGAGACTGGCTCAGGTTTAAGGGACAAACATGTATATTAAGGACTGCAATATCTAGTAGGGTGAGAAACTGCTTAATCTAGATGTTGCCCAGTCTAATAGAGTTGAGAGTGTACTTATATTTTATTTTGGTAACTAACTGACTTTTTGCTTAACACTTATAATCACTTCATCTTTTTTGTAGTCAATAAATTTGTTTAACTGTTTATCTGTCATTACCAGTGAGTTTGCATGAGGGGTTTGGTAATCTGCTCGTATTTGAAAAGGCTGGTGTATATCCACTTAAGTGGTAAACCACTTAATTTGTACTGCTTGTCCTGAGCAGTGCAAGACAGTATGTTCTTGATGTACCAGGCTGGGAGCATTTGGCTGGTGCCTTTCTGTGTGTGATTCATGAGTGGCTCAGTTGTGCTGAGTGATAACAGTGCCCAGAGGGCTTTACTGCTTGTCACTAGCAAAGCATTGTGAAAGACAGCCCAGGCTGGAAAGTTAAGGGGGCACAGTGGTCCCATGGTCCCAGGCTGCACCCCAGGGATCCCATCACATGCACATCTTGCAATGATTATGAATCTTGACAAATTAGAAGCCTTCTGTTGATACTATGTATGGATAAATACCCTCCAAGACCTATGCTTGGTGTAGTGAGTTTGTCAGGTCTGAGATAAAAGTTGCTGGGAAAGAGCAGGAGACTTTTTGCCAAGGGACCTCTGTGTCACAGCCTCCACACACTATTCCTTCAGGTCACTGCCATTCTCTGACAAACAGCAGGAAATAAATAAAGAGCAGAAGACCAGAGTGCCTATGGCTCAGAACTCACCCAGCCATAGTCTATGAAATTTCAGTCACCTGTAGACATACAGTATACTTTAGGTCGACAGGATGCTAAAAGAACCAACACCACTGCATCAGCTAGTTCATTACAAGCTGAACGGTTGAGTGTAGTATACTAGCTAATAGGCCCAGATGTCTACACACAAACTCAGACCCAAATCTTGCCTGCTTCAAAGAGTTTTTTCCTTCTTTGCAGATAAAATCAACCAAATCTGGATAGGGTTTCCTGTAACATGTTAATGGGGTGCACCACACACAACATATAGTTTGATTGCATTTGGATTGTGGATGAAGGATCTAGGTCAAACATTATCTTAGTAAGAAGGGAGAAACATTGGATAAACTGGCCAATATGCTCACCACAGCACCAACCAGAAGCAGATCACCAATTGTCAAAGGAGTGCAAAGCATTGGGGTCCTGCTGACTCATTGCTACTCATGATCACACAGAATGCCAGAGTGGCAAGCCCATCTTCCCTTGACAGCCCACACAAGGACCAGTCACAACTGTAGCCCTTGCACTTGGGCACATCATGGGGGAAAGTCCTAGTCATAGAGTTTAAGGCCAGAGGGACCACCAGATCATCTAGTCTGACCTCCTGTGTACCACAGGCCACCCCCACACTAAACCCTACAACCAGAGTATTATAGCCCACAGAAGACCAGACTGTCAAATGCCACAGAGACATAATAGGAAGGACAAAGTTGCACCAAAGCCTGAAGCCTCTGCAATTGCAGTGAACTGAATAAGTGAGATATACCCAGATAATCGTGGCAAGTGAACTTCACTCCATGCAGTAAAGGAAGGCAAAAAAACCCCTAAGCTCACTGCTAGTCTGATCTTAGGAAAATTCCTTCCTGACCCCACATATGGCAATCAATTAGATCCTGAGTATATGAGCAGGAACTAGCCAGCTAAGCACACTTCTGCATTCCTCCAAAGAGGATAAGGATGGACAAGGAAAGGGTGGGGGGACAAGAGCCCCATGTCCCCTTCACACTGGTCCATGGCATAGACCAGCAGCACTGGGTAAGTTGGCATAAGCACAGTTTCTCCTGAGCTCTGATGGGGCAATGCAGTTCTTCACCACCTAGCCTGGGCAATAGCTAAATATTACAGCTTGGCCCTCTGCTAGCAACAACTTTCCTCTTGTGTAAGTTCCAGTGTAAACTCTACCTTATGGTTAATTCTTCTTAACATATACGCAACATGCCTCGGGTGGCATGTGACCAGGATTCATCACCGGAGATCATTCACTTCCTCGGCCTGGCTACTGATGTGGAGTGTGATCATGCTGATCCATGCCCCCTTGGGTTAATTGTTAAGAGACTTTTCCATATAAACTGTTAGCTGGATGCAGTGCAGAAGACTGATGTCACAAACAAAAGATTTAGGCAACAGATGGAGAATGTGGTGATAAACTCTTAAAAACATAGAACCTCTTCTAATGTAACAGTTCCTGGTGGTAAAAGAAAAGAATGGGGGAGAAATAAAATGTGGTATGCAATAAGAGTAGAATATAATTTTTAAAGAGAACATTATTGTGGCTTTTATGCTATTTCAATGAATGTAAAATACAGTGAGGTTTAGAGAAGTTAAAGAAATGAGCATAAATAATGGGAGACTTGTGGCCTGGTCCTGCAAGATGCTGAGCACTCTCAGTTCCCATAAATTCATTGGGAAATGATGTTCAGAACTTGGCAGAACTGGGCCATTAATTTGAATACATGCAGAGCAGTTTCATGGAGAAAAAACCCCAAACAAACGCATATGTCTACACTAGGAGAATGTTGGCAAGGAAACAATATTACCGAAACAAAGCCAGGGACTTAGTAGAGAGCATATTGCACAAGAGTATATAAGACAACAAATACTGAAATGGGATATATAAACAGCTACTACGCACAGAAGCAGTGAGGTCCTTATTAATAAGGCCACAGCTGGGGTATGGCATGCAGTTTTGGCATCCATACAAAAATGAGCAGAAGATTTAGAAAACATTTTATTATTGCCTATAGATGACTATGTAGCTTTTTTGTCATATTAATAGTTTGTGCCATGAACAGTGTAGGATGTTTAAAGCCATAAGTTCTTTCTGAAATGTATGAAGTTTTAATACAATTAACCGTCTGTCTTCCTCCTTGCCAGATCATCGTGACCTAAGAATCAGACAGTCATTCTAAATCCCGGGCTGTCACCCAAAGATATTTACTCTTGGTAATGCAGCAGTGTAACATGACCCTATCATTTAAAAATAGCCCAAGGGATTGACCCACTTAGTCTGTGAAACTTCTAGCTTAGCTTGTGCTCCTGTTTTGGATGATGCTATTTTAGAGCATGGTGCAGTTCATTTAATGACACTACAGATGTAAGTGTGAATAAAGAACAATATTTTGTATTAAATCAAGAAGGGAAAATAAAATACTGTAAGCACTGTTTTGTGCAGAGTGGGGTCTTGGTTCGTGGTTAGGGGCTTGCCTCTTAGGTGCCATGCTAATACAAATAATAAATATGTTCCCCAGAGCAGAACTATTAAATAAAAGGGAGAAATATATATGTTATACTCTTCAGCATTCCATAAGCAGTTAGGTATAAGTTTCATACTTAAAAATAAGGCAGTAGCTCACAAAACCAAACAATAGCTTACTGTACATATGCAGTGTGATGGGGTAGGAGGAGCAGTAGACACTGATAAGCTTTGTGAAAAAAAAATATTTCCTGTGACATTTCTTGGAGCTGCAAAGTCTGCTCTGTTTCTGTACTTATTTCCAGGTCTGATTCAAAGTGTTGATAAGAATCTTTAATGTTCTAGGAGCCTGATCCAAAGCCCACTGAAGTCAATGGAAAGATTCCTATTGACTTCAATGTACTTTAGATCATGACCTATATGTCTGGTTTCCTGCTACACAAGAAACCACCGCTCCTTCTGCACTGCTGGAGCTCTCCCAGTGTCTAGCTTTGAATGTCTTGGGGCTAAGAAAGTATTTTTGATAGAGGATTATGGACTCTGGAAGTCACTTCTGCATTGATCACACAGATTCTGTGTGTGTGTGTGTGTGTGTGTGAGACAGAGAGAGAGAGAGAGAGAGATGGTGGGTTACAAAGTTATTATTATGATCAAATTTCTCATGAGTGTACATATATTCTGGTAAGGCTCTGATTTGTTCCTGTGTCATCATTCTAGGACACAAAAGGAATATAAAATCAATCCCAGCGCAGTTGCTACAGTAACTGGAATCCTATTTCAATTTGCTTTATATAAGATGATTTGTTTATTTCAAAGCTAAGATAAACAAAATGACCATTTAAATGTATTTAATCATCACATGCTGTAAATAGCAAGTAACTAGACCCAGGCTTTACTAAGCATCATATGGAGAAAATCTAGCTATATTATTGCTAACATTGCATATCACTGGGGGAGGAGGACATGCACAGAAAATTCCAGCCCTGAATTTTCCATTGACTGCTACTGGTGGAGTGATAATTAAATATATTCTAAGTGATGGAGACTTTCTTTGAGCTAACACTAATGCAGATTTCCTTGACTTACTATTTGTGCTAGTTTTCCTTGGATAAAAAAACTCACTACTAAGAGTGACTTGACTGAAACAGACTTATTCAAACTCTTTTATTATCGTTATTCATAAACCATTTTCTGCTTTATAGAAACAGTGTAAAATTCACTACTAAAATTCATGTAACTGATTAGAAGTCATTTCTCAAGCATCATTTAACATTATGTAAATACCCAGTGAAATACTGGTCCTTTTGTAACAGTATTAGTTTGTCCTTTTGCATATACATTCACCATACTTCTGCTTTTCCACTATGCCTATGAAAAGAAAATAAGCACCTTTAAAAGGTGTTGTTCTTGGTGTACCAGCATCATGTAAACAAGCTAAACTAGTTGGATAGCTGTGCATCAGTTGCTTGAGTGGCAGGCTCTCTAGGGAATTACATTCTAAAATTTTCTAGAGGCACAAAGGAGAATTTTAGACCCTTTAGGTGCCAAGGAGCATTGAAGAAAATCTTGAAGAAATCAAGGGCCATAAGTAAAAATCCACCTTTGCAGCCAAATAAAGAGTGAAACTTGTGATGGCAACTGCTTTGATCCTTCTGACCTTCTCCTAGAATAATTATGCTAGAATCATGGCAGATAGCAAGGGAAGGAATGAAGAGAGGGAGCAAGATAGCCTTTCACCTGGAGCTGCAACTGGTCTAGAGAACACAAGGAACATATTTTGGCTGACCTACCCTCATAGTCACTGATGAGGCAAAGAACTAGTTTTAAAGGATCCAATTAAAGAGATACAAAGATGAAAGAAAGCAGAGTGTCACCTCTTGTATTGAATACACTGAGTGATGCCAGAAGCAATTTATAATCTACTAGGTCAGGAGCTTTACTTAAACCAATATAAATAGCCCAACTGGTAAATCATTTGAAATCAAAGCTGAAGCAGTGGGTTTGTTAAAGATTTCTGGCTGTAAAACCAGACTGGCAAAAGCACTTTTTTAAAAAAAATAAACAAAAAATATTAAGTGAAATATCCTTTAGTTCTAGTCAACTCCCCACCCTAATGTGAATTATTTAGGGTTTTCCCATAGCTTTAGTTATAGTTAGTAATTAGTTAGAAGAGGTAACTGGTGCAGAGTCTGGATTATTCATTGTCATAGATAAATGATGGGCAGTTTGGAACTTGGTCTGGCATTTGTTTACAAAGGAGCATAAAAAAACTCCTGCCACACACAGGGTATGTCTACACTACGGGATTATTCCGATTTTACATAAACCGATTTTGTAAAACAGATTATATAAAGTCGAGTGCACGTGGCCACACTAAGCACATTAATTCGGAGGTGTGCATCCATGGTCTGAGGCTAGCATTGATTTCTGGAGCGTTGTACTGTGGGTAGCTATCCAGTAGCTATCCCATAGTTCCCACAGTCTCCCCGGCCCATAGGAATTCTGGGTTGAGACCCCAATGCATGATGGTGCAAAAACAGTGTCACGGGTGATTCTGGGTAAATGTCGTCACTCATTCCTTCCTCCGGGAAAGCAATGGCAGACAATCATTTCATGCCCTTTTTCCCTGTATTGCCCTGGGACACGCCATAGCATGGCAATCATGGAGCCTGTTCAGCTTTTTTTTACTGTCACCATATGTCTACTGGATGTTGCTAACAGATGCGGTACTGCAGCACTACATAACAACATTCATTTGCCTTTGCAAGATAGCAGAGATGGTTATCAGTTGTTCTGTTCCATCTGCCATGCCATTGTAAATTGGTGATGAGATGATGGTTATCAGTCATTCTGTACTGTCTGCTGCTGTCATGGGTGCCCCTGGCTGAAGTCGGCCGGGGGCGCAAAGACAAAAATGGGAATGATTGCCCAAGTCAATCCCTCCTTTGTGGTATCTAAAAATAGAATCAGTTCTGCCTAGAATATGGTGCAAGTGTACTACAGAACCAGTGTACCAGAGAACCAGAAAGCACAGCCGCTCCGTGTCAGATCCTGCAGAAATGATGAGCTACATGCCATTCTAGGGGGTGCCCCTGCAACAAGCCCACCCCTTGCTTCCCTGTTCCCCCAACCCTCCTGGGCTACTGTTGCAGTGTCCCCCCATTTGTGTGATGAAGTAATAAAGAATGCAGGAATAAGAAAAACTGACTTGTTAGTGAGATAAAATGAGGGGGAGGAAGCCTCCAGCTGCTATGATAGTCCAGGCAGCACAGAATCTTTTCTTTACACATGAAAGGGAGGGGGCTGATGGAGCTCAGCCCCCAGTTGCTATGATGAAGACGGTTACCAGCCATTCTGTACCATCTACTGGGAATGACCAGGAGTCATTCCTATTTTTACCCAGGTGCCCCCGGCCGACCTCACCTGAGGCCAGCCAGGAGCACTCACAGGATGATGACAAGGACAGCTATCAGTCCTTTTGTATGGTACCATCTGCCACCAGGGAAGGGAAGGGAGAGGATGCTGCTGTTCACTGCCGCTGCACCGTGTCTACCAGCAGCATGCAGCAGACATATGGTGACATTGAAAAAAGTCAAGAAACAATTTCTTTCCCTTTTCTTTCACGGGTGGGGGAGGAGGAGTAAATTGACGAGCTATACCCTGAACCACCCCAAACAATGTGTTTGACCTTACAGGCATTGGGAGCTCAGCCAAGAATGCAAATACTTTTCGGAGACTGCTAGGGACTGTGGGCTAGCTGGAGTCCTCAGTACCCCCTTCCTCCCTCCATGAGCGTCCATTTGATTCTTTGGCTTTCTGTTACACTTGTCACGCAGCACTGTGCTGTGGACTCTGTATCATAGCCTGGAGATTTTTTTAAAATGCTTTGGCATTTCGTCTTCTGTAACGGAGCTCTGATAGAACAGATTTGTCTCCCCATACAGCGGTCAGATCCAGTATCTCCCACACGGTCCATTCTAGAGCTCTTTTTGGATTTGGGACTGCATCGCCACCCGTGCTGATCAGAGCTCCACGCTGGGCAAACAGGAAATGAAATTCAAAAGTTCGCGGGGCTTTTCCTGTCTACCTGGCCACTGCATCTGAGTTCAGATTGCTTTCCAGAGCGGTCACAGTGGTGCACTGTGGGATACTGCCCAGAGGCCAATACCGTCGATTTGCGGCCACACTAACTCTAATCCGATATGGTAATACTGATTTCAGCGCTACTCCTCTCATTGGGGAGGAGTACAGAAACTGGTTTAAAGAGCCCTTTATATTGATATAAAGGGCCTCGTTGTGTGGGCGGGTGCAGCGTTAAATCGGTTTAACACTGCTAAAATCGGTTTAAACGCATAGTGTAGACCACGTCACAATGCTTTTCTATTTAGTATGCTTTCCTCTGCTACCTGAAAGACAGATGCTAGTGGCTCATATTTATTACAGGGCCAAAATTCATACCAGTGTAACTACAGGGAAATCAGTGGTGCTGCTTAAGGAGTAGATTTGGTCTCCAGTACTCTGCATATTCTGTTGGAATACCCAGCAGTGGACTGGATAGTACATTACTTAGTCTAAAAGCTTCCTGTGGCACATGATCTTTCTCTACACAGGGGACCTGATTCTCATTTTTATTAATTATGTCCTTTTAAAGGCCCCTTTAAACTGCCAGGATGTAAGGGAGAATCAGGCCTAGACTTTTTCTAAAAGTTTTGTACTCATTTTTGCTTCTGCATTTTACACATGTAGAACAGGAGAGAGGAAGAAAATCAAGGGCATCTCTAGAGACCTACAGTAACATTCACTGAAACAGAGGATGTTTGCTTGGCTGTCTAAACAAAAGACCTCAAGTACCCATGTTAACACAGGAACCACTCAGAATTCAATCAGATCCATCAACTCTACCAAGAATAACAATTTGCTTATCTAATGCCAAAAGGAAAATTAAAACAAGCAGCTTTCCACTGATTTTTTGGAATTGCAAAACAGACTATCCCATGGCAAATATAAGTCCGGGGGGATGCTGTCCACATCAAAATATCACACTGATTGATTTTAAAAGTCATCCTGAATGTTGAGAAGAGGCCCTTTTCTAGCTAATAAGATACCTAAGCATACAGGAGGGTGCACTATGGTAGAGAAACAGGAATAGCGTATGTTAGAGTGTAACAATAATCACATGGGCCCACACAAAAAGATACTACTTTCCCCCCATCCACAACTCTTCTATGCCCTGCCCTTTTCAGCATTCACTCAGCATGTTTGTCCCACCTGCCCTCCAGCCCTTGTGGTCCTGGTAGCTCTGTTGTTCACCTCCACCTTGTGGTGCCTTGACTCATTGGCAAAAAAGGCCATTGCTGTCTGCTGCTCCCCTAGGCAGATGCCAACTGCTTTGCCAGAAATATATACTCCTCCCATGTCTGGCTTCTTCAGGGACTGCTTCAAGGTAGATTGATGAGTAGTGGGTGAGTGAGTGGCTTAAAAAGAGCCACCACTAGCTGCTTTCCCTGCTCAACAGCAGGAGATTCTTGCAGTGGCAGTGGCTGCTTTCTCCCGCTCCACCTCCTCTGGGTAGTCCTAGCTGTTCTTTCCATCCCTCACCATCTACAGACTCATCAAGGAGAGGAGAAGGGCATTGCTTGGAGCCTGTGATAGCAGCTCCTACAGGGCCTCCTGGATGCCTGGATTCCAAGCAGCTCTGGGATGCTGGAGAAAAAATTGTGTCCCTGAGTTTGTCATGCCAAACAGGGGAAAAGGAAGAATATTCTCTGGATTACAATCCTTAGTTTATGTTCCCTCTAGCACAAAACCATTTGGGATTAGGGATGAGTCTGAACCAAAACCCAGGATCCAGATGAGATGGGGTGAATAACCCCTGCACTAGAACTGATCGGGTTAAGGAGCAACTCGGGGCCCAAGTGATCCTGCCAATGACACCTGCAGTGCCTGTTCCAGCTGGACATGGATCTTAAAAGGGAGCCAGACAGCTCAGAGGGGGCCTGACAAAGTGGGGAGAAGGATCTGTCCTTAGAATGCCTGAAGAAAGATGCTTCAGAAACCTTCTCTGGTAGAGGAAGAGGTCTGCTGAGCCCAGAGGGGCTGAAGGGGCAGTCGGTACCTTTTCTCTTATGACCTTGTGACTGGCTGCAAGACTTTGACAATGATGATGGTATGCAGCCTTAAGATACTTCTTGGTGCTAGACATTTGGTAACCCTTATAGGCTCTGGGCTGGAGGCTGATGGAATGGGAAGGCCTGGTCTCCCCACCAAACCCTCACCTTCTGGACTCCTCCCTGGAGGGAAGGAAGGAAAGGATTAATACCTCTTGCACCCCCCAGCTGCGATCAGACAGTCATGGATGGAAGGAGGGGGATCCGTAGCCAAACCCTTTATCCCCCAGAAACCCTGTCACACAGGGGGAAGATAGGACTGAGTGATAACCTAACTGGAGGGTCAAGGCAACCCCCAATAAAAGACAGATTAGCACCAGGTATGGTCCAGGGGAAGAGTTAAGATATGGTAGCCAGGGGCCTAAACCCCAAATCACCAGGCAATGCCACCTGCCCATCACACCAAACACTGTGAACTTTGGATCTAACCCCTAACTCTAATGGGTTGAACCAATATCCTGGATCTGAACATCACCAAACCTTGAGAAAGTTCAGCTCTAGCTCTGAACTTTGAGGGTCAGGCTTGTCTTGCTCAGGCTATCTTGATCCTGGGTAATATAAGAGAAGTGTGGAGTACGGAAATGGAAATGAAAATGTTCTCTGTGCTTCGTAATGGGATTATTGTCACAGTTTTGCTTTAGTGGAACAATTTGATGAATCTATAGAATTTATGAATTCTGTTAGATGTTATGAGCTCTCTGTATGTTTATGCCTTTATTACTCCTGGGGAAATTCTGCACCACTGTGCATGCACAGAATTAATGTTTTCTGAAGACTTTTTCCCCCTATAGAAAATAGATTCTGCTGGGCTTTCACCAGCAGGGGCTGCTGTGGCACCAGAACAGAGGGCAGCTGGCTCATGGACTGGAGCGGCTAGCTGCGGATAGGGAGGGAGCAGTAGCTGCATTCCTCACAGTGCCCTGTCCACAGGGCCAGGTGAGGAGGCATGGGATATGTGGGGGGGACACAGCAGAGTGGGGCACACGGGGCTGCTGGGGGGGGTCACACATACTGGAGTTCAGAAGGACTAATGTGGGTGGACAGACTGGAGTGGGGGCACAGGAGCTAGTGGGGTGACGCATTGAGCCAAGGATTGAATGGGAGTGGGGGTGCAGGGTCACATAGGGATGGGATGAGGAGGGTGCTGGGACACATGGGGACAGGGCAGTTGTGTTTAAGTGACTGGGAGAGGCTAGGGGTCAGCCAGCATCTGCATGGGGAAGGTTCCCAACTCCCTAACAATCCCCCCCACAAAAAAACCCCAATCTGTTTCATACTTCTCCCACCCAAACCCGACAATCCTCCAAGTTCATTCCCAGCAATTACTTCCTTCATCCTCTGCTCCTCAAGTACTCCTGACACACCCAAGCCTTTGTTCTGCTTCTGAGGGGTATAGTTATATTGTATATATTGTAGTTTAAATGAATTACTCAAAGTTCTGTATTAATGTGCCTAGCAAGGAATCTATTTGTCAAAAAACGTTTCCTGACTCTTTCTTGTTGTCTGTATTGTTACAGACATACTATACTGTGGACAGAATGTTTAATTTTTTGGTGCAGAATTTCCCCCAGAAGTACCCTATGACTTTATTGTTGCATCACATTTCTCGTGCTCAGATGATGGGGAGTGTTGCCTGGGTTTCTGTCTCTGAATGGGATCATCAACAACTGCACAGAGCTTTCCCTAGCAGAACAATGTGCTGGCTACAACCTAGGCAAAACTAGTTCTCTCCAGTTTGTCTACAGAGGACAGAGTGAAAATCCCCTCAAAAGGGGAAAAAGACAGGTGTGGGTACAGGCCTTTAAAACCCCAGCATAGAAGATGGTCAAGGATTGAGACAAAGGGGCATGCTTTCTGAGCAAGAGAGAACCTTCAGCTGCTGCAGGGTTAAGGAGAATCAGTGACCTAGAAGAGAAGCCTGAGCTGGAGGAGTGAGGACACTAAAGGATACTGCCAAAAGAACCCTCAAGAGTGGTGAGGAAACTGAGGCAGGGAATGGTGTACAGGTGTTCATTGTTTTGACTACAGGTATCTCTCTTGCTCTGTCTAAAAGAGAAGAGTGTTTGTTTTGTGGAAACCCCTCTGCAAAGGCTGAGCCTTTTTTGCTTCAACTATCATGTATCCCTGAAGGGTTAAACTATAAATCACAGCATCCATGAGGGTGGAGCTCTGAGGAAGGTGTGCTTAAGCTAGTGGTGGGGTCTCATGGAGGGAGGGGGGAGTTCAGCACTGGTCTGAGGCTTAAGGCAGCTGGACCACAGGGTCTCCTGAAAAGGGGTACAAGACAGAGTTTGTGCACTCAGAAAGTATGCAAAGGGGCTGGAGCCTGCTCTGGCCGAGGGAAGCTTAAAAGCACATGAATCCTGCATCTGGATCCAAGCACAGCAGCCTGGTGAGTGTCTAACAAGTGGGAGCTCAGCCAGGTCTGTGACAAAAGAATAAAAGGTGACTTTGAACTGTGGGCCCTTTGAAAGGAAGAAAACACAGCAAAAGAAAAATATCCCCCCCCCAACTTGTTACAAAAAAGTAATCAGAAAATTGAGCTACATCTAATCTTGTAACTTCTATGGCTCTTGTGTATTGCCATAGCAAGTAACCATAGTCACCAATTTAACCTTTATTTGTGCAGCATGGAGAACAGAATCCAGAACCTGATCCTCAAATTCATAACAGCTAAGCTAGGAGTATCTTCATTCGTTATCACCAATATATTCTCTCTTAAGCTGATCCTGAATAAAAGATGGCAAATCATTTAAAGCCACATCTGTATAGGCCAGATTGCTAAGGGTTTGAAAGATGTTTGGATATGGTGTTACAATACATGGTATTTGTCCCTTTCATGCACACAGTTGTTGAAAGTTGTGCAGTTACCTATCCGGAGTAAATCTTTAAGCCAAAGCTATTTTGGCTGTTCTTCAAAAACCAAAACAAAACAAAAAACTCCTATACACTTCTCTTTGAAAAACAAGATATAACCAGTAGGTTTTATTTCTGCTGTGCCAGTAATATTAAAATGTAAAGCATTTTTAAACAAGAAAATCCTTTGTTTGAACAGAGCAGCAGGAAAAAAGGAGGTTAATTTTCTTTCTGCTTTCTTTAAGTCTGGAGAACTTCCCAAGATTTCCTTTCAAAGAGGAATATAACGAGAACTGAGATGTGTGGGGGAATTTTAAATATTGAAGAATCAATGGATAAATAAGGGAAGAGAAGGACACCACTTTGCTGACAGAAATCCAGTTTAAATGACTAAAGAGAAATTCTTGTGTTTGTCTTATGATGGTGTGAAGATTAATTTTCTGGACAGTTAGGCCTGCAGCTGCTGTTCAGTTCAGCACTTCACAATATCAAGTAGCAAGTTTCCAGATTTAAAATTCATTGGTGCACGCTTCCTGGAAGGAGGGTGAAATCAGTCTATATAACGTCCAGAAGCCTAGCTGATTTGGATCTCTGTCAGAGCAATGTGTGACTTTTTGGAAGAGTTCTTGTGCTGGTGGTCACCTTTACTAGCAACACTAATAAATCATACTTTTCAGGGCTTCAGATCATGGCTGATAAATTTAGCTAGCAATGTTTTTATAGCAAAAATATTCTTAGAGCATAACTTTGCCTTTCTATAGGCTTTTGCGAACTGCTGGAATTAGCAGTAAGAATGAATGGTATCTGCTATGACAGCTGCTGAGATTGACCACTTTTCATTTATCTTATGTTTCTAGAGTGATTTTAGTACTGGTGAAAGCTCCTGCTTCATCACCCAAGAGGACAAAGTCCCTTATTTAGCCACAGAACTGTTACAGTGGTGGTAGCAACAGACTTCTACCCATACCACCCATCCCCGACAATGTGCATTCCGCATAGGGGACCACCACTAGGGGAGAGAAAAATTAGTTGCCTCTGCTAAAAGAGTCTTTTGTGATAGTATTGTTTGTGACATGGATAGGGTCACTGTGAGTGGTTCCATTCACTGCCATAGCACCCCCAGATGTCAGAGCATAGCATTCCAGGGGGTTCACCTCCTATGGACCACTTCTTTGGCCCTGCCATGGCCGGTTTCTGTCTACATCTTCCATGGCCAAGCCCTCCAGCCAAGTCGTCTCTTTCCAGTTCTGTCCCCTTCTGAGTAACAAGAGTCCCACTAAAGAATCCACACCAACATCCAAACAGAAGATCCTTCTGCCCCTCTCAGGGAACATTGACGTTTACTGCTCTTCACTGTCCACTTCTAGGGACTACAGATTTTCTTCTTCACTTCCTTGGCTGTGCACTGCTATCTATGGCACTTTTCCTGGAACAGGAGGCCCTTCTTCCTAGCAGGTTTCCCCACTGCCTTACCTGCTCAGAGATTCTGGCAGCTTTTTCCAGAGACCTCCTTGCTCCTTCCAGGCCCTGTGTCAAGGCTTCCCACAGGAGCCTGACCTGCTCTTCAGCCTGGCTTCACAAGGCCTTTCCCAGAGAGAGGGAGGGCATGCCCCATGCTTCTCATTCCTGGGTCTACTCCTTACTGAGTTCTCCCTGACCTTTCATAACAGGGATCATTAATTGTAATTGGGTAACTGTAACATTTTTGGGGATCACTCGGACTAGCATAAGGTTCTGTCATTGCCTGCCCTGTGAGCTCGGGTGCCTTAATGCTGTGCTGCTATGGGTCAGAGCCCTAACACCAGTAGCCAGCCTATAAGCATAAAGGTCCTGAGTCTCCCCCAACCCATCTACCCCAAGTATTTAACTACTAGACACTTTTCCCCTTTGGTTTGTGACCTCCCAAAGGAGTGAAACATGACCCCAGTTATCAGTTCACTTGGGCACATGCACACTTCACACAGTTTGCACTATAGCAACCTGCCTGAGGTAATAATAAAGAAAAGGTTTATTTTATAGAAAAATCAGATTCAGAGATGAAATAGTAAGTTACACAGAAAATAAACATGAAGACAAAATTTCAGGCTTCACACTTCTATATTAGCTAAATTCCCTTTTCTAACGTGTTACCTATTGCCTCTGAAGAGTTTCTCTGCATACCCGCATCACAGAGGGGCTTCAGCATTTCACAGACAGCACCCTGCCTAGATACTGCCTCTCAGTTTCTGGATGTCCTTCACTTTCAACTCCTTCTTTTCTAAGGGTTTGCATTTTCTTTCTTTCTCTGACACTGTAATGATTCATAGTGGGGGAAATTCTTTCCTCTTAATTTTTCAAGACAGGGCTTTTCTTTTCAGTTTCAAGTTGATTCAGTGTTTTTCCATTGATTCTAGTGGTCCACCATTATCTCTTTCTGGCTGGACAATGGATAGGTATTTGAAGTTAGTCTCATGTAAACAACTGGCTTGGGAGTTCCTCTCTCCGTGCAGTGACGTGCACTTGAAATTATAATACCAGTTATGAGCATACTAGTCTATGTACACAAACACATCATTCATAACCGCAGTCTGTGTACATATCTCATAATGACCGTAACATTCAGATCATTACAAACTTTCACAAAAGCCCTTACTTGATACACTTTCATAGTACAAGAACATTGTATACAATCAGTTGAGTCAGCTGTTACTCTTTGGGTTTCAGACCCCCTGTTCTGCCCTTGGTTTGTCTGGATCCTGATTGACATAGACACCCAATCAGGATCAGCTGGGGGTCTAACTGTTTGTGACATACCAGGGTAATGGCAGACTAATTAATAGCTGTGTTATGCCTGCCCTCTATCTTGGAATGCCCTTTACACTGCTTTGCTGCAGTAGCCTCCAGCCTGGACTGCTCACAAGTAGCGTCCAGATGTAAGTCACTCCCAGCTCTGTCTCTTACCAGCCTGGGTTGTACTTCAGGGTGACCCCAACACACCCCAGTCTCAGATTTTCCTCCAGATATGTATATCCTGTACTGCCTGGCCCCCTCCTGGACAAGAAAAGTGTCCATAAAAGTCCATTATTTCTTTAATAAAATAATATGCACACAACTTTCCACCCCAAATGGAGATTCCCAAATACTTCAGTTTAAACACCTTAGATTAGATGAAACAAAAGTTTAACTACAAAGAGATTTTAAGTGAGTACATGTAATGATGAATAAATGTCAGGAATGGTTACAAGAAAATAAAGTTAAAATGTTATTGATGCTTAACTTAACAAAGTGTATCAGATTCAAGCAAAGGTTCTGCTTTCAGTGGTCTTATTGACCAAAATCTCTAGGTCAGGATCCCTTCCCCAGAAACCAATGAAGGTTTCTTCTGTTGTTTCAGGTCCAGAGAATTAATAGGCAGGAAGAAAGGGGATGTCTTGGGTGTTCTCCCCCCTTTTTATAGTTTCAGTCCTCCTTTTGAAAAATACTTCCTGCTGGGTACTAGGAGACACAAGTCTATGTGGTAGGCTGTTCCCTGCTACTTTTTACTCACTTATTTGAGCTTCATTTGTCTCCCCTTCCTGCGTGATGACTCTGTTTATTGATTAGATGCAAATTAAGCAGAGCACACATTCCTTTGTTTGAGATAGACTGGTTTGCCAAGTTCTGTTTGGATCATGTATTAATAACACCATAGAGTGGAAGCTTATAACTTCACATACAGTGTTGCCCCACACATTATATTTTATCAGGACAATATTGACCAGCAAATTATGAGTTTGCAAATGATATACTTTGTACAAAGATTATTACAGTGGTGTGTAGGGTGAGGACCTAGGGGTACATTCTGTCACACCACTACTGAACAGACAAGGCTGAGACTGACTCTCTTTAAAGGGCCAACTATCCTGTAGCAGTCATCAATGCACAAGGGGTGGGGAGGATGCACGGGGCTCTTTATAGTTGTGGGTGGGATCCCTTCCTTCCCCATGTAGCCAGCCCAGAAAACCCAAATACTCCACTGCAGCTTTCCAAACACACCCCAGTTTCTACCCACTTACAAGTATCCTGACTCCCCATACTGTCTCAGCTACAATGATTCTCCCCAATCCACATTGACAAGCGATAGCTGCTCATGCACCTCTTCCCAGCTGTCAAAACTCACTCTGACATGCCCCATCAACATCAGGCACCCTTCTCCAGTTTCCCCAAACCCTCTGATTCCTCTCCACTGGCAAACACCCCAGCAAACTTCCCACTTAAACCTGTCCCAAACCCTACATACCAATGAGATGCCCTCTCACTCTCTTCCAACCTTCCTGCTTTGCCTCCCAAACTCTGACTCCTGTCCCAAGTGCCTTCTTTCCCATCAAGTTCCCTCTCACGAGAAGCAGCCCGACCACCCCCAGCTTCCTAAAACTACTCTAGTTCCCACTGACAAGCACTCAATGCACTCCATTCCTCTTGTATCCCATTTCCAACTGCCTAAACCCTTGGATTGCCCCCAAATGTCCCATCCACACACCACAGTTGTGAAAACCTTCTATTAAACCCCGAAGTACTTTATTCTATATCCCCTGACTATAACCCTTGTCTGTAACCTCCCTCTTTTCCATCCACCCACAAAACTGTTCCAACCTTTTTTCCTGTTGCCTAAATCCTCAACAGCTAAAAACTGGAAGCTATTAACAATATTGTTTATATACCATATGTGCCTCTTGCTGAACTTGTGTAAATGAATTATTGTAACTCAGTTTTCAATTGTTATCAACATTCTATTTGATAAAGTGTTGATTGACTGATTTAGCAACACTCCTCACAAATGACAAGATACAGTACAATATGGTATATGTAGATAACTTTTCCTGCCAATGAAATATAAACACTTCGAAAGGTGAGATGCAGCAACCATTCTATTCTAGCAACACTTCCCGACATATCTGAAGATGGACAGAATAACTTATTCTGTTGAACAAAAGGAAGAATTTAAGGAAGGAGTGTAATCATCCAAGTTGGAATTTGCAGGACAATGTTGCTATCACCTCCACTTTTCTGAGAAACACCATGAGATCTTTAATGTCTCATCTGTGGTGAAAAAGACAGAAGCAGTTAATATTGTATATTTGTGTCTTTTTCTTTAAAAATGAGATCATGTTCAGTGTATTTGTATCCTTGTATTATTATTGCCATAGTAAATATCAGTGTTTTTGTGAATACTGTCAAATACAATCGAGTATAAGGCAGCATTCTATTTTCCTCCTGAGTTGAGCTTATAGTTAGAACTATTTGTTAAAATGTTAGATTGATCTAGAGGGTCTAACGACTCATTTATTGGGCAGGAGGAGGGAGAAAAGAGAATCCGAACTTGAGACAAAAACTTTTTTAAAATGGCAATGGTTAAAAACCCAAAGAATAAAGTTATAGGCTTCATCCTTTCCCCACTGAAGCAAATGGCAAAAAGTCAGTTGATTTTCAAGTGAAATTAAGATAAAGTTCTGTAGCTCCAAATGCTGTGCTTAACTTTCATTTAGCGTCAGTGCTTAAGGTTTTAAAGTAGCACATTATACACCAGTATGTATTAACTTAATCAATGGCTGGACTGTGAGTTGGACTATGTATTCACACAGGTGCATAAAGGAGAATACATTTCCCTCTCATGCAGGGGCAGCTCTGTGTTTTTTGCCGCCCCAAGCACAGCAGTCAGGCAGCCTTCGGCAGTGTTTCTGCAGGAGGTCCACTGGTCACGCGGATTCGGTGGCGGCTCTGCAGATGATTTGCCAGTCCTGCGCCTTCAGCATACCCGCAGCCAAATTCCCGCCAAAACCGGAGACTGGTGGCCCTCCCGCAGAAACGCCACTGAAAGTTGCCTGCCTGCCACCCTCCCCCTTCCTGCTCCCAGCTTGCCAACCCAGGCATGCGCTTGCTGTGCTGGTGCCTGGAGCCACCTCTGCTCTCATGCCCTTGGACAGACTACATTGGCCTGGGCACACAGGCATTAACAAGAACAGTATTCCTGTTATTAGCCATCCCCTGTCAGTTGTTAGGCCTAGTGACTTTTGACTCAGCAGATTGTATAGATTTTGGTGATCAAAGTCTCTGAAACCATAGGCTCATGAACTAAGGGTGTGGGAGGTGCTGCAACACACCCCAGAGTCCCAGCTGCCAGCCCAGCACCTGGCATTCTGGCTGCCATCCCGCGTGCCCAGAGACCCGCCTGCCGGCCTCTTGCGCCCGGCCTCAGCTCTGGGGGTAGTGGTGGATAGGGGTTAGGGAACTGGCTTTCAGCATCCCCACTATTTAAAATGTTCCAGTGTCACTAACTGAGGCTCAGGTGAATTCAACCTAAGCTTTTGGGAACTCTCTGAGTTTCTCCTCAGTGTGTTTCTGTGGGAACTAACCTGTTTAGATTTAGTTTGTTTTTCTTTATTTGTTTATGTATAAATGTGAAGATAATGTATTTGGATGATAAAGTAGCCATGTTATGGTGTAGACATTAAGGTGTGTTTTTTATTAATTATTAGTTAATTAATTAATTTATATTATGTTGTTTCTTTATCATATGATTTCATAAAGTTGGTTCTCAAGAATTAATTCCTTTTTGGGACTTGAATGTGAGGAGATTGACCCTGAGCAATCCTTGTTGAAAATCCTTATAGACCAAATTCTGGGTCTCCAGGTGCTTTTCTATGGGAGTTGAGGTGGGAGGGGTTAAGCACTGGAGAAGGGCAATGAAGTAAACTCTAGCCCAGCCAAAGGTTACACTTGCTTCTTATGATGAGTTTGGAGGGGTTGTGGGGGTTGTTTGAAGGCCAGAAGAGGAAGTTCAGGAAAGATTTCTTTCAGGGTGGATTCCCCATTGCGCATGGTTGTAGATAGTTGATGATACCTGTTATGGGTTCCAGTGTGGGATGTAGGTGACAGCTAGGGGTGTGCAGTGCGGAGGAGGGTATTTTGGTATTGTAGTAGGTTCTCTCAGGATATTTGTGTGGCCCGTTCTACTTCATGGTCTATTTCTCTGGTGCAGTGTCCTAATTTGGTGAAAGCGGTTTTGTGTGTGTTGAGCTATGTATCCCAGTCTTGCTCCTCAGAGCCTGTTCTGTGCTATCTGATTGCCTGGCTATAGATAACAGATTTATGGGCATGTCTGGGGTGGTTACTGGCTCAATGAAGGTAGGTGTGGTGATCCATGGGTTTCTTGTATGTAGTTGTCTGTAGTGTTCCATTAATGGTCCACTTCACCTTGTACAGTCCCTTGAAATACGTGTTAATAATTTATGCAAAAAAATCTGTTCCACCTTCTATTTAGCTGTAACATTCTGAGTAAGTTTCCCAGACCTGAAGAAGAGCTCCGTGTAAGCTCGAAATCTTATCTCTCACACCAACCAGAAGTTGGCTGAATAAAAGATACTACCTCACCCACCTTGTCTCTCTAATATCCTGGGACTGACACAACTACAACAACACTACATACAAGAAAGAAATTGTCAGACACAACACAAGTCACTGGTAATCAGAAAAAAAAGGCAGGATTGGTATATACTGGCTGATGATATAAAAAACACAGATGAAATCCTCCTGACTAGCAACAAAGCTAAGCAGCTAATGTAATTACTTGACAAGTTTTGAAGTTTCTTTTTGTGCATGTGCAGATTTACTAAAACTTTGTGAAATTAATTAAGCACTCTCTCAGGAACTTGTTCAATTAATCCTTTTATTTTAGCAGGCTAAATATAGCAAGAACAAAATGTAATGAAATAAATGATTTGTTTATATCCTGTTCATGCCAATCAAACATATTACAAATCCACAGTAAAGAGATACTATGACTCCTAACTACCAAGGCTAACTTTATCTTAGGGTATGTCTACACTGCCAGAATTACAGCGCTGGCATTTACAGTGCTGCTCAGAGAGCGCTGAAGGGAAACCGCTGTTTGTGTTCACTCTGTCAGCTGCTTGTGCAATAGCATATTCACACTTACGGCACTTGCAGGATATTCGGAGCAGTGCTCTCTGGGCAGCTATCCCACAGAGCATCTCTTCCTCTTCTGCCACTAAGAGTTGTGGGAAGGCTAAGGGGGTCGCGGGACATTCTGGGTCCTGTCCCAATGCCCTGTGATGCATTTTTTCACATCCCAGCAAACCTTGTGCTTCCATCCGCATTTGGAGCCATCTTTCAACGGTTTGTTTAGTGTGCACTTTGTCTCTTTGGGCTGCAGGAATGAATCCTTGACTGTTGACCAATATGCTGCTCGCTCTCACTAACACATCACGAGTGGCAATGGAGTTATTCTTTAAACTATAAAGGCAAGAGGAGTTTGACACTGATCTTGCCACTCATAGTAGCTACAACACAAGATTGCTTGTGGCATTCATGGAGATGCTGACCACAGTGGAATGCTGCTTTTGGGATCACATCATCATGCACATCTGGGATGATGAGCAGTGGCTGCAGAACTTTTGGATGAGGAAAGCCACATTCATGTGACTGTGTGATGAGCTCTCTCCAGCCCTGTAGCGCAAGGACATGAGAATGAGAGCTGCCCTGTTGTTGGAGAAGCTCATGGTCTCAGTGTCCCACCACTCCTTCAATTCTTGTTTTCGGCCATGGAGGGCATCATGACATCATGCAGAAAGTCCTCTTTAGTTCTTCACGGCCACTTTCTAATTCTGTGCTGCTGTTCAGCCAGCAATAACAAAGAGGGAAGCTGGGCTCCCAAGGTTATATCTGTGAAGCCAAAATGCAGCATTTTACAGAAACAGGATCGTTTGTGACACACAGACCACTGATTCAGTGATTTAAAACACAGGCACTATTCACATACCTGTCCCTAACTGGCTGACCCCAGGCAAGCACACATGAGCCACAAGACCCCCAAAATGGTGAGTAACCACAGGGGTGGGGGAAATCTGTGTTCCTAGACCCTGCTGTACACTGGGCATGTGGCTCTTGGGGAGAGCCAGCACTGGGGGGAGGGGAGGCTTATAATCGTTTCTATCCCCACATTTTCCAAAGGCTGTGTTCATTATGGAAGATATCTTGCTGTTGAGGGTGAGCAGGGAATCAAGGGAGGGTCTTCTCCAACACTGCGGCTTCTGCCCTGGCCCTTATGCAGGTCACCTGTGTCCAGCATTGTTCCCCCTCCCCGCTCCGTGATGGCAGAGTAGCGAGGGAAAGTTACCCTTAATAGGGCAAGAAACAAAGCAGCTCTGCCAAAGAACCTGCAGCAGCAGATTGCCCAGTATCTCCATGAGAGTTTCCTGGAGATCTCTGAGGCAGATTCCTGTGAAGTGAAGGAGTCAGTCAACACCCTGTTCCGCTGCTCAGACTAGGCATGCGGTGGTACGCGCATCATACAGACACAAGCCTGCTTTCTGCAACCCTTCTGCCCCCAACAACTCGCTTCAGCAGTTCCCAAAATCCAAGCCACTTACCAGGGGCCTCCTCTGCTGTTTACGCTTCGCCAAGCTCCTACCGCTGTGACTAGCTAGCGTCCTCCAGGGCAGAGAAGAGCTCCTGGCTGCATGCATCTCTGACCTCTGAGTCATCCTCTGCCTCATCCCTCCACATCCTCGTCCAAGATTTCTTCCTTCTGGCTCAGTCCACTCTTGACTGGCATGCGAATCAGCAAAGTATCCACAGTGGCCTTCGCAGTGGAGGTGGGGTTGTCACCGAGTCATCAGTTTGAACTCTACTGTCCTGCCCTCAGGTGAGAACAGGCATTGTGGAACCCCTCCCGGAGGCCACTTGCTGTGCTGTAAATGACCAGGGTATCTACACTGGGGTGAACTCATCACACAGTCCCATGAATGTGGCTTTCCTCATCCGAAAGTTCTGCAGCCAATGCTTGTCAGCCCAGACTTGCATCACAATGTGATCCCACCACTCAGTACTTGTTTCCCGAGCCCAAAAGCGGTGTTCCACTGTGGTCAGCACCTCCATGGAGGTGGATTGTTTAGAGTGTTGGGAGAGCTCTCTCCTAGCACATGCCGTGACTACACAAGCCATGTTAAAGCGCTGCCGCTGCAGCACTGCCATGGCAGCGCTTTAACATTGCCAGTGAAGATATGCCCTATCACAGCCCTCTCTGTCCCCCCATCCCCAGCTGCTTCCCCACCCCCCTCTTCCTTTCCTCCATAGGACTAGAGAGGTATTACTGGGCCACTTCACTTTGAATGGTCCCTTGTAATATGCGTTAATTACTTATGCTAAACAATCTGTTCAAACCTTGTATTTAGCTGTGACACTCTGAGTATGCTCCCCAGACCTGAAGAAGCGCTCTGTGTAAGGGCACACTTTAATGTGGCTTGAATAGTCGCAGTAGAGCCAGCGCTATAAAAAAACCATCTCTATGAGGGGAATAGCTACCAACACTGGTGCACTGTCTACACTGGCACTTTACAGCACTGAAACTTGCAGCGCTTGGGGTGTGTTTTTTCACACCCCTGAGCGAGAAAGTTGAAGTGCTGAAAAGTGGCTGTGTAGACAAGGCCTTTAAAAGCTATGTTTCTCTTGAAGATTTCTTTTTTTTTTTTCCAAATATCTGAAATTCTGGCACAGAACAAATACCCAGTAGTTGCCAGTCGCTTAGCAATCAATTTTGAAAATCACATTAAATAAATAATGACAATTAGGTGGAATGCAGCCCAGATAGGATTAAAGAAATAAGTTTTTTAAAAAACAGACTTGATATATATTTGGTTCTACTTGTAATGTTTCATAAGCACTCAGGAGTCAGGTTGGTTAGACAGAAGCTTTATTTAAAAGTGCACTAACTTTCAGTTCATTTTGAGTTTTCTTAGGCTTCTGTGACTATTTAGCTGACATTGGGCATGCTCAGAGGCTTAACACAGTTTTTAGCATAGTCAGTCTCTAGCTAATTCTAACTCAACTTATTTGCATAATCGCTGCAGAACTAATAATGTGATACCTATCAGCAAATTACTGAAACCTTCAAAACTGATGAAAAAAGTACATGCACCAGAATTCTTTCTGCAAGGAAATTAGTATGTCTTTCACAGCAAGACACAAGCAAAGCTAGACACAGCATCAAAACAGGCTTCTGTACTTTTACTTTGATACTTTTATTACCAGTGCCATTTCAAGAAATATCAGGTTTTCTAGCAAATCTAACCTCTTTATAGGTAGAGCACCAATCATTACAGTATATAGGTACTGCAAATAGAGAAAATGGGAGGTATGAAGATGGGCTACGTTCTTGCTGTCCTGATGATTCACTGTTTAAACATTTTAAGATTTCCTTCAATGAAAACAAAACAAAATTCTGGATCAAAATATCCTCTAGAAAAATATCATATAGTCTATTAAAGAGCAAGACATTTTTCAGCAAAATGTTTTGTGGCATTTGAGTACCGGCTGCCTGACCTCATTTGACCCCAGCCACACACATATGCTCTCACTTCCCCCTGAGGTAAACTCAGGGTTGTGGTGGAGAATAGCAGGAATGGTGGGCTTTTAATTGACTTCTGCATTCATCATTTATCCTGCCTTGCATAATTGTTTTCACTTTTCTGAGGACTTGTGAGACTCTGCTAAGTGGTGCAAATTTCCTGGCAAAGCAGCCAGTTAGTAGCTTATTTACAGCACAAATGGCAAGGTAAGAGAGGAACCCTATGTTTCTTCATATTTTGTATATGTCTAAGACCAAATCCTCCAATCGGCTCTACAGGCTGATGCCACGTCTGCATTGTGGCATCCAGCCTGACAGCCAGAAGGAATGCTGATTTCTGCCAAGATGATAGATCTGGTTGGTTAAGAGAGGTTTAAAATAACACCGTTTAACTGTAAACTCCAGCAACAACAACCTCAAGAGGATCAGGGTCCAGTGGTCTCAACTGTCATACAGGAAGTGCCATGTTCTAATCTTAGCTGTGTGGCTTGGGACAAGTTGCTTAACCCCACTGTCTCCTCATATGAAATAAAGGGATTTTAATTTATTTGTATAGCACCTATTGTTCCAGCAAATAGCTCTCCAGTCTCAAAAATTACCAGTGAGCCATTTGTAAAATGGAAAAATAATACTCCTTTTTCCTACACTTTGTTTAGTCTAAATAGACTGAAGTCTCCAGGGAAGAGACACAGTGTGTATGTTGTAAAGTATGTGGGTCCATCGTCAAGTGGGTCTGGGATTACTTAACTGTTCAACTCAAAATAAAATTAGTTTGATAGAAATGCTAAAACAGTTTTGTGTCTTTACACTAGAGGGTGCTGAGGTAAGCTATGGACTTGCATCGAGGTGAGGCTCTCAGAGGCATTTCCTTAATTTCTTGTCTAGTAACAATCATGAGTTAATATGAGTGAGAATGGCTGACAAGTTGCTAAATATTTTTAAATAAATGAATTGTGGGTCCCAAGTCCATCACCCGGAGTAGAAACCTGTTGCCAATCTCTCCTGCAGGAGCCCCACATATGTCCTGGTTTTGGTATTCTTGGAAGAGCCCCAGTCTTTGGTCACCACAGTGGATCTTGCAAGACTGAAATTTCCATTATGACTGAAGACCTAGAGACTGCCAAAGCATAGGAGGCGAGTTATATGGGCCTGTGGGGCCTGTGCTCCACCAATATTCAGGAATGTGGGCCCGACTCCACCACTGTTTGGGCTTATATTTTCGAGCTGTCCCGTCCATAAGATGGACCAGGGCAACCTCCCCGTGCTTTTGGGGGCCCCGTGCTTCAAGGTGACGTGGGGTCCAGGGCGGCCTGGGAGGTTATCAGGGGGCCTGGCACCAGCAGCAGCGAGTGACCCGACCCCAGCCTGCCCCGCTTTTTCCCACCCTGCCACCCACGGCCAGCTTTAACAAGTGTGGGGCCCGATCTGTACTCACCCGGCGGCACTCCGTGTGTTTTCAGTGGCACTTTGGCAGCGGGTCCTTCACTCGCTCTGGATCTTCTTTGGCACTCAACGACACGCCGTCGAAATGCTGCTGAAGACCTGGAGCGAGTGAAGAGCCCGCTGCCGAAGACCCCTGGAGTGCCACTGGATGAGTAAAAATTAAAAAGGCACCGGTGTGGGGCCCTCTTAGGCACGGGGCCCAATTCAGGGGAATTGGGTGAATCGGCCTAAAGCCGGCCCTGTCGCCCCCCACTCCACCCCTTCCCCTAAAGCCGCCACCCTGTCTCTTCCCAGCTTCTGCCCCCTCCCCCGAGCAACACCGGGATCCAGCAGTGGGGAGTGGAGCGGGGCAGGCTGAGGCTGGGGCTGGGTTGCTTACTGCTGCTGGTGCCAGGCCCCCCGCTAACCTCCCAGGCCACCCTGGACCCCACATCCCCCTGAACCGTGGGGCCCCCAAAAACACAGGGCCTAGGGTGGTTACCCTAGTCTGTCCTATGGATGGGATGGCTCTGCTTGGACTCGTTTGGGGCATCACCAAAAATTATATAAACCTGACGCCCATGTGCCAAAGCCTTGGGCCACAACAATGATATCTAGCATGCAGGGACCATCTAACTAGCCTTTGAAGATACAATGGTGGCCCCTGAGGTGAAGTGAATGGGATACTGACCCCTATAAAAATTAACACCATGAAAATTAAATGTCTCTCTCTCGAGATATTAGCAACACCAGACACTCCATGCCCCTGGCCTCCTTTGTCCATGCTCCTTGTCCAAGCCATCCAGAGAAGATGAGGTGAAAGACCTAGGCCTTTGGTCATGCCATCCTGACCAGTCTGCAACCAAATGAGACTCCCCACATACACACACCAGGTGGGTAATCTTGTTCACGGCAAGTTTACATAACATAGTACTTGAAATATTAGAGTCTTCTAGCACCTTACCCACACTAGCTCACTTACACTTTCTATCACTGTTGCTGCTCCACCACTGGCAGAATTTTTAGCAGTAAATTTTAACAAGAATTTCTTAGGCCAAGTCTACACTACAAAGTTTTGCTGAAGCAATTGCGTTGGCATATGGCCCCCAAAGTTAGCATATTGTTTTGTGCAGGCATACCTGGCTCCTTGCATCAGTGCTGCACGTACTCACCAGAAGTGCTTGTGTGGGTGCACCATGGGTAGTGTGATGGGGCAAGGCCAGATGGCTACAGTAAAGTAGTAAGGAACAGGTATGTTAGCCCCAGGCTAACCAAATCTCTAGTACCATGGTAACCAACGCTGACGATGTGCTCCTCGTGGTCCAGGACCCGGGCGACTTGGCGCGGGTGGAGGCTTGCCAGGCTGTGTACTCGGCGGCCTCCTCCGCCCGGGTCAACTGGGTCAAGAGCTCTGGCCTGGTGGTCGGGGACGGGTGGCAGGCGAGCTCCCTCCCACCTGCGCTTCAGGCCATCCGGTGGAGTGCGGGTCCGCTGCTCTATCTCGGCGTTTACCTTTCTGCCACGCATCCGTCTCCGCCGGAGAACTGGCAGGATTTGCAGGGCAGGGTGACGGAGCGGCTCCGGAAATGGACAGGACTACTCCGGTGCCTCTCCTTTAGGGGGAGGGCACTGGTGCTTAATCAACTGGTCCTGTCCATGCTCTGGTACCGACTCAACACCCTGATCCCGGCCCCGGGTTTCCTGGCCAACCTCCGGATGGTGATTCTGGAGTTCTTTTGGCCAGGGACGCACTGGGTCTCTGCAGGGGTCCTCCACCTGCCCGTGGAGGAGGGGGGGCAGGGCCTGAAGTGCTTACGCGCTCAGGTCCATGTCTTCCGCCTCCAGGCCCTGCAGAGGCTCCTGTTTGGTGCGGGTAGTCCGGCGTGGAGCATATTGGTGCACGCCTTCCTCCGCCGCTTCCGAGGGCTCCGATACGACCGGCAGCTCTTTTACCTCCATCCGAGAGGTCTTCCACGAGACCTCTCTGGGCTGCCGGTCTTCTACCAAGACCTCCTCCGGACCTGGAAGCTGTTTTCAACGACCAGGTCCGTGGCAGCCACCGTGGGGGTTGACCTCCTCGCGGAGCCCCTGCTACACAATCCCCAGCTTCGTGTGCAGGTGGCGGAGTCCCGCACGGTGTGCCAGAGGTTGGTCTCGGCGGGAGTCACCAGGGTCGGAGACCTCCTGGACTACGACCGGGGAGACTGGCTGGATCCCCTGACGCTCGCTCAGCGCATGGGGCTCTCCAGACCTCGTACTCCCCAGCGCGTACTTCAGGAGGTGAAGGCCACTTTACTGCCCGCTGATCGGGCTTACCTCGACCGGGTCCTGAGAGAGGGCACGCCCCGCCCACCCTCCACCCCAGGCCCCGTGGACATTTTTATGGGGCCCCTGCCCCGTGGACCCAATCGGCCCCTTCACCCTTTCGCTGCCAGCCGGCTGCATGATCTGCAGCTGGTTTTGTTCCAGACCGCGCCACGGAAACATCTGTACTCGCTCGTGCTCCATACCCTTCACTACCTCACCCTCGCGTCCCGCCCCGATACCAAATGGCGGGACCTCTTGCCGCCTCTCGAGGGTGAGGAGCCCCGGTGGGCCAGCTTGTACTCTGCCCTGGTCCCGAGGCCCGCCGGGGATATCAGTTGGCGGCTCCTTCACGGAGCCGTGAGCACGGGCGTGTACTTGGCGCGGTTCACATCTGTCCCTAGCACCTGCCCTTTCTGTGGTGAGAAGGAGACCTTGGCGCACGTTTATTTGGAGTGCGCCAGGTTGCAGCCCCTGTTCCGGCTCCTCCTGAATATTTTCCTGCGTTTTTGGTTGCACTTTTCCCCTCACCTTTTTATCTACGCGCTCCCCATCCGTGGCCCCACGCAGTCGCGGGATCTCCTTCTCAACCTCCTCTTGGCCCTGGCCAAACTGACCATCTACAACACCAGGGAGAGGAGGTTGGCCGATGGGATTTCCTGCGACTGTAGGGCCTATTTCCGTTCCTCCGTCTGCTCACGCATCCGGGCAGAGTTCCTTTGGGCGGCGTCCACTGGCTCCCTTGACACCTTCGAGGAGCAGTGGGCGTTGTCTGGGGTTCTCTGCTTGGTGTCCCCATCGGGTTCCCTTCGTTTAGCCCTATGACCTCACTCCCGATCCTGTTTTTTTCATTAGTTGTCCCCCGTAATTATTTGGTGTCCCAGACCTGTGGGTCCTCCCCTTAGGCTGGGGGGAGGCCCTTTAGAAGTGGGCGGGCTTCGCCCACCCACCCCCACTGGATGCCAATAGGACCATGGTAACCAAATGGCAGTTGCTCCAGGTTAATCAAGACACCTGGGGCCAATTAAGATCTTTCTAGAAGGCAGTGGAGATAGCGACATTGATTGGGCCACCTAAAGCCAATCAAGGCTGGCTGGAACTACTTAAAAGCCTCCCAGTTAGTCAGTGAGATTTGGGTGTGGGTGTACTGCTGCTGGAGGACTAAGGAGTACCAGTGTTATCAGACACCAGGAGGAAGGTCCTGTGGTGAGGATAAAGAAGGTGTTTGGAGAAGGCCATGGGGAAGTAGCCCAAGGAGTTGTAGCTGTCATGCAGCTGTTACAGGAGGCACTATAGACAGCTGTGATCCACAGGGCCATGGGCTGGAACCTGGAGTAGAGGGCAGGCCTGGGATCCCCCCAAACCTCCCAACTCCTGATCAGACTCAGGAGTTGACCCAGACTGTGGGTTCCACAAGAGGGGAAGATCACTGAGGTGAGCAAATCCGCCAATAAGCGCAAGACCCACCGAGGTAGAGGAGGAACTTTGTCACAGTAGGTATCCCACTGTGCAACCCACCACTGTTCAGTCTTTTGGGTAGTTTTGATAATGCATGATGGTGCAGAAATGAGTCACAAAGGGGTGGTTAGGAGCAAGGGGTCAACTTCCCATGATGCAATGTTGTCCATCCCATAATATCATCTATAGCCCATAATTTTCTAGACATAGAGACATTGTTCTTTGACTGACCAAGGAAGTAGCAGTCTTCTATGATGGCCAGATACATTGGAATTGAAAAAGATACAGAAAAGGGCAACAAAGATGACTAGGGGTATGGAACAGCTTCCATATGAAGAGAGATTAATAAAACTGGGACTTTTCAGCTTGGAAGAGACAACTAAGAGGGGGATCTGATAGAGGTCTATAAAATCATGACTGGTGTGGAGAAAGTAAATAAAGTGTTGCTTACTGCTTCTCATAACACAAGAACTAGGGGTTATCAAATGAAATTAATAGGCAGCAAGTTTAAAACAAACAGAAGTATTTCTGCACACAGTCAAGCTGTAGAACTCCTTGCCAGAGGATGTTGTGAAAGCCAAGGCTGTAGCAGTGCTCAAAAAAGAACTAGGTAAGTTCATGGAGGATACTGCATCAATGGCTGTTAGCCAGGATGGGTAGGGATGCAAAACCATGCTCTGAAGTGGCCCTAGACTGTTTGCCAGAAGCTGGAATAGGTGACGGGATGGATCACTTGATCATTACCTGTTCTGTTCATTCCCTCTGATGCACCTGACACTGGTCGCTGTCAGAAGACAGGATACTGGGCTAGATGGACCACAGGTCTGACTCAGAATGGCTGTTCTTATGCTTTTATCTCCAGACAAAAGGATAATAGGAGCTAGTGAGGGCCAAATTCATAGGAAAGGCTAAACTGATGCAAGATTTTCCCCTCCACCCCCAGCCCTTACTATGCAGATTATCATCAACCCTAGTTCCTTGAGACTTACAGCCACTTAGCAACTGTAACTCTCACCACACACTCAGTACCTTTACGCTGATTGACTGTCTAGAGTTGCTTTCTGTGACGTTCATCTTGGTGTGTGTTTAATTTTCTCTATTTCTGTAAAATTCCCAGTTAGGATTTTAGTTTTGTCTTAAAGCAAAGAACTGTTGGGTGGGTGCACAAAAGAGTTAAGTGCTGAGTTGCTGAACATCATTGTGCCTAACTTTTAGGCATGTAAGAAAACACTGGTTCACAAAGCCTGAGTTAAGCACATAGGCTCTTTTGACTGCAATTTACAAAAGACTGTATGCTAGGCAGGAAGCCACCTAAACTGTCCAGGAGATGCTGACCAGAGAGGTGTGTGCTAAGCCTGCCCCTCTATAGTGATAGTTGCTTATCTCTGCTAGAGATTTTTCAACTGTGAACCCTCTCCTGGAGCCAGGTGCTTATGCTGTTTTAGCAAAAAGCTAAGGCCCTCTCAACTTTTAGCCCAGTGGCTAGGGTATTCAGCTGGGATGTGGGAGAACTCCAGTTCAAGTCCCTCTCTACTTGACAGGGAGAGAGGTTTTAAAATGGGACCTTGTCATGGTATAAATCCCCACTTTGAACCTTAGCGTCCAAAAGATGGGTACCAGCATGAATCCCCCTAAGCTTAATTACCAGCTTAGATATTGTAGTGCTGCCACCAACCAGGACACAGTGCCTGGTACACACTGGTCCCCCAAAACCTTCTCAGAGGACCCCAAGACCCAAACCCCCTGGATCTTACACAAGGAAAGTAAACCCTTTCCCTCACTGTTGCTTCTCCCAAGCTTTCCCTCCCTGGGTTACCCTGGAAGATCACTGTGATTCAAACTCCTTGAATCTACAGACAGAGAGGAGTGCACCTTGCCCCCTCCTCCTCCCCCCTCCCCAAGAGGTAATACAGATTCAAGCTCCGTGAATCTAAAACAAAGGGATTCTACCTTTTCCCTCCTCCCTTCTCTCTCCGTGTCTCTCACCAATTCCCTGGTGAGTACAGACTTAATTCCCTTGAGCCTCAACAAGGGGAAGAAATCAATCAGGTCTTAAAAAGCAAAACTTTTAAGAAAGAAAAAAAAAGTAAAAGTTGTCACTAATTTAGATGGTAATTGTTACAGGGTCTTTCAGCTTATAGACACTAGAGGAGTCTTCCCCCTCAGCACAAATACACATTAAAATCATTTCAGCAAAATACACATTTGCAAATAAAGAAAACAATCAAAAAGACTAAACCGCCTTCTACTGTTACTTACTATTTGAATAGAAAATTAGAGAGCCTGTAGGTACGTCTGGTTACCCTCTCAGAACCCAGAGAGAACAACAGATAAAGAAAACACACAAAGACTTCCCTCCACTGAGATTTGAAAAAATCTTGTCTTTTGATTGGTCCTCTGGTCAGGTGATCCAGGTTCACTGCTTGTAACCCTTTACAGGTAAGAGACATTAACCCTTAACTATCTGTTTATGACAGACCTGCCCCACACCAGGGCCCCGTGCCTTAGGCGCCTTTTTAATTTTTTTTTTTACTCACCCGGCGGTGGTCCGCTCCGGGGTTTCAGCGGCATTTCAGCGGCGGGGGGTCCTTCACTGCCGCGGAAGACCCAAAGCAGACTCCCCACTGCCAAAGTGCCGCCGAAGCCCCGGACCGCCGCCAGGTATTCGAATTGGGCCTGTCAAGGTTTTTCCCCCCCCACTTTGAACTTTAGCGTCCAAAAAGTGGGGACCTGCATGATCACTTTTAAGCTTAATTACCAGCTTAAATTTGGTACGCTGCCACCAGCCAAAAATAGTGTTTGGCACACTTCCTGTTCCCCAAAACCTTCCCTGGGGAACCCAAGACCCAAACCCCCTGGATCTGAACACAAGGAGAAATTAACCTTCCCCCCCTCTTTTTTCCCCCCAGACTTTCCCCTCCCTGGGTTATCCTGAGAGGCTACACTGATCCAAATTCCTTGGATCTTAAAACAAAGAGAAATTAACCTTCTCCCTCCTCCTTTTCCCCCCATCAATCCCCTTGGGTCTTAAAACAAGGGGGAAAAAATCAATCAGGTTCTTAAAAAAAAAAAAGCTTTTAATTAAAGAAAGAAAAGATAATTTTTATCTCTGTAAAATCAGGATGGAAAATGTTTTACAGGGTATTCAGATTCATATAGCCTAGAGGGACCTCCCCCTGCCCCCTTTAGCCTGATATTCAAAGTTACAGCAAACAGAGGTAAAAATCCTTCCAGCAAAAGACACATTTACAAGTTAAGAAAACAAACATAAGACTAATCCGCCTTGCCTGGCTATTACTTACTATTTTGAAACATGAGAGACTGATTCAGAAACATTGGAGAAAACCTGGGTGTACATCTGGTCCCTCTTAGCCCCAAGAGCGAACAAAACAAACAGCACAAACAAAGATTTCCCTCCACCAGGATTTGAAAGTATCTTGTCCCCCCATTGGTCCTCTGGTCAGGTGTCAGCCAGGTTCACTGAGCTTCTTAACTCTGTACAGGTAAAAGAGACATTAACCCTTGACCATCTGTTTATGACAGGGCCACACAGTTAATAAAGCCGGCCCTGCCTACATGGACACTTTTTCCAGGACACTCTTATTCCAGAATAAGATGGCACAAAAGAAGGCTTCTTGAAGTAGGGTATGCTTAACTGTACGTTTTACAAGGTTTATGAATAAGACAGCAACACCTAACCTATCACTAATCAAGACTAATGCTGATGGGCATTGTTGCACTGGCTGTGCTTTGTAAGCAAATAACCCAATCAACATGCATCACACGTAGGTCTGTATTAAAATTGTTCTTTATTGTAAACAAGGTATAAAGTACGACATAAGTATTGTGCAAAATTTTAAAGTAGTCATAAAAGATTATCTAGCACACTATAATCCAACTGTTTAGTTGTCTATATTTGTGTATTCAACAAAGTAAGATACAACAGAAATATGGTTAGTGAAAGTTGATGCATTATTTGTCACAAAATCTACAGTATTAATTCAAGGCTGGTGTCTTTACTGCCTTATGTTTACTTTACAAATAATTCCTAACATTCTAATTTAATACAGTATAGATTATATCCTTATTACATAAAGACCATTTATCTCTAATAGAAATCTTCAGAAGTTACCTCCACATCAAGTAGCTTAGCATAACATACTCGTTCTTGCCTTCTTAGTAAACCCACGTAATTAATTATTCTTATAGTTACATTAAAAACAAATACTGTCTCAGTGTTTACGAAAAATGCAGTGGTATGGAATTTTGAAAGGTATAAAGGAAAACATAAGCAACTGGAAAGCAGGAGCATCATAGGATGCCTATATATAACCAATTGTAATAATCATGAGCTTTCAAGAGGAATAGCAAAAATAGTATTAGCGTTCTATAGTATAAAAAATTAATGGGGATTTAGGTACTTTTGGCTCTCTCTAGCCACATGGCAGCACTCAATCTATTCCATATTTGGACAGTAATGTAAAACTGGCACGACTGATATACTTGATACATTAAATACTGTATCAAGAGGTGCTGAGCCTCAATGCCCATCTCTCGTACAGATGCATTTCTGATCTACAAGTCTGTACCATACATTGATATTTCTCTCTAGTCTGTGCTCTACTGAAAACTCATTACATCTCTGAAAGCTGTAATTTCAGCTGGTTTCAAGCATTAACACCAGCCAACAGCTCTGCATGACTTATATCTGACCACTCTATAATACACACAAGTAATCTGCATAAATTCAAAACCCTTTGCTACCTGTGCTGCTCTGCTCTCAAACCTTCAACCTCTTTCTCTTTTCACCAAGTTGAAAAGAACCGGACATCCCCTTGTTAGCTGCTGGTTCTCTCAGTAGCATTTCCTGTGACCAAGCACTGACTGCCTTTCCCTCTCTGCTGTAGCGCCATCAACAGCTGGCACTGAAGAACTACAGGCCTGGAGTAGGAGCTTTTATACATCACTGGTGGTATACCATAGTGACAACAGTTAGTTCCAGTAACTTTTCAGGAGTTCTTTCACTGCGCAGGTGTAGATGCAGGTGGCACAACAATGTCATTTAGCTTGCTCACTTCCATTTGCCAGTTTGGTAGCTTCTTAGCTGACAAATGCCGCCGTGCATGCTTTGTTAAATGGTCACTCCTCATGAACCGCCGATCACACATTGGGCAAGCAAACTTCTTCTCACCGGTATGCGTTCTGCGATGCCGAGACAGTTCGTCAGATCGTGCAAATCTCCTGTCACAGCCTTTCCAACTACAGCTAAAAGGCTTTTCTCCTAAAACAAAATAGAGACAAGCATTTATTTAGCAACAATTTTGCTTTTGATTGGTAATATGTTTGACTTTTTTAGAATCAATTTCTACTGTGCCAATCAAGACACAAACAAACAAACCAACAAACCCAGAGACACAGAATATTAAGATGGGTTTGACTGAGCTAACTCGAAGAATCAGCATCACCAGGTAGCCAGCTGTACAAAGGGTCACTGAACTAGTCTTTCGTCACTGGAAAGCAGAGTTCAGCTTGTGCTTTATGTTTCAAAACAGTTTTATTCCTATCCTTATCTTCATTTATATACATTATAAAACCATGACAGCTTTGCATGACCAGCACCCACTGCTGAAAATGCTGTCTGTACTAAAAACAGGAGGGATGTTACATGACAAGGTGAAGTGCGCTAGTAGAGTTGTGTAAACATATATAGCCCCTTATCCTTTGCTAGTGTGAATAGATTCACTACAGGTTTTTTTAAGAACTGCCAGACACCAGAAGGAACGACTCTCTGGGGTGTTAATGTTGAAAGTGAGAGTGCTAGTCACCTCTTCTTTTTGAGGCATCCTATCAAAAGATCATGCCATGTATTAACACCTACTGGCAAAAGCAAGCAATAGCACTCTGGGACTGCCCCACAATGCTAGATTATGTTCAGTCAAGACAAAAAAAAAAAAATTTTTTTGTACAATGTTAAGATAGCTTTGACTCAGGTAACCAGGAGGGTCACCATTATCAGGAAGCCAGCTGTACAAAGGATTAGTGCACTAGCCTTTCACTTCTGGAAAGCAGCAAACACAAACAAAATCACAACTCACTAGAACGTTGATAAATATTAGCATAAATATACATGAAAAGCTTTCTTTGAAATTCCTGCTATCCACTGATTAATGACTTACCTGTGTGTGTTCTCACATGGGCCTTCAAATGAGAGCTCTTGAAGTAAGTCTTTCCACATCCTGGATAGTTGCAAATGTGGCTTCTTATTCTTGATGAGTCAATTGGTGGAGTGATTTTTGCTGCAGGTGGTGTAAAACCTGGAGCAGGAGCAATAGGAGAGAGTCTAGTGCCATTTGGACTAATGACTGGAGCCTTTGTGTTCTGCACAACTGGCTGGGGCACAACAAACATAACGGCACCTTTAGGAACTTGAGTTCCCATGAACACCATAGGCTGGCAAAGGGTTGATTGTTGGCTAGAAGCAGTGTTGGGCACTATTGCTGTCACAACAGAGTTGTTAGTAGACAGAGGAACCATCTGGCAAATTACTGGCACAGGTGAGACACGATTCGCTTTCACAGCGGGTGAAGATACTATCATCGATGACTGCTGTACTGATCCAGGAACAGGCTGAGGTCTACTGGTTGAAGTCTGGATCAGGGACAATGGACTGGCAGCTAGTGCTGTACTTGTTTTTTCTTCAAAAACTGGCAGTTTGTCACTTTTGTAAGGTGCTCTGTTTGATGACACAATTGCACAAGGTGGATTTTGTTTTGCAGTTCCATTATTCTGTATATTTGTTTCCCCTGAAAGATTGTCCTGATACTTCAATACACTAGCTGCTCTCACTGGACATGTTCTGTGATTACAAAGCTGAGCATCAGCTGTATGGCGAATAACACTTGTTGCTTGAGCTTTCATTGGTCTTGATGCTGGAGACTTTTCAGTCTCTTTAAAAGTTGCTGAAGGAACAGGCTTTGAAATATCAGAGAATAATCTGCATTGTACAGCAGATGGCGCTGCTGCTGGCAGATGAATTACTTGAGACATCTCAAAATCAGAAGGGCTGTAGGGTGGAGTCAAGCACTAAAACGGGAAAAAAGATGCAAGTAATGAGACATCTGTTCAGCACGATTATTTCTCACAGTTAATGTGATCTAAAAAACTTTAATAAGGCATATACAATAATAGAATAAAGCTTACAAATGCTGGTATTGCATGAAAGTCAGCTGCACCAGGTAGCAGGTTATCATCAGTTTCTTCTGACATATCAGATGCTGGTGTTATAGGTCTCAGTTCGGCATATTTTTTGAAGTCTGATTTCCAGTTGCAGCTCATAGACATAAGGGCTTCTACAGCTTCAAAATCACTCTTTTCAGCGGTATTGTTCCAGGAATGTCTATTACTGTTTTGCTTTTCAGTAATCATCTTTATTCCTTCCTCCTGAAAGGAAAAAAGGAACATTTCAGTTTATTGTTAAATTAACTAGTTAACAGTTCCTTATTTAAAGAAAATCACAAAAATTAAATGCAACCTGTAAAATATATCATACTTCACAGAGCGGAGTCAATATTTTTAAAGAAGCTCTACATTTCTCTTTCTACTCCTATTATATAACTTTCATTAAAAGATTAATATGAAATAGGGAATCAGACTGATGAATATTGTGTCTGCACAGTTGTCTAGTGAAATTATTTGGAACAAATACAAAACAGTTTTTGAAAAGCAACAGTAAGTTAGTCCCTTACTGCAAGTTTTGAATGACTGAAAGAAAGCATGTTCCTTAAACTTTGCTTTGAGTTATTTTGTACTTGTTGTTCCTTTATTCCACCCTAAAAGGATTTTAGTTAGGGTATGATAATTTTTTTAAATAAACTGAAAAGGGACAATACTGAGGTTGAGGCACAAAATTTGACTGACTTGAACTGTGATCTGATAGTTTGTCAGATAATATGGAAAGTGTTTGTTGTTTTATGCTGTATGAGTGCGTGTATATATACATACACACACATACTCATATCATTTGAGTATTAAAAAAACTTAGCAACCACTATTTTGTGTAACTGGAGCATGGGCGGGGAACGTTTTGGATTCTACACAATCAAATAGCAGCCACCATTGCTGAAGCCATTGATTTTAGAGTCTGTGTGCCTGAGCTGGTTGGTGGGTGTCCTCAGTGGACAATTTACACCTCAGAAAGCTGTGCCTAAAGTGCTCTTGCCAGGGCCCAAACTAGTGGAGCTTCAGCATGGATTAAGACGGAGCTCTTTGATCAAGCTTTTAACCAGCCTCTGGATTATGCTTAGGGGCAGGACAAGTAAGATTTTATAGATGCTTTTTAAAGGCCTAGGTTTTGTAGATTTTTAATTTTATAAATATAAGAAAATATGGAACATGCAATACTCAGAAGATGGGCCTTGAGAGAGCTAGGCAAAGGTTGTCATCATTGGATTATATAAGGAACTGGCCTATACTAAGGGAGACATGATCAGCTAGCAAAAGCAACGCAGGAAAAAACTGCCTCTGGCTCACAAGGGAGGCAGCAGAGGCTCAGGGAGATCCTCACTGGCAGACAGTTCCTGCGTTTGAGCCACGTTCACCTCAGTGAACCTCTGTGAGTCACTCTCTCCACGGGTGCACTCAAACCACGCAGTACCGCCCCCGCCTCTCGCCCATTGGTCGCTAAGGTCAGGCACCTCGGCAGCCGAATGGCTGACACTGGGCCAAGGAACGATTGGGGCGGAGGCATGTGAACAAAGCGTGATCAGCGGCTGGTCCCAGGCAGTCGCGAAACGTGGTGAACTGGGGACTGCAGCTCGGCGACCTTTCCCCTACTTGCGCTGCGTGCAGTCTCCCGCCCCAGCGGGCGGGGGCTGAGCCAGGGCCCGCCGCCAGGCAGGCAGGAAGGGAGCCCGCCTGCTGCAGCGCTGGGCAAGGCTGACTGCCAGCCAGCCAGCCACATGCTTCCTCGCAGCTCCCGCCTGGCCAGAGCCACACAGGCGGGGGGCGGCCTCAGTCCACCCCCGCGGCTCCCAGGAGAACACGGCGGAAACAGCCCCTCCTCTCGAAGCGTTGGGGCCGAGAGGTTCAGCACCACCACACCCGACGCTTTCCCGCGCCGCAGCTGGGTTACCAAAGCGAGACCTCGGAGGGGGCACGGCTGCGGCTGTGAAGGGAACGGAGACAGGGCGCTCCCTGCCCCCGGGCTGCACAAGAACCATTCACCCAACGGGCACAAGCCCTGCCCGGGGACTCTTGCATGGCAGGAGCTGGCTACGGACTCGCTCGCCCGCCTAGCCTGTCTCGCCCACCCCCCGGCTGACCTCCACCCCCGCAGCCTCGTCCTCCGGCTCGTCCCAGCCTCAACCCTCCCTGAGCCTCGCCCACCGCCTTCCTCACCCCCGCCCCCCAGGGAATTCCCCCAGCATCGCCTGCGGCCAGCCCCCACCCACCCGCCGCTTTCTCTCACAGGTCCCCTCAGCTCAGTCCTTTACCGTAACCCCACTGCAGTTCGCCCCCTACCCACCCCTCCGTCACCCGCGCACCCACCTCCCCGCCTTCCAGACAGGCCTTCCCCCCACCTGCTCTCATTCCAGCGGCGTGCGCCCATAGCGCCGGTACACACCACGGGCCCCCCAACAACCTCTCCCCGCCAGCGCCCGCAGCCTGACGCCCTCTGATATCCCGCTCCCCAGTAACCTCCTCCGACTGCCTCCCTCTCTGCCATCCCCTGTCCGCAGATCACCACAGGTTCCCCCCCCCCCCCGACTGCCTCCCTCTGCAGATCACCACAGGTTCCCCAATAACATTCCCCCAATCCCTCCCCCTCTCTGCAGGTCAGACTCCCCAATATCCTATCCCAGCCCCCCCAGACTGTCTCCCTCTCTGCAAATCAGACTTCCCCAAAACCTACCCCAGCCCCCCACTGCCTCTCTGCAGGTCAGGCTCCCCAATAACCTACCCCAGCCCCCCACTGCCTTTCTGCAGGTCAGGCTCCCCAATAACCTACCCCAGCCCCCCCCGCCTCTCTGCAGGTCAGGCTCCCCAATAATCTACCCCAGCCCCCCCGATTGCCTCTACCTCAGAATCAGGCTCCCCAATAACCTACCCCAGCCCCCCACTGCCTCTCTGCAGGTCAGGCTCCCTAATAACCTACCCCAGCCCCCCCCTTGCCTCTACCTCAGAATCAGGCTCCCCAATAACCTACCTCAGCCCCCTACTGCTCCTCTCTGTAGATCAGGCTCCCCAATAACCTACTCCCCACCCCGACTGCCTCCGTCTCTGCGGATCAGGCTCCCCAATAACTTACCCCAGCTCCCCCCGCCTCTTTCTCTGCAAATCAGGTTCCCCGATAACCTACCCCAGCCGCTCCACTGCCTCTCTCTGCAGATCAGGCTCCCCAATAACCTATCCCCCACCCCGACTGCCTCCGTCTCTGCGGATCAGGCTACCCAATAACCTACCCCAGCTGCTCCCCCGCCGACTGCGCCCCTCTCTGCAGCGCAGGCTCCCCAACAACCTTCCCCCAAGACCCCGATTCCTCCTTTGCCACCACAGGATTCCCAGCAACTCCTCCCCGCAGCTCCCCAAGGGAATCCCTTATTCTCAGGGCTCCCTCCCCAGAAAGGTAGCATCGTACCCCAGACAACATCTCTCCCCCTCCATCCTCCCCGGGCTGAGCCCACCTCTCCCCAGGTGCAGCTGATGCGGGGAGGGCTCGCTGGGCACCAACCCTCCAGGACTAGGAAGCTGGAAGAGCCGCACTTACAGCTGGCTGGTAGAGGGAAGCTGCGAAATTCAGCATGGCCCTGCTGGGAGTTGCTCTGCTCCTGCTGCAGCTGTTGACAAGAGCCTTCACCCCAGGCGCTCTCTCGTCGCTGCCTTGATTTTCCTCTTTTTGTTCGCAGCTGCCCATTCAGCTGGCGGTTCCACCAGCTCGGCGTAGGGGGAGACCGGAGCTGGCCGCAGCCAATCCGCTGCAAAGGTGTGTGAGGCGGTGGCCAATGGCGAGCGGGGGCACGCGTGATCAGCGGCTGCCCAGCGGCGTGGAGAGCGTGTCAGCTCTGCGTGTGCACTAGCCCCGGCAGCGTGTTCCCGGCGCAGCCCTTGGGTAAGTCCCGATGCGGGCTGAGTCAGTGTCACGTCTCCTCTCTGTCTCCCTTTCCGGATCCATGTGGGAGAGGCGCGCCCGAGCGGGGGAGGGGATAGCAAGATACTTCCTGTCAAATGAGATCATACCGCTGGGGGAGGGGAGGGCATGGCATAGATCATGTCCCCGCATCTCCCGTCTCATCGACCAGCCGGGGCTTGTCCTTGCGCCTCCCTCGAGGTCTCAGGTTTTGTCCAGTTGTTTTTGGAGGAAGGAGTCCAAATGGCTATACCTGAGTGACATCAAATGGAGCAGTTTACAGCCACCAGTAATAGCGGCTATTTATTATTTTAGTTGTGGCCTCCCTGTGCGCAAATATTAACCGACTTTTCACTGCAATAAGCCTGTGAGGTATGCAAGTATTATCTTAATGTTACAGAGAGGGATCTAAGGCACGGAAAGATTTGTGACCCTGCGATAAGTGTGGCAGAGCCTGAAAGGGATTTCGTTCCCAGCCTTAACAGAACCATCTGATACCAGCCCACTCAGATGATAAGAGTCAGTGTGATCCATGCAGGCTCCAAGTTCCAATATTCATTGTTCCTAGGGGGCCTTCAGTGCAGTCAGAGGAAACAGCTGCTCAGGCTCCTACGTGTGTATGTCACTGCTCTAAATCCAGCCAAGGTTTGAGTCCCAGTGACAATGAGTTTGCAGTTTGTAGTGTAGAACGTGAATGACCTTAATCATCTGTAGAACCCAGCTAAAACCTCAGCCCTATCCTAGGCTTTAGCTTGCTAATGGAACACTCTATACTAACTGTGTCAGAGGATAGCCTTGGTGTAACTAGGTTCATTCAGCTGTCTTCCTAGTGGCTGGGCCCTTAATGAACTCCCATTCAAGGCAAGCTCTACTGGTCCTAGCTCCCTTACTATTATTGAGACTCAGTGGGGAAGATAACTCAGTGTTTTACGCACATGCTTGTTGGGAGGAGGCCTTGAGAAAAGGCAACTCATGGCTTGATTTCTCCTACTGGGAAGTTGGGACATAAACTGTAAGGCCAGCCTCATCTTAATCAGAGTGGTGCAGTTTATGTGGCTGTTAGTATCTATTTTACAGGTTCTTATATTGTTACCAAAATTGTGGTATCTGAGTGCCTTGCATATATTAATGTATTCTCATAACACCAGTTATTTAGGAAAGTATTATTATTAGTCTTTTACAGATGGGCACAAAAGAGATTAAGTGACTTTGCCAAGATGATACAGGAGATCTGTGGCAGAACTGGGAACTGAAACTAGATCTAGTCCCTGTCTAATGCCTTAACCACAGCATGTGCTGCTCTGCCTTGATCTGAGAAAATGACTCTTGCTTGGATCAAGTTGGAGTCTCTCTCAGGCTAGGACCTGTTGTCCCCATTGACCATAATTCTAAATCAAAGATGTAGATGACTGAGGGTCATACTGTTGCAGTCAGTTGGCTGTGTTTGATAAATGTACCGTGCATTGGTCCCTATATCTCTCGGTGATTACACTGCTTTACTGTAACTTAGGCCACGTCCAGACTAGGAATTAAAATCGATTTTAGATACGCAACTTCAGCTACGTGAATAACGTAGCTGAAGTCGAATTTCTAAAATCGAGGTACTCACCAGTCTGGACGGCGCGGCATCGATGTCCGCGGCTCTCCGTGTCGATTCCGGAACTCCGTTCGGATTGATGGAGTTCCGGAATCGATGTAAGCGCGCTCGGGGATCGATACACCGCGTCCAGACTAGACGCGATATATCGATCCCCGAGCAATCGATTTTAACCCGCCGATGCCGCGGGTTAGTCTGGACGAGGGCTTAGTGATTCTCAAACTTTTGTACTGGTGACTCATTTTACACAGCAAGCCTCTGAGTGTGACCCCCCCCTTATACATTAAAAACACTTTTTATATATTTAACACCATTATAAATGCTATCTGCAAAGCGGGGTTTGGGGTGGAGGCTGACAGCTCGCGACCCTCCATATAATAACCTCGTGACCCCAGGAGGGGTCCCGACCCCCAGTTTGAGAACTCCTGCTGTAATTGTAAGGGGGGAGGACTTAATAGTTAAATTTTTTTACACTCTGTTTCCCTGTGGAGCTGGCTAGAAACTTGAGTGAAGTGACATCTAACCTTTAAATTTTACACTCGTCAAACTTTATTCCTTTCTTTGTGTTATTAAAAGAGCTGAAGTCAGCACTGTTTTAAAATTAGTGTTCTATAGCATCTTTGTCCAAAACATCTTTGATAGTGATGCTGTAGAAAACAAATATGGGTCTGACTTAACTTCCATTAAATTAACCGGAAGTTGGACTGGGATCAGTGACAGTTTAGATGCTAAATAACAAATGTTTTTTCTGCATTTCATAAAAAATTGGTACTGTTTTTCAATCCTTGGATGTTTAACTTTCAGACATTATAATACTTTAAATCTCTCATTTCTTTCATTGTCATTTTGTTCCAAAATACTTGGTTAACTATATACATCTAATACCAATGAAATGCAAGCCTGTCTTGGGTGGAGGCTAGCAGTCAACTGACACATTGCATAGCAACAAGGGGTGTGGGAATTTTGGCTAAGAACACTGGAGCAGAATCTCCTTCTTACGAAAAGTGCTGTGGGATCTTTAACTTTCACACACAACAAGCAGGATGCATCCTAAAAGCTCTAACACAAGCTACTTCTTTTGTTGACTTTGGGAGGATGAAGAATTGCAGTTCATTTTTAGATAGATATGTATTTAGAATCCAGAGGGTGCCCCCATAATATATGTAATGATATAAATGCATTCTAAATATTGGGTTAAAATATTCAGTGTCCTTTTAATTAATTCTAAGGGCCTGATTCTCCACTTAGTTGCACGATTGTAAATCAGAAGTAACATAAAATATATCCAATGATGTCAGTGTAAAACTATTGTGACAGGAGAATCAAGTCTTTTGTGCTTACTTTCTTTAGACAGCAACACACTGATTAATCATTTGGGCTCTAGGAAATGCACACAGAACAGTGCCAAATTCAGCATTCATTTACATTAAAGTAAATGTGGAGTCACTGTACGGAAGTTGATGGAGTAATCCATCCAGATTTACACCAGTGTATCTGAGAACAGAGTTTGAAACACATGATTTGTTTCCCACCAAAAAAGAATAAATTATTTAATGATTACCTTTCTTCCCATGTTGGAGTATTACGGATCAGGTTTCAGCAACCATCCTTCCAGCCAACATGGACTGGACATGGACTCCTTTCACAGTCACTCTTGAGTCCTAATGTCTTCTAGAGAGGTTACTGTTGAGAAATGAATGTATCTTTTCCTCCTTGGCTATCTGTGTCTTTCCTCTCTGTGTGTCCTATCCTCCTGTGCACGTTGTGCTGCACTGAAGCAGTATAGCTTGACATAGCACCACTTGGAATGAGTGTTGTCAAATCTGAACTCAGCACTTAATACAGTGCTTTCTGTCATTGACTGACAGGGCTGCTGCATTCAGCTATGCCATTTCAGAGTGATATGTTGTCATCAGGATAAGCAATAACTAACTGGTGTTTCAGATAGAGTTCCTGTTCTCTCTGTGGCATGTGGCAGGGTCTTCCTCTATCTGTTCTTATTTACCTCCAGCTCTTTGATGGAAATGCTAATCCAGCCTGAAGCCCTCAGGCTCTGGTGCTCTCTTTTCTTGCTGCCTTTTTTTTTTTAATTATAGTTTCTCATTATCACAGCAAAAAATGTGTGGAGTGCAGGTCACAAAAGAAGAGCACAAATTATGAGGATGAGAAGGTGGTTGAGTTTGGCAGCATCTGAGAAAGTATGGCCTCCTGCAAGGCTGTTACTTTGGTGGTTCAGTGCACCATCTCATTTCTCCTGCATTGGGCCACTCCCCTCACTCCTGTTCTGCTCCTCCAGTAGCAGATCACCACCTGCAGATGGGAGCTGACAGCAAGTTGGTTGTATCCTGCTGTTTGCTTGGAAACATCACATAAAACTTTGCATATCTGAAGATGTGAAGTGCCATAATAACAGTGCACAAAACACTCTGGGATATTTCAGTCTGAAGGTAGAGTGAGGATACAAAGTGAAAGCTGAATGCACAAATTCACTGGACAAGAATAATTTTAAAAAATTCTTAAATTATTAATTTTTTTTTAGCCGAGAAGACACATTCTGGGGTGTTACCTTGATTCTGCAGTTGCCACTGACATTCTGTATATGGGGGTTCCTCTCAACACAACTGCTCATGCTCATTTCCTTTTGGGCACTCCTTCCTACTGGGCCACTCCATGTCATTGATGTTCTTCTGTCTTTCCTCTGTTCTGTTCTGTTCAGGTTATTTATACTGCTTTCATCACCATGGTATCTGAGAGACTCATTATCTCTGAAATGGGAGAGCCTAAGTATTTTGCCTTTTGGTTACATTATTTGGCTTGTAGCAATATTGAGGATCTGCTACTCTTTGGCTGGTTCTTTAAGACCTCGAATCTAATTGTAAGGAGCCCAATCAGCTGAAAAGCCTTCTATAGAGTTTTTGAAAGAAATTTAGTATACGCTGAGCCTCATTCCCTAACGGCAGCAAACAGTTGTTTATAAACTAATCCTCTGGTTCCCACAACTCCAGTTATGCTTCAGCAGGAGAAATTGTATTAACTATTACTCATAGGGCTCTCAATCTTTCTCCAGCTGAATTCAGTGGGAGTCTTCATTGGGAACAGATCAAGCCCTTAATGTACTGTACTTCATCAAAAGGCTCAAAAAAATCCCTTCGGCATCCTCATAAGCACAGATTCCCCTAGCTGCTGCCCCAAGCCCCCACTCCCAGTTACATAAATAACTGTTATGAGATTGAGGCAGGAGTCACTCAGTGAAATTTTATTGCCTCTCTTATGAAGGAGGTCAGACTAGATGATTGTAATAGTTCCTTCTGGCCTTAAAATCTATTAAATATTTCATTTACTAGTATGCTAGGGATTAATCCGGAATAATTATAACAAATAACAATTGTCTGTAAATGAAATGAGTACATTGTATGAAACACTTTCCCCCCCACTTTTTGTTGACTTACCCTCTGAGGCCCACTGCAATTACAGAAAGTTTTTGTTTTTTGGGGGATGTAATTTGGGCAGCCTCACCCCCATATACTAGGTTCATTTGTAAAACCCTGCTGCAGAGGAAGCTAACAGAAATACCCCTAGGAGATGTTTCCTTTCACTCCTTACAAGAGGGGAATGGCAGGCAAGAAAAATATGGAAGTTGCTGGTATGTCTACGCTGCAGCTGGGAGCTAGCAGGGTCAAGCTAGCACACTAAAAATGGCAGCATGGACATTGCGGCTGGCAGCAGCTCAGGCTCTCAAGTCCACTTGACCCCCTGGGCTTGAGATCCCGAGCTGCTAGCTTAAGCAGAGCTAGTGTGAATATGTCTACCTGGCAGCAGTGTAAACAGACCCTCAGTCATCAGTGAAAGCTAGTGATCTACAGTACTCTCCTAGTCGAGGGGAAAGAAACTACTCAGAGAAATTATATCGTTATGTTCATACATAGGTCAAAACCAGAATTTTTTTTAATTTATCTATATTGAGGATTGATTCAGTGCTCACTGAAGTCAATTTACAGACTTCCATTGATTTCAGTGGGCATTGGATCAGGCCCTTAAATTATATGCACTTTGGGGCAAGGACTGTGTCTTTGTATTTATACAGCACCAAACATGATGGGACACCAAATCTGGTTGGAGTCTCTGGGCACTTCTGTAGTATAAATATTAAATCCTAACAAGGGCTCATTCACATTCTCAGATGGCCTTTCTAAGTCAGTTTTTCCTTTTCTGCTCTTTCTTCCTCTTTTGCTCCCTTCCCCTTTTCTTTCTTCATTGCACTTCGTTAGTCTCACACATTTATTCCTCTTAATGCTTTCTTTCTGACTCACCCCTTTTTTGTTGCCTGCTCAAAGGGTGACCTGCTGCTGTTGCTACACCATCTTCAGATATCCACTATTTACCCACTACTTTCTAACTACCACCCCCAATTAACCCCTCCTAACCTGGGCCCTCCCAAGTGCCATTTTCATCTGGCCCTTCTTAATTTGCCCTCTCCTAAATGTTCTCAGATGCTCCTTCCCATCCATCATTTCCAAACTGCCTTCTCCCAGTGTGCTGTATCCCACACAGCCCCCTTCCAACTGTCATTCCCAACACGCCCCCTTCCAACCTGCCCTGTAACAACTATCATTCTCAACTCTCTGCCTTTTTCAGTTAAATTCTCCCAACCTGTCCCTTGCCAACAGTCATTTCCAGCTGCTCTCTTCAATGGTGTTTCCCATCCTGTACCTCCCAACTGCCATTTTAAACCTACCCCTTGCAACTGAAATTCCCAGCTGACAACTTCTCACCTGCCATTCTCACTTGCACCAACCTAACCTACTAGTTGCACTCTAATTTCCAGATGAAACTTTCCCAACTGATAATCTCAACTGCCCCTCTGAGCTGTCATGCCCAAGCTGACCCTTGACTACTATCATTCTCACTTACCCCCTCCCAACTGTCAGTCTTGTCTGTCCCCTCCCTGTTGTCTATTTCCAGCTGCCATGGCACCTTCAGAGTCCAGCATGCCATTCCATCTCTTGTTCAAGGGACAGCATCCAAAACACTGTGCATGCTGCTTGAACATCAATACAGAATAGAATATCACCCTATCAGACTCCTGTTACAATTCTTCTTCGATCCTTTGGGCTAGATTTCAAATGAGTTTTGGCCAGTGGCACAAAGGGGCTGAGTTTGAGCTGCAATGGCCAGCAGGGAGTTTTCCTGGTGTAGAGGAACTCCATGCTGGCATAAAGCTGACACACCTGAGCCCTATGCCAGCTGCTCCTGAATCCCGCAGTGCGTTTATATCAAGGGAAAAGGGAGGAGAAGAAGCATTGTGGAGTAGAATTTTACGACACCTATCATCCACTGACAGAGACTCCCTTAAGGACCCTATGTCAGTGACAGACTTTTCAGGGCTGGGATTGATGTTGACCAGCCCCTCGGCATGAGGGAGTTGCAACCGGCTCGGTGACACCCCTGCCGTTATCCTAAGAAAAGCTGTGTCTCAAGAGACTCTGGTCCTTTCTGTGTACTCAGAACTTTCTATTGGTCTAAACTGAGTGGGCTGGTGTATGTTGTATTGTCATTTCCCCCTACTCTGCATGTTGCTCCCAGGATATTAGAGAGAGGAGGTGGGTGAGGTAGTATCTTTTATTGGACCAGCTTCTGTTGGTGAGAGAGGGAAGCTTGCAAGCTGCACAGAGCTCTCAGTTCAGTTCAGAGTGCTGCTCAGAAATACCGTCCCTGCTTGCTTCCGAGAGAGGAAAATGTGACAGCTTCATTTTCACACCTAGAGCAGAGCTGTAGGTATCTGAGGCATAGAAGTTTGAGGGGGTGGGAAGGGACGCACAGTGAAGCAGCAGAAGAGTGTTGAACAGTCAGGGAACAGGAGAGGAGAGAAGTGGGAGGAAAGGAAACAAACTAGAAAGTGAGGAGGGGAAAGGAAGGAAGGAGACAAAAGGGAGGTCAAAGTGGGCCAGTACGTGGCTGTTGAAGGGATAGATATATTTCCCCCCTGCCTCTAGTCTGACTTGAGGAAAAATGAATTGAAGCAGCATTCATTTCAGAAGTGTTCTGTTGGTGGGAGGCAGGTGACAAGGGGTGCAAAGGAGGGGACAGTGTAGGGTGACCAGATGCCCTGATTTTATAGGGACAGTCCCGATTTTTGGGTCTTTCTTATATAGGCTCCTATTAGCTCCCCCTACCCCCTCCCCACACCTCCTGTCCTGATTTTTCACATTTGCTGTCTGGTCACCCTAGAACAGTGTAATGATGTGTGGATGTTGTAACTGTGTGGTAGAGGTGGAACTTACAGTTTGCATGGGGGGTGGATTCAAGGGAGGTGACAGCATGTTGAGGATGAGAAAGTGGATAGTGTGCATGGAGCTATGGGAAGGAGGGAAAGTGGGGAAAGGCAATAGTGTGCACAAGCAGCAATACAAGGCCATGATCAGAGATGATACAAGGCATTGGAAATGTTTGCAGTGTCCTGGTTGTAGAAGTAGTTGTTTAAGCTCTGTCTTTTCTCTGACGCTAAATTGTAATGAATATAAAGGGGATTCTTTAAGGGTCTGGAGACAGGCAGCTCCCTGTAGTTTCTTCTAGCAGCCTGATTCCCAAACTAACCAAGAACTGTTTGGCTGACAATATTTTTTTGTTCCTTCCCCATTTTACATCACATAATCTATAGTAATTAAATGTAGCTACTTTGTATGTGCATTTCACAGAATACCCCTCATAGCTTAGGGCCTCTTGTCTAGAAGCACTTGTGGCTGGTCCTGAGTCATCACTGCTCCAGTTTTGCCTCTCCTGATTGGTGCCTTTCAAGGGGAGGGGTCAGAAGAGTTTCATAACCGTGACATTTTCACTCCTGCTGGTGGGAGACCAAGGCTGCCAGGAAGGGCACTGACTCTGACTCCCCTGATGATCCTTCCTAAAGCCTAAACAGAGCAAGAGAAACTATTTGTGCTATCAAATAGACTATTTTTCAATAAATCTGTTTTTTTTTCCTTCAGTATAGCCATTGGAAGCATTTGAACTATCACAGTAAGCTGAAACTTAGCTATGCTTCTCATTCACTTTCCCAAACATGTTAACTACATTCATGTTTCTAAGAGAAAACTTGTAAAGAGTTTGCAAGTATGACTTCTTTAGCACTTGTGCTGGGGTTATCTCATTTGTATATGCCTGTTGCACTGGATTGCATATCTCTTATGCTGAATTTCCCAGAAAGCCTGCAGCCGGGAAGTCCAGCCTGCAGGTCATATTTTGTTGATGCCGAAAACTGAAATACCATGGAATTGTGAAGTTAAACTGGGAGGATAAATGGCAGCATGTTAGGTTTCAGGTGGGGAGTTCCCGGGATTGGGAGGGGGATCCCCCGTCCCAGCCATGCACCTCTCCACAAACATCAACCCTCCCTTCTAGGGGGGGTCAGAGTTAACCTGAGGAACAAGCACCTCACTTAACTATTGAACAACAGTTCTATCTATCCCAGGCAAAGCCAGGAATAGACCCATGCGAGGATCTCTAGCAGGGCTTACACAGACTCCCTTGTCTCTGACACAACATATAGAAAAACACCACCCCTTTCTCCCCGCTCCCCCCAACGACTGGCTAGACACGCACAAGATCTCTGCTCCACACCAATTAATTCTCCCCCTCCCTCCGCTCCTTGGGTCAGTACAACCTGTCTGTGCGCTCTGATGCTGGCATGTGGTGTGAGCTCAGAGTGGTGTGTCCTGTTGTCTGAGCTCAGCTGTTCTGTCAGCTCCAGGCTAGGCATTTATAAGAATCCCCTTTTGCAAACACCTGGCTCTCCTCCAAGCAACTCCCTCGCTGCTGTAGCTGAGGGTTTCTGCTTCCTGCGCTTGCTTCTACCTTGTTTTCTCTCTGAATTTTCCCTGCCTTGTTCCTGTCTGTGCATTCACTCAAACCCTGGCTGAGTTCAGAGTTAGTTCTGTGCCCTTAGTTTGGAAAATTCCCGCATCCCCCCCCCCCCCCCAATCAGGTTTGTGCAGAGTATCAGGAGGCGGGAGAGAGGAAGGAAGAGAGGAGCTTTCTGCTTAGCCTCCCACCTCCCACCACGTAACATACGTCGCCCGGTAGTCATGCCCTGTAGCTTGGTCACCCTCACTATTGCTATAGTAGTCGGGTTGGGGGAAACTCCTCCTCTCTCGTTTGGCCTATGAGAACTGCAGGGTCTTCTGCCTCAGTTGCTCTGTTCCCTCCCTAACCCCAGTGTCAGGCTTGGGTCCCTCCTCCATGCTCTGTTCTTGCCTGCCTTGAGGCCTGGACCAGGGTCTGGGACTTCTGGTGGGGATTTCCCCCCTGCATGTGATCCACCCCACAAGTGGGAGCACATTGACTCCTTCTGGCCCTGTCTCTCAGGTCCTGGGACTTGGATCTGTTCCCTCACACCCTCTTTTGTGACTCAGGCTTGAAGTGGCAAGGCCTAAGCATGTTGTGGTGGTCCGGGTCCTCCAGTCTATCCACAGACTCTGCTTGGATCTTGTATCCTGGCTGTATGGGGTATGGGATCCCACAGACAAATGCATGACTTGGGACTCCAGGCTGGATCCAGTTTGGAGCACCTCTGCTGCTTAAGTAGGACCAGATCCCCCAGCACCAGTGGCCTAGCACCAGCAAGTCTGTCATAAATCTGTTTCTGCCTGTCTCGGTCATGGCCTATCTTAGTGGCCACAGTCTGGCCTGCTTCCCAGAGGCATTGGTGATGCTCATGGACCAATGTCCCCTGGTTCCCCTAGGTGGCTGCCCAGGGTCATGTCAGTTGGCTGCTGGCCCTGCCTGCTGAAAACCAGGAATTAGAGGGTGTATTTTTGGGGCAGAGTGCACTGCACTGTTACACATGTAGGTCAGTTCCAGCAGGTGGGAAGGCCAGTGTCTCTGCCTCGTTTCTGACAAGGGCCTCAGCCCTGCTAGCAGTGTCTGCTTGGCTCATTTGCGGGTGATAGGATGTCATCCTTAGCTTGTGACTGCCATATAGAGAGCACAGTTCTTTGAATATCTGTGACTTGAAGGGCTTGCCTTTGTCTGTGAGCACCTTGGTAGGATAGCCATAGGGCTGGACAAAAGCACTGGAAGGCTTCTGTGGTTGCTCTGGATGTGATCTCCCTGAGGGGTATGGTGACCAGGAATTTGGTATAATCTACCATGGTCAGGATGTAGGATGCACTGCTCTGGTTTATTTCCATCTTCAAGGGGTCCAATACTGCTGACTCCAAGGGTGTGCTGATCTCTGTTAGCTGAAGGGTTTCTCCATTCCTGGGTTTCTTCCGCTGATGCTGACCGAACAGTTGTCACAACATTCCTGCATGGCTTGGGCTATCCCCACCCAATAGAACATCCTGCAAGTGTTTATCTCAGACTTTTGGGGGCCAGAATGGCCCATAGCATCATGATAGGCTTGGGACATGGTCTCGGCTGCTGTCTGGGGCAGCACCGTCTAGATATTACTTCATTAGTCTCTGGGTCTTGTGTACCAATCTGCCCACTTCTTCACATAGATAGGTAACATCTCTAAATCCTTGTGGTTATCTGGTGCTTCTGGTTCCAGTGTTGTTGGAGCCTTGATAGGGCTTCAGCATTGATGTTGCTCCAGCCAGATCAGAATTACATGGAGAAGCTGTAATTGGCCAGTCATGATGCCCAGCATTGATCTAGTGCTCCAGGCAGGAGGGGAGCAGGGAGGAAAGGAACTTTCTGCTCAGCCCCACAATGGCAAATCACAGAACTTTTAGCCATTCAGCTGAATCTGAGCTATTTTAAATACTTCTGATTCTTATAGTGCAGCCTAAGTGCTCATCCTGTAGTCTCTACTCACTGCCAGATTTAGTTTTCTCCTTGGGTGGTAGAAACATATCAGTGTCACACAAATTTGTGTACTAGATGGCATCATTTAGACACAGGTCTGTACAAGTGGGTGTCTGGCTAGTGGGTCTTGCCCACATGCTCAGAGTCTAACTGATCGCCATATTTGGGGTTGAGAAGGAATTTCCCCCGGGTCGGACTGGCAGAGACCCAGGGTAGGGGGAGATGTGCCTTCCTCTGCAGCATGAGGCATGGGTCACTTGCAGGTTTAAACTAGTGTAAATAGTGGATTCTCTATAACCTGAAGTCTTTAACGCATGATTTCAGGATTCAGTAACTCAGCCAGAGGTTGTGAGTCTTTTACAGGAGTGGGTGGGTGAGTTTCTGTAGCCTGCAATGTGCAGGAGGTCAGGCTAGATAATCTTATCCTTAAATCATGATTATGTCATGAAGGACACAGATTCCGTGACTTTCAGAGACCTCCATGACATTTTCCAGCCCTGGCATGGTGGGCCAGAGCTGTCAGGTGGCGGTGGGCCCCTGTTCCTTGTGGGCGGTGGGCACCTGTAACAAGCAGGTGGTGTAGGTGGTGGGTGCTGAACCTCTTCCGCAGGGCGGGTTGGGCTCTCATTCCCCCCCCCCCCCCCAACCGCCCCACTTGGGCCAGAAAATGTGACTGGATGACAGGGGTGGATCACTTGATAAATTGCCCTGTTCTGATCATTCCTGCTGAAGCATCTGGCACTGGCCACTGTTGAAAGACAGGATGCTGGGCTAGACAGATCATTGTTCTGGCCCAAGATGGCTGTTTTTGTGAGATCCAAACCAAAACTGGTGCCACTCTTAATTATTACATTTACAAACAAGCTATATTATAGTTTATGAATAGGGTCCTACCAAATTCATGATCCATTTTGGTCAATTTCACGCTCATAGGATTTTAAAAATCATAAAATTCATGATTTCAGGTATTTAAATATGAAATTTCATGGTGTTGTAACCATGGGGATCCCAACGCAAAAGGGGACAGAAGGGGAGAATCACAAGGCTATTGTAGGGGAGGGTTGAAGTATTGTACCCCTTACTTTTGCATAGCTGCTGGCGGCGGCGCTGCCTTCAGAGCTGGGATCCCAGCCAGCAGCTGCAGAGCTACCTGCAAGTGGGGGAGGTTCCCAGAGGTGAGTCTGACCCAGCCCTGGGAGCAGCCACTGCAGGGCAGGACCAGCCTTACCATGAGGCGAACTGAGGTGGCCGCCTCAGGTACCAGACTGTGGAGGGGGTGCCACTAGGACCCAGATCATGATTAAAGTAGCCCATGTGTCTGGAATTAAGAAGATCAATCTTCCAACCCAGGCAAAACTAAGGGCTGCTGTGTACTGGCTCCACACGTTCTATAACTTTCCTACAGTGTTGTTAGAAACATTGGGTTAGTGTGCACTGCTTTAGTTAGATTGTTTGTTTGTTGTCCTAACTGCTTCACACTTAGAACTGCAGGTAGTGCACACAGATTAAGAATTAGCTTTTCCTCCTCACTGCCACCCAAATCAATGACGCTGTATTCTTAAGCTTAAGCTCTTTATAGGATGATGATAATTTGCATCTACCCCATAAATGCAAAACCTTCAGTCTTGATCTGAGATGACAGTTGCCCTGGTTTTCTCAAACCAATTGACTGCTGCCCAGAATAGCTGCATTAGGGGCCAGCTTCAAATGCAATGTATTGGTGAAGCAGCCTTCTGCCCACACTTACAGGAAATAGCTCCTTATGTTGGTTCCATTCTGTTTGGGGTTAAAGATGAGTAGGAGTACCTGTATATAATACAAGCACTACATCTGTTTGTAAGAATTGCTGTTTCAAATGGGTACTGCTAAATCTATGCCCTCTGACTATCTTCCACAATAGTTTTTTGTTCTGAAGCCCAAGGTTCACAATCTGGAGTATAGTCTTGGAAATGTTTAGATGGCCTTTTGGGGCTAATCAGCCCAGGTGAGAGATCCACAAAGGAGTGTTCTCAGATGAGGGTATATGGCATGTGAAAAATGGGGGGGGATAGGACACAGACCCTTGGCAGGAGCAGAATAGAGGACCCTGGTATGAGGGTGAAGGGGGCACAGAATCCTTGGTATGGAGGGGAGGATTAAGGGAGGGAGCAATCAGGGGAGCAACAGCCTCTGGTATGGGAGAGGGAGGAAGGGGAACACATACAGACCCCCTGATATGGGTGGGGGGAGGGATGGGGAGTACACAGAGACCCAGGTGAGGGAAGAATAGGGGACCCTGGCCCGAGAGGTGGGATGCGGGGGTCCCCGGTGCCCCGGGGCGAGAGGTGGGATGCGGGGGTCCCCGGTGCCCTGGCATGAAGGAGGTGGTGGGAGAACATGTAGGGAGTCTCTGACATGGAGAGAGATGGGAGGGTGGCACACAAGGAAGGAGTTTGGGGGAGGAATTGAGGGATGTGAGGAGCTCCAGGTATATGTGCAACCTGGTCCATCTACAGAAGCAACAAAGTTACAATCTTCTAGTCAAACTGGCAGACAGGGAAGCTGAATCTCTCTCTGCTCCATTGCTTTGAACTGTCATTCTGGGGAATTGCCTTGCCAGGGAAATGAAGCACATATATATGGGCCAACTCTTCCCCATACCACACTGCAAAAACTCCTGTAAGAGCTGAAGGAATGTTTGTCTTCACTAAAATAATGCAGCCAACTAGAGGTAAAGGAAGACTTTGCAACCTTTGGAGGTCTAATCTAAACATTTCACCTACTCTCCCTTCTTCAAATGTTATCTGTTTAGATAAACACTTGCACTCCCAGATATTTGTAGCCTTTAGGGTTCAATCACATTAGAAGTTCATTATGGATTGATTAGCTGATTGATTCCCTATAGGCAGTGTTTCAAATTCCTCCATGTTTACCTAGAAACTGAGTATGGCACTGTTCTAGCCCTACATTGAATGGAGTTGCCAGGTTCAGTTAGGGATACCAAAATATCAAGAAGTAGTCAAACTTGTGTTCATATTCCACTCCAGGGGGAATTCTGTGCCAAAAAACTAAAAAGTCTGTGCATAATTTAAAATTCTGCCAAAAACACTATAATCATGCCAGTTTGAATTATTTTGGTAATTTATTTCAAAATACTTTTCAGCAAGTAGGTCTGTAGCAGTACAGATAAAAAAAAAATCTTTATTTGTCAAAAAAAATTATTACTAGGCATATTAGTACAGAATGTTGAGTAATTCATTTAAACTACAGTACAGAAATGTATTGCCTGTGTTCCCTCAGAAGCAGAGCAAAGGCTTGGAAGAGTCAGGGGTGACAGAGGAGCTGAGGAAGAGAGAAGGAGCCTGGGAGTGAACCTAGAGGGTTGTTGGGTGTGGGTGGGAGCAGTATGGAACTGTTGGTTTTTTGGGGGGCAGGGGGTGGGAGGAATTGTAAGAGTTGGGGAGCCTCCCCTATGCAGATTGTGCTTGACCCCTAGCCTCTCCCATTCAGTCAAGCAAATTTACCACCTGTCCCAGTGTGACCCTGCACCCCATCCTCATGTGGCCCTACAGCCCCCATCCCATTCAGCCCCTGGCTCAATGCTGTCACCTCACTAGCTCCTGAGCTCACGCTCCAGTCTGTGACCCCCCTCCCCCTCAGCAGCTCCTTGTGCCCTGCTCTGTCCATCCCGGGTCTCCTCACCTAGCCCGCTTGTGAGGAACACATCCTTTCTGGCTGTCTGCCCTCTCTTCTGGTGCCACAGCAACCTCTGGTGAGCAAAAGGTGTTAGTGTAGCGCCTCTCCAGCAGAATCTATATTCTGTGGTGGGGAAAAAAGGTTGTGGGGGGGGGAGAGGACATGATTTTGCGCATGTGCAGTGGTACAGAATTCCCACAGGAGTAATGCACAAGGCACTGATATAAATGCATATCTTGCTTCACTGAGTATAAACTGTTAGTGGTTCTATAAATAGGACAAATAAGGGTAGGGACAATGGGCAGTCTTGTCAGGTCCCATATCATAACTCAACAAGTTCTAAATCTATCCTATTTAAGAATGTCTTTGGATAGTTACAAAAACATTCGATAGAAGTCATAAATTATTGGATGAAGTTAAATTACTTTTTTGCAGTACTTGAAAAATCTCATAACCTAAGTTCCCTGTAAGCTGCGTGGTTGGGCGGCTGTCCAGCAGGCTATCAAGTGCCACACAGTTCAGGGGTCCCTCCCCGCACTGCTGTGTGTTGCTTCTGTCTTGGAGCTGCTCCCAGGAGCCTCCTGCTTGCTGTGCAGAGTAGGGGGGAGAGGAGTGCTGATGTCAAGATGTTCCCCTCCCACCATCCCTGTACCCCATCTCCACAGAGCAGGAATATGACAGGGCTCAGAATGCAGGGGGCTTGCTGGCAGCTGCTGCTTTGTCTGAACTTGCTGATGTACTTAAAAGGGTCACTTAAAGTAGGGTCAGCGTACTTAAAGGAGCAATGTGCATCACACACACACACACCTCCCAACACATACATCATGTTGTTGTTACTTCTTTCAAAGTGTGTTTTAGTTTTTTGGCTGCTCTATGTATGTCATAATTTTTATTTCTCTCTTGCACTTAAATTTAATTCTTTGAGGAGTGAGTTCTAAAATGCCTAACCTATCCTGGATGGAGTAATTATCCCTATGGTAACTCTTAAAAAATATGTATTATATCTAAGTTTTTGGTTTCCACTGGTGGCGCACATCTGCACATACCTCAGTATGGTGCACATAATAGAATTCATTTTGCACATAGATGGAAAAAATTACAGGGAACACTGCTCATAATACACAGTCAGAAATGTTTTTGTCATGGAAGGATAAAAGAAGCCTGTATGTTGTATCCTTTGGAGTGGTGTAGGACATTCAGAAGTCTCCTGCTATAATGATTTGTTGATCTGCCATATCTAAAGCCCACTTGATCAATGTGAATTAGGGCTTGATCTTGCCAACACTAATAGCTGAGTTGTCAGCCACCTTGGCTGAAATACAACAGCCTTTAAGCATGACAGAATGATGGGCTTTCATTGAACACAACACCATCTGTCTATACTGTGATCAAATAAGCAAATTTCTTGGCAAAGCGCTAGATGCAAACTCTCTGTTTTTAATATCAAAACCACAATTTATTTGTGATATAGGTGACTTAATCACTGCTATTCTTGACAGCTCGTTTAGTGATCTAAATGCTACAACTGGCATATTGATATGGATTCAAATCCTAGCAGGGACAATTCAGCCTTTCATCCTCCTAAGGCAGATAAATAGACTATTGTCTAGCTACTCTGTTTGTTTAGCTACTCTGTTTATAAATGTGTCTTTTGAGGCCTTAAAATGAAGGGCCTGTCTTCCCTCTTTACCCTAGTGTCCTTGATTTTCACCTCTCTGCCTTGGAGGCATGCAGTATGCTGCACATCACGTCAGAGATGGTTGCATATCAGTGGCATTGTGTGTGTATAAGCCCTGATCCTGCAGTAGTATCACCGTATGTGAACCTCTGCGCCTATGTAAAGCCCTGCTGACTTCATTGTCAGGCACCAGTGTCTGCTTCTGTGGATCCTGTTGCCCCTTTTTGACCTGAGGGGCTAGTCACATTTTGGGGCCCTGAGGTTGTTTCAATTAGAAATAGAAATTGATGGTGTGTGGTATTTTTCTTTGATGCTATCCTGTTTAGCTACAAGGAATGTACAAAGTCCTGCATCAACAAATGCAAAAGGAATCAAAAGCAAAAGGAGCACTTCTTAGCTTCCATCCCCAAGCCTCTTTAGTCAACAGCCTCAAAAGGTCTCCCTGTAGCTTTTCCCGGGGTCAGACTGTGCTTGCAGGTCACTGCTTGGCTTGCTTGCTTTTTGTCTTTCACCTGCTCTCTGTTCTTCGTTTCTGTGCGTTCTCTCACATGTCCATCTGGTCACAGTATCCAGTGGAACTCCTGCCCGCATGTTGCTAGTTTCTAGGAAGACTCTATTAGGCCTTGTTTTTGGTGTGGCCCCTTAACTGACTCTGACAGCTATATTAGAATGCTTTTATTTATCTTAGAATGCTTTTATTGTTTACTTGTATGATTACTTTGTTAAATCTTCCTGGAATTAATTGTTACAAGATGTATTATCTTAGCTCCCAGTATTTGCATTTATCTATTTCAGTTTTTTATTTTTATATTGTTTAATGGTTAGATTGTGTAAACAAATCCTAGTTTTATTAAGATGTAAATGTATAGCAATATCAGTTTTTATCTTTCAAGTGGCTCTTTGTGTCAGTGGAATGGCACTATCTAAATTTAACCATCTGTTTCTATAGCAATGACAGGACAAAGTGATCGTTGTACAAACCCATTTCACCTCACTTCAACCTAAGAACAAGGAAAAGTTGGTGATGGTGTTTGTGGTATGTGCAGAGGGCCTGATCCTGCAGTTCTGCTCAGAGGTTTTCTTGAGCAAGACCCCCTGTGGCTGAGAGGAGTGAGCAGTGGGCAGGCAGAGCCTGGAAGGAAGAGGCGGAGTGAGGGTGGGGGCCTTGAGGGAAGAGGTGTAGAGGGAGCGAAGGGAGGCTGGTGGCTCCCCCACTTCTAGGGAGCTGCTTCTGGCACTACCAAGGTGATGGGCGGGCGCGTCTCCAAAGGGAGGTGATCCATGGCGCATCTGTGGCATTTGCCCTCCTGCATAACCAGCCTTTTTTTTCTTTTTTTTTTTTTTGGTGGGGAGGTTTAGCCTCCCCAAGCCTCTTGTACATGCTGCCCACACACTTGTGACACAAGCCCTTTGTTCTTAGAGACCCTTTGTGAACTGGTTTTCTTTCAGAAAGTGCTGTCAATTTGTGCTTGCAGTGCAAACGCTTGTGTGTGAGGTTGATGGTTTCTAGATAAATGGATTTTGTGCATGTCCAGTCTATGACCTGTGTTTGCAGGTATTAGTGCTAGAAAAGTGCACTTGTAATTTTACACATACAAACACAAGCAAGTTCACAAAAGGAGGGTGGGTTGGAGCCCTTTGAAATTCAGACCTTTGATCTCCCTTGCTTTGAGGTCAGACTTAAACTCAGATCAGTTTTGTGACAACAGAAGGCACTTTGTGCAGGGTGACATTTAATGCTCTAGAGCAGGAAACATCAGTGAATCCTTTCCACCCAAACATGCTTTGTCTGTTTTCTCTCTTCTGTGGAAAAGCAAATGCTGGAATCCCTGAAGTTCCAGAAGTCCATGTGAGTGCTGTTTTGTGAGTGAATTTGCTGGGGTTACCCATAACCTTGTGAACTGAGCTGTGTTGTGTTTGGTATGCCCAGTGGCAGATTATCCAATGAGCCCATGCCCAGTGGCCTTTGCCAATTGGGGAGCCCCAGAAAAATGGGAGCTCCAGCAGAAATCTGTCGTGGGATGGCAGAAGCCCAGAGCCTTGGCAGAAGCCCTTGGACGGGCAGGGGAAGCCCCAGTGCCTTGACCCAGGGCCCCTACAGAAGTGCCAGGTGGGTGGGATGGGGGAAGCCTCAGCATCCAGAGGCTGGCTGTGGCCCCAGGACTGGAGTAGCTCTCACTCCCGGCTCTGTCCTTCCACCAATTGCAGGGGGGCCCCCAGAAAGTGAGTGCACTTCCCCAGCAGACAAGCACCAGGGTGGAGCAGAAGAAGCCCTTGACCCCACTCTGCTCCCTGGCAGCAGTGCCAGGCAAATGGGGCAGGGCAGGGGAAGCCCCAGTGCGTGGACCCTTGGTCCGGCCCTGGGACTTGAGGAGCTCTTGCTCCCTACTGTGGCCTCAGGGCTGGGGGAGCTCTCACTCCGCGCTGCAGCCCCAGGGCCATGGCAGGGGTACAGTGCTTCTCTTGTCTTGGGGTCACAGTGGGTGCGGGGGCAGAAAGGCACAAACAGGAGGTCTACAGTGGGGGGGAAGGGTGGAACGGGGGCAGGACCGCAGGTGGAAGGTGTGGGGAGGGGACTTCCCACTTTTCCTGGCCCAGGGCCTCACGGAACCGTAATCTGCCTCTGGGTATGCCATCAGTTTGAGGTCACAGTTTGTATTGTTTCCTTCTGTGCAGTGAATGAAAGGTGATGAAGTTTATATTGCCTTTTGAGAGCAGCGGTAGGCTTTGTGGATGGACGCCATGCTGTCATAGCTATACTAATACATCATCTAGGTTAAAGAATTTGCGGGAGGTGGGGTAGAGAAACAAAAGAATGTAACTTCAATTTATACAATCGGGATTTCTTGAGGTCCCAGAGGGGTTTGTAATTAGTTCAATGAAACAACAGCTAAAGAGGGATTTTTTTTTTAACCATTTTACCACAAAAGCATGTACTTGAAGATGCTTCTTATAACATGAGACTACAGTCCTCTTGAGCGCCTATAATTCTTTATCTTAACACATTATGTATGTTAAGGATGCTATCTCTGCTATTGTAGTGGGTTCTGTAGCTTTACTGCTAGGTTCTACCAAGTCTCATTCATATATAGCATGTGTGTACGTGTGTGTGTGTGTGTGTGTGTGTGTATAATATATATATAAACTGTTTGAACAGAGTTTGGCTCTGCTCATGCCAGCCAGCCTTGGAGGGAGCTGTGTTCAACTAAATTGAACAGCTGTGGAATGCAGCTTCTACAGTATGGATTGGAATTATTATGGGCTATGCCTTGTATGTGATTCTATACATGTAACTTCCTATCTTTTTTTTTTTTTTTTTTCCACACTAACTCTGGCCATCGCAAACTAAATGTGCAATTTTATTATGGTCAGTGCAATATCTGGTAATTCTGGCATAATGCCCCTTACTGGTTCTCTGGGCTCTACATTCTGGACTGCTTGAGAGTTTAGAAATCCTTTAGCCAACTTTACCCATGTTAAATGAACAATTGATATGGATTACAACAGGGGTTGGCAACCTTTCAGAAGTGGGGCGCCGAGTCTTCATTTATTCACTCAAATGTAAGGTTTTGCGTGCCAGTAATACATTTTAACATTTTTAGAAGGTCTTTCTCTAAGTCTATAATATATAACTAAACTATTGTTGTATGTAAAGTAAACAAGGTTTTTAAAATGTTTAAGAAGCTTCATTTAAAAGTAAATTAAAATGCAGAGCCCCCCGGACCGGTGGCCAGGACCCAGGCAGTGAGAGTGCCACTGAAAATCAGCTCGCGTGCCACCTTCGGCACCTGTGCCTTAGGTTGCCTACCTCTGGATTACAACCTGTGAGAGGCTCTGTGGTTTAATGCTCTTCCTGGTACTGTGACCACTCAGAATTCATTTAAAAACCTGTACTCAGAATTCCTTTCAGTAAATATTTGTTTTTGTGTGTGACACATAAAACAGTTAGTCCATTTCTCTCACAGCTGCCTCTGTGCCTTTGTCTATATCACCCCTGCACAAGGAAGGTAGAGTTTTTTCAAAGCTGTTTGAAGATTTGGATGCTCAGTTCCCATCCATTTAAACTGAGTATCCAGATAGGGTGGTGTGTGTGTGTGTGTGTGTGTGTTGTGTTTTTTTGTTTTTTGTTTTGTTTTTTCCAAAACTGCTTAACCTGAGCCACAATGCTCTGGCTAGCCTAGTTCACCAGGAAAAAAACCTCTCCTCATTAGTATCCCCTCTAAACCAGTGGTTTTCAAACTGTGGGTCATGATCCCAGTATTGAATTGCAGAATGTAAGGTACTGGGTCACAGCGGCTTTGGTCAGCACCGCCGACTGGGCGTTAAAAGTCCCGTTGGTGGTGCTGCCCAGATAAGGCAGGCTAGTTCCTACCTGTTCCAACACAGCGCTGTGCCCCAGGAGCAGCCAGCATCAGGTCCGGCTCCTAGGCGGGGGGGCTGCCATGGGGCTCCATGTGCTGCTCCTGCCCCAAGCACTGGCTCCACACTCCCAGACAATGGGAGCTGGTGGGGGCAGAGCCTGTGGGCGAGAGCTGCTTGTGTGCCTCCACCTGGGAACCGGACCAGCTGCTGGCCACTTCTGGGGCACAGGGTGATTGTGGTTCCAGGACAGGCGAGAAGCATGCCTCTGAACCCCAGCTGCGCTGTTGACTGGGAGCTGCTGGAGGTAAACCCATGCCCCAGCCCTGAGCCCTCTGTTGCAACCCAAACCCCTAATTCCCAACCCCAGCCCAGAGCCCTGACCCCCTCCTGCATTCCAACTCTCTCATCCCAAGCCTAGAGCCTGCACCCCCTGCCCTGAGCTGCCCCCCAAAACTCTGAACCCCTCATTCCTGGTCCCGCCCTGCAGCCCTCACCCCCGCATCTCAAACCTCTGCCCCAGCCCTGAGCCTCTCTCACTCCTCAAATCCCTCATCCCCAGCTCTGTTTGGTCACAGGCATTAACGATTTTCTTCAGCTGGGTTGCCTGAAAAATGAAAACCACTGCTCTAAACACTCCCTTCTTCTGCACTGCCACAAGAAGTGAATGAAAATGCTTTAAAACAGATTATAACGCCCCCTTCCACCCACAACTGTTCCTCCATCTAGCCCTGCTCTTTCCTGTCTGCGTTGGTGGGTAAGGTCTTTGAAGCAGAGTCTGTCTGAGTTCCGCATATTATACAGCAGCAAGTCCATTGTCAGCAGCAAGCAAATCATAGTAATATACCATTCTAAACTGACAAGAGGTAATATCTGTTGTTGGACCAATTTCTGTTGGTGAGCTCGAAAGCATGTCTCTCTCTCCAACAGAAATTGGTCCAATAAAAGATATTACCTCACCCCCCTTCTCTCTCTCTCTCTCTCTCTCTCTCTCTCTCTCATCTCCTGGGACTAACATCGCTACAACACTACCACACACATTATAAACTACAGATTAAGCATCCAGAAAACCCTTTTCCCCCCTGTTGATTCCTCTGCTGTAAAAATACATGTCAGGCTTCTTGCCTAAATGAGAACACCACGTAGCACTGCCAAATACAACACAAGGCAGAACTATGTAGACAGAGTTATGTAGGTGAAAGGGCCTGGGAGTCCTGTTTACTACACTAGCACTTATTATCCATCCTGGGACGCTATCATGTTGCATCGCCAGTTTTATTATTGCAGCATAGTGAAGACCTTGTTTACGGCAGTATTATTTGATGAGTGTGTTTGTTTTTGGTAGTTTCTTGTGTCTCAGAAAGGACTGTTTGAAAGGTGGAATATCTGTAACTATGAGGTCTATTTCCAGACACGCTGAGAGGAGGACCCAGGATAATGGTTCAGCTAGTCTTGGTGTGAGTGAACAAACAATCACAGAGATGGACCCATCCAGCTCTGGGAAAATGGATGCAAAAGTGGATTTTTTCCTAATGGTTTATCCCGTTACTTCTTAATTCTGGCCTAAGTGGAAGTCACCATGGTGAAGTAGATTGCTGAGCATACAGCCAATTGAACGGGAATCGAAGGTGCTCAGCACCTTGCAGGAATGGGCCCTCTGCTGGTGCTATTGTTGCTATGTTGTAACTATGTTTGGCCAGTGTTTCCATTTTAAACTCCATTTCTTCAAGGTAGAAATTAGCTTGGACCTTAGCATACCCAGTGCAAGGCCTAGTGTGAACACTTTTTTTAAAGTAAGGGGCCTGATTCTGATCTCCCTTACTCTGTTATATGATATGGCTATATCCATTTGTTTTTTCCCCTCTAATACAGAACAGAAATATTTACTGAACATTTCTACCTTTATCAGAAGTAAGCCATTATAGTCCATGGTGTCATATCAATCTGTCCATTTCACTAGCATCTGAGGAGGAGGTAGTTAAACAGTTGCTACTGAAGTTAGACTCTTAAAATCAGCAGATCTGGATAACTTGCATACAAGAGTCTTAAAAGAGCTGGCTGATCAGCTTGCTGGACATTAATATTGCTATTCAATAAATCTAGGAAACTGAGGAAATTCCAGAAGACTGGAAGAAAGCACATGTTGTGCCAGTATTTAAAAAGGGTAACTGGGATGACCCAGATAATTATAGGCCTGTCAATCTAATATGAACCCCAGGCAAGACAATGGAGTGGCTGCTATGGGACTCAGTAGTTAAAGGAGGACAATAAATTATGGAAAATAGATCCTGTCAAATTAACTTTTCTTTCTTTTCTTTTCTTTTTTTTAATGAGATTTCATGCTTGGTTGATATAATATACTTAGGCTTTTGTACTACATGACATTTTGATTTGGGGGGAAAAACTAGAATGATATAAAATTAACGTGCCACATCACATGTTAAATGGACTAAAAATTTACATTTTGAGACCTATCAATTAGCAACTATAAAGAGAGAATCCTCATCATCAAGTGCATGTGTTTCCAGTGGGGTCCCGCTGGGATTGGTTCTTGGCCCTATGCTAGTTAACATCTTTATTAATTACTTGGAAGAAAACATAAAGTTTACAGATAACCCCAAAATTCAGGGAGTTGTAAATAATAAAGAGGACAAGTCAGTAATACAGAGTAATCTGGATCTCTTGGTAAGCTGGGTGCAAGCAAATGTGTAGTTTGGTTTTTTTTTTTGTTTTTTTTTTTTTTTAATACAGCTAAATGGTGAAACCACTCCTGGAATACTGTGTCCAGTTCTGGTTCCACAATTCAAGAGGGATGTTGAACATTGGGAGAGGGTTCAGAGAGGAGCAATGAGATTGATTAAAGGATTAGAAAGCATGCATTTATAGTGATAGTCAGGGAGCTCAATCTACTTAACTTAATAAAAAGGTTAAGGGGCAACTTGATCACATGGTATATTAGTACTTGCACGTGAAAAAAAATTTTTGATGATGGATTCCTCAGTCTGGCAGAGAAAGGCATAACATAATT